>NC_053038.3:493730969-494343678 GCF_002575655.3 Aegilops tauschii subsp. strangulata | reverse complement strand
TGTTCTTTTGTGGGAATAAATGTTAATCCTGTATTTAGAATTTGTTAAATGTGTATATATAAATGTATTAGATATATACCAAAAATGTACAATGTATATGGAGAAAATTAGATATGATAAAAATTAGTTTTCAAACAATTTTAATCATGTATTTAAAAGAAGTTAAACATGTATATAAAATATGTTTCTGATGTATACAAAAATATAGAATGTGTTCTGGAAAAAGTTAAGATGAGTGGAACAAGAAGAAACCGATGAAAATCGACAAAGAAACAAAGAAAAACAAAGTAAACCAATAAAAACCAAAAAACCCTTCAAAACCAATGCAAAAGAATGGAAATAGTGAAAGCAGATAAAAAAACTAAAAATGATGAAAACCAACAATATAGCAAAGAAAACCGAGAAAAAATAAAAACAAATAGGAGAGAACAGAAAAGGACCCAATAAAAATGGAGAAAGAAACAAAACCGTAGAAAAAAGAAAATCGGGTAAAAAAGGAATAAAACAAAACAAACTGATTAAAAAAGAAACGGAAAACCCAAGAGGAAAACACAGCGAACACAACTACAGCGAGCGAGCCTAAAATGGGCCGGCCTAATACTGTACAGAGCACGAAAAATACTTCAGACGAGACAGAAGCTAGTCTCGCTATAAGTAAGATATAGCTCTCGCGGTTGAAACTGGATGAAGCTTTAACTCATGACAACTAGATTCGTCCGATGTGAATGGGACGTTTGAGCGAAAATTTAACTGGAACAAAGAAAAATTCCAGGCTGGATAGACGCTCTCGTAATCATTTTCTTAGAGGGGGAGAGCGGTGGACAATACCCTCTTGCAAGCAGTGGCCCTGAGTCGTGCTGCCCCGTTAGGCCCTTTCCGGACAGAGATCAGGTGACATGCACCTTTGCAGGTCACCGTGTGCCTTGCGGCCCGAATTCAAATTTAAACATTGCGAAAAAATCTGAAAAAAATCATGCATGTTCACAGCACATATTAAGATAACCCCTAAAAAATCCAGATCAAAATTTGAAACATACATCGAGAAGCAAAAAAAAAAACCCAGATGTGAATAGTATATAGAGAACCATTCGCAACTATTCATGACAGATTTCTTTTTTTTTTCTTCTCGATGTATGTTTTGAATTTTGATCTGAATTTTTTAGGGGTTATCTTAATATGTGCTGTGAACATACATGATTTTTTTTAGATTTTTTCGCAATGTTTAAATTTGAATTCGGACTGCAAGGCACACGGTGACATGCAAAGATGCATGTCACCTGATCTCTGTCCGCCCTTTCCTTGTCAGCAGGCCTTATAAAACGCTCACCACACGACCAGCCCACCCGCCTACGATCCGCGCACGTAAGTCAAGATCATTCGCCCCCGCCGCCCTCCGCGCTCGCGGAGCTCACCGGCCGGCCGTTGGCGTCCAAGAGCAGACACATCAGGTAGACCATCCATCCTCCTCCTCCGGTTCCAAACGTCGAGCCAAGTCGTGTAGATGCCGACATCTTAGTTTAGTAGTAGTCGTCGTTTACTTGTTGTAAACGTCCTCGCTCCCCTCGCCTTCCCCTTGCCCGTCTCCGCCTCAATCTCCGGCGGCGTGCGCGAGCGCGCTCGATCCCCTCCTCCTCTCCAGCCCCAGGTGCGATCTCCTCCCGACTCGGGTCGCTCCACAGGTGCGACAGAGCTTAAGTTTGGACATATACTCATGATGCTTTGAATCCCTCGCCCCGCCGCTGCTTCTCCCTTCTGTGACTTCGTTGAGTTTTCCGTCCATGGATTACAGCTCCAATCAGGCAATCAGCCAGTATGATTTTGTAGTGCTTTTGTTCCTGTAAGTAGTGGTTCAAATTGGCAAAGAACTATTGTGGGGTAGCACTAGAGGAAATTCCTGCGCGGTGATTTGGTTCTGCGACCAGACAATCAATGTTTTGTTTTGATTAGGCGTCTCTATTTCAGCATATTATAGACTTGAGTTGATGCACTTTCTGCTCATTCTTTTCTGAACTTGCTAGCTGTGGCCATTTGCTTGAGTTACTCTGCCCCATGTTGTTCACATAAAGGAGGAAAGTTCGTGGTCTAATCTAAAAACGCTATCATAAGTTTGTAGGCATGAATCTTTTTGAAAGTATCAATACATAGCAGAATGTTGACTTTTCCATAGCTGACCTTTTCATAGCTGAGGCCTGAGGTCATCCATTATAGTAGTATCAATTATGATGCGGTCTAGATGTGCCTTCTCTTTTGGAACTGACTAACAAAATATAATCCACTTGCGCTTAAGTTCTGTTAAACCAATACCTCTGTCATGTGCAAATATCCCTTTTGGATTGTGGTTTTAATATCTGTTGCTTGTGCAAACCAATACCCTTACAAGTTTTACCTTTCGCTTCTACCTGTGGTAGTTTTTGTCATATTTGACTCGAATATTTTTTTTCACTAGTTCTAGTAGGGAGTGCACATGAGAAATGTTGTTCTTATAGCATTGCATATCAGTAAACCATGCACCACCATTGTACTTGTGCATTGACTCAAATGCAGTTTTTAGATGGACAACCATACTTCATCACCGCCCCATGAAGTAACAATGGACATCTCATCGGCATCCGGGAGCAAAATGTGCAGAGGTGCTTCTTGCGACTTCGCCGACTCCACCAACACCTCCAAAGACGCAAAGGAGAGGTCTGCGTCCATGAGGAAGCTCCTGATCGCCGTGATCCTCTGCGTTATATTCATGGCGGTTGAGGTGGTTGGAGGCATCAAGGCAAACAGCCTTGCGATCTTGACTGATGCGGCCCATCTCCTCTCGGACGTCGCCGCCTTCGCCATATCTCTCTTCTCCCTGTGGGCAGCTGGTTGGGAAGCGACGCCTCGGCAGTCATACGGATTTTTCCGTATAGAGATTCTTGGGGCACTGGTTTCTATTCAGCTCATATGGCTCCTCGCCGGCATACTCGTCTACGAAGCTATCATGAGGCTCGTCAATGGAAGCGGGGGCGAGGTGCAGGGATCCCTCATGTTCGCGGTATCAGCTTTTGGTCTGTTCGTTAACATTGTGATGGCAGTGCTGCTTGGTCATGACCATGGGCACGGTGGCCATGGCCATGGCCATGGCCATTCACATGACCATGGTCATGATCATGGTGACTCGGAGGACGACCATGGGCATGATCATGAGCAGGGCCACGCACATCACCATGAGCACAGCCATGGCAGTTCCATAACCGTCACCACTCATCATCACCATCATTCAACCACTGGACAACACCAGGATGATGCTGAGGAACCGTTGCTTAAGCATGATGATGGTGCCAAGGAAGCTAAGGAGCCTCGCCAACGAAATATCAATGTGCACAGCGCTTACCTGCATGTGATCGGTGACTCCATCCAGAGCATCGGCGTGATGGTCGGAGGGGCTCTCATCTGGTACAAGCCCGAGTGGAAGATCATCGACCTCATATGCACCCTCATCTTCTCGGTGATCGTGCTGTTCACCACGGTCAGGATGGTTCGGAACTTGCTCGAGGTTCTGATGGAGAGCACGCCCCGCGAGGTCGACGCCACCAGGCTCGAGGGCGGCCTCCTTCAGATGGAAGGTGTGGTTGCTGTCCATGAGCTGCACATCTGGGCTATCACGGTG
The DNA here is from genome assembly GCF_002575655.3 of Aegilops tauschii subsp. strangulata. Lineage (NCBI taxonomy): Eukaryota > Viridiplantae > Streptophyta > Magnoliopsida > Poales > Poaceae > Aegilops > Aegilops tauschii. Next base: position 494,340,035 of record NC_053038.3, on the reverse strand, counting down.
GGGAAGGTGCTCCTGGCGTGCCATGTGACCATCGAGCAGGATGCGGACGCTGATCAAATGCTTGACAAGGTCATTGGATACATCAAGGAAGAGTACAACATCGGGCATGTCACCATTCAGATCGAGCGTGAGTAAGGCCATTGTGCTTCCTTCACTTGAATGAGTGTTGGTTTTTTGTTGTGCTTTATTGTGTGAATGGGTGTGGATTGGCAGTCATCATGGTTCCTGAAATGCACTGCTGGTGGTTCGTCCTTGCAGTGGTCCATTTGGCAAAGTTTTCATGGCGCTGAATGCGCAAGGTTTTCATGGTACTAAATTTTGATTTAACTAATTATATTCAAATTACATTGATTTTGTATGGTTTTGGTGGGCATTTTATCTGTAGCCTTGCATCTTGTGATGTAGCTTTAAGACAAATTCGACCCAACTTCAATGGCTCGCACTGGACAAGCTTCTGCTGCGCGCCACCAAAATCATACTGTACTTCACATGCAAGCACTCTGGGAATTCGATTATCGGATCCTTGTACCTGTTCTGATCCTGCTGGATGACCTTGATCAGTTCCTTCAGCATGTTCCTTCTCCTTTTGTTCACGACAACTGCAGCAACAAGGTATCTCAGGAGATTGGGCGCGTTTGGATGGATAGCATTCAGATACCTTGCCTGGAAGAAGAGCTCGATGATCCCAACCCTTCCATTCTCACATGGTTGAAGAAGATGAAGAGGCTCCAATGCATCGGCCATATCCCGCTGTGGAGCTGGTTTCGAGCATCTCTAGCAGAGCCGCTATATCCGCACAGCTCGCAAAATAACCGCCGAAAAAATGGCCCGAATAGGTACTGTATATCCGTCCGGCCCGCAAAAAAAAACACGGCGACCTCTAAATCTTTTTTATGCACATTGAACATTTTTCAAATACAATTTTGGAGCATTTATTAAATACAAGTTAAACATTTTTTAAAACTACATGAACCTTTTTACATTGTATAATTTTTTAAAAAAGTTCAAACATGTTTTTGAAATGTGTGAACAATTCTTTAACTGTCATGTACATTGTTTTTGAATGGTAAGAAAAAATTTGTCCCGTGATCATATGTCGGCCGCCACCAGCACAATGTTCACGGGCGTTTGCTGGGGCTATTTGTGACCGATTGCAGACTTACGATAGTCTCGCCTCTGGTGCTCCACTAAATGGATACAATAGATTATGTAGTGGTTTAGGAAGGTTATATGGACCGGTTCGAACTTATTTTAGAACCTTTGAGATATTTTTCTTCTTTCATTTCCATGTGTGTGTTTTTTTTTTTGTTTCTCTTGGTTCTTTTCTTCACCGATTTCCTTTGGGTTTTTTATCCTTTTCTTTTTTAACACATGTCTATTTTTTCAGTACATATTGTACATTTTTTGTGTAGACGTGGAACATTTTTTTGATACACTTTGAATATTGTTTAAATACATGATGTACATTTTTTTAAAACATATTTTGAATATTTTTCAAATAAATGTTAAATATTTTTAATAGCATGAAACCTTTTCTAAAACTAAGTAAACATTGTTTTAAGTAAAAAATATGTACGGACATGTTTTCAAAACGCATGAACATTTCTTTAAAATGCCACATACATTTTTTTAATGGTACAAAATATGTTTGTCCTGAGCTCATACGTTGGGCCGCCACCAGTTCAATGTTTGCGCGCATTTTTTCTGCTAGGGCTATTTTGCACCTATCCCAACTCCTATTTGACGCATTTTTTAAGAGGTGACTCCTATATGACGGCTTTAAGTGCCTGTTAGAGTGCTTGCTATATCACCCGCAAAAAAAGTGTGCTTGCTATAAACCAGCGCAAGTCGGTATTTTCTATCACCTTGTTTTTGGAACCTTCCCATGGTTATTCTGATGGTTAGATCCTCAAAAAAAGGATTGTTCTGATGGTTCTTTTTTTTAGCGCGGGTTTTCCTCTGGTTTTCCCTCATACGAGATTTTGCTGGTGTTCTCAGTTTTTTACCTTCCTTTTTTTTTATCAAATTCGTTAACTTTTCACATATTGATGAACTTTTTTCAAATAAAATTGAACTTCTTTTCACGTCTGTGAACTTTTTCTCAAATTCGTGAACCTTTTCCAATTTTATGAACTTATGAACTTTTTCCAAAAAATTTGTTAACTTTTTTTTGGCAAATTCGTGAAAAAGAATTCATTTTTGCGAACTTCCTTCATTTTTTGTTGAACTTTTTTTTCCAAACTTAATATTGTTCTATTGTGGAGTCATTGTGATTGATATCGTCTTGAATTTGATCATTTTTCATACTTCACTAGTTGCGGCTAGTTTAGAACTCCATTTGCGATCTTCTCGGATACTTCCATCACCTTCGCTAGCAAGATCGTTCCGATTGCGAGCTTGTACACAGGCATCTAAAGCCACTCGATCAGCAACTGTATCACATGCATTTCCCCAAGGATGTCTTAAAGCTCCTTCACCAAATTGCAACAATAAGATACATTTTTGTTTTTTTTAGGGAACGACGCGTGCTATACAACCCTCTCGCGTGCTATACAGCCCAGAGCCATTCATGAAGATTGGACTGATAAGTCAGCGGAAGCTGCAAAGATTAACGACTAGTTCCGTCGCCGAAAGCAAAGGAGCATGGCGGCATGTGAGCCGCTTGAAACGAGCGTCCCGACGACTTGCGACCCAGACCACGCGGTTCAGACCTGTTCATTTAACGCGAGTTTATATTGGTCCATCGAGCGGCTCGAATGAACTTTTTTCGTAAACCGGAGACACACTATTGGTGGCTTTGCGGCGTCTGGTCCGCTGTCACGTCCGCTCCTAACCGCCCTCGCCACCCAAACTCCCATCCTCGCTCGTGCGCGCTTCCTGCTTGTAATGGTCAGCACCGCTCCAGAGCGTCAGTGCCGCATTCATGCCTGGTTAGAGCGGACGCGACCTCTCACCGGAGCTGGCATTGAAGCGACGCGTCGGCTGAGAGAACGTCGTCCGCGCCGCTTCCTGGTGCACGCGTCTGCTTCGTGTTCAAACGACAGCACGGCTGTCGGTCCGTGTGTCTGCCGTCCACCATTGTCATTCGCCCGCTATATAAATTACAACCCAAGCCATAGCCGCATAACATCGTCCTCCAATCCCTTTCTTCTCTTTGCATCACTCCCATCATGGCCTCCTCGCGCTCCAAAGCTCTCTGGGACGGACTATCGTCGGAGCAGAAGGAGATGGTCGTTATTGATGCCGGATGGTAGGCCGATAGGCAGCCGGAGATGACATCCAAATGGAGGACGCTGCCGAGGACGAGTCGGCGCCATCCTCGTCGGTGCATGGCACCATGACCATTGGCGAGATCCGTGCTCATTACATGAACATGGTGTCGGAGGAGCAGTTCCGGGAGGCACAAGCCAACGCGGCCTAAAAACCTCGAGCTCCTCTAGGAGCACCAGTAGGCGGAGGAGCAGCTCGCTGCCGGCAGGGCGATCGCGTCGGACGCGAACGTGGTGAGCAGGCGACGCTGCTCGAGTCCTACCACTCCACCCGCGAGATCCGCCTTGACCGCTGGCGGCACCGCCAGCGTCAGGCAGAACTGGAAGCCGCTTACAAGGAGTTGGACGAGGCAGCGCACGAGCTGTGGGGCAAGACCAACGACAAGGACGACATCGCCGACTCCGCCAATGCCACGACCCGCTTTCACGACCATGAAGCCGGCACGTCTGCGGGTGCTGCCGGCACCGAGGAAGAGTAGTGCATGGTAGGTCGCCACCGCTTGGGTGCCGGGAAGGCAAACGATCTTCCCCTCCGCCTGAAGCCAAGCTTGGTGGGTTGATAATCGGCGACAGATTAGTCGCTCAAGCTGCAGTGGCGGAGGCTGCAGTGGCGGAGGCTGCGAACGCAGAGCTAGAGAGTGTTAAGGCGGAACTGGAGATGGCGAAGGTAAGTGATGGAGCTTCAGTTCTCAGGGCTCATGGCCGGATACGGGGACGGGCGTCGATCATTTAGATTAGGTTTAGAATAGAAGTACGTCAAAAATTATACCTCTAGTCGCTTTTAGTTGAAGTATTTCTGAAATGTAATGAATTTTGTCATGTTATATAAAATCCGTCATGTTTGCATGAATTTCTTCTGGTTTTGTGGCAGCCTCCGTCATCGATATCCATGGACTGGTTCTTTTATGCACGGACAGATGACGGAGCAAATTTACGGGTCAGCCTTGGAGACCCCTTGGTCATCCATCGGGACAAGTTGTTCAAGCAGTGAAGCTACACACATAGCCTCGCCGTCATGCGTTATCACTCCCCAGGGATGCTCTACTTAATTTACTTATCTTCACGTCAGCAGCTCATGTACATACAGAAGGCTCACAAAACAAAGAGAAAAGAAAAGAGCGGCGGCAGCAAAAGTGGCCGATGGATCAGGAGGATCCCTATGAGTCATCATCTGGTGTCAAGCGTTAAACTAAACTAAACTAATCATCTCCGGTGTGGTGTGGTGTTGTGCTGTGATCCTTCCTCGTTCGCGCTTGCAGAGCCCGGCCAAAACGAGGAGCCAGCAGCTTCTTCTTTGGCTCCTTGTTCCTGATTGTTTGTTTACTAGAGCCTGCTTTCACCTCCACTCCTGCGTGTCGCACGGGAAGCAGCCCTCCTGCGCGACATCGGTGATCTGGACCCCCGTGTCGTACACCTCGCCGGCGCGCCACCGGCTGGGCAGCACCTCCCGGTCGGCCCACACCCACTTGCCGTCGTACCCGCCGGTCACCACCACCCTGAACTGCAGCGGCCCCGCCGGCGCCTGCCGCGTGCTCCACGCCGGCCCGTGCTCCCGCGTCATGAACTTCCAGCTCGACGACCCGACCTGCACCCATCATCACGAAATGAAATTCAGTCAGAAACAAGCACTCGCGCTGTGCAATTTAAATGTCGCAAGGCATCTGTGAGAGATTCTTGGGGAGGGCGGGGGAGGGATTGCCGTTGATTGTTGCTTACCTTGGCGACGTCGACGGCGACGATGTCGGTCTGGCCGCCCTGGTAGAGGAACCTGACGGCGAGCTCGCTGGGCGCGCGGCTCCGCTCCTCCACCCGCACCGAGAGGTTCTTGCCCCTGTACTCGCACGGCACCCTGCACACGCGCATCAACACCGACAAATAAATTTTAGCCCCAGCTAGCCGCTTCCAAGTCTTGGTCGTCCTAGTAACTACTGTAAAGACAAATCGTGTCCTGTGCTTATTTATGGTGGCACGTTGGGTGGAGACTATTTGCCTCGTTTCTCTTGCTTATTACAGCGTTGAAAGGTGGTAAAAAGATAGTAGCAGCACATGGCGCGCGGTTGGTGAAAAAGGAGAGCTAGAGGTGATTTCACTTTTACCTCTTGTACTCGACGTCGACGGCGCGGAGCTTGGTGAGGCGCGCGGCCATTCCGGGGCGGGCCATGGCGGCGAACGCCGGGCTGCTCAGCACCAGGTCCGTGCGGTTCGTCTTCATCCTGGCGCGGTCCGTCACGACGACCCTGGCGCCGGCGCCGCTGCAGAGCTTCTTGTCCTTGCACCTCACCTGCAATCGGCACACCGAAGCTGACCTGATTAGTCAAGGAATCGAGATAGCCCGGTTCTTGGGCAAGCCGATGATCAGGAAGCAAGTGAATCCAGAAGGAAGACAAGCCGAAGCCGTTGGGCACAAGATTTCTTGGTAGCTACCTGGAAGCAGGCGCCGCAGCCGACGCCGCCGCGGTACAGGGCCGGGCCGGCGGCGGCGAGCAGGCCGCCGTTGAAGGAGGCGGCCGCCGTGCCATACCCGCAAGAGCCGGCTGCACGCAGAAGGCAAACCCAATCAGAACCCACAACCACCTGCTCTGCAACCCACACAACACAGGAGGAAACCAGAAACAGAGCAGGTGGAGGGATCCATCCATGATCCATCATCCATGGATGAGGGCACGTACCGGCGAGGGTGAGCGAGGAGGTGTAGTAGGCGGCCTTGGAGTGGCGCGCGCAGCGGTCGCAGGCGGAGGCGAGCGACGGGAGGGAGCAGAGCAAGAGGAGGAGGAGCGGCAGCAGAAGGATGGATGGGGAGGCGCCGGGGCAGACAGAGACGGCCATCTTCTTTTCTCTCTTTTCCTTTCTCCCGAGCAGAGTTTTTCTTGCTTGAAGCAGAGAGAAGCTCAGAGAGAGAGAGAGAGAGAGAGGGGGGGCTAGGATGATTCTTGTGCGTGACGACTGGTTATATACACCACCCCGAGTCAGTCCCGACCCATATGCCCTGCACTGCAGCTCACGCAAAAAACAGAGGAGCGGGTTCACACACGCCTGCACTGCACGTTTTCCTCCACTTCTCTCCCACGCCCGCACGCACGCACGCCTTTCACAGTAGCAGTATCAGTAGTGGTATCTTACGTAGAGTAAGTAGTGGAAGTAGTGAGCAGGCAGGCAGGTATAATTGTGTGTAGGTAGGGTACATGGAGGTGAGGACAGGGCACGTGCCGATACGGACGGCGCGACGGCGACGGCGACGGGAGGGTTCGCGCGGGCCGGCCGTATATGTCGACGCGACGATCGACAGCGCCCCAGCCGGGCCGGCGACAGAGGCGAGTAGAGAGCAGAGTAGGAGGTGTAGGTGCATGGTGACATGCGCGCGGCAATGCCACGAGGGTGGGCGGCCGTGCGGGGAAACGGCGCACAGGGAAGCGGACAAGAAACGGAAGGAAAAAGGAAGGGATCGCGTGATACGGTGGGGGTCGGGGACGATGCCACCCGTGCGCGCCGGGGGCAGCAAACAGCGGTGCGCAAGAAAAGAAGAGGATCCGCCGTCCGGGTGTCGGACCACTGCGCAGGAGCGGCCCTCTCCTCTTGCTCTTGGCCGCTAGCACGGAGCATCGAAGCGACGTGATCGACCTCCCTGGTCCTGCATCTGCATGCCTCTACTGGCCGGCCGTGTCTCTCCTCTCGTCGTGTCGTGCATGTGTGGTATGGGCGGCCGCTCCGAAAGTTATCGCCGCCGCGCTCCTCCCTCGGGGCTTGGAGGTCGTTTCCTTTACATGCGGCCGCTGTTTGACGTTCACATGCATTGCATGCGCTCATGTGCGTGCGTGCGTGGTTACGGTTCCAAGAATCTTAACTTACGACGGGACGGAGTGTGTCTGTGTGTGGTGTACAGACGCGGCACGTCTTAACGTCTGTGCTGTCACGTAGCACAACACCCCGTGTGAACTGCGTAATCAGTTGCAAACAGTGGTTGTAGTAGAGCAGTTATGATCGATAGTGCAGTGTAGCGTGACACGACTGTCTGCTCGAGGAGTAAAGGCAGCGAAAGCTCTACGATCATCTATAAGTATACCAGCAGCAAGGAATGCCGCATTTTCTCCGTGCGTGCACGTCTCGTATCTTGGTATGCTAGCTAGTTGCTCTTGTCCCGCAATCAACATGTATGTTACGCCTGACGGGAAGGCTGAGTTATCGTGTCCATCGCTAAGGGCTTCAAAAAAAAAACGTGACACTGACGCTCGGATTTGGCTAGGGCCGCCGAAAGATGCTTTGCGTTTCATTCCCGTGGGAATAATGTCGTTAATTTTTCATAAAGGATCAAATCGATTATAAAAATTAATCAAAAATACAAAAGCATCTTAAATATAACAAAAATTACATCAGTATTTCAAGACAAACCGACAAAAAGTGCATGTATAGGTCGAGCTCAATTGAGCTCTTTTGTTCAGTGTAAATAGCTTTTCCACATCTCGTTAAATCTGAAAAAAAAAATCATGTACACATATTTATAGTATACACATATGTGAAGTACACAAAAAAAAAAGCAAATACACAGATTAAAACATGCTTTTTCTTTGTTGTATTTCAGTCTGGTATTTGTTTTTTTGTGTAGCGTGCAAATAATCAAATTAGTTGATGAAATTTTATCATACTTGAAGAATATTCATATGTATTTGTACAAAAAATTGACATTTCTTGAAACTTTTAAATTGACATTTCCATAGAGCTTGGCCTTTGCAACATCACACTCAACCGAATGATCACTACAGTCATTAGAATGAGCCGCGGACGCGCGGCAAACATGACACCGGAGCCGGCTTGACCTTGTCGATAACTGCCGAGAAGACTTCGTGTGTCTGCCCCTGAGAACCAACACACTGGAGCCGCAGTCATTGTTGTTGAACCCTTGCCACATCTCGTAAAATCTGAAAAATAGTTTTCATGTACACATATTTGTAGTATACATGTATAAAATTCATGAACATATATTCATCTGTGACGTACACAAAAAAGGCAAATACACAGATTAAATGAGGCTTTTTCTTTGTTGTATTTGGGTCTGATATTTGGTTTTTTGTGTAGCATGCAAATAATCAAATTAGTTGATGAAATTTTAACATACTTGAAGAATATTCATATGTATTTCTACAAAAGAAATTGACTGTTCTTGAAAGTTTTAAAATACATTTTGATTTATTTTTTGCAAAACAAGCTCCAAGGAGCTTGGCCTTTGCAACGCCACACTCAACCGAACGATCACTACAGCCGTCAGAATGAAGCCACCGACACGCAGCAAACATGACACCAGAGCCGGCTTGACCTTGTCGATGATAGCCGGAAAGTCTTCGTGTGCGTGCCCCTAAGAACCAACACCCTGGAGCCGCAGTCGTCGGTTTTGAACCCTTGTATAGATTTGAAGCACATGGCACCAAATCTTGCCACATGACGAGAAAGCCTAAGCTCAACGCTTCAAGGAGAGGATGGAAATCTACGCTGAAGCTTCGTCAACTACGTCCAAACGGATGAACCCGAGGATGATCAAAGTTCGAAATACAAACTCAAAGAATAAGCGTCTACATCCGCCCGACCATCGCACCTGTGAGGACAAAAAAAAACTAACATAACCTACTAACCGAAGCGGAGACACTGAGATTTTCCTTCCCGTCATCGGCCGCCTGAACGGCATGTTGAGGGAAGGCGAATCCACGAGCTCGCAAGTAAAGTTTGGAAGAAAAAAGTTTGCCCTCTTGGCCGCTTGCCACGGAGCAACGAATCATGCATGCCTGCCTGCCTGGCCGGCCGTGTCTCTCCTCTCGTCGCGTCGTGCATCAGTGCATGTGTGGGCATGGGCGGCCGATCCGAAAGGTTAGTGGCCGTCGCGCTCTTCTCGGGACTCGGAGGCAAAAAAAAATCGGCTGCATGCGGCCGCTGTTGACGTTTACGTACATGCACTCATGCGCGCGTGCTCCTCTCTCCTCCTCTCCTTCGTGTGCGCGTGTGTGGCGAACCTGCGCTTACGATGGACGACGGCAGCTAGATTTCGCGAGGAAGATGCATGGTCTGCTTCCACGCCGTACGTGGCGTCGAACCAGGGCGCCCGAGTGTATGTGTGGTGTACAAACATGGTACGTACACGTCTTAACGTCTGTGTTGCTACGTACACCCCGTGTATCTCTCTCATGATCGTGTGAGCCGTGTAATCAGTTGCAACAGCCGTAGTCGTCAAGGAGTTATTATGATCGATTGTGCAGTGTAGGCGACGCGACTGTCCGCTCGGGGAATGAAGGCAACGAAAGCTCTACGATCAACTAGCGTGGAAGGAGCACCACATTTTCTCTTCTGTGCACGTCTTGTACTGTACCTTGGTATGCTCTTCTTGTCCCGCAATCAATCAATCAAAGTATGCATACGCTTCTCGACGGGAATGTGGAGTTATCGAATCGCTGCCGGCTTAAAAAAAACTCTGACGCTGACCCTTGGATTTCGATCGATGGGCCTACAGAAAAAAAGATGCTTGCAAATCCGTGGTCCCTCCCCCCTTAATACGAGCCCTAATACAATGATCTAAAAATAAAGATGCTTGCAGAATATTTTCGTTTCTTTTCATATATGTGTGTAGTGTACAATTATAATCAATTGAAATGATGGGACCGTTCCGATTTCTGGATGCGCCAACATTTCTGGCTGCGTGCACACGCACTATTCTTTCTTTCTTTTTTAGCTCATCCAGCATATATGGCGTGGGACAAAATATAGTCTGAACCGTTCAAGCAAAATAAATTAGCAATGATATTCCAAAGGAATCAAATACATAAAATTAGTTAGTAGTACTCTCTGAACTGGTGGTTAACACTGAACAACGGGTTGCTAGTGGGTTGGTCTCGCTCTCACCTAGCCCTAGCCCTAGCCCGTGATGGATGGCGGGTGAGCTTCCCTTGTTGCAGAGCGTTGGATTTATTCCGTTTCTGGTCCTCTCCTCCCGTCGCCTCTCCGCATCACCAATTCCTCTTCATTAATCATGCGATTTGTCCATAAAATACAGTACAGTACATCATCGACCGCAACGGGTCCAAGGGATGAGGCTAGATTATTGAGAGACGGTGCGTGCTGCCGTGCCGTATTCCGTTTGGGTTCGCGCACGACGTCGGGGTTGGTGGTGCTGCAAGGTGTGATACATATACAGTAACTGGACCAATCGTCGGACGACTGTCATCGGTTGATTAACTTTGGAATGAGGTTAACTTTGTCCAAGATCGGCCGCTTTAGCTTTCTCCTCCGTCTCCGTCCGCCGGTCCGGGTCACTCCGTTTTGGATGACCCTTGAGGCTCACGATTTTGAGCAGGGTAACCATCACCCCGCATCATCGTTTTGACGCCGATCCTGACAGTTTTGCGGTGCGTTGTGGTTTCGTTCACACAGATCCACTGTTTTTACCGACGATCGCCGGAGTCCAGAGAGGATTAGTATGCAAAGCGACCTGCCTGGACAAGTCCATATTGCTGGCCCGTGTGCTGCACACATCATCTGTTGATTCCACACGCGAAATTAACAATATGGACAACACGGACTTGTCAAGGGCCAATCATACACGCACGCACGCACGTACATCGTCTTGATGATGCCTGGCTCCGGGTGGAACTGGAACTGTGTATTTGCATTATTCAGAGGAGGAAAAGGTGTACTACGAGAGAAAGGGCAAGACAAAGATACAATTGAAAAAGAGGGAATGAGAATCGAAGGTGAAGTAGAAGTACGTTGGATTTGATTTGATTTGATTTGTGGAGCGTGCACAGAAAGGGAGAGCGCGGCGGCCGAGCGTTGAACGAAATTGTGGAGGGATCAGAGATGGATGGTGACAGAGGGAGGGGAGGGTGAGTGGGGGTGGGGGAGGATAGGAATGAATGAACAAAACGGAAGTGGCCACCTTCTTTTTGCATGATGCGGAGAGAAAGCAAAGCCAAAGCGAAGGCGACGGAGAAAGATTGGATCGGATCGGTCTAGTCGGGCTTATCGCCTGGTGGTAGTACGGCATGCATCTCACCCGGCCACACGCCACGCAACGCAAAACCGGCCCCCGATAGAAAATGGTGTCAGTGTGACGATGATGTGATAGGGGTCGATTTTGTGTGGTGTCATCTGTCATGGCATCGTGTATGTCCCCTCCGGTAGGACGATGTTTTGGGCAACCCTGTTCGTTTACCAATTTTTTTTCTCAAATATTTGTATAATAGCCCACGCCCACGTAATAAGTATAAATTATAGAATTGTACAACTGGTCTTCTTTTGGCGAGAACCAACTCTACTTCATATGACATACTCCTAACCGTTTGAAGCTTTCGAATACTTTAAGTTCTGTTGTCTCAAAGTTTTTCTTTTTAGTTTTGGATCGTCAATTTTGTTACATACTTTTTCGCAAAAAAAATTGTTACATACTGACCGAGATGACATACAAATAAAAGGTACTCCCTCCGTCTCAAAATTCTTGTCTTAGATTTGTGTAGATACGGATGAATCTAATACTAAAACGTGACTTGATACATCCGTATGTAGACAAATCTAAGACAAGAATTTTGGGACGGAGGGAGTAGTACTTTTTTTGCCGGTCGACTGGCGGGTAGTGTGCACCCGATCCCAAGCCATTACCACTGTAGGATCGAGTCGAACGCAGACGTTTGATCATATCATCCTCTCCTCTCACAGCTTCTCCTTTCTGTCCACATGATTCACAGATCGAAGCATTCAGACTAGAACAAATCGGAAGTCTCGCGTTGGCGCTACCTTGGCCGGCTCGCAGCACACCAGCCTTCCCTTCCCCCTTCTCGTCACCGTGGTGGGCATGCCCAATGCAAAGAGCAGCATCGACGACGCCGGCCGGGGCTCCCCCGTCAGCTGATTCTAGCACGACAATCGCTTGTCGCAGCTCCGCCTTCCCACAACACGTGATCGTCGTTGTCGCCTTCGCTGGCTCAATGCAGCACCCGCGCTCTGTGCGGCTCCAACGCATTCGCTTGCATCACTTACTCTCCCCTGCTCCGATGGTTGCAACACGCCCTCCGATGAGGGCCGCAAATGGTTGTAGCTCTGTCGGTGGCCGGTTCCAGCACGTAGTCTCCATGGTCGCATCATTTTCGACGGGCAGTTCCAGCATGTAGTCTCCATGGTCACATCATCTTCGTCGGACGGTTCCATCATCACTAGCAGTTGGTTGCAGGACGTGTCACCCTCTGCCAAAGCAATGGGTGACCTCATCTCCAGCACCGGCGGTCGGCTCCAGCATCACCGACATGTTGTTCCAACACGCGTCACCTGTCACAGCTCCTCGATGTTTACACATCGTGTCCTTGTTGAAGGCATTGGTTTGAATAGCACGGACGTGCTCTCCGGGGTAAAAACCTAATATCCACCCTTGAATGGTTTGATACGGCGATGGGGGCTCTTGCGTGTCAGAAAACCCAAGATCTGACATTGAATGGTTTGATACGGCGACAACGACGCTTGCGCATCGAAAAACCCAAGATCTAATCTTAAATGGTTGGATTCTGCGACAACAGTGCTTGTGTGTCGACAACCCGATCCCTAGCCATTACCACTGGACAGTCAAGTCGAACACATCCGTTTGATCAGATCATCCTCCCCTCTCACACCTTCTCCTTCCTCTCCACATGATTCACAGATTGAAGCATTCAGACTGGCACAATCGAAACTCTCGCATTTGTGCTACCTTGGCCGGCTCGCAGCAACGCTGGCAGCAGGGGGCGGCCTCCCTTCTCGTCACCGTGGTGGGCATGTCCAACGCAAAATAAAAGCATCGACGAAGCCGGGCAGGGCTCCGCCGTCAGCTGATTCCAGCATGACAATCGCTGGTCGCAGCTTCACCTTCCCATGATGCGTGGTCGCCGTTGTCGCCCTCGCCGGCTCACGGCAGCACCCGCGCTGAGTGCGGCTCCAACACATTCGCTTGCATCACCTATTCTACCCTGCTCAGATGGTTACAGCACGTCCTCCGATGTGTTGCAGCTTCTGCGGCCAATGGTTGCAGCTGTGTCGGTGGACGGTTCCAACATGTAGTCTCCATGGTCGCATCATATTCGTAGGATAGTTCTATCATCACTGGCAGCTGGTTCCAGGACGCGTCGCCCTCTATAAAAACAATGGGCGACGTCATCTCCAGCACTGGCGGTTGGTTCCGACATCATCGATATGTTGTTCCAACACGCATCGCCCTCTGTCACAACTCGTCGATGTTTACACATGGTGTCCTTGTTGAAGGCATTGGTTTGAATAGCACAGACACGCTCTCTGGGGTGAAAACTTAATATCCGACATTGAATGGGTTGATACGGCGTCAAGGGCTCTTGCGCGTCAGAAAACCGAAGATCTGACCTTGAATGGTTTTATACGGCAACAATGATGCGTGCGCGTTGGAAAACCCAAGATCTAACGCTAGTAGTAGGGGACGGCCTTCCCTTCCCCCTTCTCGTCATCGTGGTGGCCATGTCCGATGCAAAGAAAAGCGTCGACGAAGCCGGTCGGGGCTCCGCCGCCAGCTGATTCCAGCACTACAATCCCTGGTCGCAGCTCCGCCTTCCCACGACGCATGATCGTTGTTGTCGCCCTTGCCGGCTCGCCGCAGCACCCGCGCTCGGTGCGGCCCCAACGCATGGCTTGCATCACCTACTAGGCCCTCCTCCGATGGTTGCAGCACGCCCTCCGATGGGTTGCAGCAGCTCTGTCGGCGGCCGGTTCCAGCATGTGGTCTCCATGGTCGCATCATCTTCGGCGGCCGGTTCCAGCATGTAGTCTCCAAGGTCACATCATTTTCATCGGGCGGTTCAATCATCACTGGCAAGCTGGCTCCATGACGCGTCGCCCTCTGCCAAAGCAATGGGAGACGTCATCTCCAGCACCTGCGGTCGGTTCCAGCATCACCGACATGTTGTTCCAACACGCGTCACCCTTTGTCACAACTCGTCGATGTTTACACATCGTGTCCTTGTTGAAGGCATTGGTTTGAATAGCACGGACGCGCTCTTTGGGGTGAAAACCTAATACCCGACCTTGAATGGTTGGATACGACAACGTGGGCTCTTGCGCGTCAGAAAACCCAAGATCTAACCTTGAATGGTTTGATACGGCGACAACGGCGCTTGCGCGTCGAAAAACCCAAGATCTAATCTTAAATTGTTGTCTGCGGCAGTAGCGCTTGTGCGTTGAAAACCCTAAGATCTGATCTTAAAAGGTTAGATTCGGTGACAGCGGCGCTTCGCATCGGAAAACCCAATATCTGATCTTGAATGGTTAGATTCGACGACTGCGACATTACGCGCTGTTTTCTACATAGAATTTTTGTCGTCGAAGAACCTTTCTCGTAGTTCACATGACGTCAATGACGGTGGAGTCTGTTGTTTTTGGGTTGTATGCATTTTTAATGCCTTAACTAGATTTTTGATATTGTATCGCTTTTTTGCCCGGAAAAAAATTCCGGTACAAAGTGAACCTAGCTAGTCTTACCCATCCACCGTATTTCTCTTTCCATTTAGCACTTCTTTTGACATGTCTTTCCATTTAGCACTTGATTCAGCCCTTTTTTAGGGGATTCAGCCTATTGTTGTCGTGCATAACAGCTTGGCACTGTAGAGTTTGTTACTAGTTCTAGTAAGTTAATCATGGTACACATATAAAAAATAACTGCTTGGAACTGTAGAGTTTGTTACTACTAGTTCTTAATCATAAGACGATCATTAGACATGCAACAAAATTGTTTGACGTGTGTTAGGTTTTCTTGTTGGCACACGATGAGTGGAGTAGGTTTTTCCCTGCTTATATACTTTACTTATTACTTATGTACTGAAAAAAAAAGGTTGGGAAAACGGCAGTCCTAATTTACGCACGAAGCAGCTGAGTGGAGCGTCTCGTCTGCAGCAATAACCCGCCCGTGTGGCATGTTTCTGGGTGTCCAAAGAATCAGCAGGGAGGAGGGAGTGACGATTCAATTTGTGGTGACAAGCCCAACAACTCCATTGACCGACCGACTAATGTATTAACGCGCGCCGCGTATTTAATCTTAATCGCCCCTCATATCATCATTTTCATTAAAGAAGTGCATGCTCGATCCCGATCGTGTCTGCCCAGTGCCCCAGTGTCTACTACTACGATGATTGATAGTAGCTCCAGAAACATCGGTTCTGCGAATTCTGGGGCGTGTCCATTGTACTACGTACCACCAGCCTGCCTGAAGCCAAACCTGGGCACAGTGTTGATCGTACGAGCGTGCATGCACCGCCGCACGGCCAGCCTATAATAATGTGGGTTTAGATGCGGTTAACCTGTCAATTTTGTCGTGGGAGCACGAGGGGCTACAAGGGATCCTGGCGCCCGTAGCCCGCCCCCGTGACACAAGCCAACAAGGCGGCCATGCCGGCGAGCGGCGACCAGGTTGGCCGGCCTGTCGCGTCGATCGGATTCTGGCCAGCGCACCGTCCGGTTTCGGTCTAAACCGTGGGCTGGAAGCTGCCCATCATGCGGCGGGGCGCTTCCCGCCTCCGCTCGCTACCGTCCCAAAACCCCTTCACGTCTCGGGATGGCGCCGTGCACTCCGGACGTCACGACATGCGAACCCTGGCCAGGTCGACCGTGCCTGCTTACACTCGGACGGTCGCCGGACGCCGCGTCCGAACACGAGCGATCACCTACCGGCGCAGCGCGTGGCCTGCCCCGATGGCTCTGAACGGTGTGGCGCCGACGTGGCGTATTTGGCTGCACCTGTCTCCTGGCTGAGTCGATCTCGAGGCTCGTGTCGCGCGGTGGCGACACGTCCTGCTGCTTCAGTTCATGGGCGGCGAGCTAGCTCGGTGCATGGACGCGCACGGCGCGACACGGGGGATCGCCGTGCCGTGCTCTGCTTGGC
This sequence comes from Aegilops tauschii subsp. strangulata, assembly GCF_002575655.3. NCBI lineage: Eukaryota > Viridiplantae > Streptophyta > Magnoliopsida > Poales > Poaceae > Aegilops > Aegilops tauschii. The sequence continues at coordinate 494,323,871 of NC_053038.3, read as the reverse complement.
GGACTCATGGGCGGCGTCCGTAACGGCAGCGCGCACTTCAGTGTAGGACGTACCATGTGTGCGTGCAGTTCATGGGCGGCGCACCCTGCGCCTGAGCCCCACGCACTTACGACTAGCTGTAGCTCCAGCACCCCTCTGTCTGTACAGCTGAGGTTTTCGATCCTTATAATTGAGGTTTTCAATCCGGTTTCCCTTATAATTGAGGTTTTCGATCCGGTTTTCTTTATAAACTGGATCAACTCTCTTCTTTTATAATGCAATGGCAGAGCTCCTGGCCCTCTGACGAGGTTCTGTCTGTACAGCGGCCGGGGCATGCGTGCGCGGGTTTCTCTGTCGTCTTCTCGTCCAGAGGACCGAGTTATTAGATCAACTGTGTCCTCCCTGACGATCCCGTCGCTGTACAGTAATTAGTACTCTACAGGGAGGATCTGGATCTGTTTGTACTGTATGTATGTGGACGTGCGAGCCTGTACGTACATGGCGATCGACAATAAACCTAATTAATTCATCCATGGTCATCAGCGTCGATGTACCAGCTAATTCGGTTCGTACTACGTGTCCTTGGCTTGTCCCTGTCACCGAATCTCATCGTCGGCTGCCTCGCCGCTTCCAGTCATTTTCCTTCACCGTTCGACATCCCGCACTGCAGACCCTTTAAATCTCTATAATCAACCGTCTATCTAGAAGACGGAAAGAGGGAGCTACCATGCCATGCGTCTCCGTCACCTCTTTCCCGATGACAAAAAAAGGCGATCGAGGTAGAAAGCACCGCGCGTACGTGGGTGCCGATGCCGCCATTATGCTCAGCCCATCCTCTCCGGGCGTACGTGGCTAAATTTCATGTTTTGACTCTTTTGACAAACAAAATCAAGATCTGACCCCGGTTTGAAAGATTTTCGGGATTTGACCATTTTGCTACCGTCAGGGGCTCCGGCGGTAGGGTTAGACAGCCTACCGCCAGCGCCCCTGGCGGTAGGGTGTGATGGAGGGGGACGGCGGCCGTCACCGCGTGCTGACGTGGATAAGTACCTTCCTGGCGGTAGGCTGTCTAACCCTACCGACAGGGTCCCTGGCGGTAGGATGTGGCAGGGTTTTGCCATACACACATTTTGTAACGGAAGATGCAATGGTCCTGGCGGTAGGTTCTCCCTACCGCCAGGCCCCATGGCGGTAGGCTGTCTGACCCTACCGCCAGGGCCCCTAGCGGTAGGGTCTTGTGTTCTGCTGCATGAAGGTTCTGTAACGAAATATGCAAGGGCCCTGGCGGTAGGTTCACCCTACCGCCACTGGGGCTGCCGATAAGCTGTCTGGCCCTACCGCCAGGCACCCTGGCGGTAGGGTCATCTGTTTTGTTGTTTCTAGTTCATTTGGTTGCTTGTTTTCAAATTTTATATGACAGCAATATCACAGCAAGTTTCACAAATATAACAGCAATATCACAGATTTTAAACAAATAAACTTGGGCATCACATAGATCCACATTAGATAACTTGAAATGCATATAACATTTCAAACGAACTTCAACTAATCAGTAAACGGAGTTCCACATAGTAACAAACACATAGATCCACAAATACCAAACACATAATTGCACGTAGTTTCACAACCACTAGACAAGTTCAACCAAACGAAGTTCAACCAAACTAAAAGAGCCAAGTAGCGAAGAGCATAATCAGTTGCTCCTTCCCCTTTTGAAGGTACGGTCCTCGTTACTCTTTGAACGAGTCTCTTCGGTCTTCTTCTTGGCCGTCGAGGAACCGGTCTCTGGAAAGGGTTCGGACTCAGCAAATCCTTCTTCTTCGGATTCCTCTTCGGCAGCTGAGATGCTTGAGATGTTTGAGTTGGTGGAGGTCCATAATCTTCATCGTACTCCTCCTCCCCATTGCTCTCATCCTCCTCCTCCTCCCCTTCTTCATGTGTGGATTCCTCCTCCTCCTCCTCCTCCCCAGCCAACCTAGACGACGAGGGAGCATGGCTCGATGAGCCGATGAGACCCTGTGTGGCTACATGCTGATAAGCTTCAACTGACCCAGCTCCAGCACACCCAAGCAGCCCTACCAGCTTGCGACAACGCTGCACGAACTTCTGCACTCACAATGAAACAAGGTCATAATAAGTATCAGATCGACTGATTGCAAGTGAACAAGATGCATCTGTTCCGAGGAGGCTGAAATTGTACCTTCATCGTCCCCATCACTTTGTTCTCAGATTGTACGCTCCCGGGGAGATCACCTAGTGCATCTGAGGCTTCAAAGATGCATCTGTTCAGCTCACCGGACTGCAACGGCATAAGTCAGTCACGATGACGAATAAAATAGTTTAAATACAACCGTTGGTTCAAACTTACCACTCTGTTGATGAGGGGTGCAAACTCCCTAAATCCACTGTGCATGTCTCTGATGCCGGTCTGGTAGGCCTGTTCCTCGGGGTCATCCCTCTCCAGCTACGTGATGTCTTCCGCCGTCCACCGAGGCCTGAGACGAAGACGGTGCTTCTGGCCATCATCGTACCACCACATGTGTCGGCCCAGGTAAGCATCCCAGTCAGTCACTTTCCTCTTCACGTCTTTCCGGTACCTCCGTCAGTCCCACGCGGCCATAAGAGTCTTATGCTCCTCTCTCCAGTCTGTGATCGACTGATTCTTCTGCCGGCTCATCCTGCAAGGCATAGGCAAGAGATCATCATAAGAAACATGATAAGCGTAATGAAATCATGGGCACGGAGAACAAAGCGCTCACAGGTGGAGCGTGTGGCCGCCGGTATCGGTGGGCTGGCCCGGTGGGGTATGCTGATAAATCCCAAACTGCATGGCCACGCGGTGTGGCAAGTGCCACTCGACGGCGTACACACAGATCATGGGCACGATGCACCACCAGAGACCACGGTCCGCATCGCACATCACGTTCAGATCAAAGTCCCACTCTCGGTCTTGTCGATACGGCCACCAGTTTACCTATTACATATACATTGGTAAGTTCCCACTCTCGGTCAAAAGTAGAATCAAAGAGAAAGGTGTTGAGCGAGTTCATATACCTGCGTATGCGTCAAAGCGTCCAACTCGTTGGTGTAGGTCTTGTACGAAGTCTTGTTTAGGCCCGTGTAGAGTTTGACAACGTCCCACTCGTAAGCTACGGTGGGGTTTCGAGTCTAGTCGCCGTCTTCGCTATAGTCTTCCCATGGGCGTCTTCGCAACTTCTCCGGACGCCCCACCGGCAGCCGCTCCCACATCCAAATGGAGAAGGCCCAGACAAAGCCACCCATATTGGACTTGTCTCCCGTCCTCTGCATTGCGTCGTCAAGCTGCAAAACATCAAATGAGGATCAGATATAAGAAAATGTCATGGACACACTTTCGTAGGTAGGTAGGCAATTAGACACTCTCTTACCGAACGGTATAGGTAGGCGAGAGATGCGGTCGCCCAACTGTACCCTGCATCCCATTCCGCTAGGAAGAACATATACGCCCAGTTGGCAGAGTTCCCGGAGCTGTCTGGAAACACGACCTCCGAGAGAATATACCACAGATAGGCCCTCGCGTACAACTCCACAGTCGCCTCATCTGCGCCTTGGGGGCATGTCTTCCGGTGCTCCGAGAGCCAACTCAACGGCACACCGGATGTACGGTTACTCTTGGCACCGGGGCAGTCACCGATGAGGGTGGTAACCCTCTGCTGCCAGTTGGTCCTCTCCACTCGACCGGTGAGTGCATGACCCTCGATCGGCATGGTAGTAATCATCCCCCAGTCCTCGAGGGTCAGCGTCATCTCCCCGCATGGCAGATGGAAAGAATGGGTCTCCGGTCGCCACCGGTCAATCAGAGTTGTGAGAGCTGCGTGGACAAGCGTCGGCGGCTGACGCTTGAACTGCAACACGGAACCCAACAGCCGGGCTTTCTTGAAGAACGCCGCGTGGCGCTCGTCGTAGTCCATATGCCCATGAACCCCGTGACCCCTCATGCGCAGTGGCTGGAGCATCTGTCAAAAAGTGAACGCCAAAAGTTAGGCAATCATTTTCATCAATCCGAAAACTTTGATCAAAAATTCATTCATATCACTTACCTCTCCGTTCTCTATGAAACGGGCACGATGACCCTTGTCGAATGCCCAGTCCAGCATGGAGTACCGTGGGCTGATGTTGTCCGCAAGAGGTGGCCGCCTTAATAGAATTTCATTAACAAAAGCATCATAAGCATAAGCATACATAAACAAACAATGAAATCAAATCATATCAAAATCATATCAACATGCATCATATCAAAATAAAATCTTAAGCATATTCGTCCAACAACATCTACTACACATGATGGATCAAATCATATCAACATGCATCATATAAAAAAATCCTCCAACATACATCATATCATCATATTTTTAAATAATTTTTCCAAACAACATCTTCATATCATCATATCAACATGCATCATAAAACTAGGGTTCATCTTCACACTACATCATATCATCATATCAACATGCATCATCAAACTAGGGTTCATCCTCATATCAACATTACATCATATTTTTTTAACAAAAAAAATATGAACTAGGGTTCATCTTCACACTAACATATGAACTATTGATTAGAGTTCATATTCAATACCACTAGTTACTAAAGAACTAAGAACTAGAACTACAATCAAACTAAAACAATCTTAGGTGAAAAAAATCCAATCTAAGTTCAAAAATATGAGGGATTTCAAGCAAATAATGCGTCGAATCGGAAGCAAGTTTGCAAAAACTAATTGGAGGGATTGGAGGAGCTTACGGTTCTCTCTTCCGGGCCATCTCGATCCGCAAAAACGATCAACAAACGGTGAAGATCCGAGGGGGGAGTGGAGGAGATGAGAGAGGGAGAGAGGGGCGACTTGGGGGAGAAAAAGAAGAACTGCCGACGGGGGGGGGGGGGGGGGGTAGGGGTGGGGAGATGGGCCAGGGCGCGGGGGTTTCGGCGGAAATAACTGCCCGGACCCTACCGCCAGGGGATCTGGCGGTAGGGTTAGACAACCTACCGCCAGGTGCCCTGACGGTAGGGTTAGACAACCTACCGCCAGGTGCCCTGACGATAGGGTGCGACGGAGGGGGACGGCGGCCGTTTCCGCGTGCTGACGTGGATAAGTACCCTACCGCCAGGGGCACTGGCGGTAGGCTGTCTAACCCTACCGTCAGATCCCCTGGCGGTAGGAAAAAGGGTCAAATCCCGAAAATCTTTCATATCGAGGTCAGATCTTGATTTCGTCTTTCATATCGAGACTTTTGTTTTGTGGGCTTGTGCGTGTCACTTCACCTCTGGGTGCCAAATCAGATGCAGGCACCGGTATTTCTCAAAAAAAAAAAAAGATGCAGGCACCGGTGTCGACCACCTACCGGCATCGCCACGCTTTCCGAGCGCTCGTGTCACACAGGTGGACTAACGGTCGAATTGCTGGGAATGAACGCTTTTTGTTTCGTTTTGCAGCCGTTGGGAGCACACCCACCCAACGCGAAAAGGCCGTCTGGACTCCTCGAGATTAGAATACATTTTGCGGACTCCCTACAAAGGAAGAATGCCAGCATCACCGTCCGGTGCCCTGAATATCATAGCGAATGCAAGCTCGTGCTTGTGGTCAAAGGAGCAAACCCCGATCTTTGGACGGCCCGGTGGAGACAAACAACGTGTATCACGTTCACGTACACTCAGGGTGATGTCTCGAAAGGAAAAGAAAAACGCACACTCAGGGTGCGCCCGTGATTCAGAACCCCTCCCAACAAATATTTATAATTATTTTTCTAAAATAACCAATCGAGTCCACTGTCCATCCACGAAATGGCCGCTGTTTCACTATAAGACGCATGTTTTCAGCTGGAACACTTAACACGGATCCTTAGCCCCAGACAATTTCGGACTCACAGCCAACACCAGGGCCGCCGAGAGCAAGCAAGATGATGCCTTCAAGAAGGGGGAGGCGTCATGACGCCGCCATCATCCGATTCGAAGAACCGAACCAAGGGTTCCCCGCAGTGCATGAAGAGGGGCACGGATAAAGGCCATGCAGCGGCCCCATGAAGGAAACGACACCTACGAGAGTGCCGCCGCTGCCAACGTCGGCAAGCCGAGTATTGATTTCACCCTGGTCAGGACCGAGTGATCCCATTGCCACCAGGTCAGGGTCCAGAGATTAGAAGGTCAACCCACTGGTCGAGACCACCACCTCAAAGGGAGGGTGGGGTTGCGCCTGCCGTCCGATGGGAAGGGGGGCACAGGTTGCCACTGAAAAATACGAGCTTTGTGACTGGCTCGACGTGGAGGTGGATGGGGTCAGGAAGGCGACGGGGTAGAGAGAGTCGGCCCGGAGATGACGACCGATACCACTGGCAAGCCATGAAGCTGAAGGGAACGTAGATACATGTTGCGGGGGAGGGGGCGAGCCGCCGAGACACCGACGAGCCGAGGACTAGAGAGAACGCAACAATTGGAGTGTCAGGGCTAGAGCTACGCCGACAGAGAACGCCGGCAGGACGTGGACACTGGCGAGTGCAGATCTATGGTCATCGGGGCCGGAGCAGTGCCGACAAAGAATCTTTGGTGAGGCCTCAACCACCCGCCAAGAAGACCACTGTGACCACTCAAAAACGCAGGCCCCATCACTCGGAGCTCGGAGGAGGCGTCGCCGGGACGAGGAGTGGCCTCGGCCAGCCCAGCCGCCAACACACACGGGCCTCTCGCGCTTCCACCGCCAGGAACACAGAAAAGCTGCATCGGGGGGAGGGGCAGGAGGCGGCCGAGGGAGGAGCAGGACAAGGCTGCGCCGCGCGCTAAGCCAGCAAAGGAGGCGTCATGCCATATTAGATCTTGGGAGGAAGGAGGGGGCGAGGCGCCGCGACGCACGGGGACGGAGCCGCCCCACCGCCATCATCTCGGGGCACAACGTGGCTTCACCGGCAAGCCCTCCGGCAGCAGCGTAGCAGAGGAGTGGTGGCGGAGATAGGACCCGACAGGCGACTACTAGGTTTCCTCCATGTTGCCAGACGCGGGCGACGCAGGGGCGGGTGGGTTGTTTTTGGGGCAACTTGACTATATTGGCACATACTGCTCCCGACAAGTTATTTTTTATTTTGAGCAAATGGTTGAACCTTTTTTGAGTGAGAAATCTGACTTTATTCATTATCACTTTTTAGCGCCTTATTAATTATCACTTGACCAAACCACAAATACGTTTTGGAGAATAATCACAACAAATTAAGAGGGTTTACTATTCCACACTTCAGGCTCCTGTTACAGTACAAACAATAAACTAGCGCACACGTCACTCCGCTCTGGGCCGGCCCATATACCTTCTCCTTTTTCTCTGTTAAAAGACCAGAATCCCTCAAAAGAATGTTAAAAGACCAGGAAAGTGCAGCAATCGGGGGAGAAATCTTTTTCGAGAGAGAAATATGACTTTATTAATTATCTCTTTTTTAGCGCCTTATTAATTATCACTTGAGCAAATCACAAATATGTTTTGGAGAATAATCGCAACAAATATAGGGGTTTCCTATTCCACGCTTCAGGCTCTGATTACAGTACAAACTATAAACCGGCGCACACGTCGCTCCTCTCTGGGTCGGCCCATATACCCTTCTCTTTTTCCTCTGTTAAAAGACCAGAATCCCTCAAAAAATGTTAAAAGACCAGAAAAGTGCGGTAGCGGGGGTTCGAACACCCAACCTGTGCGTTCAAAGAGCATCTACAGCCGGGTGCCCCAAACTGGCATCAAACGCCCGGACGGCCCGCCCTGTCACTGACCGATCATCAAAATCCGACCCAAACGGACGCCTTAAACGCGCCTCAAATGTCCGGGCTGACCGGCACCCCTCATATCCAGCCCAAATATGGGGCGGATATGGGCGCGCCCGGGCGCGTCCGCCACGTCAGCCCGGCCCACCCCGATCCCACAAATATCCCCCCATCCGGAAAACCATAGACATCGGTCAATCAGAACTCCACTTCACTCCCCTCTCCATTCCACTCCACTTCCGATCTACTCCCCTCCGATCCGATGGTCGGCAACAGAAGCAGCGGTGGCTCCGGTTCAGAATCCGACGGGTTGAGCATCGACGTGGAGGAGGTGACCCTCCACATCGCATTGCGGAGGTCGTTGCTCGAGCAAGGCCGCCCCGGCAACGGCTGATCTTCTTCATCAGCGCCCGTCACCTGTCGACGCTGCACCGCTGATGTCGCCGGCCCTTCCCACCTGCCGCGCAGCAGCAACAGCTCTGCTCTGCCTGGTACGCCGCCCACCTCCACCATCCTCTGGTTCGGAAGTGGTACCCGGCCATCGCTGGGTCCTCGTGCCCGCTCCGGGGCCTCGACGCACGAGGATGCCCTAGTCCAAGGGCAGCCCGGCGCAGGCAGCAGCGGGCGAGGGAGAGGGGAGAGGCGATGTCGGCGCGCTCCTCGCGCCAGTCCTCCGCCGCTGTCTGACGACGGCGGAGACGGATGCGCAGTGCCTCCGCCGAAAAAATGCCACGGCGCTTCGACTCGCCATCGAGTTGTCGGAGCGTGAGGCAACCAAGGAGGCGGCAGCGAAGGCGAAGGCAGCCCGCCATGCGGAGTAGCAGGACCGCCTGCTCCGCAGGCTGTCGGGCATGAGGTGCAGCTCCGATTCGGACGTAACTCCAGCTCCAGCTCCAGCGACGACGCACCTCCATATGCCGACGCCTACACGGAGGAGGGGCACAACAGCTCCGACGACCGGAAGGGGAAGTGGCCGGCGATGAAATGGTGATTTCCTCCGTCCTCCCCTGTTATGTTTATACTTAACTATGTTTTAAGTTCGTAGTATGGATTTGCGGTTGAACACCGATGAACTATCCTTCTTTTGTCCGGCGATGCAAAGCTGATTCGATGAACTGCGTGTTGTTGATTGTGTTTACATAGCGCTGCATGGGTTGTATGGTTTTGAGGGTTCGGATATGAGGGACGTGGGTGTTTACCAAGTGGCCATCAAATGAGACATGTCCGATCAGTGCATGCGGACGCGCCCAGACGCGTTCGCGGGCATTTGAGGGCCTAAATTTGCAACCTGCGCCTGTAGATGCTCTAAGGGTACTGCAAAGTACCACTAGGCTATCATCCCTACTCATGCACACTTCCTTTTTTCCCTTTCCTTTTACTTCTTTATTCAGCTGACGTTTCTTCTTTGGATTCGTCGATCATTTTCTGGACGTTTTTATTTCTTTTTCCCTTTTTTTTTGTTTTCTTGAATAAGAGGTTTTATTTTCAGATTAGTAAAGTTTTGTTTTCAAAATCGATGAACTTTATTCAATTTTGTGAACTTTTTTCCAAATTGCATGAATGTTTTTCAATTTGATGAATTTTTTTCAAAATTGATGATTGCTTTTCAATTAGATGAACTTTTTCTCAAAATCGATGAACCTTGTTCAAAATTGGATGAACTTTTTGGCAAAATCGATGGATTTTTTCGAGTTGGATGAACTTTTTTCAGTTCTATGAATTCAGAATTGATGAACTTTTTTCAAAATTGTTGATTTTTTAAATCAATGAACTTTTTTGGAAAATCTTTGAACTCTTTTTCAAATTGATATTTTTTATCAGATTAGTGAACTTTTTTTCAAAATTGATGAATTTTTTAAACTCACGCTAATGTTTCAAAATCAAGGAACTTTTTCAAACTCACTATAATTTTTAAATTCTTCTGTTTTTTCTCAATCTTACGAACTTTTTGAATTTCATAAACTTTTTTTAATATGTTCTTAAAGCATGCGCGCTGCAATTGGTCACTAGCACTGAGATGGTACTGTGGTAGTCAACCTCATTCAGGAATATTTGCGGCGTGAGTTTGTTTTCCTGTGACAACGTCTTTTTTTGGTGGCTTTTCGCGCTAGATTACTTCGGTGCCTTGAGCGTTCATGGGCCGGCCCACTAGGTGCTGCGTGTGAGCGCCAGTTCGCTACCGCGGCACTTAAAGCACGAAATAGGAGGTCCCCAAATTAAGCTGTGATGACGTTAGCTTTTTTTTGAGCAACTTTTTTTTGGGGTAGTAAGAGCTTTATTAACGATCAAATGCCACAGTTTGTGGAATACATCTCGGATCATGGGGATGGCCTAGCCACATATGGTGTCCTGGGCTTAAAGAAAGAGCATATTTGCTAAGCTATGAGCCCAGATTTTAATGGGCCCAGCTCATGACCCAGCTTTATTAACGGCCATGTCATGGCCCAGTTTCTTTAAGGGGCCCATGTCATGGCCTAGTTTGAACCAACATCCGTTCACCAACTAAAAAAAACAGCTTCACCTAAGAAAAAACTAAAAAAAAACAGTTATTCGCAGTATGATTTCTCATCTGTTTCTCTATATGTGAATTGAGTTTGAAATTGAATCTTTATATCCACATATCAAATTATTTTCAGAAAAATTAGAAATTTAGTGAAGGAACATACTTCCTCTGTCCCATATGGAGTATATTTAACAAAAATTTATTACTCCCTCCGTTCCAAATTACTCGTCGTGGTTTTAGTTCAAATTTGAACTAAAACCATGACGAGTATTTTGGAACGGAGGGAATACAATTCAGGCAACCTTCCCCAGAACTACCATTTTACAATTCTGGTCAAGTGATAATCAATTCTGGAAGATCAACCTGTCAGGGCAGGAGGTGAAAAATTAGAGTAAAATTGGTATGTTTTGCACAAGAATTGCAAGGTGGTAGTTCGGGGGAGGGCTGCCTGAATTGTGATAGTTTTTTGTTAAATACTCTATGTTATGGAATGGAGGGAGTACGTAACAGCTAAGGTTACTGGCCACCGTAGCCAAGAATGAAGAAATGGCATGAACATACTGAACAGTAAACTACCTCCTTTTCAGAAAAAAATCTGCACACTAAATTTGCAAGCATAAATGTGTACTCTGCTTCATAACACCTCGCACTTGCAGTATTTACATCTGAAACTCGGAAAATAATCTTGGATTTGGTTATTCAAGTCTAGATACAACAGAGCTTGTATAGAGCCAATTTACATAGAGACCTCATGTACTACACAATTGCTGAAATCCTTCAGTTACAGATACCAAAAGGGCTATTGGGACGAAGGGCCAAAGAGAAAATAATAATTGTACAATGATGAAGATCCAAGATGAATCAGTTGACACTTCAGAGGATAATAAGGAGCACCAGATAATACCTTGCTGGATATGTTATGTACTCTGCTGGATAATACCTTGCACTCGCAGCATTTACACGTCAAACTCAAAAAATATTTTGGATCTGGTTATTCAAGTATAGGTACAATTGAGCAGAGGACCCTCCCGTAAGTGCTACAGAACCAATTTACACAGAGACCTCTCATGTACTACACATCCGCTGAAATCCTTCAGTTACAGATACTCAGAGTGCTATTGGGACGAAGGGCAAAAGAGAAAATAATAATTGTACAATGATGAGGATCCAAGGATGAATCAATTGACATTTCAGAGGATAACACAGAGCAGGATAACGGTCGACATTTCACAGCTTGGACGTCGCGAGCTTGATAAGATCCTTCCTCAGTATCTTGCCAGACGCATTCTTGGGGATGTCCGTCACGAATGCCACCTTCCTGACCTTCTTGTAAGGTGCTACCTGTACCAACATTTTACAGCACAAGGTCAGAGAGATTGCATGAATAAGCTAGACAAATCGTCAATGTGTCAATGGTGAAGAGGGAGATGGTTCATTTTGTTGGATTTTATCTTCCATGAGTCGCGCTCTGCGCACCTGTTTCGCCACAAACTCCATCACCTCCTGGGCTGACAGGTTGCTCCCTTTCTTCCTCACGACATAGGCCATCGGGAACTGACCGACATCCCTGTCCGGAAACCTAGAGAAAGACCAAACCATTTAAGAAATCTGGCATAACTATGTCGATAGAAGTGCCTAACTGATCAACAGTATCTCGGTGAACTTACGGAATGACAGCAACATCGGAAACCTCTGGATGTGTCAGCAGAAGAGCTTCCAACTCTGCCGGAGGCACCTATTTTATACACAGGTTACATTCAGATGCCAAGGTACAGTAAGAAGTTCAGGAGCCTGTCTTTCAGAAGAGACATCGGCCTGTGCCATTTAGTGATCTTTTTACCTGATAGCCTTTGTATTTGATCAACTCTTTCAGACGGTCCACCACGAAGAGATAGCCATCCTCGTCTATGTAACAGAGGTCTCCGGTCTTGAGCCATCCATCGGGCGTCACCGTCGCCTGTGTTGCCTCTGTGTTGTTGAAGTATCCTGGGGAGATCAATATTGCAACTTGAGATGATTTTTTTTTTCTACTAGCATTATATGACTATGGACGGCTGGACACTTTTACTTTGGACTGCAAGTTTCACCTTGCCGAGGGGCGAGGGTGCTATTACAACAGGGCGATAACTTCTTGAAACGCATCATTTCATAGGATGCTAAAATGCAAGAGCTACCATATTCTAGGGACTGAACCGATTTATATTCACTCTGAATGTTGATGATCCTAGCACTCTCAGTTCCGCAATACGTTAGCAGCTGGACAGTGTGACGTCTTGAAAATGAAATAACTATTTCTATTTGGACTATTAGTTGTCGGAGCACACCCTCCACAACCCTACTGATGCTTATACGATGCCGTGCAAATGAATCCATGTAAGGTTTATCTCATGAGAAAACATTCTTCACTTATGAATGCATATTGAAACCAGTACTCAGTTTAGTCTTAATTTCTTCTGATTTCTTTTGAAACCGAATTTCGTTCTTCTTTTTATCAACGATGCCTTGTGCATTAGCTAGTGTACTCAACTAATGTACTTGTTTCTGAATGTTTGGCCGTATGCATCGTTCCGATGCAGAGGCTGGGGCGATACCCCCTTTTCGAAAAAAAAGGGGACGTAGGGAGTACTAACTACTAACTCCGTCCCAAAATATAAGACGTTTTGAGGTAGTAATATTTACTAACTATCCTCTGCACTTCTGTAAGTTAATTACTAACTACTCCCTCTGTAAAGAAATATAAAAGCATTTAGATCACTACTTTTGTGATCTAAATGTTCTTATATTTTCTTTACGGAGGGAGTATTTGCTATGCTTACTTAACTAGTGTACTTGTTCATGTTATGCAAACATCGTCTGGAGTTAACTCGAAGCTAGGGATATTAGATGACACAAGAACACACCCAGATGTACTGTCATGAAACAGTTCATGTAGTGAATTCCAGGGACAAGACACATTGCACTCAATGCAATTAACATAGTCCAAAGTATCATCAAGGCGGCGGGTGGGAGTTCAGTTAACTCATCCACCAACTGATGTGCGTTCGGTTCTGAACACACAAATAATTCCAAGCCAGACATACTTATTCTGGAATTTAAGCTTGCGACTCAATCTGCTGACACCACTACTTATTAGAGGGATGGGAACCGAAAGATGCAGCAAAGATGACTCGGACCTGGGTGGTTGGGTTGAGCCTCCTATGAGTATCTGTCTGAAAAATCCCTTTATGAGTACTATTATTCCACTAAGCTTCAAATAGTATGAAAACAGAAAACAAATGATACCATCATCAGCCACAGCATAACAGCCAGTAACTGAAGGTGACACCTACAACCGGCAAAAGAAAAGACGAACAGAGTTTTGGCTCTATGTTGACACTACTCCCATACCACAATAGAGAACCATTAGAGAGAACTGGAGTTATCAGGCATTTTCACCACCGAAATTATGTCGAGGCAGCATCATTCAAACACACCCTGAACTACTCATACACATGATGCACGTGAATGTTACCTACTAGTACAACTTATCCCATGTGGTCTATCAAAAATCCAATGTGATCTGGACTCCCAACTAGAACAAAATTCTTCTATTGTTGTTGAACATGTTTAGTACGTTGAGGATTCGCAGTGATGCAGAGAGACATTTTAAATTCCAGCGTGCAGCTCGCTAATCGAATAAAATGCCGCGTGGTCTAAACAAAATGAGAGCACAATTGGAACTAAAACCGAATCCTTTTGTTAATTTATGCGTGTTAGCTTTGACGGTGCCCGTACGCAGTTACCCAAAGACATTCTAAATTACAGTCTGCAGCTCGCTAATCGAGCAAACTGTCGGATCATCGAACTACAAATGGAAACACAATTATATATGTTCATATTGGAAAACAGAATCAAACTGTTAGTTCATTCCGAACACATTTAGTGTTGACAATTCGCAGTGATCAGAGATACATTCTAAATTCCCAGCGTGCAGCACGCTAATCGAAGAAAATGCCGGATCATCTAGATGGAGTAGCATGAAAACGGCGGAATAATGTGCAGCCACATGGTTCATGAACTTTAATTTTTGTACCTTTCATGACGTAGGGTCCCCTGATCCAGAGCTCGCCGGTGCGGTTCACCGGCAGCGCCTCGCCGGTATCAGGGTCGACGATCTTGGCCTCGGTGTTGGGCGACAGGAGCCCGGCGGTCCCGTACCGGCGGCTCTCCTCGGCCGAGTCCGTGGACGCGCCGATGGCCGTGCTCTCCGTCAGCCCGTACCCCTGCAGGATCTCCACCTGCGGGTACTTCTCCCTGAAGCCTTCGATGAGCTCCTTGCTGAGCGGCGCGCCGCCGGAGAGCACCTTGCGCAGGTTGCCCAGAGGCAGCGGCTTGGGGTGCGCGACCATGGCGACGAGGATGGGCGGCACGAGCGGCAGGTAGGTGACCCCGTAGGCGCTGATGCAGCGCAGCATCTCGGGGAGCTCGAACTTGGAGAGCACGACGATGGTGGCGCCGCAGCCGAGCAGGCCGGTGGCGAAGGCGACGAGGCCGTAGACGTGGAACATGGGCACCGTGCAGAGGAAGGTCTCGGTGGTGTCCGAGTCCTCGAGGCGGAAGCGGTTCATGACGATCTGGACCATGGAGATGAGGTTCCGGTGCGTGGCGACGACGCCCTTGCTGGGCCCCGTGGTGCCGGAGGAGTAGAGCAGCGTGGCCTGGTCGTCCTGCGTGACGCGGTCCCGGCGGCGCGCGGGGTCGGGCGCCGTGGCGGAGATCTCGTCGATGGTGGCGACGATGCGCGGGTCGGCGGGAGCGGGAGAGGAGGAGGACTCGAGGAGCACGACGCGGAGGCCGTCGGCGGCGCGGGGGAGCTTGGGGAGGAGGTCGCGGGTGGTGAAGGCGAGGACGGGGCGGGCGTCGGCGACCTGCTTGGCGACCTCGGCGGCGGTGTTGAGCGGGTTGGCGGTGGTGACGACGGCGCCGAGCGACATGGCGGCGAGCGCGGCGACGGGGAAGTGGACCGAGTTGGGGGAGAGGATGAGCGCGACGTGGCCCTTGCGGAGGCCGAAGGGCGGCGCGGCGAGCGCGGTGGCGGCGCCGGCGACCGCCCGCCAGAGCTCGGCGAAGGTGGTGCGGCGGCCCGTGGAGGCGTCGACGAGCGCGACGACGCCCGAGTGGCGGCGGGAGGCGAGGAAGGTGACCACGTCCAGGTCCCGGCCCGCCGGGAGCGGCACCTCCGCGCGCTTGCTCCGGAACGCGCCCGTCGCGGCGCAGTAGCCGCTCCGCGGGTCCGCCGCCGCCGCCGCCGTGGCCATCGCGATCGGATCGCCGCGCCGGCTGGTCGATCGAGCTCTCGGTTGGCTGTTGCTGTGTGTGTTTCGCGCGTGCGGGTGGGCTTTGTCGTGGGTGCCGGGTCTGGGTCTGACCAGTGGCAGGAGTAACTGCTTTCTCCCTGCGGCGGCGGTGGCGGGCGAGTGGTCTCCGTCGACACTCGTCAACTTTACACGGTGGTCAGCTGCAAAGCGTGCCTCGTGCGCGCATGTGCGGAAATGGATGGATAACCGGAAAAAAAAACTGGTGGGCCCATACAGGAGGATGTGATTGGTCTGTGATCAGCGGGCTAAACGTGCATGCGTACGGTGTGCCAACCTCATTGACTGGAGTACATTTCAGAAGAACAAATAACTAATGGCCACTGCTACATATCAGCCGGCTGATTTCCCTGAGAAATCAGTCGGGTCCTGGGCCGTCGATCCAACGCTCGTCGCCCGTTGGATCTGGTCAGCACATCACGCTGCAAACTCGGCAGCCGCACCAGCATCAGCGGGACGGAACGTTGCAGAGCTCCGCCGCCCCATCGGAGTGTTCCACGGCAGCTGCAGCTTCGCCGCCCTGCGCGCCACTACGCCACCACCACGCCCCGCTGCACTACAGCTCCGCCCTCCACCGGAGTGTTGCACTGCAGCTCCGCTGCCCTGTGCGTAGCACCGCGCCCCGCTCCACTGCAGCTCTGTCGCCAGCCGCCCCACCGGAGTGTTGCACTGCAACTCCGCCGCCCTGGCGCGTAGCATCATGCTGTTGTGCTGCAGCTCCATTGCTACACCAACCTCCCCCCGAGAGTCGTCAGAGTCGCTGCATCGAGCCGCCGACGAGCGTTGCACGAGTGCTGCATTGGAGCACGGGTAACCGCCGACGAGCGATCCGTTGAAGCTCCAAAGACGACGACTTATATCACCAACAATAGCGGCGACGAGATTGCATCGTAGCGCCGACGAGGTTGCATCACAGCACGGCGCCGTGAACGAGTTGTTGCGTCGCAGCTCGCGGCCGTGGACGCATTGCTGCATTGCAGCACCGACGGTCGTCGACGAGCGTCGTGCCGCATCGCCTGCAGCACCAAACGAGCGGTCGCCCTCCCGCCTGTGTGTTGCGTCGCAGCAGTGCGTCGAGCGTTGCCCACGCTGGGTTGCGGCCCCACGGCGACGGCGGTGATGCAGCTGGTGGTGTGCGCTGTCCCTCCTCTTTTGGTTCGCAGCAGCGGCGCGCCATGGGAGCTACTCCCTCGAGCTGGGACGAACAGAATTGGGAGAAGGAAAAATGTGCGGATGAGATAAGCTCGCTGGAGGAGGGGGAAGCGGTGGATGGGCCCGGGGACACGTGTCGAGCGCTACGCGCGGTTTACGTATGTGAGAGATCAGTCAGTTGGTTTTAATACTTTTCCATAATTAATTGACCGGTAAGCAATCCAAACTATGAAGTATTTGAGAAAAAGGAAAAAAAAAGCACCAAAAATCAATAATTCTGTAAAATCTTCGAAATATGAAAGTGAAAATTCGTAATGGGCGTTCTTCCTTTATCAAAATCGATTTGTTAAGGTCGTGTAGGAATAAGGCTCGGATTGTTGGATCGTTAGGATGCAGCCATTTTGAGGATCTGACGGATATCATTTTCAGACAAGGTAGAGGTGTTATCCAAGGATTTCGTTCCATTCTTCCTAATATGGAGGAGTAAAGAAAAAGTACTACATAGCACTTCTCAATTTGGCACGTGGTTTTATTTCAAGAAAGAGCAGATTTACCCTATACCATAACCAAATATCTTTGATTTTTTTTTACGGGAACCAAATATCTTTGATAGTGTAAGGAAAAATAGTACGGGGTTGTTAAGTCCAAGTATCTATCGACCGCTCAACCGTTGAACTTTTGCATGGAGATGCGTGCTGGACTCAGCACTGTCCAATGGACCTCACAAAATTTTGTCACACCATTTGCAACATATATTCCTACTGATTGTAGCATGTTGTCTCACCAATCACAACATCTGCCCTCGTCGTTCGTAGCACGTAGTCTCATCGGTCACCAATCACATATATTCCTGGCCTGTATAGTAATCGTGCCCTGGCGGGCCGTGCCGGGCCAGGCACGATTATGATGGGCCGGGCCGGCCCGTTTGGCCAGGTCTGCCACCATGGCACCCACCTTGCAGGGACGTGCTGTTTTCCCCTGCCACCTCTGACCTTGAATTGGCGGAGCATAAAGCATACATGCGAGTGATCCAACTGGCCATGGAGGTGAGGTGTAGAAGCTAGTGCTCCAGAATGACTCCAAACCATTGCCGTCAAGTTGATCAACCCAGAGAAAGACAAGTCTATGTATGGGCTGATGATCGAAGAAGTGAATGGTCTGCTCAGGAAGGAGTTTAAGGTAGCTTTGGTGTGGCGTTCAGTTAATAACGGTGCCCATAGCCTAGCTAAGGAGTGTTGCGCGACCGAGCTGGTTTTGTATACCGTCGGATTGTATCGGTCCATGTTTGGACTCAGATCTTGCTAAAATGACCGAATAAAGGAAATTGGTTGTTTTCACCCAATTGATGTGGGTTCTTCATCAGCCACTCTCGCGTGCGGGACGTGCTCTTCCAGGCCCACACACAGTCCCCCTGTCTCCACTTTATCCCAAGTTGAACGTTCTCATTCACACGACCTTTTCCCCTCGACCAATCGTTTTCTTCCTCTAACACATCCTTTCCCCAAAACTAATTCTTCGTTGTTGTCAAGCTTTGCTCTGAAGTTGCGTTGTCACGCCGATGTTGCAAGGCCACGACGCCGTCGCGAATTGTGGACCCCCGCCGTCTCCTCTTTTCTCGACCACACATCTCTCCTCTATCTCAGTCCATCTCGTCCTTCCCAACAGATGTTGTGAGCTCACCACCACCCACCACATGAGGGTACTACCGCTGCAGGGCAGAAATCACATATTTGACCTCAGGGCGAAATCAAATCACAAACTGACCTGCTTTCGAAAAAAATTCACTCTACTGACCCTTTCGTGTGGCGCCCGACAGCTAGGCGCCGCACACTACTATGCAGCGCCTCTGCCTTAGACGTCGCGCCTCCTGCCAGCGTGGCAGCCCTGGTCCAGTTGCGGCCCCACAGACAGCACTGCAGCGCCTAAGGCATAGGCGCCACACTTGTAATGTGCAGTGCCCGTCTCTTAGGCGCTGCACAGTCTGTGTTCCACTTAGGCTGGCCTCACCCTCTCTCCCCTCCCACCCCCACCCCACACACCCCCACCCCACCCAAACCCTTAGACTTGCGCCCCTCCTCTCTTCCCCTCTCCCCCCTCTCAAATCCTTCTCAAATCTTGCAAATCCGGAGTATTTGACCGTGGATTTCAAAGCCAACCCCTCCCTTAAGGTAATCTCCTCCGATCCCCTCGTTTTCATCCATAGGAATTGTCACATTTGCTCAAATCTTGCTACTTTGGGGAAACCCTAGTTTTGGCTTGGATTTGCAAATTTGTGTTGAATGATGTTATGTTTCTTTGCTAATTTGGTATGGTTAGGCTTTCATAGTATGCTAGGGTTAGGGTTATGTGTGTTTGATGTTGGTGTTAGGGTTATGCTATGGTTAGGATTGTGGTTATTGTTAAGTGGGGGTTATGGTTATTAATTCATATATATGTTATGGCATATGTATTTTGTGCAAATATTTTTGTTAAGTACTTACTTGATATATGTGTGTTTTTTATTATTGTAGGGATGGGGAGAACATGTGTTTATGTTCATCATGTGGATAAAGAGGCCTTTTTGAAAGGCAATGTTGAACCGGACCCGGATGAGCTTGACATGGTGTTTGAGAGTAGTCCTAGCTATGCGGAGCTCTTGGACCAAGTGAGGAAGGATTTGAATTGGATGGACCCAAGTGACGTTGTTGAGTTCGAGGGAAGGCATAATGTTGGTTTTGGAATGCACATCCGTTGGAAGACAATGCGTGTGAACTCCGAGCAACGTTGGGTTGCATACAAGGAGACGGTTGCCAAATCTCTAGACAAGGCTCTTGAGTATTTGCCTCCAAGAAGGTTGAGTCTACTTTGAATTTGGACTTGAACACGAACCCCTCCCCGTTGGTTGCTAGCACTCCCCCACCTATTAACCTCATTTCATGCAATGGCCGGAGTATCATGGAGTTCAACTATGGCCGGACCCGGAATTGAAGGTCGTTAGACGGGGAAGACGTAAGACAAAGCGTCTTAGAGGTGACATGGACGGATGGGGCCGTGGTGGCGGTGGAGAATACGGCACCGGCCAATTCCAAGAGCCTTGTGAGCAATCCCGTTGTGGGAACTGCAGTCATCGGGGACACAACACAAGAACTTGTCCCAAACCAAGAAAAAGATCAAAGAAAAATGATGCAAGCACAAGCCAAGCAAATGATAGCCAACCAAGTCAACCAAGGAGTAGCCAACCAAGTCAAACAAGCCAACAAGGAACTAGGCAACAAAGAGGGAATCAACTAGGTCTTAGAAGAGGCTGTGGTGGTGGTAGAGGCCGTGGTGGTGGTAGAGGCCGTGGTGAAGGCCTAGGCGGTGGTGATGGTCTTGGCCGTGGTGAAGGCCTAGGCCGTGGTGAGGGTCTTGGCCGTGGTGGTGGGAAAGGCCGTGGTGAAGGCCTAGGCCGTGGTGACGGTCTTGGCCGTGGTGGTGGTAGAGCCCGCGGTGGTGGTCTAGGCCATGGTGGCGGTAGAGGCCATGGTGGTGGTCTAGGCCGTGGTGGTGGTAGAGGCCGTGGTGGTGATCTTGGCCTTGGCGGCGGCCATGGTGGAGGAATGTTCACTTGGCTTAATGGACCATTGCCGTATGTGACTTACTATGATCTTGTTCTTTTGGCTCAATGCTTGTGTTGTCATTTTGCATTGTGTGACTAACTATTATATTGTCATTTTCATAGGTATGGAAACAATGAAGGGGGGTGGAGGACACGGAGGGGGAAGGTGAGCTCCCTTGGTGGTCGGAGGAGGGAGAAGAAGAAGAAGAAGAGAGGAAGAAGAAGAAGAAGAAGAAGAGAGGAAGAAGAAGAAGAAGGGACAAGGACCGTGACCTTCTTATGAACCAAAATGTGTGCTACTATGTGCTAATGTAAGTATTACGATGTTCCGGTGAAATGAATGTGCTGTAAACTCTGTTTTTCCAGTAAACAGCCGTGCAGCGCCCAGAACACAGGCGTTGCACTATACTATGCAGCGCCCAAGGGATAGGCGTCACACAGTACAGTGCAGCGCCTGGCTCTTGGGCGCTGCACTATGACTTGGTAATTTTCGTGGATGGTCAGTGCTGAAAGCCTTCTGTGGCCCTTTGGATAGCCATGGCCAGGTCGGCAGCGCCTATGAGACGGGCGCTGCACTGTACTGTGCAACGCCTAGGCGTTAGGCGCTGCATAGTACAGTGCAGCGCCTGTCTGTTGGGCGCTGCAGCGCTGTTAACTGCCAAACTGCAGAAACAGATGCCATTTTGGCCTCATGCAGCACTGACATAACTTGCTTCAACATAAATAAAATTACTGTAGACTGCACATACTGAACAAAGACAACTAATAACTTGAACATCCCATCATTTAGGACAATTTAACATTACTACTAGTTCGCAAACACAAATACCACACTAGTAAGAATTCACCAACATATAACATAACCTCACAAGTTCATCGACCTAATGAAACGGCTACAAGAGCACTAACAAACACAAGCACTAATGCCTTCCGCGCGCGTTCCTGGTGCCACGCCTGCAGGTAATCTTCTTCTTCCTAGGTGGACGAGGCTCCTCTTCCTGCACTTCCTCCTCCGCCTCCGCCTCATCATCCAAGCTAGCCATCCGCGATGTCCCTACGACCACCTTTGGGTTGCCTCCATTGTCAAAGTCGTTGGGCATGTACCGGCGTCTGGGCTGCCTAGGCTTGAACACATATGGGGACCGAAGTTGAGCATCCGCCAAAGTCATGTCATCATCAAGCTCATGGCCCTATCACACAATCAAACAATATGGTGAAGACCGGCATCGTAATCAAGTGAGAATCACATCTAAAGGTTAGTCATACCTCTTGGGTGACCACGCCATCATCATCCAGATAAGCATATGAGGAACTCACATTGTCCCCCTGATGGTGAGATGAGGGGTCTGATGGTGTACCAGACCTAGAGGCAGATGGTTCATCAAATTCGGGATCACGACAACCGAGAAGATTCGATAACCGCCTTAACTTCTTGGCCTGACGCTGTAACATGAACAAGTGTGGAAGATATCAAACTCCGTAACATATAGTGGCTCTCATAGTGAATGCGATATGTACCTTGAGGAATGCTCGTAGTGAACCATCATCATTGCCTTTTCCAACCGGTGTGTTCTCGAGAATAGACTGGCTCTCATCAGCTGCTTTCTTGATCTCGGTGCGTTGCGGATGAGAAAGAATGAACACGTTAGCCATTCAAACATGTGTAATATGGCCAACGGGGAAGTAAAGAAGGAACACTTTACCACATAGTTAATCACCGGAACAGCAGGGACTCCTTGCCCTACCCTGACATCTCTGTTGTACTTCCCCTTTCATAGATCCTCAAAGTTTACGGGTTCTTCAAGAATATCCTCATTATATGCCGGCGGGTATATCTCAACTCGAGTATTTTCAAGAAGCCGTCGTATGTAGTTATCAAAAGCAAGTGGGTTATGCTCACGAAGCTGGGCGCGTGCACTGCTACGAGCTTGCTCCACGCAAAGCTGGAAGCGGGTAACATACGAAGCATGATGCGTGTCCCAGTCCTTTATCTTCCGCTGCCTTCTCCTGTCCAACCTGCATGGTACAATACCAAACATTAGCAAAATCAAGAAGGACTGACGATGCTTAGTCAATACGCTCTCTTACCTATGAAGTGCTTTGTCCGTATCCACCCATTCCGGCGGGTGAGGCTGGAACAGACCAAACTGACGAAACACGCGATGTGGCAAATGAAACTCAACAGCCCAGTAGCATATCAGTGGGCACCACATAAGCTAGAGATCCCTATCCCGCAAGCACATCGGGTTGATGGTAAACTCCTGGGTGTACCCAAGTCTGTCATCGGCGCCATATGGCTGCCATTCCACCTATGAAATAGAGCAACAATGCAAAATTGGTGACTATTTTCAGGCAAACATGAGAAATGACTGAAGTAATGACCTCGTTACCTGCTCAGGCGTAATCGTGTCCAACTCGGCAACGTACTTCTAGTACATGAGATTGACATCGTTCGTCATCTCGGAAACCACATCCCACTTGTAAGCCCAAGTGGGGCGCCGTAATTCGTCATCTTCATCTTCATACCAAGGATTAAACCTGACGCTCTTCGGGCGTCCAACAGGCAGACGCTCCCAGCTCCATATAGAAAGTAGAAGCATATTACCACCAATGCCTGCACTATCTGTGATCCTGCAACACGCATCGTCCAGCTGCATATGAAAGAAAAACAGTGTGAACTTGACAGCAAGCTTGCATTGCTAATGAAGAAATGAGTTGATCACAAAACAGACCAACTACCTGTCGGTGCAAGTAGGCAAGAGTCGCTGAACCCCAGCTCCATTTGCTATCGAAGACGGTCAACGCCTTCAGCCACATCCATGGAGCGTTCTTGCCAGTGGAGTCAGGAAACAAAGTCCTCGACACAACGTACCACATGTAGACACGAGCATGTGTCTAGATCACATCATCAGTGGCATCCGGAGGGCACGTCGCAAAGTTATTTTGAATCCACGTGAAAGCAGCTCCGGCTGCTTTCCTTTCACTCTTCTTCTTCTCTTCTCCTTCCTCTACATCAGCCTCAGCCTCGGTAGGAGCCATACCGATAAGAGCAATCATCTGCTCGCGCCACCCATCAGAATCGGTGCTCATACAGAGAGGCATCCCGTCAATAGCAAGACCAGTGATCAACGAGACATCCTCGAGCGTCACGGTCATCTCCCCAGTCCGAAGATGGAAACTGTGCGTCTCCGGCCTCCACCGATCAGCAAGAGCGGACACCAGTGGAGCGTTCAGATTCGGCGTGGACCGGCTGACCAACTGAATCCACGAGAGTAGTCCTGCCTGCTTGATGTACGTGTGTACCGCTCATCGTAAGGCATGGCAGGACCAGAGACCCCGTGATACCGAATCTTCAAAGGTTCAAGCTTCTGCAAAAAACAAGTAATGACAAATCTTAGGGCATGCAAAATTCAACTTAAGGCAAATTTGCAAAATATTTAGATTACTCGTTATTACCATCTCCTTCTCGCGCATCATGTAGGCCCGGTGTTTCGTGTCAATGGCATTGTCGAGAAGCCAAACCATCCTTACAAAGTTCAAACAATAAACATATATGAGTTCATCTCAAATATCGGTATACACTCAACATTTCATATGTGTTCATCTAAACATCTCATATGTATTCATCTACAAGAATCTCAACATCTCCTCCTCACACAATGAATAAATGATTGTAAATTCTCATATATATCTAGTATGTCATATGTGTTCAAGTAAATCAACATCTCATATTTCAAATAAACTCAACATTTAATATGTATCTAAAAAATATCAACATCTCACATATAGCTACAAAACTCAACATCTCATAATTATCTACAAAACTAGGCATCTCATATATATCTAAAAAATATATACAATCTACGTTTCACTAACAAGAATCATATAGTGTGTGTGGGGGGGGGGGGATCAAAGGTTCCACCTGATCTTGGGCAAACAAAGATCCAAACCAAGCAAATCAAAGGTTCCACCTAATCTTGGGCAAATCCCTAAAAATGCAACGAATTAACGGAGGAAAAGAAAGGGAACGGAGGAGTTTACCTAGTAGGAGGGATTGGAGATCGAATCCGGGCCTCAAAACTTCAGATCTGAGAGGGGTGTGTGGGGGGGGGATCCTAAGGGGGCGCCGCCGCCGCCGCTCTCTGTAAACAGAGCAACTTCCTCAGAGGGGGAAGAACTGCTGAGAGGGGCTGGCCCGATGCGGCATAAGTCAATGTGCAGCGCCCAAGCGATAGGCGCTGCACTTTACACAGTGTGGCGCCCAAGCCTTAGGCGCTGCAGTGCTGTCTGTGGGACCGCAACTGGACCAGGGCTGCCACGCTGGCAGGAGGTGCGACGCCCAAGGGAAGGGCGCTGCATAGTAGTGTGTGGCGCCTCGCTGTTGGGCGCCACACGAAAGGGTCAGCAGAGTGAATTTTTTTCGAAAGCAGGTCAGTTTGTGATTTGATTTCGCCCTCAGGTCAAATATGTGATTTCTGCCCCGCTGCAGCACCCACCGCACCGCCACAGTAGCTGCACGCAACGATCCATTACTGCACAGCACGCCGTCATTGCATCGCCTTACTATTGCAGGCACCGCCTCTTTTGCAAGCTAGCAATGGGCCGCGCAAGGCCCACCACCATCCAATGACGTTGGTGCTGCATAAGAGGTGTCTATGCTATAATGACGAATGCACCCTGCCATTCATGTTTTTTTTAGCAGCACCCTGCCATTCATGTTGAAAGCAAGCCGCCAATGCTGCAACGACAAGGTTGGAGAGGACTGCCCTATTGCCTATCAGTGTATGCCTTCCCCAAATGGAGGTGACAAGGTTCGTGGGCGACGCTGAAAGCCAAAGAACAATGACCGATGCTACAACGTGGCCTCCACCGGCTGAAAGCCGAGGCAAATGCTACAAGCTGGAGACCTGCTGCTATAGGCTGACACGCGCCCCTGCTGTGAACACTGGAGGCGGTGCCGCTGTCTACCCGGGGTGCTGCAAGGTGTCGTTAGCTTCTACATGGGGCGACCCACCCATGCTCCGATTGTTGTTGACGTCGTGCCGCAAGAGGAAATGATGAGAGTGCTGCGAGCGGAGGTTTTCTCTCTGAGTTTGCAGTATATTGTGTTGTCGAAGTATTTGCCAATGCGAGCGAGGGGGACGACACAACGAAGTAGTTAGAGTTCAATCTAACGGTTACGCGTGATTCAATCGGGCAGCTGGCGAGGCGGCAGATCTCTGGATAAATAACAACAGTTTGTCTAATTCACATCTAGATGTTTTTTAAGGATGTCACATCTAAGCTTCCACAAATATACTCCCTCCGTTTCATAAGGATGTCCAATCTGTTTGTGGTCTTGTCTAGGACACATCTAGATGTGACATAGTTATGTCACATCTAAACTAATGTCCACTCTGTTTGTGGTCTATTTTTTTTTTCTAATTTTTTTGTTTCTTATTGCTACATTATATATTTGTGGGAGTTTAGATGTGACATCCTTAAAAAATATTTAGATGTGAATTAGACAAACTGATAACAAATTATCTTCAAGCTAAAAAAAGCATCACCTTCAAGCTAAAAAAATTAAGATAATTAACAAATTATCTCTACCGTTCATTTGCCGATGAACAGCTCAGATTTGCCTGGAAAATTCAGAACCCCATCGCCTTATCCTCTCAACCAGACCCATCATCTTCCTCCTCCACACGCGCGCATCAGTCACCGGCCACAAGCCTCCTCCCGCCCCAATGGAGGCCGTCCTGCGACATCCATCCCTTTCCCGCCTCAAAGCCCCGAACCCAGCTGCTCACAGAACCCAGCACCTCTCCATCACCGTCCCTCGCCGTTCTCGCGTCCCCAAGCGCCGCCTCGCCGCCGCCGCTGCGCTGTTCCAGGACCAGACCAACCCAAGAACCGCGGCAGCAAGCAAGGGGGGCGATGAAGAAGACGAGGAGGGGTACGGAGAGGTGGACCGCATCGTCTCCAGCCGAACCGTCAAGAACGCGGTGTTCGCGGAGGACGGCTCGGCCACCACCGTCACCGCCACCGAGTACCTCGTCGAGTGGAAGGACGGGCACGAGCCGACCTGGATCCCGGCGGAGGCGATAGCCGCGGACGTAGTGGCGGAGTACGAGACGCCGTGGTGGGATGCCGCCAAGAAGGCCGACGCGGATGCGCTGGGCGCGCTGCTGGCGGACGAGGCGCTGCGGCGGGACCCGGACGCCGAGGACGCGCAGGGGCGCACCGCGATGCACTTCGCGGCGGGGCTCGGGTCCGAGGAGTGCCTGCGCTTGCTCGCGGAGGCGGGGGCGGACGTGGGCCACGCGGAGCGCGCGGGCGGCGGGCTGACGCCGCTGCACATCGCGGCGGGGTACGGCCGGGCGACGGGCGTGCGCGCGCTGCTGGAGCTGGGCGCCGACGCGGAGGGCCCCGACGGGAAGGGCCGGACGCCGCTGGAGCTGGTGCAGGAGGTGCTGGCTGCGACGCCCAAGGGCGTCCCGGCGGCGTTCGAGCGGCGCCAGGCGCTCGAGGCGGCGGCGAAGGAGCTGGAGAAGGCCGTGTACGAGTGGGGCGAGGTGGAGAAGGTGGTGGACGGGCGCGGCGAGGGCAAGTGGCGGGAGTACCTGGTGGAGTGGCGCGACGGCGGCGACCGGGAGTGGGTGAAAGCGCCGTGGGTGGCGGAGGACCTGGTGAAGGACTTCGAGGCCGGGCTGGAGTACGGCGTCGCGGAGGCCGTCGTGGACAGGAGGCAGGCGGCGGACGGCGACGGGGACGGCAGGTGGGAGTACCTCGTCAAGTGGGTGGACACCGAGGAGGCGACGTGGGAGCCCGCGGAGAACGTGGATGCCGAGCTCGTGCAGGAGTTCGAGCGGCAACAGCCGGGGAACGGTGGCGCTGCACCGCCGGCGGAGACATTTGCCGGGTGACGGCGGCCGTCGATCGTACTCGGTTCGCTCTTCGGTTTTGTCGTGTCGATGGGACGTCGCAGTATGTATCCTTAGCGATCGAAGAGATTTTTGTGTGATTATATTAATTAAGAAAACATCCCCATGAGATTTAGACATTGCAATCTTCAACAATGATGAAGAGAGCACTGGTTAGAAGGACCGTGATTTCCCTAACTCATCAGGATTCAAATCCTAGACTTACATTGATACTCATATTTTTTGAATTTGTTTTAGGTCTTTTAGCGATGTGCGTTCGGAGAAGTCGTTCTTGTCTACTGTAAGGACGTATGTGCCGACTTCATCAATCTCAAATGAAGTGTCGGCTCAGTCTATCGGGGATGTTTATAGGAGTAGAATGTGCATGTGTGTTCATAGGGATGAGCGTACGTGTATACGTGTGAGCATCTGGGTCTTTACTATGTTAGCTCACAAAAATCATAGTACAAAGAAATGTGGCAGCAGCGGCTTGCATGCGATGGTGCGCGCCAACTTGAGGAAGACAATGTCATATCGCCAACGCTCGACGGTCGACGTGCCCAAATTTCGATCGGTCATCAAGCAGCCGTGCGATTTGGCCCACATCATCGTCTTTCTTCCCTGTCCCGATACCAGACAGCGCAGAGCCCGAGAGCGCCTCTTCCCTGCCACAGTTCATATGGATGTGCCGACTCAGTCTCGGAGGTGCTTATAGGGGTACCGCGTGTGTATACTCAGTCTCGGAGGTGCTTATAGGGGTACCGCGTGTGTATGTTCATATGGATGAGCGTACGTGCATATGTATGAGCGTCTACGTCTTTACTATGTTAACTCATAAAAACTATACAAAGAAATGCGGCAACAGCGGCTTGCATTCCATCATGCGAGCCAACTTAAGGAAGATAATGTCATATGGACAGCGCTCGCCGGTCGAACGGCCCAAATTTCGATCGGTCATTGAGCAGTCGTGCGATTTGGCCCACGTCATCATCTTTCTTCCCTCGCCTCGATACTAGACAACTGCCCGAGAGTGTTGTCCCTGCCACACTTTGTTGCAGGAACAACCCGACGTTCATGGCACCGCTCGCTTCCCCGCTGCTGCATCGGTACTAGCTCGTCGCCTCGACTCAAATCGTCGACGAGGATGCTCGCAGCGCTGCTTGAAGTGCAAGGGGAGAAAGCCCCTCACAACACATCCGAAGCGGTGCCTGCATCCACCTCCGACTAGCGGCGGGGTCACGCCTCACAACAACCTCATCTGTCACGGTTGCTCGCGACGACAAAGCAGTGCATCGTCTTCGGCGCCGGTGGGTGCCGGTTGCAACACCCCGTGCCCCCTGTCGTCTCCAACATCTGCAGGTGTCGGCCCTAGCAAAAAAGGTTGCCGGTTGTAGCAAAAATCCCAACGCCGGTCGTAGCAAAACACCAACCATCACGGATCCCCACAAAAAAACAGTCGTCGCGCCGGTAGCAACACCCAGGTTGGCTAGTTCCAGCATCCATGACCACGGTTGCAGCAAAAATGGTTGACACTACCGCCGTCGCAACACGGCTGTCGCCGGTGCTAGCTATCTCTGTCGCCGGTTGCAGCACTGGTTTTTCCCGTTCCAACACTAGCCTGGCCGGTTGCAGCAAAACAGTTGATGTCATCGTCGATGGTAGCTGCCGCTGTCACCGGTTGTAGCACTGGTTTGGCCGGTACGAACACTACGCTGGCTGGTTGCAGCAAAACGACCGATGTAGTCGCCGGTTCCAGCGCTAGCTGGCCGGTTGCAACAAAACCAGTTGCCAGTTCCAGCATCGCCGTTCGCAGCAACGTCCGACTGCTGGTCGTGTCCATCTCCGGGGCGAGAGGGCCGTCGGGGAGCAGGAAGGGGAGGGAGGCGACCACATGGAATGATGGAGAAAAAAAAGAGGAGTAGCCCGTCAGAGAGGGAGGGAAGAGGAGCGGAGGGGAGATGTCAGTGGTGGGGCTCACCGGAGAAGCCACGACACACTCGGTGGAGCTAGGAAGAGAGAGAAGGCAGAGCGGAGATGGGTTGGATATAAAGGATGTGTGTGTGGGTATCTGCATGTGGGCCCCTATGGATGCATGGCTACATTGGAGGGTGGGGGATGTGGGATTTGGCACCAATCAACAAGTGTGTGCGCGACCCGCCGAGACTTGGCCGGTCGGCCGATCTACAACGTTTACCTTCCATATAGTCTTTCATTTTCTCTCCCACGATTTAACAATTTTTTCAGTCATCCAAGAATTCTTCTGCCTTACTCGATTTTACCTCACTAAATTGTTCATGTAAACCTAAAATATATATTCATCATGACGTACATCCAGCCGATATGGTTAATGGGCCGAATTCACTATCCAAACTAAATATATGTTACTATGCACATATAATTTTACCTTTTTTTGTTTGAAGATGTGTGTTTGAAATTTTATGGCATGATTGATATATGTTGTGCTTGTGCCATCCAATTTCCAGATTTTATTAAGAATTATATTTCTAGAAGGGAGGAGTACCAAGAGTGCGCTCACATGTAACCCAACTGGGAATTACAAAAGCAAGTCTTATAGGCAGGCAAACGGTTAACGATAATTCATCTCTGAGCCCGCCTCATCTAACCTTGGTGAATAGTAAAATCATTAAAACCCGCAAAAAGATTCAAAAAATTCTGATTTTTTTATGGTGCAACATGCTTGAGTGTGTGATGCTCGTGCTAAATTTGGTGAAATTTGGACATTCGAGGAGCCTGTGAGAAAAAAAAAACAAAATGACCTTCGAACAGTGCGGAATTTAAACTTTCTCGCATATCTGAATTTTTTTTTGGCCAAGAGCTTCTCAAATGTCCAAACTTGACCAAATTTGGCGCGGACATCACGCACTCAAGCATCTTTCACTACATAAAATGAAATTTTTTCTTAATTTTTTCACTATTTTTAACGAATTTACTATTCGCACCCGGGTCATCAGAGCCCGGGAGCGAAAACGTCGCTCCCGCTCCCTAACCTAAAGGGCTCTCTCCGACGACACTGACTATTCGACTAGATAGCTTGGGTAAGAGGGCCACCCTAACATACATCAATTTCATCCCTCAATTGATCATTGTCAATAAACAATGCAATGTTGTATCTATATCTATACCAATATAAAACGACTCAAAGGAGCAGATTCAACAAATCTCAGCCATCAAACAACGTCAATTCAGTGACCTATATTGCTTCAATGCCGAGGGCTCAACATGTTTAGCATGCAATTAATAACATACAAAATATAGACTATCCACATAATTAACTTGTAATGATATCCTACCTAATATTAACTTGCAAGTAATTTTCTGCTTAATATCAACATGTATATTAATTTTCTGCCATATCAACCTGCATTGCACGTACCCGGGTAATTACCATCGAACGTATCTAAAAGATATGATCTGAGCGTATCTCAAGGATACGCTTACCAAGCGGAGCTTTAACTCTCACGCAAGGACTCTATATAAGCACAACATCATCCATCCTCCTGGACATACTCTGCCCATCTCTGGTCCTAGAAAACGAAACCCAACACTATCTACCCATCCTCGAGCTTTATTAAGAAACCATCACATACCATGGACGCCAGGCATGCCACCCTGTGTTTCCTCCTAGTTCTCGTGTTGCACGGAAATCCTACTGCAGTGGCCGGTTCGTGTTCGCTCTTCGTTTTAAAATAAGTGTCGCTGATTTAATACAAAATTATGGATGGAGGGAGTACATTGTTGTGAATTTTATGAACATTTTCGTGTGTTGAGATAATACTTATGTGTTGTTTTCGTGCAGAGGATTGCAGATACAGGAACGATAAGCTGCCGCTATGCCAGGACGTTTTGTGCAAGACGCAGTGCTGGCTGGAAGGGGCGGTGGTGAACGCCGAAGTAAAAGAGTCCAGATGCGTGGGATCAGGGCCAGGCTCCACCTGCTACTGCCTCTTCTGCAAAAAAGACTGAACCTTCTTAAGGTTCCTGCCTAGCGTCAAGGCCATCCCTAGAGACGAAATCCTACCGAGTTGAATTGTTGTTTAAAATCGTGTACTAGCCAGTAGTGTTATCCTTTTTTGGGAAATCAGTGGATCCTTTTATATCTATCTAGTTTTGCGGGGTAGGAAATCAAACAGTGAATCAAAAAAGGTAAACGTTTGTAGCCGGTCAGCCGGCCAAACTTTCCGCTGGCTTGCGCCACGCTGGTTCGCTCGCCACGATTCTTCCCAACTTACGCGACGGGTGAACAGAGTAAATTGCACAAAACCACCAGTTTGAAGGTCAGGTTTGCGAAAAACACTACAATATATTTGTTTTTCAGAAAACACCACGTCTTATGTAATCTTTTTGCAAAAATCACTGATCGGCGGATTAGGGTCGTTTGAACGTGTTTATGACATATGGGCCCGATTTTTGCTGATGTGGCATAACGGTTCACAAGTAACGACTTTAGACAGAGTTTGTTCTAAATTCACAAAATAGTCCCTGGTATTTTACAAGAACACTCTTCATTCAAAACAAAAGAATGCAATCAGCCCCATCTTGATGCGTGCCTCCTCTTCTCTCCTCCCCTGAGGTGAACCTCGCCATGACGGCTCGAGCTGCAGGTGCGGCAAGCAACAACAGGTGCAGCTAGAAGAAGGCGAGCAACAGCGGCGGGCTGGGTTGCATGTGCAGGCGCTGAAGCTCGCGGCCGCGGTTGGCGACCCAGACGACGGCCACCGAGGAGATGGAGTTGACTGGTCCACTCCTACTCGTGTGCGCACGGCGGCGCATCCGGTGACGGGGACCGGCAGTGTAGAGCGGAGCGGCGTGTTCAGCGACGGCGACCGAGGGTGTAGAGCGCGGCGGCGCATTCAACGACGCGCGCCTGGCAGCACCGTTGCCGGAGCAAAGCTTGCTAGCGCCCAGCCTCGACGACATGTCGTACGTGCGCCCCTCCATCCCCCACCCTCCAAGCGCGTGGTAGTCGCCGTTGGCCTCCCCCCTGCCGCAGTTTGCCGCCGTCGTGGGGCGGAGAAGAGGAGAGAGAGCGGCGGCGGCTCGATCCAGATCGAGGTCGGCTTAGCGGGGGCTCGATCCAGATCGAGGTTGGCGCGGCGGCGGCTCCACCCAGATCGAGGACGGCGCGGCGGAGGCTCCAGCCAAATCAAGGACGGCGCGACAGTTGAGCGTCGCGGTTGGGCTCATCGCTGGTTGCCGGCGGGGGAGATGGAGGGCGACGGCGTGGGTGGGCATCGAAGGGAATTTTGACCAGTCATATTTTCACAGAGAGGGGAGAGAGATGGAGAAGAAGGGAGGGGTGCATGTGTAAAATTTACGTCACGTAGGCAAAAATGGGTCCCATATGTCATACTCTCAGTTAACAAAGCCAAATCCGCCGATTAGTGTTTTTTGCAAAAACATTACTGAAGACATGGTGTTTTCTGAAAAAAAATGTATTGTAGTGTTTTTCGCAAACCTAACCTTCAAACTAGTGGTTTTGTGCAATTTACTCCGTGTGAACATGGTGGGTCCCGTGTGACTGGCCCTTTTCTCCCTTATCCTTTCTTGGAATTTCTTTTCCCCTTTCCTTCTACCTCCAGCCGCGATGGAGCTCTGCTTCTCCACAAGCCCCTCTTGCTTTGTTGCGAGCGTCCGCGGCGAGCGTTGGTGGTGAGGCAAACGGGCGAGGGCGTATGCGCGCTGCGTGACGCAGGGGTTGGGGCAGCCGCCATGACCTCCAGCCTGGGTGGTGGCGGAACCACCACAAGCTCTCACCGGCGAAGACGTGCTCGTGCGCGAGAAGCCTTCCCGCCCTGCTGCAAGCTTCAAAGCCAAGCAGGCGATGCGCTGGAACCGGCAAGGCGTCATTCTTCAACTCACAACCACCGTAGCTGAGCAAACTCGCCGGGATGCTGGAGATGCAGTGATCGTGCACTGGAACCGGCCGACGTCGCAGCTGCATCCGTGGTAGGAAATTGCTGGAACCGAGCGCGAGCAAGCTGGAGCCACAGTCGCGGGATGCTACAACGGTGCTCGACCGACCCAGCCCTGGGGAGCTGCTGAAAAGCTTCAACCTTGGTGAAATTTGTTGGAACCGGCCGCGGGAAAAGCTGGAACCGCGGCTGCGAGATGCTGCAGCTGTGCTCTACTCTGCCGGCGTGGAGATGCAGAAAAGTTACAACCACCAAGCGGCGATGCTGGAATCGTGGTGTAGAAAAGCTGCAACCCCCAAGTCAACGGTGGCAACGGCGAGGCTTTTCTTTTGCTGCTGCCGGCGGCGAGGCGTTTTTGCTGGAGCCAGCACCTCAAATGCACCCCGGTATTTTTGTTACATCAGGCATCGATTTTTGCTACCTTTGGCATCATTGTTTGCTGGAACTAGTTAACTATCGGCTACGACTGTCAGCGTGGCGGGGATGTATCCAACTGACATAATTTGCTACATAAGGCATCGACTTTTGCTGGAACCAGCACCAGCGTCGGACGGCCACGCGATGCCACCAGACTTGCTGGAACCGACCGTCAGAAAACAGCGACGGGGGCGAGGGTGAGGTCCAGCCGACCTGCGAGATGCTACAACCATTCGTCGAATAGTTGCAACCGACCGTCAGAAAGCTGCAATGGGGCATCGGGTTTTTTGTTTGCTTGGAACCAGCGCGAGAGCAGGGGTGGAGCTAGAAACCGGCGTTCATGGCGGCTGCTGGGATCGTCGTCTCAGTGTGTTTTGCGAAATGGCAGCGAACAGCCGAACCCCGGATCCAGAGGCATCGCGCCATGCTGGAATCGGGGGCAACGCCCGTGCTACAAGCAGCCGTCGAGCATCGCGAGGGCGGCGATGAGGTGGACGAGCCAGCGGTGCTTCAAGGTGGGCCGGTGCGCGTTCATGGGGCTGCTAGGATCGTCGTCTCAGTGTGTTTTGCGAAACGACAGCAAACAGCCGAACACCGGATCCAGAGGCATCGCGCCATGCTGGAATCGGGGGCAACACCCATGCTGCAAGCAGCCGTTGAGCATCGCGAGGACGGCGACGAGGTGGATGAGCCAGCGGTGCTTCAAGGTGGGCCGGTGCGCGTCCATGGCGGGGCCGGCTGCGCTCGCTGTTGGTCTCGCCCCACACCCACGCTGCGTCAGGCGCGTTGACGCGGTTTGGTTTTCCTACAAGCAGTATGAAACGAGGACGAAGGTGAGACTCATCTGACGGCTCGGGAATGACGTATCCAACGGTTGTGCGGCGACCGGCCCAAGCCGGTCGACCGGCGCCTATCGGTGCCCATCAAAAAAGGCCGGCCCCTCGGATTTCAATCCTTCCCTTGCGTACCATGAGTTTGAAGGAAATATACCCTAGAGGCAATGATAAATTTGTTATTTTATATTTTCTTATATCATGATAAATGTTTATTATTCATGCTAGAATTGTATTAATCGAAAACTTGATACATGTGTGGATACATAGACAAAACACAGTGTCCCTAGTAAGCCTCTACTAGACTAGCTCGTTAATCAAAGATGGTAAAGTTTCCTAACCATAGACATGTGTTGTCATTTGATGAACGGGATCACATCATTAGGAGAATGATGCGATGGACAAGACTCATCCGTTAGCTTAGCATAATGATCGTTAAGTTTTATTGTTATTGCTTTCTTCATGTCATATACATATTCCTTTGACTATGAGATTATGCAACTCCCGGATACCGGAGGAATACCTTGTGTGCTATCAAACGTCATAACATAACTGAGTGATTATAAAGATGCTCTACAGGTATCTCTGAAGATGTTTATTGGGTTGGCATAGAACGGGGAGGCTGAATTGGGAGGTGCCCAAGTATCTCCAGATGAATACGGAAGGGGGCAGGCCGAATTGGGAGGTGCCCAAGTAGGATTCCTCCTACTTGGGGCGCCCCCTTGGCTGCCTCTCCTCCCCTCCAACCTATATATATGAGGGGGCACCGCTAGAACACACAACATTGATTCCTAGCCGTGTGCGACGCCCCCTCCACAGTTTACGCCTCCGGTCATATTGTCGTAGTGTTGAGGCGAAGCCCTACACGGATCACTTCACCATCACCGTCACCACGCTGTCGTGCTGACGAAACTCTCCCTCGACACTTTGTTGGATCAAGAGTTCCAGGGACGTCATCGAGCTGAACGTGTGCAGAACTCGGAGGTGCCATACGTCTGTGCTTGATCGGTCGGAACGAGAAGAAATTCGACTACATCAACCGCTTTGTCAAACGCTTCCGCTTTCGGTCTACGAGGGTACGTGCACACACTGTCCCCCTTTCGTTTCTATGCATCTCCTAGATAGATCTTGCGCGAGCGTAGGAATTTTTTTGAAATTGCATGCTGCGTTTCCCAACAGAGTTTATGTATATATCCAATTAACTTTATTTAATCGAGGATTTTATGTTTTTGTTGCACATATGAACCATCTACGACAATAGTGTGCACCATAATCTCCCATCCAGTCAATTCTGTAGGCAAGTGTTCACACACGAACAAGTCATCGTGCAACCTGACGTCGAGCGTGATACGCAGGACACGTGCTAGAGCAGCCTCGTTGGGAGCGCGATACACAGGACACGCCGATAAGAACTTTTAAGAACAAACAACCTCATACTGCCGGGAGGGACCCCGTATGGACGCTCTGGGGCTATGGGCTTCCCTAGGTCAACCTGATCGCCCCTATGGCCTCGAGGTTCACCACCCTGCAACAAGAAGAACAACAAAGAATGAGAAAAAAAATTGGGGTAAAGAAGAAAGGGTAAAAGATAAAAGGTGATAGATTGATTTGTCGATGTGTGTTGTTTAATCGATCATTATCTCCCCTCTATATATGATAGTTTGGTAGACCCACAGGTTGCATATGATCTCATATGGAGGGACGCGGCTCCTCTAACGTACGGCGAACACACTGACGTGTGGACCCGGACCCACGCGTCAGTGGCCCCACGTCAGGTGGCCGTACGTCAGGAGATCCGGCTCCCAGATGGAGATGATCCAAAAAGCAAATTAATCCATTTCGACAAGACGAACAAATTTCATGTTGAATAGTTGTCGATTCAAGATCATCTTGAGGGTGTTTTGGACTGTTTTCTAACTTATATGCAACAGAAAAAACGTACAATGGCCGCACGGTTGCCCAGACATCCGAGTTCAGAGGAAAATGTCCGGCCTTCAGCCAGATCTAATGATCCTTTGACCTTTTTGTTGGAAATATGCCCTAGAGGCAATAATAAATAGGTTATTATTATATTTCCTTGTTCATGATAATCGTTTATTATCCATGCTAGAATTGTATTGATAGGAAACTCAGATACATGTGTGGATACATAGACAACACCATGTCCCTAGTAAGCCTCTAGTTGACTAGCTCGTTGATCAATAGATGGTTACGGTTTCCTGACCATGGACATTGGATGTCGTTGATAACGGGATCACATCATTAGGAGAATGATGTGATGGACAAGACCCAATCCTAAGCCTAGCACAAGATCGTGTAGTTCGTTTGCTCAGAGCTTTTCTAATGTCAAGTATCATTTCCTTAGACCATGAGATTGTGCAACTCCCGGATACCGTAGGAATGCTTTGGGTGTGCCAAACGTCACAACGTAACTGGGTGGCTATAAAGGTGCACTACGGGTATCTCCGAAAGTGTCTGTTGGGTTGGCACGAATCGAGACTGGGATTTGTCACTCCGTGTAAACGGAGAGGTATCTCTGGGCCCACTCGGTAGGACATCATCATAATGTGCACAGTGTGACCAAAGAGTTGATCACGGGATGATGTGAGTTACGGAACGAGTAAAGAGACTTGCCGGTAACGAGATTGAACAAGGTATAGGGATACCGACGATCGAATCTCGGGCAAGTAACATACCGATGGACAAAGGGAATTGCATACGGGATTGATTGAATCCCCGACATCGTGGTTCATCCGATGAGATCATCGTGGAACATGTGGGAGCCAACATGGGTATCCAGATCCCGCTGTTGGTTATTGACCGGAGAACGTCTCGGTCATGTCTGCATGGTTCCCGAACCCGTAGGGTCTACACGCTTAAGGTTCGATGACGCTAGGGTTATAGGGAAAGTATATATGTGGTTACCGAATGTTGTTCGGAGTCCCGGATGAGATCCCGGACGTCACGAGGAGTTCCGGAATGGTCCGGAGGTAAAGATTTATATATGGAAAGTTGTTGTTCGGGTTCCGGGAAAAGTTCGGGTTTTTTCGGTATTGTACCGGGAAGCTTCCAGAAGGTTCCGGAGGATTCCGGAGGGGTCCGGAGGTCCGGAAAATGTTCCACCACGTCCAATACAGCAGCATGGGCTGTAAGGGGGGCGCCCTAGCCTTAATGGGCCAGGGGCACCAGCCCCCCCAAGGCCCATGCGCATGGGAGAGGGGAAACCCTAAGGGGGAGGGCCTCCACTTGACTTGGGAGGCACTCCTCCCCCCTTTGGCCGCCCCCCCAAGTCCCATCTAGGGCTGGCCGCACCCCTTGAGGGGGAAACCCTAGATGGGGGCGCAGCCCTCCCCCTCCCCTATATATATTGAGGTTTTGGGGCTGCCATAGACATGAGAACGTCTCTCTTTCGGCGCAGCCGTACCCCTCTCCCTCCTCCTCCTCTCCCGCGGTGCTTGGCGAAGCCCTGCGGGATTGCCACGCTCCTCCACCACCACCATGCCGTCGTGTTGCTGCTGGATGGAGTCTTCCCCAACCTCTCCCTCTCTCCTTGCTGGATCAAGGCGTGGGAGACGTCACCGGGCTGCACGTGTGTTGAACGCGGAGGCACCATTCTTTCGGTGCTTAGATCGGAATCAACCGCGATCTGAATCGCTACGAGTACGACTCCCTCATCCGCGTTCTTGCAACGCTTCCGCATCGCGATCTACAAGGGTATGTAGATTCACTCCCCTTCCCCTCGTTGCTAGATTACTCCATAGATTGATCTTGGTGATGCGTAGAAAATTTTGAATTTCTGCTACGTTCCCCAACAGTGGCATCATGAGCTAGGTCTATGCATAGTTTCTATGCACGAGTAGAACACAAAGTAGTTGTGGGCGTTGATGTTGCCAATTCTTCTTGCCGCTACTAGTCTTACCTTGTTTCGGCGGCATTGTGGGATGAAGCGGCCCGGACCGACCTTACACGTACGCTTACGTGAGACAGGTTCCACCGACTGACATGCACTAGATGCATAAGGTGGCTAGCGGGTGTCTGTCTCTCCTACTTTAGTCGGAACGGATTCGATGAAAAGGGTCCTTATGAAGGGTAAATAGAAATTGGCAAATCACGTTGTGGTCATCGTAGGTAAGAAACGTTCTTGCTAGAAACCTACAAACCACGTAAAAACTTGCAACAACAATTAGAGGACGTCTAACTTGTTTTTGCAGCAAGTGCTATGTGATGTGATATGGCCAGAAGATGTGATGAATGATATATGTGATGTATGAGATTGATCATATTCTTGTAATAGGAATCACGACTTGCATGTCGATGAGTATGACAACCGGCAGGAGCCATAGGAGTTGTCTTTATTTTTTGTATGACCTGTGTGTCATTGAATAACGCCATGTAAATTACTTTACTTTATTGCTAAGCGTGTTAGCCATAGAAGTAGAAGTAATCGTTGGCGTGACAACTTCATGAAGACACAATGATGGAGATCATGATGATGGAGATCATGGTGTCATGCCGGTGACAAAGATGATCATGGTGCCCCGAAGATGGAAATCAAAGGAGCAAGATGATATTGGCCATATCATGTCACTATTTGATTTCATGTGATGTTTATCATGTTATGCATCTTATTTGCTTAGAACGACGGTAGTAAGTAAGATGATCCCTCACTAAAATTTCAAGAGAAGTGTTCCCCCTAACTGTGCACCGTTGCGAAGGTTCGTCGTTTCGAAGCACCACGTGATGATCGGGTGTGATAGATTCTTACGTTCGAATACAACGGGTGTTGACGAGCCTAGCATGTACAGACATGGCCTCGGCACACACGCAATACACTTAGGTTGACTTGACGAGCCTAGCATGTACAGACATGGCCTCGGAACACAAGAGACCGAAAGGTCGAACATGAGTCGTATAGCAGATACGATCAACATGGAGATGTTCACCGATGATGACTAGTCCGTCTCACGTGATGATCGGACACGGCCTAGTTTGACTCGGATCATGTATCACTTAGATGACTAGAGGGATGTCTATCTGAGTGGGAGTTCAATAATCAGATGAACTTCATTATCATGAACATAGTCAAAAGGTCTTTACAAATTATGTCATTGCGCTTTAGTTCTACTGTTTAAGATATGTTCCTAGAGAAAATTTAGTTGAAAGTTGGTAGTAGCAATTATGCGGACTGGGTCCGTAAACTGAGGATTGTCCTCATTACTACACAGAAGGCTTATGTCCTTAATGCACCGCTCGGTGTGCTGAACCTCAGCGTCGTCTGTAGATGTTACGAAACATCTGACATACACGTTTTGATAACTACGTGATAGTTCAGTGCGGTTTAGAATTGTGGCACCCAAGACGTTTTTGAAACGTCGCAGAACACGTGAGATGTTCCGAAGACTGAAATTGGGATTTCAGACTAGTGCCCACGTCAAGAGGTATGAGACCTCTGACAAGTTTCTTAAGCCTGCAAACTAAGGGAGAAAAGCTCAATCGTTGAGCGTGTGCTCAGATTGTCTGAGTGCCACAATCGCTTGAATCGAGTGGGAGTTAATCTCCCAGATGAGATAGTGATAGTTCTCCATAGTCACTGCCACCAAGCTAGTAGAACTTCGTGATGAACTATAACATATCAAGGATAGTTATGATGATCCTTGAGCTATTCGCGATGTTTGACACCGCGAGAGTAGAAATCAAGAAGGAGCATCAATTGTTGATGGTTAGTAGAACCACTAGTTTAAGAAGGGCAAGGGCAAAAGGGATACTTCATGAAACAGCAAGTCGTTTGCTGCTCTAGTGAAGAATCCCAAGGTTGAACCCAAACCCAAGACTAAGTGCTTCTGTAATAAGAGGAACGGTCACTGAAGCAGTACTACCCTAGATACTTGGTAGATGAGAAGGCAGGCAAGGTCGACAGAAGTATATTGGATATACGTTATATGAATGTGTACTTTACTAGTACTCCTAGCAGCACCAGGGTATTAGATGCTGGTTCAGTTGCTAAGTGTTAGTAACTCGAAATAAAAGCTGTGGAATAAATGGAGACTAGCTAAAGGTGAGATGACGATATGTGTTGGAAGTGTTTCCAAGGTTGATGTGATCAAGCATCGCATGCTCCCTCTACCATCGAGATTTGGTGGTTGCGTTGAACATGATTGGATTATGTTTACCGCAAAACGGTTATTCATTTAAGGAGAATAATGGTTACTCTGTTTATTTGAATAATACCTTCAATGGTCTTGCACCTAAAATGAATCTCGATCGTAGTGATACACATGTTCATGCCAAAAAGATATAAGATAGTAATGATAGTACCACATACTTGTGGCACTGCCACTTGAGTCATATTGGTATAGAACGCATGAGGAAGCTCCATGTGGATGGATCTTTGGACTCACTCATTTTGAAAAGATTGAGACATGCGAACCATGTCTATTGGTATATATGCATGAAGAAACTCCATGCAGATGGATCGTTTAGACTCACTTGATTATGAATCACTTGAGACATGCAAATCATACCACATGGGCAAGATGACTGAAAGTCCTCGTTTTCAGTAAGATGGAACAAGAGAGCAACTTATTGGAAGTAATACATTTTGATGTACGCAGTCCAATGAGTGCTGAGGCATGCAGTGGATATCGTTATGTTCTTACTTCACAGATAATTTGAGTAGATGCTGAGTGTATTTACTTGATGAAACACTAGTCTGAATTATTGAAAGGTTCAAGTAATTTCAGAGTGAAGTTGAAGATTGTCGTGACAAGAGGATAAAATGTCTATGATATGATCATAGAGATATCTGAGTTACGAGTTTGGCACACAATTAAGACATTGTGGAAAGTGTTTCACAATTAATACCGCCTGGAACACCATAGTGTGATGGTGTGTCCGAACATCATAACTACACCCTATTGGATATGGTGCATACCATGATGTTTCTTATCAAATTACCACTATCGTTTATGGGTTAGGCATTAGAGACAACCGCATTCACTTTAAAAAGGGGCACCACGTAATTCCGTTGAGACGACACCGTTTATAGAAACCTAAGTTGTTGTTTCTTAAAAGTTTGGGGCTGCGACGCTTATGTGAAAAATGTTTCAGGCTGATAAGCTCGAACCCAAAGCGGATAAATGCATCTTCATAGAAAACCCAAAACAGTTGGGTATACCTCCTATTTCAGATCTGGAAGCAAAAGTAATTGCTTCTAGCAATAAGTCCTTTCTCGAGGAAA
The DNA here is from genome assembly GCF_002575655.3 of Aegilops tauschii subsp. strangulata. Classification (NCBI taxonomy): domain Eukaryota; kingdom Viridiplantae; phylum Streptophyta; class Magnoliopsida; order Poales; family Poaceae; genus Aegilops; species Aegilops tauschii. Next base: position 494,282,208 of record NC_053038.3, on the reverse strand, counting down.
AGTTTCTCTCGAAAGAATTGAGTGGGAGGATGGTGGAGACTTGATAAGGTTATTGAACCGTCACTTCAACTAGTGTGTAGCAGGGCACAGGAAGTTGTTCCTGTGGCACCTATACCAATTGAAGTAGAAGCTTATGATAGTGATCATGAAACTTCGGATCAAGTCACCACCAAACCTCGTAGGACGACGAGGATGCGTGCTACTTTAGAGTGGTACGTGATCCTGTCTGAGATATCATGTTGTTGGACAATACTGAACCTACGAGCTATGGAGAAGCGATGGTGGGCCCATATTCCGACAAATGGTTAGAAACCATGAAATCCGAGATAAATGGATCTTTGAGAAGAAGACGGACGTGGACTGTAATGTTACCGTCTATGAAGCTCGACTTGTGGCAAAGAGTATTTTCACAAGTTCAAGGAGTTGACTACGATGAGTTTTTCTCATCCGTAGCGATGCTTAGGTCCGTCGGAATCATGTTAGCATTAGCTACATTTATGAAATCTGGCAGATGGATGTCAAAACAAGTTTCCTTACCAGTTTTCGTAAGGAAAGGTTGTATGTGATACAATCAGAAAGGTTTTGTCGATCCTAAGGATGCTAAAAGGTATGCTAGCTCCAGCGATCCTTCCATGGATTAGAGCAAGCATCTCGGAGTCAGAATATACGCTTTGATGGGGTGATCAAAGTTTTTGGGTTTATACAAAGTTTGTTAGAAACTTGTATTTACAATAAAGTGAGTGGGAGCGCTACAACATTTCTGATAAGTATATGTGAATGACATATTGTTGATCCGAAATAATGTAAAATTTCTGGAAAGCATAAAGGGTTGTTTGAAAGGAGTTTTTCAAAGGAAGACCTGGATAAAGCTGCTTACATATTGGGCATCAAGATCTATAGAGATAGATCAAGACGCCCGATGATACTTTCAAAAGAACGCACACCTTGACATGATTTTGAAAGAGTTCAAAATAGATCAGCAAAGAAGGAGTTCTTGGCTGTGTTACAAGGTGTGAGTATTGAGTAAGACTCAAGACCTGACCACAGCAGAAGAGAGAGAAAGGACGAAGGTCGTCCCCTATGCTTTAGACGTAGGCTCTACAGTATGCTATGCTGTGTACCGCACATGAAGTGTGCCTTGCCATGAGTTGGTCAAGGGGTACAATAGTGATCCGGGAATGGATCACATGACAGCGGTCGAACTTATCCTTAGTACCTAGTGGACTAGGGAATTTTCTTGATTATGGAGGTGAAAAGGAGTTCGTCGTAAAGGTTTACGTCGATGCGAACTTTGACACTAATCCGGATGACTCTGAGTAGTAAACCGGATTCGTATAGTAGAGCAATGACTTGAAATGGCTCCAAGTAGCGCGTGGTAGCATCCACAAAGATGACATAGATATTCGTAAAGCACACACGGATCTGAAAGGTTCAGACCCCTTGACTAATAACCTCTCTCACAAGCATAACATGATCAAACCAGAACTCATTGAGTGTTAATCACATAGAGATGTGAACTAGATTGTTGACTCTAGTAAACTCTTGGGTGTTGGTCACATGGTGATGTGACCTGTCAGTGTTAATCACATGGTGATGTGAACTAGATTATTGACTCTAGTGCAAGTGGGAGAATGTTGGAAATATGCCCTAGAGGCAATAATAAATAGGTTATTATTATATTTCCTTGTTCATGATAATCGTTTATTATCCATGCTAGAATTGTATTGATAGGAAACTCAGATACATGTGTGGATACATAGACAACACCATGTCCCTAGTAAGCCTCTAGTTGACTAGCTCGTTGATCAATAGATGGTTACGGTTTCCTGACCATGGACATTGGATGTCGTTGATAACGGGATCACATCATTAGGAGAATGATGTGATGGACAAGACCCAATCCTAAGCCTAGCACAAGATCGTGTAGTTCGTTTGCTCAGAGCTTTTCTAATGTCAAGTATCATTTCCTTAGACCATGAGATTGTGCAACTCCCGGATACCGTAGGAATGCTTTGGGTGTGCCAAACGTCACAACGTAACTGGGTGGCTATAAAGGTGCACTACGGGTATCTCCGAAAGTGTCTGTTGGGTTGGCACGAATCGAGACTGGGATTTGTCACTCCGTGTAAACGGAGAGGTATCTCTGGGCCCACTCGGTAGGACATCATCATAATGTGCACAGTGTGACCAAGGAGTTGATCACGGGATGATGTGAGTTACGGAACGAGTAAAGAGACTTGCCGGTAACGAGATTGAACAAGGTATAGGGATACCGACGATCGAATCTCGGGCAAGTAACATACCGATGGACAAAGGGAATTGCATACGGGATTGATTGAATCCCCGACATCGTGGTTCATCCGATGAGATCATCGTGGAACATGTGGGAGCCAACATGGGTATCCAGATCCCGCTGTTGGTTATTGACCGGAGAACGTCTCGGTCATGTCTGCATGGTTCCCGAACCCGTAGGGTCTACACGCTTAAGGTTCGATGACGCTAGGGTTATAGGGAAAGTATATATGTGGTTACCGAATGTTGTTCGGAGTCCCGGATGAGATCCCGGACGTCACGAGGAGTTCCGGAATGGTCCGGAGGTAAAGATTTATATATGGAAAGTTGTTGTTCGGGTTCCGGGAAAAGTTCGGGTTTTTTCGGTATTGTACCGGGAAGCTTCCAGAAGGTTCCGGAGGATTCCGGAGGGGTCCGGAGGTCCGGAAAATGTTCCACCACGTCCAATACAGCAGCATGGGCTGTAAGGGGGGCGCCCTAGCCTTAATGGGCCAGGGGCACCAGCCCCCCCAAGGCCCATGCGCATGGGAGAGGGGAAACCCTAAGGGGGAGGGCCTCCACTTGACTTGGGAGGCACTCCTCCTCCCTTTGGCCGCCCCCCCAAGCCCCATCTAGGGCTGGCCGCACCCCTTGAGGGGGAAACCCTAGATGGGGGCGCAGCCCTCCCCCTCCCCTATATATATTGATGTTTTGGGGCTGCCATAGACATGAGAACGTCTCTCTTTCGGCGCAGCCATACCCCTCTCCCTCCTCCTCCTCTCCCGCGGTGCTTGGCGAAGCCCTGCGGGATTGCCACGCTCCTCCACCACCACCATGCCGTCGTGTTGCTGCTGGATGGAGTCTTCCCCAACCTCTCCCTCTCTCCTTGCTGGATCAAGGCGTGGGAGACGTCACCGGGCTGCACGTGTGTTGAACGCGGAGGCACCATTCTTTCGGTGCTTAGATCGGAATCAACCGCGATCTGAATCGCTACGAGTACGACTCCCTCATCCGCGTTCTTGCAACGCTTCCGCATCGCGATCTACAAGGGTATGTAGATTCACTCCCCTTCCCCTCGTTGCTAGATTACTCCATAGATTGATCTTGGTGATGCGTAGAAAATTTTGAATTTCTGCTACGTTCCCCAACACTTTTGTCCATCTTCCCTTCATCCGGCCCTGGAATGGACGTCCGGCTACGTTACCGAAAAGTCCGGTCATTGTCAGACCTTACAGTTTTGGCTGTAATTTTTTCATGCGATCTTGAATTGAGATGATTCAAAAAGCAAAATCATTCATCTCGACAAGGCGTTTTTTTAATGTTAGAACCTTTTCGTCTGAAGTCATCTTAATTGTGTTTCTTCCATTCTATGATCTGATGCCTGCACATGCATCTCGGAAATTGTCATAACTTTTGCATCCAAGCTCTATTTAAACGATCTTTATATTTATGTTGATGAACTCGGAGATGACCATCCAAGGGTGACTTTGAATCATAACTTTGACTTCATCTTGTTATAGGTTCAAGCCACTCTTTACGATCATTGCCACTTTTGAGCATCAAGACACCCCCCTATTTTTGGAAAAGCATGTGTGCAAAAAAATAACGTGTATCATTCTTGCTAAAGACAATGTCAACATTACATCGGCCATTTGATATGCTTAGGGTGATAAGTATATTGATCATTGCTTGCTTGAAATTTTTTATCCAAACTTGGGTGGAACTTCCTCAGCTCCTTGCTTAGTTTTTACGCAAGCATTTGAACATAATACCATCAATAATCCGGCAATAAAATTTCATATACCAATGTGCATCACAAATCCATCCGCCTAACCATCGTGTCCATCCTTTCACCAGATCTTGCAAATAATGAACAATGAGGTTCCTCGGACCTTGCTTTTGCCTGCCCAAAAAAAATCGTTAGTGGCTGAAGTGGTGGGCCCGATTCTACATTAACTATGTTAGCGAGACTAAGCGTCGGCTATTGATACATATGCAATACATCATAATCAACACGGTAGCTGAATGCTCGTTGAGTCAGCTCATTTGCTCTCAAATTTCATATCTAGATTCATGAGCAATACTAAAGCAATACAAAGTGAAAATTATATCTAAACATGCATGAAGATATACCTTAAGTGATTCGTCAAAATATTGATAATTATTTGATATTTTTTGTACTGCTAATGACGAATTACGTGAAGCCTCAACATGTGTAACACCTATAGCAAGTAAAAGCTCCAGTCTGAATAACAATGCATGTTCAGTTTTGATTATTTGTGCAAACAATATTATAAGCGGCATGAGGCTTCAAAAATAGTACCATCAGGAGATATATAAACAACATCAACTCCTTGGACATTGCTATAAACTAGCTATCAAAATATAATCTCCACGGCACTGGAGAGACAATGCACTAGTAAAGAAATGGTTAGCCACAACTTTAATTGGTGGCGCGCCAATTTTCATCCATGTTACCACTATTCTTTTCAAATAGTTCTGGCGTGACCATAATTCATATGCCATCTATATTCCATTAGCGGTGGCGTGCCCGTGCCATTGCATGCAAGGGATGTGTGGGCCTAGTTGCCTGCCCTGCCACTACTATTGGTGTCGTCGAAGAATGTCCACATGCGAGTATAATCTGGACAAGTTGTGGCGTGGGCCAAATAGACACGTGATGACTCATATCCACGTCAGTATTTCCCCGAAGAGGAAGGTATGATGCAGCACAGCTACGGTAGGTATTTCCCTCAGTATGAAACCAAGGTTATCGAACCAGTAGGAGAACCAAGCAACACTATGTAAACGGTACCTGCACACAAAGAACAAATACTCGCAACCCGACACATAAGAAGGGTTGTCAATCCTTTTCGGGTAAAAGATAGATTGGTTTGTATAATTTTGGATAAATAGATCTCGCGATAAAACAAAATAAAATAAATAAAGATAAAGTGCAGCGAGGTATTTTTGGGTTTTTAGAATAATAGATCTGAAAGCAAAAGCAAATAAAAATAGATCTCAAAGAAAATATGATAAAGAATAGACCCGGGTGCCGTAGATTTTGCTAGAGGCTTCTCTCAAGAAAATAGCATACGGTGGGTAAACAAATTACTGTTGGGAAATTGATAGAACTTCAAATAATTATGAAGATATCCAGGTAATGATCATTATATAGGCATCACGTCCAAGATTAGTAGACCGACTCCTGCCTTCATCTACTACTATTACTCCACACAGCGACCGCTATCCAGCATGCATCTAATGTATTAAATTCATGGAAAAATGGAGTAATGCAATAAGAACGATGACATGATGTAGACAAAATCTGTTCATGTAGGAATAGACCCCATCTTGTTATCCTTAATAACAACGATCAATACATGTCTTGCTGCCCCTTCTGTCACTGGGAAAGAACACCGCATAACCGAACCCATCATAAAGCACATGTTCCCATGGCAAGAAAAATCGATCTAGTTGGCCTAACTAAACTAAAGATTCGAAGAATAAATACGAGGCTATAAGTAATCATGCATATAAGAGATAAAAAAACTCAAATAACTTTCATGGATAAATAGATCTGATCATAAACTCAAAGTTCATCGGATCCCAACAAACACACCGCAAAAAGAGTTACATCAAATAGATCTCCAAGAGACCATTGTATTGAGAATCAAAAGAGAGAGAGGAATCCATCTAGCTACTAACTATGGACCCGTAGGTCAATGAACTACTCACGCATCATTGGAGAAGCAACTAAGCTTGATGATGAACCCCTCCGTGATGGTGTCTAGATTGGATCTGGTGGTTCTGGAACTTGCGGCCACTGGCACTGGGCGCTATGTCAATAGGTTAGTCAAAAAATGATATAAAGTTGCTATAAAATGATTGTAAAACATCAAGAATGATAAATAACAGCATGGAACAATAAAAAATTATAGATACGCTGGAGACGTATCAACACGTCACATATTTTTTTCAGGTTTTTGTCTGGCCATTTTTTACCCTACTTAGAGCATCTCCAATAGAAGATGTATATTTGGAGACATAAAAGCAGGTGTTGTATAATTTACATCACCAAAACTGCTTTTTACATCTTCAAAAAGTCTCAACTCCAACAGATGATGTATATTTGGTGATGTAAAACAAGGAGTAATGCTACATCAACGGACAGACTTTTACGGATTCAATGGACTGGTATGAGGTGGGGTTTTCTAATTGGAGATTAGGGAGAAAGGCAAGGCCCACCCCCATGAAAATGAGGGGGTGAGGTTATTAGGAGGAAGGAGTCTGTGAAACCTCCGTTGATGTCTGCTCGAATAGATGATGTATATTTGAAGATGTAAAATGGCCGACGGCCTTTGCGACATTCCATCGGGCACGTTGGAGGCGGTGGTTGCGGGCGTGGCCGCGTCTTCCTCCATGGCTGGCGGCAGGGCTTGCGGTGCTCGAGGAGGAGGCCCATGGCCGGCGGCAGTTGCCGCGGCTGCCGGTGGCATCGAATCGGCCGAAGTAGCACCAGACGTCTTCTTCTGCGTCCCGAAGATTCGGTTGCGGATCGAGCGGCAACAGAGCGACGAGTGTCGTGGCGCCTGAGCATCTAGCTTCAAATGCCGTGGCGGGCGGAGCTCGAATGGCCATCGGCAGGAGCTTGAATTGATCGGAGGATTGGCAGTGGCGGAGCGACACGAGAAGCTCGAGTCGGGCGGCGAAAAGCGGCGGCAGGATGGTGGCTGGTGTGCGGGGGAGGGGGGATTCCGGCAACGGCAGGATGACGGGGGGAGCTCCAATCGAGTGGTCAGGCGGTGAAAAAGCGGCCGATCGACCGATTTTCAGGCGGAGGGCGGCGACGGGGGGAGTGGGAAGGCCGGATCTAGCAGCAACGGGGTGCGGCGGTGTCCGAGGGCGGGCAGCACAGCGGCGATTGGGCTGCCGCGGGCGGCGGGAGGCGGGTGGGTGGGTGGAACTGAAATGAAGTGGCGGTTTGGCGTTTGCGCGTGGCTAGCTGTTTTACATCTCCAAATGTTGTATTTTACATCACTTGAAGTAGGTGATGTAATTTTTTTACATCTACATCATCTGTTGAAGGTGCGCTTTTAGGCCTCGGGAATGTAAAAATTAGTTATTTTTGTATTACATCTTCTATTAAAAATGCTCTTAATTATGATGGCCTATTAGACCGGCGTCAACACATGTGTTGTTTTTACTAATACGTACCGCTCAACGAAAAACCTAGCCTCTACAATCCAAGAGAGCCTAGGTCATTTATTTTCTCTAGCCGGTAGCCAGGCGCCAACGGCAGCAGTCAGGAACGTATGAGAGCTTTCTTTGTGAGGCGGCCGCCGAATCCTCTAACGCGACGACGTGGCCATCCGGGGATAAACGGTAATGTGGCCACCCATGCATCCATTCTAAAAATATGAGACCAACCCAAGGGCTAACCCTCGTTGGAATTTTTTTATAGAAGAAACTCCGCGAGCATCGTGCGTCGGAGCCGGGACTCGAACTCGGGTGGGCTGGCAGCAACCCCAGTTGCCCAGCCAACGAATCGATGCCCCGCCCTCATGCATCCATTCTAACTACTTTGGTTTAGCGTAGGATAAGTATCTCAAAGATACATAGATGTATGGCTATTGTATTTAGAACAAATGATTGTTATCAAGAGAATGCAAAGACGATCCTATATATACACATATGGACACACCATCACTTTAGTTCTCGGAGATAGTACTGGTGTCATCACTCCATCCATGGATGCCCGGCTTGCCGTTCTCCGTTTCCTCCTCCTAGTACTTGTGCTATATCCAAATCCTGCTGCCATGGCCGGTCTCTCTCTCTCTCTCTCTCTCTCTCTCTCATTTTCAGGTTTGTTAACTTGATACAGAAAAAATGTTTTTATGTTCTTGTTAGCTTCGTGGATATGCTCTGTGTAGTGACACCGTGACAGACTTGACTACTAACACGCCGATATCCGTGATTGTTTATTTTCATGCAGAGAATTGCGGGAAAGGAGCTTATAGCCAGCCATTCTGTTTCGACGCTTGGTGCAAGGCACTCTGCTGGATGAAGGGGGCTCTCATCAAGGGCGGCCGTGTCAAAGACTCCCGGTGTTACAAAACACCATGGGATGCCATTTGTGTTTGTACTTTCTGCAAGAAATGATTAAATAATCTCAACAAGAAAATAAAGGGTTTTCGCTAAATAAAGTATTTGCTATTTTTTCTCTTCGAAAATGAGGACCAGCCACCCAAACTGATGCACATAGTCATATATCATTGATTCTTCTATAATCTCAATCAATGCCCAAGTACAACTCAATATCAATGACGAATAAATGGGGTTAAAAAAACCAAGGCCATCCACAAAAGGATCTTCCTCACAACAATGTATCCACAAACTTAGCACGAACCCTATGATGATGTTTGACAAAGCAACCAACAAAAACGCTACTCCTAAACAAAGCCTTCAGGAAAGGATCACCACACCGTGTTGGCGTTGACAGGTCCAACCAAATATTACACTTACAATTTTCATCCTCGAACCCAATCTTCGACCTAACACCTTCAACAAAGGCACAACCCACCCACATGACGTTACCGGATCAAGCTAACGAGGCGACAACATGGATTTTTACCCAAAGTATGCACATATTTGTCATTGAAGCCAACCTAGATCCTGGCTTGTTCAACGTATCTTAAAGATAGATACAATCTGTCCGAATTAAAATGTTTATCAAGAGCATGCAAAGACTCTCTATATAGGTAGGATATATTAATTCACTATAAAAAAGGTAGGATGTTAATTGCATGTAGATATATGGTGAAATATAACTTGACGTTGATATTTGATAGAAATTAATTGCAAGACGCTATTTGATAAAATATTAATTGCTCGGCAGATTTTATAGGATGACGTCGACTTGTTTATAACCGGTGACAGATAGATGCATATCATTTTCTTGGAGATACTATCGGCGGCATCTCCCTTAGGTTTGATAAGAAATAAACTATCACTTCATCACCATGGGTGCCCAGCATTTGGTTCTCTATTTCCTCCTCCTAGTACTTGTGTTACACGTAAGTCCTACTGATGTCGCCGGTTCGTCTCCCTCTCTCTCTATCTTGTTTTTCACTTCTTTGCACGGCGTTATACGCATGAGACTGAAGCAATTAACATGTGCACCCCGCGAAAAAACTAATGCATGTGTTGTTATAGTATGGTTTTTGATGCAATTATATTATTTTTTAATCATTTTGTGTCATGTTGTCTTTCCATTGTATTAGCGAATCTAAGGTGCTCTTTAGCTGTATTTTTTAGAAAGAAAACCCTGGCTCAGTAAGTACAAATTACAAAAAAAACACAAACTCGCTAAGATTTAGGAAATTTATACTGGATCCTCATAATTATTACTACCATCCAGGCAGTGTACCTAACACACTATCTATCCATTCCATCCGTGAGGTTTCTGAGGAAACCATCACATCACATACTACTACATGGACGCTAGGCATGCTACCTTGGGTGTGTTTGATTGCTCGCATCCTCTCCAGCCAGATCTTGGGAAAGCAATCATGGTTTGTTTGGTTACCTGTGTGGCAGACTACTAAAGCAGCCCAGATCCTGGAACTGGAGTAATGGCCAAATCGATTGTTTCCAGCGAGTCAGGCATGACCGAGTGCAAGGACGGCACGCGCTTGCACACGCGGGGACGAGAGGGAGACGGCGCATAGTTTGACGAAGCCATGCCATAAAACCCTCACCCTCTCTCACCACTCACTCTCCCCGATCTACACCGCCACTCCCTCACATGCAACATTGTGATCATCGGCGGCAGGAAGATCTGCATAGTGACCACCAGCGACGACCTTCCGCTTGACGGTAAGCCCTTTCCCTGCCAGATTTAGGGTTTTACAGGGTTTGATATGGCTTAATTTGGGTGTCGATTTAGGGTTAAATTTTGGGGAAGCTAAGTTAGATTAGGGGGTACATCAGTCTGATTGGGGGAAGAATAGTTTAACTTGGACTGCGTAGAGCAATGATCTTCACTTATGTGCAGTCCATGTATTAGGGTGATCGTTGGTATGAGGGTTGGTTCTTCCCATTGTAGCTCTGATCCTTGTACCATCTCTCTCCTTCTATATGACAGGAAGCAGTGAAGATCATCACCCTTTACATGCACATTGTTATGATCCTACACATTGTACTTCAGTGGTGTGGTGAGCCTAATGTTCTTCATTGCATTGCCCTTCCGACAAGTTGGTCATCGACAATGATGCTTCAGGCAGTTGTTTCAAGGGCAAGGCTATAGTAGAAGGCAATAGTTCAAAGACGAGGCAGGGGAGGTCGACGAATATCAGTTGCTTCCATGAGGACGTAGGTCCAACCCACTTCTGCAAGATGCTTTTAGCACCTGGGTTATATTTACTTCTATATAATACATGATGTCTTTTGTGAGCACATGGGCACCATCCCACAGGAAATCGTTCTGGGGACGAACATTGGCTGCAACTAAAGGGTCAAACGTCGAGATGTCAACGGGGGTGTGCCATGGATCAAGGGTGGGTTGGCTTTGTCATAGCTCCTGAGTAGGATAGTTTCAAGGTCATTGTGTTTGACCTTTCCGACGTAGACGTGGTGGTCAGGTGCACCCATCATGACCCAACCCTTGCCACGTCTGTGTATCACTATGAGTAAAATACACCGGAGGTCCTAAACGTATTCCAAGTGTGTCAAGTAGGTCCTAAAAGTTTGAAATCGTTCACCGCGGGACCTAAATGTGTGTACGTCGTTCGCCATGGGTCCTAAAAGTATTCCAACTATGTCAAGTAGTTCCTAAAAGTTGCGGGTAAAATAGACGTATAGGACCGGCGGTGGACGATTTCAAACTTTTAGGACCTACCTTACACACTTGGAATACTTGTAGGGCCTCTAGTGTATTTTACTATATCACTATTATACCTATGGTTGTGTCGTTGTGTGTATGCTTGTTAATGTAGTCATTTGTATGCTTGTTGAAAGTGGTGTGCATATGACTGTGTGTGCTCCTAAATTCACCACTAAAAAAAGAGATTACCACACTCTATGTCTTGCACGTAACCGAACAACAACAACACGTTGCATCTGACGAACAAATATTTGCAACCAAAGGTAGTACTTCTATTTCTGTTCTCATGCAGCCTGGAGCTTTGTGGGCAACCAAATGCACTATAAAACATGGTTTATTGTCTCTATTTGCTCATCTGGACTCAACCGAACTACAGATGCAGGAGGCCCAAAATTCATGCACAGAACCAAACACGCGGCTTATGTTTCTTCCCCCCTCTCATCTAGGATCTAGCTTGTTTTTGTCTTCTTTGCTCGCGGTGTGAGGCTACGAGAGACCAAACTAATAATTAACTGATGCGTGGATATTTATAGTTATGTTATTTCCTTTTCCTTTTAATGTAATATTGTGTTTTTTCCGTGCAGAGGATTGCAGATATCGGGCTTCGACGACGCCATTCTGTTTTGACACCTTGTGCAAGGCGTTGTGCTGGATGCAAGCGCAATTCATTGGCGCCCGTGTCAAACAACAAACATGCTGGAGATTGGAGGACAACACCAGTTGTGTCTGTCTCTTCTGCAGAAAATAACCTTAATAAAGCAAGAAAAATAAAGGTTTCTAGCTTTCTGCTGAATAAAGCGCCATAGTGCATTTGTGACATGCTTTTCACAATCCTTCAAAGCTTTTCTAATAAATCCTGTAGTTTTATCCATTATTAGAATTAGAGCAGCTATCGTCTATACTAGAAGGGCTAGGCGCACTTTGCTGCGCCATTGGTATTGTTGGGTTTTCATAAAAAATTTACTCTCTGTTTCAAAATAGAAGGCGTATTCTTTTCTGAAAAGCCAAACCTCTTTAAGTTTGATCAAATTAGAAGTATATCAAAATCAATAATATCAAATTGGTATCATTACATTCATCATGAAACGGATTTTTATATTTTATTTATTTAGTATTGTGGATGTCGATATTTTGGCTCTGAACTTGGTCAAAGTTAAAGAAATTTGAGTTTTCAAAAAACTAAATGCACCTTCTATTTTAGAACTGAGGGAATGTTTAGCGAGCGGAGGAGATGATGGCGTGTATTTTATTTTTATTCATATAATGCGGTGTTTTGGTCGGCTTTTCACAATGTGATTCTATGTTATCTGCTAATCAACCCATATATATGACAGGAAATTTCTGAGTCGGTTGCTGCATGTACTATATTGGTGCTATAGTGTCACATGATGACCCTTCATTTTTCTAATTGGTGAGAGGGTGAGTGGGATTGATATGTTTTTATAGGCCGATTGTTGCTAATTGATTTGAAAAATCGTTGGCCCGGTCAAAATCGTAAACTAAATCTAATATTGAATACCTCATTCGAATGGAAGAGCTCTAAAATTAGGAAGCATAGTGAATTAAAAGAATTGAATAAGAGAGTGCCAAAGAATATAAAACCCACCATATCTTCCTTTTAACCCCCATTTTTTAAATATATATGCAGTAGGAGCTCCTACTGTTTTGACCATAAAAAAGACGACCCAATTCTAAATTAGAGACCGCAATTGGTTGTGAGCCCTTAAAAATTAGGGAGCATAGTGTATTAAAAATATAGTTGTCCAAACAAAGTTCAGTTTCTTTCTAAAAACCCCAAGTTTGTATTTCATGTTTCTTAAGAAGAAAAAGGGCATCCAATCTCTTTCTCTCTATCTCTCTCTCTCTCCCTCCCTCTCTCCCTCTCTATCTATCAACACTTTTCACCACCCCGGAGTGCATATGCTGAATTTCTTAAACTATAAATAAAGATCATTTAGTCTTTATTTTTACATGCTCACATTTATTTTTAAAAGACACACGAGTAAATTCGCATATCCATATGTTTTGGGGAAGGGAGACGGCTTTGCTTCAGTGCTGCAAGAATTAGACCATTTCTATTGAAAATGCTCTTAGTTATTGTGGCCTATTAGACCGGCGTCAACACATGTGTTGTTTTTACTAGTATGTACCGCTCATCGAAAAACCTAGCCTCTGCAATCCAAGAAAGCCTAGGTCATTTATTTTCTCTAGCCGGTAGCCGGGCGCCAATGCGAACGGCAGCAGTCAGCAACGTATGAAAGATTTCTTCGTGAGGCGGCCACCGAATCCTCTAACGTGACAACGTGGTCGTCCGGGGATAAATGGTAGTGTGGCCACCCATGCATCCATTCTGACTACCTCCGTTAGTGTAGTAGTATCTCAAAGATACATAGATATGGCTATTGAATATGAACAAATGAGTATTTATCAAGAGCATGCAAAGACGATCCTATATATACACATATGGACACAACATCACACCGTGCTATCGGTGTTTATATTCCCTTGAGGTTCGGCAATAAAGAAACTTATCACTCCATCCATGGATGCCCGACTTGTTGTTCTCCGCTTCCTCCTCCTAGTACTTGTGCTACATCCAAATCCTGTTGCCATGGCCGGTCCGTCCCCCCTCTCTCTCCCACCCTCTAACTTGATGCAGAAAAGGTTGTTTTTATGTTTTTGTTAGCTTCATGGATATGCTCGTGTAGACTGAATAATAACGCGTGGATGTCTGTGATTGTTTATTTTCGTGCAGAGAATTGCATGAAAGGAGCTTATAGGCAGCCATTTTGTTTCGACGCTTGGTGCAAGGGGCTTTGCTGGACGAAGGCGGCTCTCATCGAGGGCGGCCATGTCAAAGACGCCTGGTGTTACAAAACACCATTGGATGCCATTTGTGTTTGTCTTTTCTGCAGGAAATGATTAATTAATCTCAACAAAAAATAAAGGGTTTCCGCTAAATAAAGTACTTGCTACTTTTTCTCTCTGAAAATGAGGATTAGCCACCTGAACTGATGCACATAGTAAAATATTGTTGATTCTTCAATAATCTCAATCGATGCCCAAGTACAACTCAATATCGATACCGAATAAATGAGGTTGAAAAAACGAGGCCATCCACAAAAGGATCTTCCTCACAACATGTATCCACAAACTTAGCACGAGCCCTATAATGTTTGACAAAGCAACCAACAAAAACGTTACTCCTAAACAAAGCCTTCAGGAAAGGATCACTACACCGTGTCGATGTTGATGACAGGTCCAATCAAATATTTACACTTATAATTTTCATCCTCGAACCCAATCTTTAAGCTAACACCTTCAACAAAGGCACAACCCACCCACATGACATTACCGGATCAAGCTGAAGAGGCGACAACATGGATTTTTACCCAAAGTATGCACATATTTGTCGTTGAAGCCAAGCTAGATCCCGACGATGTCGGACCCTGGATACAACCGCCCTGCTCTTGGAAAAGACACCGGGAGCAGGTAGAGGGCCTCATTGCCCTGCTTTCGGACACTGCCGCATGAACTTTGGTCCCTGTCAATATGGTTTATTTCCCATGCACTATAGCATTGTTCACAATTATTTCTTATAGATTTTTTATCTTTTAAAACTAACAATGGTACTCACATCTCAATTTTGTATTTTTAAAATTTCTACACTTTTAATACCTACAATCTAAAAGAGCGTCAAGTCAACAATTTCCTTTTGATACGGGTGCAAAATTCCCCAGATATTAATGACGTGCTTGTGTATTAGCAAGAGTGAAATGCGCCACTAGTCCATGAACTCAACTTGATTGCACGTTTTAGTCCAAGAACTCGAGAAGTGATCAGATTTGGTCTGCAAACTCGTTGATTTGATCAAATAAGTTCAAAACCGGTCTGACCAGGAAAAAACCGGCCACGTGGATGCCATGTCATTGATCCTTTGAGTGCTTGTGAATTCACTATTTTTATAGGGTTTTATTTGCAAATTGGTCGGGGTTTTTTTTTTCTCATAGACCATGCTAATTAAGGGCGTTTGGAGCGAAAAAGTATTAAAAATTGTGTCGCCCAAGACTTGAACCTTGGCCGTTCCGAACAGGCAACACATCACCAACCACTGGAATAACACAAAGTTCGCAGACTAACACGGTGCCGAGTATATATATATATTTATGTTGAATCAGGAGAAAAAATAAATATTAAAATGTGTGTCCTGTAGTATTTGAACACAGGCAGTCTGGGTTAGAAGTTGGCTTCCAGACCAATGCACCATGACGTGATTTATGTTCAAATAGGCAGGCTACTATATATATCTTCACGTAATCATTGTTAAATATGTATATAAAATCAGTGGGTTTCAGAGAATATCAAAGTAATATGTATAAATCTTGACGACAATACAAAACCTCACATTCAATATACACTCACACTACAGAAAATATATAGAACATGACTTCAATGACAATATCATTCGTAGTTTTTAGAAAATCCAAATGATCACATAGTTCTAAAACCATCCAACACATCATTCTGTAACCCGTTTGAAAAAGTATTACAAGCAAGTTGCACATACTTGCACTTATTCCATAGTTTTTAAACAGTGACAACACGTAGTTCTAAAACATAGTTCTGAAACCATTTGAAATTGCATTACAAGCAGGTTGCACATACTTGCACTTAAACATTCTACTTATTTCTGTAGAGCAACTGATACTATCTTGAGTGCTCATAACCATTCCAATGATCACCTCCAGGCACTGGTCTTTTTGTTTTTCTCGCTCTTCTTGCTCTTGGTGCAGCGTGGGCAACACTTGTCCCTCCTCCTTGTTGCACACTACTAGCAGTAGCACTACTTCCTTCAACATGGGTAGCAGTACCATCGGTTGCTCCTCCTCTCACTCTTGCTCTCCCTGTCCCTGTCCCTCTCACGCTTGCTCTTGTTCTTTCTATTACATTTTCCACATCTACACTTGAAGCAATATCTGAACCACTTACATTATTTGTAATAGAAGAAGACTTGGCTCTGCCTCTCCCTCTTCCCCTTCCTCCTCCCCTTCCTCTACCTCTTGCAATGTCCATGCCAGCCCTTGTTGCCGTTGTTGGCCTCGGAGAAGGAAATTCACTTATATGGTCCTGAATAAATGCATTTGCAGGAAGTGGACCTTTATTCCTCCTTGTTGGATTTGACAACTCTTCCACCTGCGAAATAGATCATAGGGATTACATCACATTAAAACCATACAAAATATATAGATCAACATATAAATAGTTAAAGAGAAATGTCTAACAGCTCCCAGGTGCCCCTACACCCTCATGAACAGTAAATTCATATAAAATTGAAAAAAAAATCAAAAAAAATCTGAAACTTTCAGGGATCAAAGATTATCAAAGGTTTGATATTCCTGTAAAGTTTCAGGAACAAATAACCTTTGTGGAGCCCTCATAAAAAAAACAAAATCACTGCTCAAAAATGTACATAAACTTTGAACAATGATTTTGTTTTTTTATTTGAGTGCTCTTCGAATGATATTTTTAGCTAAAACTTTGCAAGATCATCAAAAGTTTCATGATATTCGATGTCCCAGAGTTTCAGATTTTTTTGATTTTTTAAAAATTTGTCTTGAATTTACTGTTCATAGAGGGTGTAGGGGCACCCGGGTGCTGAAAATCCTATCTCATAGTTAAAACTATTCTTACTTCCTCCTCCATGAGCTCAATACTACAAAAGTCCTAGTACATTGTGTGGGAATCAACTCAGGATTGCCCTCCTCGGATACAATGTTCTGCAAAACAGTATAAAGAAGAAACGATGACCAACAATAACAATAATAACAATAGTAACAAAAATATAATTATATAGTTTTCTTTACCTCTACCACAGAAGGATCACCAACATTGTCATCATCATTTGTCCTCCTTTGTGGTTCCAACTTGAGTTCGGGATGTAATTCAGGGCATGAAGGCCTCTTGTGATTAGGATCCCTACAAAAGCTGCAATGCATCTTCACACCATGCTTGCTAAGTCTCGTCCCTTCCTCCTTCTCCGATGGGTGCTCTCTCCTTTTGTTTGATTTCCTCCCAGCTTTCTTTTCATACAAAGGTGCTCCCACATCCCTACCATGTGTCTTTTCCCAGAAAGATTTATCCCTTACTGGCCAAACAGTATTTCCATATGCTTTCATGTACCTTTCTCTTGTATAGAAACTAGCTATCTGGGTTTCTGGCTTTATTCTCTCTTTTCTCATGCAGGAAATGGCATGCGAACATGGAATGGCCGTTAGTTGCCATCTTCTGCAATCACAAGTTTTTTCATTCATCTTCACCTCATAGGTGTTATCTTTGCTCTTCACTTCGTATACTTGTGGCCAGAAGGATAAGCAAAACAATCACTAGCATAGTCCTCATTTTTACGCATCTTGTCCATGATTTTGGGACAAATGTTGCCAGTCCATTTGTTCTCACAAGTGTTTGCATAATCATACATCCTGTGCATAATCTGGCCCCTAATCTTTTCCCACATACTCATGATTGGAAGCTCTCTTGCATCTAGTATATATTTGCGTCAACATGTAATACAAAGCATGATCAAGAAGACTCCAAAAACTACACAAACATATACTCAGTAGCTAACATACAAGTTGCAGAATAATCTGTCAAAACAAACCAGCATGCAAAGAATTAATTTTAAACATATTTTTGGAACTTATAAAATTCTGAAATTATTAGCAAAAATAATAGACATATGTGGTTCTGTTATCTACTTTTTCTCAAGATTTTATCATGCTCCAATAACTCTGGTGATTTGTACGACAACAACAACAACAACAACAACAACAACAAAACTACATTATTGAGAACACGTAATACAATCATTCGGTAACTTACTTGTTGAACACTTCACAATGATTATTGAGGAGTGTGTCACTCTTATAGAAACAATCAAAGAAAGCCCTACACCATTGGTTTGGTGGGTGCTTATCAAGCCATGCATATGCTTCAGGACTCAGAGCCTTCAATTTGTCCATGTTTCTTTCATATTGTGGCTTGTTACTAGATCTTGCACAAGCCCAAAGTTGATTCTTCAAAACTTCCCCCTTGTGAATCGTGTTAAAGTTTTGGTAGAGATGTCTTACACAGAACCTATGTTCACTATCTGGAAATTCTTCCTGCACTGCAAGTATCAGCCCTTTCTGCTTATCTGACATAAGAGTAAAGGCTGCCGTGTGGTCGTGGATGTTCAGGTCATGCTTCAAAGTGTTCATGAACCATTTCCAACTGTTTTTGCACTCTACATCTACCACAGCCATGGCAATTGGGAAGATACAATCATTAGGGTCAATACCTATTGCTATCAACATAACACCACCATGCCTTGTCTTCAAGTGACAACCATCAAAGAAAAGAATTGGCCTGCAACCCTCCAGAAAGCCCCTCTTGCATGCATCAAGAGAAAAGTACATAGTTTCAAACAAACCATTTGCATCCAAATTAAGAAAGACACTGCTCCCAGGGTTTGATCTCCTAATCTCTTCCACATAATCCCAAAGCAAATTATATTGCTTCTCCTCATCTCCTCTGATAATAGCCATTGATCTCTTCTTTGCCCTTTGCAGCTTCATTCTGCCAGGAGCCAAATTGTAGTCCTTTTGCACCTTATTGCCAAATGACTTTGCATCAATGTTCTCATTGTCTCTTATTTCTTCCACATATTTTTTGGCAAGATAGGGAGCAGTCATTGCCTTGATAGCCCACTCTCTGCTACATGTGTGCTCATTAACATATCTCTTCACAAGCAAGCTCTTGGACCTGCTGTCTTCTGTCACATACAAATACCAGGGGCAACCTTCAGCACAGACCACCTCAACCCTGGTTCTACAATTTCTAGTCTTGTGCAAAGCCACTCTATTCTTTATGCTATACTCAGATATTGCTTCTCTCAACTGCTCAACTGTTGAAAAAGTCATTCCAATCTTGAACTCCGGGTCTGCCATGTCATGTTCAGCAAAAGACTTGAACTTAAAATTGAAGTTCTCGTCATCTGAATCTGGAAGAAGCAACTCCTCATCAGAATCTTCCTTTTTACTTTTCTTCTTCTTCTTCTTCCTCTTGTCCTTACCATCCTCATTTACTTCAACTACTTTTTTGCCTTTGCTAGTAATCATTGCATCTATGACATCATGGTCCACAAATGCAGCAAAGATGTCATCATCCCCATCTAATGGGTCATTGTCACTATCAAAGAAATCTGCATCTGAATCCAACTGGTCGCTGTCATCAGACTCTTCATCCTTCAGTTTCTTAAATTTCTGCAATCTCTGCAACCTTTTCTCTTCTGTCCGCAACCTGCCCTGATCTGCCCGCAACATGTCCTCTCCTACAATGCTCTCAGGATTGACCCCCTCACCTACAATGGGCTGCAAAACAGCATAAAAAATGGTGACGAACTATAACAAGACAAACAACAGTAACACAATATCATTATAGAGTTTTCTTTACCTCTAAAACCTTTTCTTCTATGGCAACCTCATCACATATGTTAACAGGAATTTCAAACATTTGATCGACGTAAAGTATTATGCTGTTGCAGTTCTTCGGTACTGTACTCATCATCTTCTGAAGATCATCATCACACCACACATAGAAAAGTCCTTCAGTAATACTTCTCCCAGGCATGAGCAAATATATCTTGTACTTTTCACTATCAGGGTAACCGGGTCGCTCTAACAAATCAACAAGCCACAAAATAGACATGTCCTCTGCCTCACAATAATCGAAAAAATCAACTCTGTCATCCAATATGTCCTATTGCTTCCCGAGCCACAGAAAAAGCCATTGTGATGTACCTCTAGGGTGAACAAACCATAATCAATTTCTGCATTCCACGACAAACAAGAAAACATAGATCACATATTCAGTTCAAATAAAAAATCCGCACTACAATTATATGCATCCTCTCTCTGATCTAACGTCCAGTCATCATGATTTCTCACATAGCTAGCATGATTTGCCCAGAAGCTAATAAACGTATTTGTGCAAAGCAAGCAAGCAAGCGGACAGCTTGACAGTGTTCGCACGTCTAGCCGCGTATTGTTATACGTATAAGTGACTCTCGCCTGCACTAGCTCTGATGGATTGGATCGATTCGGTGAGATCAACTCTCCTGGCCAGAACACACACGAACTCTGTCTCTCTCTGGGACAACGGAAGAAGATACATACCATATGAGGGTGCGGGGGCGCTCCGTTCGCGCAGCCGCGGCGCCATCTGCGGCTAGACGGCGTCGAGAGGACGACCGCCGTGGTCGTTTGCGGAGGTGCGTCGTCCTAACCTGCTTGTCACAGAAGGCAGACGAAACCATGGAACGCTACGATCTAGCGACAAACAAGGCAACAGTCAAGCGAAACAGAAGGAAAGGGATCGCATGATTGAAAAACGATCTGGAGGGATCTTCTGTTTTTCTCTCTCTCCTGATTCTACGTACATATGCAGTAGGCTGAAATTTATTGTGCGTGTGCGGTGTAGGTGCGGTGGTCACTGAGGCAATCAAAATTCCGGTCGACCCAAGTTCAAGTACTGGGCGATGCAAGGTTTTTTTCAATACTTTTTCAGTCTATATACGCCCTTAGGATGGTTTTAAAAAAAATCGGTCAATTTGCAGATACACCCCTGTAAAAATAGTGAACTCATGAATGGTCAACGGAACGATGACATGGCATCTGCGTGGCCGGTTTTTTTACTCTCGGGCCGGTTTTGGCCTAATTTGATCAAATCAACGAGTTTGCGGACCAAATTCGATCACTTCTTGAGTTGTTGGCCTAAAGTGTGCAATCAATTTGAGTTCATGGACTAATGACGCATTTCACTCTATTAGCAACAATATCAATACAGACATGATGGATTAATTATATTGATGGCCAAGAACGGGGAGATGCTAACCAGCCACCAGTGTGGCCATCCATCCATTCTCGGGGTACCGTCCAGCGTATCTCAAATCTCAAAGATATATAGTAAGCATTCATCGTATCTTAAAGATAGATGCAATCATTCCGACTAAAAATGTTTAACAAGAGCATGCGAAGACTCTCTATATAGGTAGTAGGATATTAGTTCACTATAAAAAAGGCAGGATGTTAATTGCATGTAGATATATGGTGAAATATAATTAGATGTTGATATTTGATAGAAACTAATCGCATGGTGCTATTTGATAAAATATTAATTGCCTGGCAGATTTTATCTGATGACGTAGACTTGTTTATAACCGGTGACAGATATATGCATATCATTTTCTTGGAGATACTATTGGCGGCTTCTCCCTTAGGTTTGATATAAGAAAGAAACTATCACTTCCATCACCATGGATGCCCGGCATGTGGTTCTCTGTTTCCTCCTCCTTGTACTTGTGTTAAACAGAAATTCTACTGCGCCGTTGCCGGTATGTCTCTCTCTCTCTCTCTCTAACTTGTTTTTCGCTTCTTTGCACGGCGTTATACACGAGAGGCTGAAGCAAATAACTAAGGCAACATGTGTGCCCTGCTAAAAAAACTAATGCATGTGTTGTTTTAGTATGGTTTTTTATGTGATTTTATTATTATTAATCATTTTATGTCATGTTGTATTTCCATTGTAATTATAGGATCTAAGATGCTCCTCTGTTGTATTTTTCTTTAAAAAAAGCTTTTCCCTTAAAAAAAACTGGCTCGATAAGTACGAATCACAAAAAATTAAACTGCAAACCCACTAAGATTTGGGAGAATTATAATTAATCCTGATAATTATTACTACCATCCAACCAGTGTATTTGACATGCTCTCCACCCATTCCATCCCCGAGGTTTCTGAGGAAACCATCACATCATATACTACTACTTGGACGCCAGACATGCTACCTTGGGCGTGTTTGGTTGCCCACATCCTCTCCAGCCAAATCCTGGGAAGGTAACTTTGGTCATTTGGTTACATGCGCGTGCGGTTAGGCTTGCATAGCACGCTACTCAAAGCAGCCCAGAGCATGGCTTTGGAGTAATGGCCGAATCGACCGTTTCTAGTGAGTCAAGCACGAGCGAGCGCAAAGTGAAGGAAATATGCCCTAGAGGCAATAATAAAGTTATTATTTATTTCCTTATTTCATGATAAATGTTTATTATGCATGCTAGAATTGTATTAACCGGAAACATAATACATGTGTGAGTACATAGACAAACAGAGTGTCACTAGTATGCCTCTACTTGACTAGCTCGTTGATCAAAGATGGTTATATTTCCTAGCCATAGACATGAGTTGTCATTTGATTAACGGGGTCACATCATTAGGAGAATGATGTGATTGACTTGACCCATTCCGTTAGCTTAGAACTTGATCGTTTAGTTTGTTGCTATTGCTTTCTTCATGACTTATACATGTTCCTATGACTATGAGATTATGCAACTCCCGTTTATCGGAGGAACACTTTGTGTGCTACCAAACGTCACAACGTAACTGGGTGATTATAAAGGTGCTCTACAAGTGTCTCCGAAGGTACTTGTTGGGTTGGCGTATTTCGAGATTAGGATTTGTCACTCCGATTGTCGGAGAGGTATCTCTGGGCCCTCTCGGTAATGCACATCACTATAAGCCTTGCAAGCATTGTGACTAATGAGTTAATTGCAAGATGATGTATTACGAAACGAGTAAAGAGACTTGCCGGTAACGAGATTGAACTAGGTATTGAGATACCGACGATCAAATCTCAGGCAAGTAACATACCGATGACAAAGGGAACAACGTATGTTGTTATGCGGTTTGACCGATAAAGATCTTCGTAGAATATGTAGGAGCCAATATGAGCATCCAGGTTCCGCTATTGGTTATTGACCGGAGACGTGTCTCGGTCATGTCTACATAGTTCTCGAACCCGTAGGGTCCGCACGCTTAAAGTTCTGTGACGATTTGTATTATGAGTTTATGTGTTTTGATGTACCGAAGGTAGTTCGGAGTCCCGGATGAGATCGGGGACATGACGAGGAGTCTCGAAATGGTCGAGACGTAAAGATCGATATATTGGACGACTATATTCGGACATCGGAAAGGTTCCGAGTGATTCGGGTATTTTCGGAGTACCAGGGAGTTACGGGAATTCACTGGGAGAAGTACTGGGCCTTATTGGGCCATATGGGAATAGTGGAGAGAGGACAAAAGGAAGGAGGCGCGCGCCCCCCCTCTGGTCCGAATTGGACAAGGGGTGCAGCCCCCTTTTCCTTCTCCCTCTCCCCCTCTTTCCTTCTCTCCTACTCCGGAAAGGAAAGGGGAATCCTACTAGGACTTAGGAGTCCTAGTAGGACTCCCCACACTTGGCGCGCCCCCTCTAGGGCCGGCCTCTCCCTCCCTCTTTTATATACGGGGGCAGGGGGCACCTCTAGACACAACAATTGATCCCTTGGATCTCTTAGCCGTGTGCGGTGCCCCCCTCCACCATAATCCACCTCGAGAATATCGTAGCGGTGCTTAGGCGAAGCCCTGCGTCGGTAGAACATCATCATCGTCACCACGCCGTCGTGCTGATAGAACTCTCCCTCAAAGCTCGGCTGGATCAGAGTTCGAGGGACGTCATCGAGCTGAACGTGTGCTGAACTCGGAGGTGTCGTGCGTTCGGTACTTGGATCGGTCGGATCGTGAAGACGTACGACTACATCAACCGCGTTGTCATAACGCTTCCGCTTTCGGTCTACGAGGGTACGTGGACACACTCTCCCCTCTCGTTGCTATGCATCACCATGATCTTGCGTGTGCGTAGGAATTTTTTTGAAATTACTACGTTCCCCAACACAAAGAGGCCACACGGCTGCACATGCGGGGACGAGAGGGAGACGGTGCATAGTTTCTCGAAACCGCGCCATAAATCCCCTCATCCCTCTCTCACCGCTCACTCTCCCCTGTCTATGCCACCACTCCCTCACAGGTAGCGTTTTGATTATTGGCGGTGGGAAGATTTGCATGGCGACCTTCCGCATGGCGATAAGCCCTACCCTGCCGGATTTAGGGTTCGATTTAGCATCCGGTTTAGGGTTTTACAGGCCTCCATTTAGGGGTTGATAGGGCTCAATTTGGGTGTAAATTTAGGGTTATATTTGTGGGAAGCTAAGTTCTATTAGGGGGTATATCAATCTAAATTGGGGGACAATTTAACTTGGACAGTCTTGAGCAATGATCTTCATTGATGTGCAGTCCATGTATTAGGGTGATCGTTGGTATGAGGGTTGGTTCTGCACATTGTAGTTCTGATCCTTGTACCACCTCTCTCCTTCTATATGACAGCAAGCAATGAGGATCATCACCCGTGACATACACATTGTTATGATCCTACACATTGTAGTTCGATGGTGTGTTGAGCCTAATGTTCTTCATTGCATTACCCTTCCGACAAGTTGGTCATTGAAAATGATGCTTCGGGCAGCTGTTCCAAGGGCAAGGTTGTAGTAGAAGGCAACAGTTCAAAGAGGAGTTAGGGGAGGATGAAAATATCGGCCGCTTACATGAGGACGTAGATCCATCCCACTTCTGCAAGGTGCTTACTTCTAATCCATGATGCCTTCCATGAACACATGGGAACCATCAGTAAATTGTACTGAGGACGAACACCGCCTGTAACTAAAGGGTCAGGCTCCGAGATGTCAACGGGAGGCATGCCATGGATCAAGGGTGGGTTTGCTTTGCCATAGGTCCTGACTATTGTTAGTTTCAAGTTCATCGTGTTCAACATTTCCGACGCAGGCGTGGTGGTCAAGTGCGGCCATCATGACTCAACTTGTCATGATCCAAGAGTTGTAATATTTGTTTGTTAGTCTGTCGGTCCTGAACCATTATGCCTACGATTGTGTGGCTATGCGTATGTTTGCTTGTCACTATTATGCCTATGATTGTGTCGCTATGTGTATGCTTGTTAATGTAGTCATGCGTACGCTTGTTGAAAGTGGTGTGTCTATGATTGTGTGTATGCTTGTTGAAAGTGGTGTGCCTATGACTGTGTGTGCTCGTAACCTCACCACTCAAAAAAGATGTAACCACACTGTATGTCTTACACGTAACCAAACAATAGTAAGTTTTATCTGGTGAGCAAAGACTTGTAACCAAACGTCGTACGTCTGTTGTGCTCTCATGCAGCCTGGAGCTTTGTGAGCAACCAAACGCATTGCAGAACATGGTTTACTGTCTATATTTACTCAGCCATACTCAACCAAATCACAGATGCAGGAGGCCCAAATTCATGCAGAGAACCAAACACACCCCTTATGGCCTTATGTTTTTTCCTCCCCCACATCTAGGGTCTAGCATGTTTTTCTCTTCTTTGCTCACGGTATGAGGCTACGAGAAACCAAACTAATAATTAACTGATGCGTGGATATTTACAATTACACATGTAATGTAATAATGTGTTGTTTCCTTTTTCTTTTAATGTAATAATGTGGTGTCTGCGTGCAGAGGATTGCAGATACCGGGTTTCGACGATGCCATTCTGTTTCGACGCCTTGTGCAAGGCGTTGTGCTGGACGCAGGCGCAAGTCATCGGCGCCCGTGTCAAACAACAAACGTGCTGGAGATCGGAGAGCAGCACCAGCTGTGTATGTCTCTTCTGCAGAAAATAACCTTAATAAAGCAAGAAAAATAAAGGTTTCTGCTGAATAAAGCGCCACAGTGCATTTGTGCCATGCTTTTCACAATCCTTCAAAACTTTTCTAAGAAATCCTATAGTTTTCTCCGTTTTTAGAACCAGAGTGGCTATCTTCTATATATAGTTGTCCAAACAAAGTTCAGTTTTTTTTTTCTGAAACCCCCAAGTGTGCCATGCTCCCTCCCTCCCTCTCGCTACATTTTCCGCGACCCCGAAGTGCATATGTCGAATTTCTTAAGCTAGAAATAAAGATCATTCAGTCTTTATTTCTCCTTTTGCCAGAAACATGAGTATGCACACTTTACACGCTCACATATTTTTTCCAGACACGAGTGAATTTGCATATCCATATGTTTTGGGGAACGGAGACGGCTTTGCTTCAGTTGCTGCAAGAATTAGACCATTTCCTTGTGTTTCTGACTTTCTGCACATATCAGGCAGAAAATTCAGTTTCACCAACAAAGTATTAATGGCTCAACTATCGACGCTGTGGAGCTCAGGAATTCCCATATGCGCCCAGAGAGCAGAAACTCTTCGTCTCAAAGGGTGGAGGGCACACACAGTGTCCTTCCCCAGGACTACAAATGTCCAAGTGCAAAGTATCACTCGAGAACTACGAAAACTGTGTGGTTTCCCAGGACTACAAGTTTCACAGCACAAACTACAGGCTCTACAAAAATGTCGTAGTACATTCACCCCCGGGTTCGATGCTCCTTCCGCACCATTCGACGGTGGAACAAATATGTTTTTTTTTTACATAGTATCACAGTGGTTAGTGGTTGTATTTAGTAGTATAATCTATTTATGCACCATTGGAATGCACCTCATCTGAAGCTCGGATGAGATTTTTGTGGCATTGCTGTTAACTACCACAAGCTTCAGGTCCTTGCCTCTAGAGAGCTCTCGATTTCTGCACTTCGAATCGGTGGGGTGCTTCTGCTCGTCGAGGTCCATGGCCTCAGGATTGCTCGGGGCTCTCGGAGACAAAACCGGATTCTTCTGCGAGGACTGAGAGTTCCTGGTCGCCGCTCAGGAGCTGAGTGGAAGGGAGGTACATAGTCAGTTCGTGAACACATAGGAAGCATAGTGCTTTCATCATCTTAGGAAGCATGGGCAAGCCACGACGTAGTGTAGTGACCGACAACATCATATGTGGAAAACTAAAGCTAGATGCGTGCAACTACGAAGTAAAACAGAGGATGTCATCTGAGGATAAGCTACAGATTCAGTGTGTGCCCAATACTGGCAGAAATGCACGTGTGCACCAAGAACTTAAATCGTGCCTCAACATAAAACGCTGAATGGGTAACATCATGGACTTGAACTTTAATGGAAACATCCAAGTTATGGGGAGTACCTTCCCGTTGATGACCCATGTTGGAAAACCTTCCAGACCAGTGGCTACACATTCGTTGGCCATTTTCTTCCCCTTACCGGCTCCATTAGGGAAGCATTCCACATAATCCAGAATTTCCATAGCTTCACGACCAAACAACTGCATGACCATATGGTAAGAATTATAAAGTAGGTCTTGATTGATTTTGCTCTGCTTCATTTTTGGAGATCTAGCACCGCAACAATCAGGTACTGTGGTAGTAACTATTAAAAGCTGTTGATTCAAGGAAGATGAAAGAACTCATACTTGTTTTTGGTCATTGCAGTGAGTACACCAGAATGCTCCATACATCTTAGCACCTATAGAATGTAGATGTCTTGCCAGTGAAATAGCAAAAGGGGTTGATTCTGATGTTACCTCTGTTTTGTATGGCTCTAATACAAAATCACCTGTGCTGCATAAAATGAAGGAAAAAGAAAGTCTATTAGTCACTTGCGATGATATTAAAGGAAACGAACTACGCAGACTAAAATTCACATTGACCTCAAATCAAAATGGCTGGTTCCTAATTAAAAAAGGAAAAGTAAAATGGTTGTCCAAAAGAGAAATTCACTATGGGATATGAAACATACAACCATAATAGAGAGTAAAATGTAACGTTTTGTGGCACGTTCGATGAAACTTCCAAGTAAATGGTAAAAAAGACGCCTTATAATTTGTATTTTCGCTGTGGCAATCCCATCATTCAACGTTATTAACCAATGTGAGAGGAAGTCTCACCCCTTTAATTGAGTAGTAGCCGAACTATATGAGTTTGTTAAAGCAAGAGCAACAATGACAGCTACAGCTAACTGAAGACCAACAAACTTTTGGATACGTGCCAAGCCAATGTCCTGCAACAATTCCTTGGAGCACAAGGTCAGTTGGACGGGCTACTTGATTACCAAAAGATCTAAATGAAGAAGAGGAATGCGCTGTTATGTTTCAGAAAAGCACACACCTTCAGTCTGATGAAAAATAATGTGAAGGAGATAAATGCTGACGATAGACAGTATAAGCAAGACGTCCCGACAAATTTGGTGTTCAGGATGAAAAGAAAATAAGCACTCGCAGTAGCCAGTGAAGTAGCAAGCAGAAGCAAGGTTAGGCGGATATCCAAGTCATCGAGTCCAGGGAGTAACTCCTCTCCGTTTTCTTGCAGAGAAAGTGCAGTCACCACACCATATGTCACCATACCAACTAATGGAAGAGGGATCCCTACATACAGAATTAAAGACAGACCAATTGTGAGCATCCGTAGCACTGTGTTATGTGTAAGTAAAAATCAGGACACGACAGCGCGAGGTTTGGCCGAATCACTATCACGGAATGATAAAAGGGAAGATCATGCATATAGTTGTATAAATTCTGAATCTGCAACCATGATTTGGAACAGAATACACACTGAATCTCGAAGGTGGCTAAGCTCTCAGTACGGACTAGAGAGGAAATTGACTATTTATCCTCCTCAATACACAATCCTACCTTGTACATACTGACAATGCAAGCACAACGGAAGCAGTACAAATGTGCGACTTCTAGAAGTAGCCCTCAATCCCATGAGCAGTGGGGGAGGAAATTACCGAAGACGACGGAGTAGTCGCTGTCGAGCACGTCGCCGCAGCCTCCCCCGGCGACGGGGCAGAAGGCCTCGGAGCCGGTGAGCTTGAGGTAGCTGAGGTAGCCGGTCTCCAAGAGCCCCAGCCCCGCGACTCCCGCTGTCCAGGCGCTCGTGGAGACGCCCCACAGGGACGAAGGCAATTCCGGCGGAGAGGGCAGCGGCGCGGGGGTCTCCTGCTGCTCCGGGGAAGGAGGCTGGGCGCAGCACCTGAACCGCGCGGCTCTCTGCGGGGACCACGGAATCAGAGGGCGCGACGACGGCGCTCGGAAGTGCGGACGGTGTGTGTCTTACCTTGACGCGCGGGGAGGAGGAGGTGGCGGTGGAGACGGCGCGGCGGGCCGCGGGCGGGAGGAAGGAGACGGAGAGAGCCGCGGAGATGGTCGCCATGGCCGGAGACGGAGGTGAGTGGTGAGAGCTCGCCTGACCGCTCAGGCTCAGCTCTCTGCACACGACTGTTCTGTGGGCCACGGTTCGCAGCTGAGCTTGCTTACTGGACCTTGCATTTGATCCATACACTCATGGAAAGAAGCCTGGGCCCATCAAATAACACGGTTTTTTTTCTTTTCAATTTCTGTTTCTGGAGATTGGAGCCAGCAACCTTGCTATGGGAGATGGCGGGAATTCTAACTGCAGAAGAAAATACTGAAATCCAGAAAACAAGAAAGTCGGAGAATAATCTACCCAAATGATAAGTGTCAGGCCGCCTTTTTTTACAACTAAAATTGCTATCCGAAAAGAACAAACCCTTAAAAAACTGAAACTTGCTATCCAAACAGAGAGTTGTCATACTTCACAACTAAAGTTGTCATCCTCGGATGACTAAACTTGCCATAAAAAAATGTCATGACGGAATTACGCCGTGCCACACGTATGACACTTGTCAGGGTCCATAATCTAAGCATGGCATTATACTACTGCTACTACAAAATTACAAATCGTACAGTCATGCACACGCATGTTCTCATTTTCAATACTGATATCATGGCTATTGCATCTTGGCGAAGATCTTGTCGAGGTGGAACAGGTGCTTCCGCACGCGGTACACGTGCAGCGTGTACATGGCCGCAGCGCAGGTCACCAGCAAGAAGGACAGCGCGATGAGCTCCCCGAAATCCTGTAATAATAATTTGGTTGCACACGGAGATCATCACCAGTTTACCACCGTACTCCTCTCGCCGTTTGGCAGCACAAACTGAACGAAACAAAAGACACCACGAACGTGCGTACCCTGGGGTCGGAGACGATGATGCCCATGACGTAGGTGAGCAGGTCGAACACGGACTGCAGCGAGCTCTGGACGCCGCCGACGGCGCACCGGTCCGCGTCGGGAACGCCGTCCTGCATCAGCTGCGTGACGGCCAGGTCGAACATCCAGAGGCCGAGCCGCGAGGCGGCGACGCCGGCCATGAGCACCCACGCCGACGCCACGCGGCCGCCCACCCAGACGGAGCCGACGCAGAGCAGCAGGCAGCACCACTGCGTCCAGATGGACCAGAGCCCCGTCCGGAGCGTGGACAGCCGCGCGTGCGCGGCCGGGTACACCACCGTCGCCGCGATGCCCACCATGGCGCTGAACCCCCGGGCCAGGCTGATCACGTACGCCGGGATGCCCTCCCAGTCCAGCGTCGCCGTCATCAGCGTCCCAAAGCTGCAGCAGCAACAGAAACAAGATCAAAATCAAATGTAAGTTCTTGTTGTATCCGTAAACTGTGCTCAATTACCTTAGCACGGAGAAGTAGAGGATGGCGAGAGCAACCCCGGGCAGCAACACCTCCTGCCTCGCGTACACGGCCCAGGACTCCCAGCAGGGCAGGACTGAGAGCCGCGTCGTCAGCCTCTCGCTCCAGTCCGACGCGTCCCGACCGTGACCCTGCACCGCCTCGTCGGCCTCCGGCGCCGCCGCGGCCGCGTCCCTTGCCAGGCTGTTGGCGCCGAGAGCGGGCACGCCGTTGTACACGGACACGAAGAGCCAGTACACCAGCCACACCGAGGCGACGTTCCATAGCGCCAGCGCCACCGCGGAGGCCTGCGCCGACACGAAGCTGATCAGGAACCCCGACAGCACCGGCGCCAGAAGCTTGCAGCTCAGGTCGATCCTCCGGATCGCCGAGTTGGTTCTGGTCAGCACCGCCGGCGGATGCCCGCCGCACATCACCACCACCCTGCATGCATCGTCGCGGCCATCAAACAACACGTACGTACAGCTAATGCAGCTAGTTAAGTTGTGGGTTTCGAATTGTGTACCATTCTCTCTCGATCAGTATGGTTCCGGCGAGAGTCGAGAGCGCCGCGAGCGCGCCGGACACGTTGGTGACCACGACCAGAGCCACGAAGACCGGGAGGCTTGTCACTTTCAGGTCATCGTACACAAGCAGTACGGTTACGGAGATTCCAGCAACGATGAAGGATAAGCTTTGAACTAGTAGCCACAGGCCCAAAACCTGCATTTAGCCATGTATATTAAGTTACTGGCGAATGTTAATCCTGATTAAGAAATTCCTCTTCGTCGGCCCATCCATGCACTACTACAAGAACTCACATAATAAGGCTGCTCATCCAACACAGTTCTGTAAAATATTCACATATATATGAGGCTTATCACAATCACATTTTCACATAATCAGTTTATATTCAAGATGGTTGTTTCATAATACCATTGTTATGATAAGTAATAAATCTGAGACGGTTTTTACAATATGGATGACTAACTTGTATTGACATAATTTACATGAAACCTAACATTCTCAATTGTTTAGTAAATCCCTTTTCATGATTGATTTATTACTTGGTTAAATATATATGATTGGTCGTCTTTGAGGAGGTTTTAGTTAGACACTGCAGTTATGTTAGAGCATCTCCAACAAGTCCCCCTAGAAACTCTCCCTAAAAATGGTTATACGGATCCTCGGAAAAATGGTTTATGACGGTGGTGTGGCGGCGTGGCGGATGCCGGAGGCGGCACGCTGACGTGACACCTTTAGGAAAAGGTTTACGGGAATACCTTTTCCCCCTGCATAGAGGGGGAGTTGGGTTCTTGTTATAGCTCCAAGGTTAGGGAAGTGGGGCCACTTGATCTACAGATTCACCCAAATCTGATTACTAAAACTGAGGATTTGGAGCCTCCCTTCCTTGTTGGCTTCCACAATGTACTTCTTTTTGCGAGGATTTCACCATGTACTTGATTCATTTCTATAGTGGAAGATTGCTCGTTGTTGCCTCTGGTTTTTCCCGCAAGGGGTTTTCACGTAAATCATTGTGTCTCCCTTTGATTTGGTGTTCCTTTTGTCGTAATGGTTGCTGCTCAAGTGTTTGCTTGCCAGTGGTACCTATTGCTCATGTTTGTTGCTTGTGTTGACATTGGAGACATGACATGCATGGATTGTTTGATATGTTGATGATTATGTTGGGGTATTGATGTTGTAGCGAGCTGCTCTTGCAAGTATATTATTGTGGTGAACATTGGATAGTTTGGTGCTTGTGAAAAACTAGCTTGTTGTTTTGTGAAAATTGCTTTTGGAGGCCGAGCTCCATGGAAGCCTCCAAATGCAAACTTCAAAATTCATGAAAAATTATATTTTCACGTTTCAAAAAATTGTGAAAAAAAATACAGATCCAAAACATGAAGGTATAATGCACATGTGTAAATTTTCAGGATGAAATACGTTGAAATGAGGTCTATGCAAAAAAAAATCTGGATCTTTTTAACACATGATACTATTCATCCTTTCAGACCATGCATTTTTCATTTTTGTACAGGTCGCATTTCAACTCATTTCATCCTAAAATTTTACACACACACACCTCACATCCTTGTTTACATGTACAAATTTTTTCAGATTTTTGAAACCAAAAATTTTGAATTTTGAATTTTACAAAAAATCGATCTCCATGGAGGCCGAGATCCAAAACACCCTACCCGTTGTTTTGATCGTTTCCGCAGCTCTTTACACTCACTCACATGGGCTGATTGTACGGGGTCCCCACTCACATGGGCTGATTGTATGGGGTCCCTAAAAGAAATCACGTTTACAGGATCTGCTGGAGTAGTTTTTTTTTTGCCAAAAAAATCCCCCTAAAACAGTTTTTTATACGGGAAAGGGGCTCTGTTTCTAGTTCGTTCAGTGAGGGACGTCCTTCAGTGAGCAAAGTTCTCGTGATCTGGAAACAAAGAGTGAAAGAAGAAACCTGAAGGTAGGTGAGGCTATCGACGAGGGTGCCGACCATGGGCCCGAAGGCGGACTCGACGACGCCGTAGACGGCGGCGAAGAGCAGCGAGCCCGGCCACACGCGGATCATGTACAGCCCCACCGAGAACTCCCACATGCTGCGACGCGACGCGATGCGAATGGAATGCGATCGAATAAGGGTGGGATTAATCGCTGAAGCGACGGAAAGGCACTTGGCCGTACGTACCGCGCGCCCCATCGGGCGAGGAAGTGGCCGGCGTAGAGGCGGCGGAGGAGGGCCGCGTCCAGGCCGCCGCCGACGCCGTCGAGGAGAGGAGCGAGATGGCCGCCGCTCCCCGCCTCCGCCAGGCCCTCCATCTATCTACCCAAGCACGGCGGATGGGGCGGGTTCGCCGGAGAATGGTTGGGGATCGGGGGAGCGATCGAGCGGGGTTTTGTTTTTTTGTGGGGTTCGGGGGTGGGCGAGAGTTTGACCTTGACACGGTAGCCAGATGGGCTTTTCTAGGCCTTTGTAGAAGAAATTGCTTCAGACAGAGCATGGCACTTGAACAATTTACGGATGCCAAAAACGCTTCAAAAAAACAATTTATGGATGCCCCTAAAAAAACAATTTATGGATGTCAGACATGGCTGGCTGTATACTAATATAGTGTCAAAAACGCTCTTATATTATGGGTACCAACCAAAATATATACTAATAATAATTCAAATCATCATTTCAAGTCACCACATCATGGAGGAACTAATGGTCAACTCTCCAACCCTGGAGTTCATGCAGGATAGGGGGAGCAAGAAAGTGGGAGAATAATAATCGAAACATGGTACTGTTCCTGGGTTTCAGATGCAGAATCACAAAGCATACAGTCATGCATAAGCATCTTCTCATTTTTCTTGTTTCTGTATACAGCCCTGGATGGTATTAAATAAAATCACATAATATCTGATGAACACTACGAATATAAACCAAATGATGACTTGGAATTTGGACTTCCAAATGTATGTGCCACCAGAACATTCTTTCACATGTGGTTCCGGTGTAGGGTGGCATTTCTTTTTTAGTCTTCCATGTACTACAAGTTTCAGGCAATACGGCTATATCCTGCAGTTCGCCGCTGTAGAAATATGTGGAAAGATGCAAGTTAGTGAACAAGGGTGGTAAAACCTTTCATCTGTCTTTGAGGAATAATAAGGTTGTCTAGACTCTGACGAGCATGAGATATAAGCAGTTGTGTATATACAGGGGGGCTGAAACTCACTGCAGTAGACGAACTGGTTGAAATCCAACGTCACTTTCCCTTGCTTGGTTGTGTCAAATGAACTATACAAGTTACTGGAAACCAAGAAAATGTTTCATCAGTAATTCGGAGTAAAATTTAGCACATGGTACTTTGAGAGAGACAAAATCACTGAACACATTTCCGCAAAATGTTCCTCGTTATTTAAATGTATATGAAGTAACCACAGACCAGTCAACAATTAGGTTTTAGTTGCAAAGTAGTAGAAGATGTCCAGCAGCTGTGTACTGTGAAACATTGAAATGCACGTCGGAACCATGCTGTGCATACCGGGCTGACTGCACAAAGATGCAGATCGATATGAACTCATCCAAACGAACCATCCCCTTCTTGCTCTTGTCGAAGCTCTGAGAATAGACAGGTATGAAATTAGCTAAACAAAATGAATTAAAGAATAAGAAGCACAAATGCAGCTACAGGTA
This sequence comes from Aegilops tauschii subsp. strangulata, assembly GCF_002575655.3. Classification (NCBI taxonomy): domain Eukaryota; kingdom Viridiplantae; phylum Streptophyta; class Magnoliopsida; order Poales; family Poaceae; genus Aegilops; species Aegilops tauschii. The sequence goes on along the minus strand of NC_053038.3, from coordinate 494,247,513 downwards.
CTTATTCATTACTAGAAGTACTAGCCAAGGCCTCTAGGCTGCGTAACTAGGAAATGGATATGGTCGGACGAACGAACTAAAGAATACTGAAGTAGCATTTTCTCAAGTTCTGTCATACTGCAAGTTTTTTTTTTCCAGGGATATACTGCAAATTTTTCATTTTATATTCACTGTTGACTTCAGTTTCCACCTGCATTTTCTCAGTTGCATGACCCATTTCAAGCTCAAATATGAAAACCCATGGTCATATAACTCATCTTAGTACTTCAACGACCAACACTAGTTTTTGGAACAGCAACGGTGGGCGATCGACGAACACTAGTTTTACACCTAGATGCCCCAATTTGCAAGAAAAGGCATCTTAGGATAAATAACTTCTTCATCTCAAGTTTTAAATTTGGACAGGTTCACCCTTCAAATGTATCACTGCAATAGTTCCTCACAAGCTCATGATGCCTTTTGGGAGAGCCTCTAAAGCTAGGCATGAATAATGCTACAATCAACCGTGCAGTCGCAATGAAAGTGAAGTACCTCACAGACAGTGTAGAAGGCAGGTGAATCCAAAGAGAAACCGAGTTTGATCAACGCCTGTATAGAACATGGAGGGAATTAAACAAAATCCTGTAATGTTGCTCATACGGGATACAGTTGACAGTACATCTCAAAACTAGAGAAAATAACATATCACCTCATACACATCCTCAAGGCTGAGAAATCCACGACCCCTGAAAATAAGGAGAGGATAAGAAAAGTAGACAAGAATAGTATCTCAAAACACACGCACAAACATACTGAACACCTAAAGTCGAGAAAAATACAAACTGTAACAAAGTTTAGAGTGGTACTTGAACAGTTTATGAATGTATGAATGTCACACATGGCTGCAAACTCACGAAACAGGATACCTTTCTAGGGTGGAGAAGACACCCTGCACCTGCAAATTGAAAAGGAGTAGAGCATATAAACAATCGATTCAAACAGGAAGTATGGAACTAAGAATGTATTGCAATGAAGCTCACTCCTCCGAAATGTAGTGTAGCGTACCATATAGTGTAACTTTAGTACAGACTAATTTACTTAACAATTCAGTTGTTTACCTAACTTCAAGTACCATGGCCACAAGACTATCGGTTTTTTTAAAGGAGAGACAAATGACAGATCGAAACATAGATCCCCCGTACCTTCTGAAGGAACTTGTTAAGAGCCAAAAACTCTGCAAGTACAAAGGGATACAGCAAGCGGGGTCAAAATCAGATCATCTTTCGAAGTGACCACAGCATGGAGCCAATGGTCAACTATCCCTAGAGTAGTAAAGTTCATGCAGAACCGGAGCGGCTAACCTTGGAAGCTCATGGTGCCGTTCCGATCGAAGTCGTACATCCTGCACAGTACAGTACATATATCATCATCATTGACCCTCCCAATCCCCAAATGAGCTCGAGTCATCGGATAAATTAGGCAGAGGAGAGCGCACGAGGCGAAAGCCCCGGCGGACAGAGGAGGAGGAGGAGGAGGACCTGATCATCTGCTGCACGACGGAGAGGGGGAAGTCGAGGTTGCCCACGGCGAGCGCGCTCTGGCGGGAGGAGAGCGGATTCGCGCGTTAGTGGTCGAATTCTGGTCGCAGGCGCTTACGAGTAGGGGGCGTGAGGGGATAGGGAGAACCTGGAGCTGAGGAGCCGTGATGTTGCCGGTGCCGGCGGCGTCGACGCGGTCGAACCACTCCCGGAGCACCACCGCGTTCTCCATCTCCGCGACGGAGACTACCAGAGCGTTTCAGGGGGGTGGGGGGAGGGAGGTGGAAGCTGGCAGGTTTACGTCTTCGTGAACTTCCGCCTTCGAGCATAGGATACGGAATGTGCGTACACGTATGTATTTTCCAGCCTCCGGGAGGGCCACAATAAATTTTACAGGAGAAATTGTTTTAGCACGCAATAGTCAAATTCACGTCTAAACTAAATATGCATGCATATATTAAGAATAAACTTATGGGTCCTCTTAGCTGGCGAACATTCGCTAGGAGGGGTTGGCATTTACGAACGTTTTGATGGCAGTTTTTTTTTAGGGTGATGGCAGTTTTAGTTGTATGAGAAGTGACAATTTCTTTCGAACCGCATGACAATTTCTTTTCAGAACTGCCACCATTTGATCTCGCTTCCTAACTAAAACTGCCAAAAAATGCATCCCCTTGCCACCCCCACCCAGCTATAACATTACCGTAAATTTATTCAAACTAAATTTGCGCGACCAAAACTATCGTGGGAACTAGTAGATTGTTGAAGTGCCATCCTTAAGCTTTCTTACCTATGTTTAGGTATTTGATTTTCTTGGTTTTCTCATCTTCTCTCTTTTTTCCTCCTGTTTATACCTACACCTCTCCAACGTTTACCCTTTATCTGTTTAAAATCCACGACAATAGTCAAAACATATCTCTTTTCTAGGCAAAACTAACCAATGGAATTCCCCACAATTGAAGATGAGAAATTAGTACTACCTCCGAAATTATAAGATGTTTTGGATATTTCAATATAGACTACATACAAATTGAAAATGAGTGGACAAACACACTAAAACGCGTCTATATAGATCTGATTCAGAAAAAAGTTACTCCCTCCGATCCAAATTAATTGTTGCAGCTTTAGTACAACTTTGTACTAAAGTTGTATTACAGCTGTGACAATTAATCTGGATTGGATGGCGTAGAACATCTTATAATTTGAAATGGAGGGAAGTTCACTGGGAAGCATAATTTGTCCTTAGAACACAACTGAAGCAGTAGGCTGCCTTTCCTTTCATTTTCTGCATGAACATAGAAGCAATTGATAAAAATGGAGAGCTCCATTTTCCCTAAGCTCAGCCCACTTTCTTATTGAATCTTTGCAAATGCAACCACACATGCTGACAGCACTCTAACTCTAGCTCACGTCACTTACATGCCTAGTAAACGGAAGAAATTAAACAAGATAAACCTTACATGTATCTTGTCTACAGCCTACGCTTGATCTTCTGCACAACCAGGAGGGCATCCTCCCAAGGTAAGTTCAATGACCGACAGAATCGTAGCATTGTGTTCGTATTGGCCATCCTGAACTTCACGCCATCAAATCTGAGGGCTTCAATGTGCTTACCAGCATTGATGAAAACAGATGGGGTGTTGCTGCTTCACTCTGATTCACCACTATGAAATAACGTGGACAGTGGACGATGGTCTGCATCAGTAACATCCGCCGCTGGCCTTGGCAAAGCAGCAGCAGCATCGGTGGATGCACACGGTGACTCAGCACTCATGGTGTCCATGATCACTTTTCCGAGAACAAATCGGACCTCGGCAGTAACTCCGTCTTCCAGCAACTTATAGTCAATCCCATGCATCCCTCTTCTCTTGTCATATGAAGTTAGGTCAGAGTCAAGGCCGTTAAATATCCCCAACACTCTCCCCTTCTCCCTGGCTGATACAAAAACCTGGGAACAGACCCACGAGAAATCTTAGTATGCATGATGATTATCGACTGACTTGAGAACAAATATACTCCCTCCGTCTCATAATATAAGAACACTTTTGACACTAGTGTAGTATCAAAAACGTTCTTATATTACGGGACGGAGGTAGTACAAGGCAATTAGCAATTTAACTAAACTATATAGCGACTGTTCTGCTACATCCATGCATATTCTCTTGTTAAAACTGGCAGCGATTCATCAGTGTACTGTGTGTTAACTTAAGTGGCTAGGCAATATTGATTCAAGTGCCATCAATAAGAGCCCCAACCACTGTTTTCTTTTTCTATTTGCCCAGTAAAACAGAAACGTGTGGAAGTGATAATAAAATGATACCAATATTTGAGAGCATAGAAACAATCTAAACAACTATTTAAAGATTAAAGATGCAATTAAAAAGCGCTTCACAAAACGCACTGCTGATTCAGCCTGGAAACAGGAAAATAACATAAGTTGCTCCCAGAACAGGAAAACAGAAAATTCAATAAAAAGGTAAGAACTGCTGGTGTGAAGATGCATGGTTGGGAATTAGGATATGCTAAAGCGGTACTTACAAGTCCTGAAAATTGTGATGCCCCTGGATATCTGATCACTGATTGTTTGAGAGTATTTAAACATGTCAATGTATCAACCGAAGATTTGACTAGTGACGCTAGATGTGATGTCTGTTCCATAAGATCATCCACTTTGGCCCCAGAAAGCCCAAAAGCTTCTGGGACATATGTAACTGGTGCTCCAACATCTTCGTTCAGGAACTCGATGGCGCTGTCCCATGTTCCAAAATGCATCAGTGCAGCGAAAGCCTTGATTACCTGGGCATCTTGTGGAGAATTTACCAATGCATTGTGAAATGCCAACAGTGCTAGCCTGTTAAATAATATCAAGTGAATGAAATATCCGGAGCATGAGTGACAAAGAATATTCATACCGAGGACTGAAAATTGGGTCAAGATATGCTACTTGGTTGTCAAATAAAGAAACAGAAAAAACAGTCTGCCTACTCAGAATAATGGGTGCTAGTATAGGCACAAAAGAGGACAACGTAAATGCACACTGACAGTGGTACGGAGTACTATGCAGATATTATAAAAGATGCACTTTGTCTTCTCTACTCAACCAGACTGAAAGTGAAAACTACTCCCTCCATCCGGGTTTATTGGTCCTCCTTGTATTTAGTGTTGAACTTTGACCATAAAGTTAACTAATAAAATACGTATGAATATAATGTCACAAAAATCATATGGTATCTTCTTTTCAACACAAATCTAATGGCATACTTTTTGTAGCATATAAATCATATGTTGTGAGTTATATTTAGATTGCCAAAGTTTGATCCAAAATACTAGGGTGCTTAATAAACTCGGACGGAGGGAGTACGCCATGATTATGATGATATAGCCTAATAAACTGTGTGCCAAAATGTAAAGAAGATAAATATGGTGATGTAGCAAAACCATGATTATCTTCTAATGTGAAACCCAGGAATTAAAGTGATGATATTAGTATATGACATGAGCTGATAACAAATGTTAGAACAACCACCAGATTACGGAAGTACACACCCACCATGCTGATAAAACAGCCCTTAACAGAGCCAGCAAATGTGTATATTAGTTTTACTAGATATACTTTAGGCTTGTCTGGTTGGTACTTGGTATATCTAGTACCAGCACTTCCCGAGGAGCATATTTTAATACTAGCAAGTACAAACAAAGGAACACTGTATGGTTTACTGCCCTTGGTATAACTTGAGTAAACCCACAATCGTAAGCACAGTCAAGTCGAGACATGGAATTCAGCACTCAAGGACTCTTACCACAAAGAGCAGTGGCATGGGCGGTCAGCGGAGAAGAACTTGTCAAGATTGGCCAATAGATTCTGCACAAGTGAAATCAACAGCAGGAGACAACATATTAAGCCATAATCTTAAAATCCAAATTTCACATGAACTAACGGGAAGGACAACCACATGGCAACAGCAATTTGAAAAGGGAATCAAGTACCGCTGAAATATAATACCAACTTAGAAAGCATCAGAAATAAGCAACATGATAAGTGGTAGTTCTAAAGTATAGAAAGATGTCAAAGTGACAGATACATCATCTAGTTATTGGCAACACTCTGCCAGTGCCATGACGTGTGCACAGGAAAACAGTTCTTTTCACCAAATAACCCAGCAATAAAGAAACTGGGGATGTACAATAAGTCAATCTAATTAAAAATAAACCCAGTGGATAGCCCCACAAGCCCGTAACTGCAGATGACTAGAGACCTAATATAGAGTGTTGATGGAAGCATCTTTTGCCAAGGTGAGGAATACCTCAGGGCAACGAAGCCAGCCCCATCATTTTGACAGATATGAATATGTACCCACACTAATAGCAAAACTAGAGTTAAGTGTGCGCTTAAATTTTGCACTATATTTAGAATCCAATTTTCCACACAACATGGCACATTTCAGAGTTACTCACCATGAGCATCAGCCCTCTGTCACTAGATTTGCCCTTTAACTGATCTGACAAATATGCTGCCTAAAATTCAAAGAGCATTCAATAATGAGTAAGCTGAAAGAGAAGTGGTCACGACCAGAAATCTACTTGTCTAGCAACGAGACCGCATTGCTCAACTTACCTGAAAAGGCAGCAAAATATCGAGAAGTCCATATTTTCTAAGTAATCTAATCGAAGACTCTGCCGCCCCATAAGATAGCATATATTTCATTTCCATAGCCAACCTTGGCTGCAGAATAAATGAGGTCATCAACGTAAAGAGAAAATACACGAGAAAATATATATGTTTGCACATCGCTTTCAGGGAGATAAACCTTGTCGATATCCATGATGGATGGAGAAAGATCACGTATTGCAGTAGAAGTTTCGCTGGAAAACTGAAAGCCAAGGCGAGCAGCAACTCTCAAGCCACGCAAAATTCTGGCTGAAAGAAATTAGAATCAAAATTTGTCTTGGATAGATAATGATAATACAAATCAAGGACATTCTTGAACACCTACCAGGATCCTCCTTGAAAGAAACATGGGCAGGAATCACTGTACACACCTGATTGATGATTTAAGGAGTTAAGCAGAAGGAAAAGGGTAAGTAGACGAGGACATGGTTGAATCTGCCTGAGAAGACTCTCACTCACTATTACCTTGTTTTTTCTTAGATCCTTTACTCCATTCACATAATCATAAACTCTGTGATTGAATGGATTAAAGAATAGGCTGCCATACAAGCATTAAAACAATGTTAGTAATTTAGCTCCCATGATATTTCACAAAAACTGCATTTGATGAGCATTTGAAGTACAAGACTTCCTACAGAACATATTACCTGTTTACTGTAAAGTCTCTTCTCAATGAATCCTTCCAGCGAAGAATATCCCCCCCATCACGGCCATCTGTATCTTCTGAGCAGTTTACATTTTCATTTCCTTTCACTTGAGTCGTATTTGTTTTGAAGCTTGAAACCTGTAAGAATAAAAGAAAACATAAGCAAGCGAGGGTTAGACAACAATGCTCTAAGAACCAGTATCCAAAATGCCAATGTTCCTATGAATAACAAACCTCAAATAATGAACCACGCCATCTAACAAGGCATATTGGAAAGCGATTGCCAACGATGAAACAACGTGAGAAAACATGTTCTTTAATCTGAAAAGAATCAGAAGCACGTCAATGGGACAATGGTATCATTATTTTTGGAAAAAAGGAACACGTGTGATCTTTGAATGAGCTGAAACCTCTTTGAGACTTGCAGTGGTGATCACATCAAAATCTTTAGGCGCCCTTTTGAGTAGCAAGTCTCTCACACATCCCCCAACAAGATAAGCTTCAAATCCTGTAAAACAACTTTGTCCTTGAGTACTGCATACATTCTTACATTCTGTGGTTTATTTTTTAGCACAGTGGTGTATTAAGAAGCAAAAGCATGACATGAATGTGGTGCCAAAGCTCTTAGCTTTGAAACGGGGATAAATAACCAAGCGACTTCTATGCACCTTTTCGTTTCAGCATTTGTAGAACAGCCATACAATTGCGAGGTATAGCGCCCGCGGGGATTCCAACGGCTCTCGAGTCAAAATATTTCCACGAGGAAGGATCGATGGATCCTGCACATGAATAACAGTTGATAAAGTCAATTTGCATAGACATACATGGCTTACATTTGTTTGTCAGGATTTACTTGAACATCTTTACTCGAAACGAACAACTGGGTGCTTCCCATACACCAAAAACCAGTGCAGAGAGAATGTGATACTAATAAGTACAGAAGCTAAACGAGAACAAGCTACCCGTGCAGCTGCACAACAGCTGCGGAAGGCGAGCTGCATCGATATGATTTACCTGGCCTTGAAGCGGAGCTGGACCGCCCGTTCCGCAGACCGCCGCCGCCTTCCTTCCTCGAGCCGTACTTCCTCATCTGAAGGTGGCAGAGCGATGGATGGGTTAGAGACAGAGCGAAAAATTGCTTAAGTGCGCCGCCGGCGAGGTGCTCGACGGAATGCTAGACGGGCACGGGGGAGGAGGCGGCGTGGCGACTGACCTGGAGGAGACGCGAGGCGGCGGAGCTGAGGCGGGAGAGGAGGGGAGCGGGGGAGGGGAGAGAGGAGAGGTCGGTGCACCGTCGGACCGCCGTCATGACATGGCCTGGGGAGGCAGGCGGGGGCGGTGGCGGCGGGGAGTCTTCGGCACGCACGGCGCACGGTTGTTGTACCTGGCAGGCCAGGCTGAAGCGGGCCGCTATGTAGTGGCCACGGAGAGAGGGGCCGGGCGCAGTCGGACTGACGCGATACGGCCCATTAAGGCCAGTGAGCCACGAGCTGAGCCCAACCAGTGTTACTTTGTATTTTCTTCGAGCTTAGATCCAAATCAGTGTATCCGTAATTATTATGAGTATGAAGAAGAGATGTTTCTCAAAAGAAAAAGTAGCTCAACGCAAATGCTATTTCTCGCCCGGTTGGGATCATGTGGAAGTAGGTGGAGGGAAACAGGAGGCGGGCAAGGGCGTGTTAGGCCAGTTACCAAGTGGCAAGCACCAGGGTTGGGAATCGCGAAGCTAAATGCGGACAACGCGATTGTTAAGTAGGCCAACCGAGGTGTAGTGTGCCAAGATGACCAAGTCCATTATTTGGGGCGCTTTTTTTTGCGGGGGTTATTTGGGGTGCTTCTACCGTGGTGTTTGAGGGTGTTACGGATCCAGCGACGCTCAAAGCTTTGGCATGCAAGGAGGCATTATCTCTAGCTGAAGATCTGCATGCCAGTATTGCTCGTATTGCATCCGACTGTTCAAGAGTCGTTAATGAGCTACAGGGATCTATCCATCCGTGGAGCCTCCATGATCCAAGAGGAGAGCGAAGATTGAGCTGTATAGTTTTAGCGGCGCAACTTTGGTCATAAAACAATGCGATTGTAATGGGAACCCATCCATTAGAGCATCTCTAGCAGACCCCGCATAACGCCGACCTGCAAAACGCGTTGGCAGTTCGCGAAAAAATGGCTTTGCGGGCCGGGCCAGGTCGGACGGCCGCAGAGGCAGACCCCGCAAAACGAACCCGTATAAAAGGATTTTCGCGTAATATGCTCTTTTAAGGGTCGGCTTTGCGGGGGCTGGTCTGGCGCCGCTCCCGCCGGCCCGCAAATCTGAAATTTGCACTTCAATTTGACACAAGATAATACATTTCTTTGCTTTTTCAACGACATTGGATACATAGGACATCACCAAATCTTTGCTAGAATAGCAAGACCAAAGAAAACAAGAACCATAATTATGCATTTTAGAAGATTTCCAACTTCCATAACTGCTCCCACTAGTTGAAGCAATATCTTCTCCATGCACTCATTGTTGATCTGCGGATTCTTGATCTTGCATTCTTCATTCTTATTCTTTGGTTCTAAAGAAGTAGACGTTGCTTCCCCTCTAGTTGCACATGCAGCCGCTTCATTACCTTCGATTGTACTCATGAGTGCACAAACGTCTATTAAGTTTCTTTCTATCAATAAATCAATGTATTCGCCTTCCCAAAACCAAGATGAGCAATATATTTTCCATGCACTCATTGTTGATCTGCGGATTCTTGATCTTGCATTCTTCTCCATGCACTCATTGTTGATCTTGAACGTCTATTAAGTTGAAGCAATATCTTCTCCATGCACTCATTGTTGATCTGCGGATTCTTGATCTTGCATTCTTCATTCTTCTTCTTTGGTTCTAAAGAAGTAGACGTTGCTTCCCCTCTAGTTGCACATGCAGCCGCTTCATTACCTTCGATTGTACTCATGAGTGCACAAACGTCTATTAAGTTTCTTTCTATCAATAAATCAATGTATTCGCCTTCCCAAAACCAAAATGAGCAATATATTTTCCATGCACTCATTGTTGATCTGCGGATTCTTGATCTTGCATTCTTCTCCATGCACTCATTGTTGATCTTGAACGTCTATTAAGTTGAAGCAATATCTTCTCCATGCACTCATTGTTGATCTGCGGATTCTTGACTTGCATTCTTCATTCTTCTTCTTTGGTTCTAAAGAAGTAGACGTTGCTTCCCCTCTAGTTGCACATGCAGCCACTTCATTACCTTCGATTGTACTAATGAGTGCACAAACGTCTATTAAGTTTCTTTCTATCAATAAATCAATGTATTCGCCTTCCCAAAACCAAAATGAGCAATATATTTTCCATGCACTCATTGTTGATCTGCGGATTCTTGATCTTGCATTCTTCTCCATGCACTCATTGTTGATCTTGAACGTCTATTAAGTTGAAGCAATATCTTCTCCATGCACTCATTGTTGATCTGCGGATTCTTGATCTTGCATTCTTCATTCTTATTCTTTGGTTCTAAAGAAGTAGACGTTGCTTCCCCTCTAGTTGCACATGCAGCCGCTTCATTACCTTCGATTGTACTAATGAGTGCACAAACGTCTATTAAGTTTCTTTCTATCAATAAATCAATGTATTCGCCTTCCCAAAACCAAAATGAGCAATATATTTTCCATGCACTCATTGTTGATCTGCGGATTCTTGATCTTGCATTCTTCTCCATGCACTCATTGTTGATCTTGAACGTCTATTAAGTTGAAGCAATATCTTCTCCATGCACTCATTGTTGATCTGCGGATTCTTGATCTTGCATTCTTCATTCTTCTTCTTTGGTTCTAAAGAAGTAGACGTTGCTTCCCCTCTAGTTGCACATGCAGCCGCTTCATTACCTTCGATTGTACTCATGAGTGCACAAACGTCTATTAAGTTTCTTTCTATCAATAAATCAATGTATTCGCCTTCCCAAAACCAAGATGAGCAATATATTTTCCATGCACTCATTGTTGATCTGCGGATTCTTGATCTTGCATTCTTCTCCATGCACTCATTGTTGATCTTGAACGTCTATTAAGTTGAAGCAATATCTTCTCCATGCACTCATTGTTGATCTGCGGATTCTTGATCTTGCATTCTTCATTCTTCTTCTTTGGTTCTAAAGAAGTAGACGTTGCTTCCCCTCTAGTTGCACATGCAGCCGCTTCATTACCTTCGATTGTAATCATGAGTGCACAAACGCCTATTAAGTTTCTTTCTATCAATAAATCAATGTATTCGCCTTCCCAAAACCAAAATGAGCAATATATTTTCCATGCACTCATTGTTGATCTGCGGATTCTTGATCTTGCATTCTTCTCCATGCACTCATTGTTGATCTTGAACGTCTATTAAGTTGAAGCAATATCTTCTCCATGCACTCATTGTTGATCTGCGGATTCTTGACTTGCATTCTTCATTCTTCTTCTTTGGTTCTAAAGAAGTAGACGTTGCTTCCCCTCTAGTTGCACATGCAGCCACTTCATTACCTTCGATTGTACTAATGAGTGCACAAACGTCTATTAAGTTTCTTTCTATCAATAAATCAATGTATTCGCCTTCCCAAAACCAAAATGAGCAATATATTTTCCATGCACTCATTGTTGATCTGCGGATTCTTGATCTTGCATTCTTCTCCATGCACTCATTGTTGATCTTGAACGTCTATTAAGTTGAAGCAATATCTTCTCCATGCACTCATTGTTGATCTGCGGATTCTTGATCTTGCATTCTTCATTCTTATTCTTTGGTTCTAAAGAAGTAGACGTTGCTTCCCCTCTAGTTGCACATGCAGCCGCTTCATTACCTTCGATTGTACTAATGAGTGCACAAACGTCTATTAAGTTTCTTTCTATCAATAAATCAATGTATTCGCCTTCCCAAAACCAAAATGAGCAATATATTTTCCATGCACTCATTGTTGATCTGCGGATTCTTGATCTTGCATTCTTCTCCATGCACTCATTGTTGATCTTGAACGTCTATTAAGTTGAAGCAATATCTTCTCCATGCACTCATTGTTGATCTGCGGATTCTTGATCTTGCATTCTTCATTCTTCTTCTTTGGTTCTAAAGAAGTAGACGTTGCTTCCCCTCTAGTTGCACATGCAGCCGCTTCATTACCTTCGATTGTACTCATGAGTGCACAAACGTCTATTAAGTTTCTTTCTATCAATAAATCAATGTATTCGCCTTCCCAAAACCAAGATGAGCAATATATTTTCCATGCACTCATTGTTGATCTGCGGATTCTTGATCTTGCATTCTTCTCCATGCACTCATTGTTGATCTTGAACGTCTATTAAGTTGAAGCAATATCTTCTCCATGCACTCATTGTTGATCTGCGGATTCTTGATCTTGCATTCTTCATTCTTCTTCTTTGGTTCTAAAGAAGTAGACGTTGCTTCCCCTCTAGTTGCACATGCAGCCGCTTCATTACCTTCGATTGTACTCATGAGTGCACAAACGTCTATTAAGTTTCTTTCTATCAATAAATCAATGTATTCGCCTTCCCAAAACCAAGATGAGCAATATATTTTCCATGCACTCATTGTTGATCTGCGGATTCTTGATCTTGCATTCTTCTCCATGCACTCATTGTTGATCTTGAACGTCTATTAAGTTGAAGCAATATCTTCTCCATGCACTCATTGTTGATCTGCGGATTCTTGATCTTGCATTCTTCATTCTTCTTCTTTGGTTCTAAAGAAGTAGACGTTGCTTCCCCTCTAGTTGCACATGCAGCCGCTTCATTACCTTCGATTGTACTCATGAGTGCACAAACGTCTATTAAGTTTCTTTCTATCAATAAATCAATGTATTCGCCTTCCCAAAACCAAGATGAGCAATATATTTTCCATGCACTCATTTTTGATCTGCGGATTCTTGATCTTGCATTCTTCTCCATGCACTCATTGTTGATCTTGAACGTCTATTAAGTTGAAGCAATATCTTCTCCATGCACTCATTGTTGATCTGCGGATTCTTGATCTTGCATTCTTCATTCTTCTTCTTTGGTTCTAAAGAAGTAGACGTTGCTTCCCCTCTAGTTGCACATGCAGCCGCTTCATTACCTTCGATTGTACTAATGAGTGCACAAATGTCTATTAAGTTTCTTTCTATCAATAAATCAATGTATTCGCCTTCCCAAAACCAAAATGAGCAATATATTTTCCATGCACTCATTGTTGATCTGCGGATTCTTGATCTTGCATTCTTCTCCATGCACTCATTGTTGATCTTGAACGTCTATTAAGTTGAAGCAATATCTTCTCCATGCACTCATTGTTGATCTGCAGATTCTTGATCTTGCATTCTTCATTCTTCTTCTTTGGTTCTAAAGAAGTAGACGTTGCTTCCCCTCTAGTTGCACATGCAGCCGCTTCATTACCTTCGATTGTACTAATGAGTGCACAAACGTCTATTAAGTTTCTTTCTATCAATAAATCAATGTATTCGCCTTCCCAAAACCAAAATGAGCAATATATTTTACATGCACTCATTGTTGATCTGCGGATTCTTGATCTTGCATTCTTCTCCATGCACTCATTGTTGATCTTGAACGTCTATTAAGTTGAAGCAATATCTTCTCCATGCACTCATTGTTGATCTGCGGATTCTTGATCTTGCATTCTTCATTCTTCTTCTTTGGTTCTAAAGAAGTAGACGTTGCTTCCCCTCTAGTTGCACATGCAGCCGCTTCATTACCTTCGATTGTACTAATGAGTGCACAAACGTCTATTAATGTATTCGCCTTCCCAAAACCAAAATGAGCAATATATTTTCCATGCACTCATTGTTGATCTGCGGATTCTTGATCTTGCATTCTTCTCCATGCACTCATTGTTGATCTTGAACGTCTATTAAGTTGAAGCAATATCTTCTCCATGCACTCATTGTTGATCTGCGGATTCTTGATCTTGCATTCTTCATTCTTCTTCTTTGGTTCTAAAGAAGTAGACGTTGCTTCCCCTCTAGTTGCACATGCAGCCGCTTCATTACCTTCGATTGTACTAAGGAGTGCACGAACGTCTATTAAGTTTCTTTCTATCAATAAATCAATGTATTCGCCTTTCCAAAACCAAAATGAGCATCCATCTTCCTACACACATGATGATGTTCGAAATGAGCTATCGCAGTTGAACCAAAGAATGCGGTGCCAAAGCCGAATGAAAAGAACATGTACCCCGTCGTTTTCGCATTTGAAGAACACCCATCCGGGGTGCTTCGGCGTGCCCGAAGTTAGCCGCAGCACTGTCCGCATGCAGTCGTCGCACTGTATGAGTGGCATCGGCGAGCCGCAGAGCCGCTGCGCGAGCGCCGAGCCCGATGGCCGGCCGGCCGAATCCATGCCGGCAAACCGGCGGCGGCGGCAACGGGACAAACCCGTACCTGCATGCGGCGATGGGACTTTGTCGGGGCTGCGCGAGGTGCTCCCCGACCATTCCATCGCTTGGCGCAGCCACCGGTGGCCGAAAAAGCCAAATCTGGCCGCCCGCGATGAAGGGCCGCAAATCTGCAACTTTCCAGCCCGTCGACGCAGGAGGGGGGGCGGAGGGCAACCTCGTGCGTGTGGCGGACTTCGGCGTGATCCCGTCGGATACTTTCACCGGAATCGTGGGCGGCGGGGCGAGGGGAAGAGCGGAGGTGGCAGGTGAGGAAAAGCGCGGGCTAAAATGTCCTCCCCACCAACCGCTCCCGCTATATGCAGGGCACCGACGGGCCGGGGAGGGGGGGGGGAGGGAGGACCCGCGTATTCGCGGGTTGGGGCCAAGATTTTGCCGCGCGGCCCGTGCCCCTCAAAAATTTTACGGGCCGGCCGCGTTTGAGGGGTCTGTTCGTGCGGGATTTTCCGCGCCAACCTACATTTTGACGGTTATTTTGGGGGTAAGGGCTTTTTACAGGGTCTGCTAGAGATGCTCTTAGCTAGGGAAGCTACTAACTTACTACTATGGAGGCATGATACCACGTTTGGTTGCTCGAGCCCGCAGCTCATTTTTTCTATTCCCTAAAACATTGAAGTTCAAATAAAGTCATGTTGTTTTAAAAAAATAGGTCTCCCCTACGCCATTGCTAGATCGGGCCCATATCCTAGGTGCGCATGAGGTTTTTGTGTTTTTACCAGTTTTTTCACTGTTTTGCATCGGCTTTCTTCGGATTTTCTTTGGGTTATCTCTGATTTTCTTTGATTTTTTTGTCTACTTTTATTTTGTTGGTTTTTCTTTGTTTCTTTCTCTTGTTTTCACCAATTTCTCTGGGTTTTTCTTTTTTCTTTTTTGGCACATGTAAAAAAATCATACACATTATACATTTTTTATACATCTCAAACATTTTGTACACACGTTTAACATTTATTAAATACATGATAAACATGTTTTTAAATATATTTAATGTCTATTTTTTTACATGCGCATCATAAATTTTCATATACATCTAAAACATATTATATATACATTTCAAAAAAATATGATTACATTTGTTCAAATATGTGTTTACAAAAGTATCAAGTTTGTGCTACACATTTATCAAATACATGCTTTTTAGCCTCAATTACATGGATACATGTCATACACCAGAACATGCGTACATACACCACACACACGCACGCACATCACTACACACACCTGCTATGCGCCTACCAATATCTACTGCCTATGCACACACGACATGTCTTGAGAAACTTTCGAAGCCATCTGACTCTATGAATGATGGGTATGTCTATCATCCCTATGGCATGTAGACGTGCAAGGGGAAAATTCCCAGGGTGAGACACCCACGCCGATCCTAGAGATCTATGTTGGGCGGGCTTGGTGGCCACCGCCACAACCAACCACCGAGCCACGGGCTCATCCTCATTTTTCAAATATGTGTTAAACTTTTTTAGAATTATAGGCACCATTTTTTAAACAATGCAAACTGTTTTTAAAAATTCATAAATGTTTTTCTTATAAATGTCACAAACATATTTTTTTGAAACGTCAGAACCTTTTTAAAATCACACAGACATTTTTTTTCATTGTATAACATTTTTTTAAAATGTCACGTACATTTAAAAAAATACATGATCGTTTTTTGAATGTTGTGTACAGTTTTTGTATGCTTTAAACATTTTCTAAAAGTGGAGCTACATTGTGTTACACTGCATGAATATTTTTCAAATGTGTGGTAATTTTTTGATATAAAATATACTATTTTTCAATAATATATGTATTTAATTATTTTTCCAAAACATAATCAAAAATAAAAAAACACATGTGTGATGTCAGTTTAACGAAACCACATGGCTACTAGGCGAACCCACTATCCGCTATTTGTAGGTGAGCTCGGTTTTCGTCTCGCTAAAGACGAGACATAAACTTGCGCCAATGCCCAAGCTCAAACTTTTTAAAAACTTGGCTTGGTCTCGGACTGACTCGGCAGTTCAGCGAGCGGAGCCCATGCCCCTACGCAAGCTCGGCAAGCCAACTCAAGAAGCGTTGTAAAAACGACATGACCTTTGTTGAACATAACTAGTAATAATTCATGATCAATATTAATATTAGCACTTCACAATCATACGTACGTTGTATAGCCATGAGTCGAGCCATGGCGTAGTTTAACGAGTTTATTAATTGTGTCATCGATGGCATGCAAGACACATGATTATGTAGCATCTTTGTGCAAGTACACCAAAATAGTTTCTCCGCCACCAATGGCATACAAACGATAAGCACACAAATATTCACTACCCCTATCCTTTCTAAGTAGCTAGCACTTGTTCGTGTTACATAGTGCATTTGCAGTCGATTTATAACAATTGTGGCTCGAATGGTGAGCATGCAATTAGCACACACGTGTGAGAAACCACTTAAATTGAGAAAAACGCCCCCGCGTCGGACGAGGGCTCATGAACATGGGAAAAGGACACAAAAAGGGAAAAAGGAAAATGAAGATGTCATTGTCTTCTTTACAACTTGCCTTGTGAATTAAAAGTAGTAAGAATGCTCAGATTAATATTGAGCGGAACAACAACAAAATAGAAATGAACCACCAAACTAGAAAAAACAACCTATGTCTTAACAGACACATGATTTCTCACACGCCCAGAAAAGAAGAAGTTCAGCAGACAAAGAGACCCCTCCATCACGCCCAGTCCATTGCGATCCCTGCCCCTCAACACAAGGAAAAAACAAAACAAAAATGAACATAACAATCACACCATAACGGGATGGGACAAGCGACACTGCAAACCTTAAGCATTGTTGATCCAACGGCTCAAATGTGTTGATTGAGACTTCGCTAGATCCCAGTCGAGCAATATTTAGTAAGCCCGAACAATAAAAGCAATTCCAACTCTTCACGCTTTATTGTTGAAGTCTGTTTTTCTCCAAGCGGTTGATGGAATTTCATCTTGTTCAGTGAGCCGATGCAAAAGCTCAACGATGGAGCAGAGTAGCGTGTCACAAACGAGAAAAACGAGGGGGCAGCACGTATCGGACACACAATGCGTAGTCCGGACAGATACGTCTTCGAGCGACGGGGCCTTGACACTAGAACCTTCTCCTCCCCCGTCCGCACCGACCCTGACAGCCCGCTCCACGCGGCGGGGCCCACCTACCCCGCGCCACGCGAAGCGATCCCAGCCGTCCGTCCCCGCCCCACGGCCCCTCTCCGCCGCCCGATCCTCCGCCCGCAGCCGTTCTTCCTCCTCCGGCGAAACGAACGCTCGTACAAAAGCGAGAGAAAAGAGGGGAACGGACGGACGAACTCGCGCACACAGCACACGACACAAGCCACAAACCCCTCCCCCCCTCTCTCCCACTCCACAGGCCGGATCGGGGCGGAGGCCGGCCGGATCGACCCTCGGGCCAGCGGCATGGGCGGCGGCGAGGGCGGGGCCGGCGGCGAGCCCGCGGCGGGAGCGGCCCCGGCCGCGGCCGCGCAGGCGACGCTGCACATCCGCGGCACCAGCGGGAACAAGTTCGCGGTGCGGGCCGACCTGGGCGCCACCGTCGGGGAGTTCAAGGCGGTCGTCGCCGAGAGCTGCGACGTGCCCGCGCCGCAGCAGCGGCTGATCTACAAGGGCCGGATCTTGAAGGACGACCAAACCCTAGCCAGCTACGGTGCGTGCGTGTGCCCCCTTATCCCCCGCCCTGAGAAGCTCGGGCTTCGGTGCGACTTCGTGTAGTCTAATCTGGCGTGGCTGATGATGTGGTTAGTTAGGTCCGATGCTTGCGCTGCGTTGGTCTGCGTATATGGTGGTACCTCTGTGTTGGATGCAATGCCTGCCTCACTTGTTTTGCTAGGAGGTGGGCGAGATGCAGCTTAGCTCTTTCGAGAATGCATGCGATGGGTGCCCTATGATTTTCTGTGGTCCTTGCCTCCTTGGTTGATGGATTGGCGCAGAGGCACAGCCCAATAAGTAGAGCCTTAGGCGTTGAATGACAGCACACCTTAGTGAACATTATGCTATAGAAGTGAAATGAACGCGGCTCTGATGCCTCCACATGAATGTAGTTCCAGACACCATGGCGCCATGCAAGTGCCAGCGTCACGTCTGCACTTTGCGTTGGTAAGCAAAAAAATCCTAGGCGGTGGCATACAGACAGTAAGCATGCACGAATCGACTCATCTTGCTGGATTGCAGCATGACAGCATCTTAGCAGTCACTGATTAGCCACTAGGAAGGCTATCGTTAATGCTTCCGGGTTCCCGCCCATAACTGTATTGAGATTGGTTTCAAGTGCTTGTTATTAGGGTTACGTGTTATCAACCATTGTCATCCACGTGTAACGTGTTTTCATTCAGCTGGCACGATGCTATTATTCCTATTATGGCATTAAAGTCTTGTTGTGTTTCGACAACAATAGGAACCATCTTTGATTGCATTATCCACGTGGCACTCTTCATCAAACAGGAAATTCTATTTGAAACTATTGCAAAGTTTTAGTGCATCCTCGCCTATTTTAATATGTACCTACAAATTACCATATCAGATCTACTGTTCTGTAGATATCGTTTTGTACATGTATTTAAGTAGTTTTGATCTTCATGAAAAAGGTGTTTTCTCTAACCATTGCTTCATTGCTTCATGTTCATGTTTGGTACTTGGCAAAGTTGAATAAGCTAGCACTTTTGCTGCAAGTCACAACATCAGCATGACATGTTTAGCTTGTTCCTTTGGACAAGTATGATTAAACTTGCCATACATTGCTATCCTAACATACTTGAACTGGCCATACAAAGAAGATGTATAATTTGGAAAATTCCTTGCTTGTCATTAACTCCATGTAATAAAAAGGAACTAAACGTGGACAAATTTCTCATGCTAGACTGGTACCTCCAGTAAAAAAATTCAACTATCTTTATTTGACAATTTATTGGAAAGATTTTTTTTGTTTTCATGCCTTTGAGCTATGTGTCACAAGTCATGACAGAACAATATGGAGCCACATTATATCTGCGTGTTTTAGTGTGTGAATGTAAGTACAGAAGATCCTGTCCAGTTAAGTCAACACTTTCAGAACACGCCAACTTTGGATATAGAAATGCCTTTTGTGATTGTGTAGGACCGACTGCTTTATATAGAATTGCTGTTAGTAGTCTGTTGCTTGATTCTAGGAACTTCAGTAGGTACACACAGATTTGAAGCACAAACGAAGTGATAATTCTAATAACTTACCTGTCCATGTGCTTCAGGATTATGGATGGTGATGCATGGAAGTACACCTTGTTAATTTCACAAATTCACTCTCATTCTGGTGCCTTTTCCCCCCTTCCCTTTTGAAGGTGTGGGGACCGATCACACCATCCATATGGTCTGTGGTGCTGCACCACCAGCAACATTGGCTCAAGTGTGTCGACCGAGACTCCGCTAAATCTCAGTTGACTGATATTTAGCAAGCCCGAGCGATAAAAGCAATTCCAACTCTCCACACTTACTTTTGTAGTTCTTTTCCGGAGCGGCTGATGGAATTTCATCTTCTTCCATGAGTCGATGCAAAAGCTTAGCACCGAAACAACTAGGGAGCAGAGCAGTACCGTGTCAAATGGCAAAAACGAGGGAGCAGCACGTATCGGACACACAATGCATACTACCGGACAGGACGGACTACGTGTTCCGGCGACGGGGCCTTGACACTAGAACCTTCTCCACTCCCATTCACGCCAACCCTGACAGCCCGTTCCACGCGGCGGGGTCTACCCACCCCACATCACGCAAAGCGTTCCCAGCCTCCATCCCTGCCACACGCCCTCGCTGCAGCTAGATCTCCCCCACAACCGCTCTTGCTCATCTGGCGAAGCGAACGCTTGTACAAAAGCGAGAGAAAAGAGGAGAATGGACAAACTCACGCACACAACAGACAACACGACACAAACCCCTCCCCTCTCCCACTCCACAGGCCGGATCTGGGCGGAAGCCGGCCGGATCGACCCTTGGGCTAGGGGCATGGGCGGCGGCGAGGGCGAGGTGGGCAGCGAGCCCGCAGGAGAGGCCTCAGATGTGGCTGTGCTGGTAGCGTTTTACATCCGGGACACCAGGGGGAACGATTTCTCGGTGTGGGCCGACCTGGGCGACACCGTCGGGGAGTTCAAGGTGGACTTCGCCAGGACCTGCAACGTGCCGGCGCGGCGGCAGCGGCTGATTTACAAGGGCCGGATCTTGAAGGACGACCAAACCCTAGCCAGCTACGGTGCGTGCGTGTGCTCCTTACCCCCACCCTGAGAAGCTTGTTCTTCGCTGCGATTTCCTAATCTGGCGTCGCTGATGGTGTGATTGGTTAGTTCCTATGCGTGCGCTATGCTGGTCGCCTTGGGTGGCGCCTGTGTCTTAGATGCAATGCCTGCCATATTTGTTTTGCTAGCAGGAGGGTGAGATGCAGCTTAGCCCCTTTGACGATGTGTACAAGTAGTGCCCTATTTTTTTTTTTTTTTGGGGGGGGGGGGGGGGGTTAGAAGTGAAATGAACACGGTTATGATGCCTCTACACAAATGTAGTTTCAGACAATATGATGTCATGCAACTGCCAGCGTCACGTTACGCACCTTGCGTTTGTAAGCAAAATTCTAGGTGGTGATACATCGGTAGGGTGGTATACAGCCAGTAAACATGCACGAATCGACACATCTTGCTGGATTGCAGCATGACAGCATCTTAGCAATCACTGATTAGCCACTAGGAATGCTATTATAAATGCTTTCAGGTTCCCACCGATAACTGTATTTAGATTGATTTTCAAGTGCTTGTTATTAGGGCTACATGTTATCAACCATTGTCATCCACATGTAATGTGTGTTCATTCAGCTGGTACAATGCTATTATTCCTATTATGGCATCAAGTCTTATCGTGTTTCGACAACAATAGGAACCATCTTTTATTGCATTATCCATCTGGCACTCTTCATCAAACAGAGAAATTCTATGGGAAACTACTTCAAAGTTTTAGTGCATCCTCGCCTTTTAATCTGTACCTGCAAATTACCATGTCAGGTCTACAGTTCTGTAGATTTCTTTTTGTACATGTAGTTAAGTAGTTTTGATCTTCATGAAAAAGGTATTTTTTTAACCATTCCTTCATTGATTCATGTTCATGTTTGGTACTTGGCAAAGTTGAATAAGCTAGCATTTTTTATGTAAGTCACAACATCAACATGATATGTTTAGCTCGTTCCTTTAGATAAGTATGAGTAAACTTGCCATACATTGCTATCCTAACATACTTGAGCTGGCCATACAAATAAGATGTATAATTTGGAAAATTCCTTGCAATTGTCATTAACTCCATGTAATAAAAAGGAACGAGACATGGACAAATTTCCCATGCTAGACTGGTACCTCCAGTAAAAAATTCAACTATCTGTATGCGACAATTTATCGAAAAGAATTTTGTGTTCCGTTCATGCCTTGAGCTATGTGAGCCGCATTATATCTGCTTGTTTTAGTGTGTGAATGTAAGTACTGGAGATCCTGTCCAGTTAAGTCTAACACTTTCAGAACACGCTAACTTTGGATATAGAAATGCCCTTTGTGGTTGTGTAGGACTGATTGCTTATATAGAGTTCAGTCATTAGTCTGTTGGTTGATTCTAGGAACTTCAGTAGGTACACACAGATTTTGAAGCGCAAATGAACTGTCAATCCTTATAACTTACCTGTCCATGTGCTTCAGGATTAGTGGACCTACCCTTGATTGGTTGATGCATGGAAGTACAACTTATTAATTTTACGAATTCACTCTCATTCTGGTGGCTTTTTTCTCCTTTGCTTTTGAAGGTGTGGAGGCCGATCACACCATCCATATGGTGCGTGGTGCTGCACCACCACCAACATCGGCTGCCCCGGCTGCAGCCAACCTTGGGACTTCAACTACGACTCCTGCGAATACCCCGCCAGCTGGTCTTGGAGGCTTGTTTCAAGGTCTTGGTAGTACAGGAACTGCTGGCAGTGGAGCTTTTGGTTTATCTGGCTCTGGCCTTCCAGGATTAGAGCAGATGCAACAGCAGTTAACTGAGAATCCCAACTTAATGAGAGAAGTATTGAATACACCAGCCATGCAAAACATAATGAATAGCCCTGATCTAATACGCGATTTAATTATGAACAATCCTCAAATGCGTGAGCTCGTCGACCGTAATCCGGATCTGGCACATGTCCTGAATGATCCAAGCATTCTCCGCCAAACTGTTGAAGCAGCTAGGAATCCTGAACTTATGAGAGAGATGATGCGGAACACAGACAGAGCCATGAGCAACATTGAATCTTCTCCAGAAGGGTTTAATATGCTGCGCCGCATGTATGAAACTGTTCAAGAGCCATTTATGAATGCAACAACAATGGCTGGGGAGGGCGACACAAATCCAAACCCATTTGCAGCTCTTCTAGGAGACCAGGGGTCTAACCAAGCCAGAGATCCAACTGGAGATGCACCAACTACTGCTCCTGCTCCAAATACCAATCCACTCCCAAATCCCTGGGGTGCAAATGGTAGGTTTGGCCGTTTGGGTACTCCCATATTTTTGGTGTTCACATGTGCATTTATTCTTGTCTTGTTTTGCTATCTAAGACTTAAATCTACAGCTGGGGCTGCACAAGGAGCAGCAAGGCCTTCTGCTGCTGCAAGGAGTGCCACAAGCGGTGGCCTAGGAGGGTTGGGTTCTGCAGATTTGGGAAGTATGCTGGGTGGTGGCTCTGATGCTTCCTTATTGAACCAGGTTATACAAAACCCTGCCATGATGCAAATGATGCAAAACATTATGTCTAATCCTCAGACCATGAATCAGGTACACAGCTTCAACTACTTCTGTTTTGAATAGTTGACCTGAGTACATAATGTTTTGGCCCTCTCCTAATGTTTTCTTGCATGTAGTTGCTCAACATGAACCCGAATGTACGTAACATGATGGAATCAAATACCCAAATGAGAGAAATGTTTCAGAATCCAGAATTTCTTCGCCAGTTGACATCTCCTGAAACATTGCAGGTGAAATTTATACTGCTATATGTATGTGCACAGCATGTGATTATATGATAAACTAAATTGCTTTCCTTTTATGTAGCAATTAGCTTCATTCCAGCAGGCATTGACGTCACAGCTTGGTCAACAAGCTGCTGGCCAGTAAGTATCTTCAGCTCAACTTGACCTCCTTAGCTCATGATGTTTTTTATTCCCCTCTATCTAATGCACTTCTTGTTATGTCTTGTTGAACCTAAAATGAAGAGAATAGGCATTTATCGTTGAATCTGTTTTCTTGTTTATGACCAAAAAAAGGCTTTGTTGTTGTTGATGATGCTAATATGGTAAGCCTTGCTCTATGCTCTCTTTGTTGAATCTGTTTTGTTGCTTGTTTCAGGGAGCGGACCCAAGCGGGCACTACTCCAGGTAATTTGCTCTCTACCTAGTTACCATTTGAATGGCTTATCTTACCTAGCATTGATATATGCATAATTCATTAATGAGCATCCTGCCTGAATCTATATCTGTATTTTTTATGGTTGTGTTCCTTTACATTCTTTTGATAAGTTAAACATCACTTTTTTATATTGCTCTCCATGAGTTCTGTTTTTGTATCAAAATTGAGAATGCCTAGCACACTGAGATTTCCCCCCTTTTGGGTCTGTACCTTGGTTGTATAATAAATTATAACACCCTTTGGGCGAACAACAAACTCTACTTGGAAACAGTTTTGTGTTCCTGATTTGTTATATATTCATTCTGTGCTTTCTTTTTTATATCCTTGAGATGCCTCATCCAACTCTTTCATGCAAAGTCAATGATTTTTTTTATCTTATACTCTACTTGCAAACTCGTGTTAAGTCAACCACGCTTAAACTTTTAGCTGTAATTACACTATTATCTAGCTAATTTTCTAACAATGTATTGGATGCTAGGCAACGTTAACCTCAACAGCTTGATGAGCATGTTCAGTGGGCTTGGAGCGGGCGGTGGCCTGGGTGGTGTCCCAAATATCCCAACTGGTCAGTATGTATTCCATTGTTTATAATATTGAAAGAAACACCCTCTGATAGTGTGATTGTGTGTTGTCCATGAACCTTGCTCATCGGTTGAGTTTCTGAATTGACAGTGCCACCGGAAGAGCGCTACGCGACGCAGCTAGCCCAGCTCCAAGAAATGGGTTTCTTTGACCCACAGGAGAACATCCGGGCGCTGTTGGCTACCAATGGGAATGTCCATGCCGCGGTGGAGCGCCTTCTTGGGAACTTTGGGCAATAGTAGTAGTTGGCATTGTGAGGCTTGATTGGTTGTATACCCTACCCGGTCCCGGTGAGATTGAAAGGCAGCATCTCTAGATTCTATGTGTTTTAAGATGGATGAATAAACCAGTCTATCTACTGGCTACCCTTTGCATGTATACATGAGTCCCGTGTCGTGTCGTGTCGTGTCGTGGTGGTTAAACTGTGGTATATTGCTGTTGGTAGTAGTACCTTGGGTCGTCGGTGTACATACATATTGAATTGTGGTGGTCTTAAAAGTACATCATGTGTCCGCTGTCTTTCTGCCCTGATCTTACCGCCCATGTATTCTTGCTGCCAGATTTTCTTGATTCCTATGCAGACACCTTTGGTGGAACCGGAGAATTTTTTGTTCCGCGGAATGTTTACACAGCAGCTTCGGAAGAGGTAATGTACGTAAGATGTTATGTGAAGCACCGAAGAGAGAAGCATCTGATAATATTGGAACGATACAGAGAAGATTAACATGGAAGGATGACACGCACAAATTGAGAAGCGAGCGGCACATGCTCTGTACCGAATCTACACACGACTGGCGTATGGAACACCGGTCGGTACAAGGCCCAACGTGTAGCATCGCGGTTCACCTGACGCATGAGGTGAAAAATCGTCAGTATATAGGAGAAAAAGAAGAGAGGCGTGGCTAACGAACCCTGCGTCTCTTTTTTCTGGCTAGTGCCTTCCGTGCAAGGCGGCGATGGTGCACTGCACGATAGGTAAGGCGTCTCTTCCGCCGTGCCACGGTCGGTCGCGTGCGTGCCATGTGAACGGCATCTGCCAAATTCGCATCCCCCGGCCCGTTCACACCCAGTTCCATTTCCCGCCCGCGTTTATCCGGTGGCCGCGCCGGAAACTGCCCCGTTTTATTCTGGCCGGGGAGCGCCGGGCGGGGCGCGTGTGGATGAGGCGCGCGCGGCCCGTATCCGCCCACCCGACCCCCGGAGCAGGGAGAGCACACGTACGCCCACGATCGAAGGCCCAGAAGCGTCCGGCACGGGGACAAATCTTTGTCGCCCTCTCGTTCCCGCTATAAAGCATCCGCGCCGCGCGGCGGGGCTCGCCTAGTCGTCATTCTGCGCGCGCATCGCCGGCCGTCCGCCCGTCGATCGTTCCTCCGTTCGCCATGGACCCCTACAAGGTGCGTGCTCCGCTCTCTCTCCGCTGCCCTGCCCAGGTGGCTCGCGGCTCGTGCTGGTTCTTGGTTTTGGTTTGGTTTTGATGGGAGTCTTGTGCTTGTGTGGTGCAGTACCGGCCGTCGAGCTCCTTCAACGCCCCGATGTGGAGCACCAACTCCGGCGCGCCCGTCTGGAACAACGACAACTCCCTCACCGTCGGATCCCGAGGTACCCTACCCCCTACACCATCCGCTCTCCTTCCCTTCCCTTCTCTTCTCTTCTTACCACTACTTGCCGGATCACGGACGTGTGGTGTGGCTGCCTGTGGGTGTGGCCACTCTCACTCCGTCGGAGTCATATCATCACTACGTATATAGCAAGTAAAGTACGTACGCCGTAGCTTTAATTTGTTACTAATAAAATCGTCCGGAGTTTCTTTTCTCATCAGAGGAGCCTCCAGGCCCCCGTTTTCAATTAAGAAAACAGAGTATTTTTGTACAAAACATGTGGCAATAGCAGCCATACACTCCCCAAGACATACATACATCCGGCCTACATCAGATCAGAGGTTCTAAACTGGAAGAAAAAGAAACTTAACTAGGGGTAGGGGAGACATTTTCTACAATCCTCTTTTCTATACAACAGTCCACAAACCCAGCAGGAGAACATCAAGAAAATATAACATTCCTGAGATCATTAGGAAGTACACATTGAAAGCAAGATTTGTTCCTTGTTTTCCAGATAGTCCAAAAAAGTCCAGCAACGCCTATTCTGACATTAATCAAGAAAAGATTTTGGAATTTCCCAAAGCAGCCCCAATAACATTCCATAAGAACCTAGCTAGTGAGCAAGAAAAATAATAAGTGATCAATGCTCTCTTCATTGTCACAAAATTCACATTTCCTACTTTCTGTATCATATAGAATTCCTAAGTGATTAGTGCCTCGCCGGGGATTCAAATTGTCAGAGCAAACTAAGCTAGACTACCAAGCCCGAGATTACAGAAAATGTTCAGACGATACTATACTGAAGTTCGCAGTAAGCAAACTTAAAGTGTTTTGAGTTCTTAACCCCCCAAAATGAAGTGATTTAGGCTTCAGTACGATTGGGAGCAACTGAATAATTCATGGTGAAAGAAAGACACAAAGAACTTGGTTATTCTTTAAGTGCTAATAATGATAGAGGAGATTAAGAATAATTCAGGACAAACATATACTACCATGCATATCAAATTATCAATCGAGTGTTTGATGCTGACGACGCCTGCAAATTGATTTAATGACGATGCTTGTATGTGCTGTGACTGTGACTTCAGGTCCCATCCTGCTGGAGGACTACCACCTGGTGGAGAAGATCGCCGACTTCGACCGCGAGCGCATCCCGGAGCGGGTGGTGCACGCGCGTGGCGCCAGCGCCAAGGGCTTCTTCGAGGTGACCCACGACGTGTCCCACCTGACCTGCGCCGACTTCCTCCGCGCCCCCGGCGTGCAGACCCCCGTCATCGTGCGCTTCTCCACCGTGATCCACGAGCGCGGCTCCCCCGAGACGCTCCGCGACCCGCGCGGCTTCGCCATCAAGTTCTACACCCGGGAGGGCAACTGGGACCTGGTCGGCAACAACTTCCCCGTCTTCTTCATCCGCGACGGCATGAAGTTCCCGGACATGGTGCACGCGCTCAAGCCCAACCCCAAGACCCACATCCAGGAGAACTGGCGCATCCTCGACTTCTTCTCCCACCACCCGGAGTCGCTCCACATGTTCACCTTCCTCTTCGACGACATCGGCGTGCCCGCCGACTACCGCCACATGGACGGCTCCGGCGTCAACACCTACACGCTCGTCAACCGCGCCGGCAAGGCGCACTACGTCAAGTTCCACTGGAAGCCCACCTGCGGCGTCAAGTCGCTCCTCGAGGAGGAGGCGGTCACGGTGGGCGGCACCAACCACAGCCACGCCACCAAGGACCTGACCGACTCCATCGGCGCCGGCAACTACCCGGAGTGGACCTTCTACATCCAGACCATCGACCCGGACCACGAGGACCGCTTCGACTTTGACCCGCTGGACGTGACCAAGACGTGGCCCGAGGACGTGGTGCCGCTGCAGCCGGTGGGGCGGCTGGTGCTCAACCGCAACATCGACAACTTCTTCGCGGAGAACGAGCAGCTGGCCTTCTGCCCCGGGATCATCGTCCCCGGGGTGTACTACTCGGACGACAAGCTGCTGCAGACGAGGATCTTCTCCTACTCGGACACGCAGCGCCACCGCCTGGGGCCCAACTACCTGCTGCTGCCGGCCAATGCGCCCAAGTGCTCCCACCACAACAACCACTACGACGGGCTCATGAACTTCATGCACCGCGACGAGGAGGTCGACTACTTCCCCTCCAGGTTCGACCCCGCCAAGCACGCGCCCCGCTACCCCATCCCCTCGCGCACCCTCAACGGCCGCCGCGAGAAGGTACTCGTACTGTTATATGCTGTACCTTGGCTGCCACCTGCTGATCTGTTCTTCTCACAAGTTAGTAAGTTAAAATGCATGATGCATGGAATGCAGATGGTGATCGAGAAGGAGAACAACTTCAAGCAGCCCGGGGAGAGGTACCGCTCCATGGACCCGGCAAGGTGCGTACCAAGCTACTGTATCAATCAGCAAGCAATTGTTATGAACTTGCATGGTTAATCAATTTGGTATTGCTAACTGAATGATGTATGTGTGTGTGTGTGTGTGTGTGTGTGTATGTTCAGGCAAGAGCGATTCATCAACAGATGGATCGATGCGCTGTCCGACCCCCGCCTCACCCACGAGATCAAGGCCATCTGGCTCTCCTACTGGTCTCAGGTAATCAAACATCTCTGAAGAAATTTGTGTGTAATTTTTTCCATGTTCTCTGAAGATTATAGTAAGATATCATACTGAATTGCTTCTCGTGGGATCGTGCAGGCTGACAAGTCTCTCGGCCAGAAGCTCGCGAGCCGTCTCAGCTCGAAGCCGAGCATGTAAGATCAGTCCATGGAGTGCGCAAATCAGAAATCTGCTTCCTCTTATCGGCGAGGATTACGTACCAAATGCTGCATCTAGCTACTTCATTTTACTGAGCCTATTTTGAAAAGAGGACATACATATGATTCTGCAACACGTTACGCGCATTGTCGTCTGTCGTTCATGTAATAATTTGTACAAGAGCCTGTTTCTCCTGATACTTCATGATTATTGTAAAGTGAATGCATCTTGATTAATGAACCAAATTAAGAATAAGTTGAAGAGTAAGTATGTCAATAATCTCTTGTGTTTGTCCTTTGCAATGACTTCTTTTCTTGGAACACTTTTTTCTTACAATGTTCTACAGAAAAATTATCAGAAAACAAACAATAAATATAAATAGTAAAGTTGCATGTTGTCTATGTTGGTTCATCAAACCTCGTGTTGGTTATATTTGGAGTCACCGTGCAAATTATCTTTTTCAGCTCGCCGTATGTTCCTGCAAGGACTAAGCATTGCTCTTCCTCAACTCCGAGGATGATAGGTATCATAACAAGTAGATACAGGATAGCAATACTTCAGAAGAAATAATTAACGACAGCGATAATGGAACATGACAAAACCTGAAGGACGACACATCTACCTTCTCAAGATGCAGGTCTAGCAGCACCTCACTACACATTTATCTTTATTATTGTTCATGAAGGCAGTGACTCCAATATTTGGATAAATGAGTTCTTAAGAGTAAAAAATGTATTTTTATGTTAATTTAGTTGGTTGCGGCTGTTCTTAGCAAAGGAATGTTCAGTCTGCATGCCCGCCTAGTGTCTACTTCATACTTCAGAGAGTACCCGACTCAGTTCCAGAGAGTACCCGATTCAGTTCCAGTTCCAAGCCATGTACCCCTTTCTTTCCTTCCAAAAATCTACTTACGGCTTATACAGTTTACAAATATCTTAAATGTACTCTTAAGAGCTCATTTATGTGGCTACTCTTCTCGATGTGTCGCTACCAAGATTCGGCAACTCTCCTCAAATTAAGTGTAGCTACCAGGATTCGAGCAAGTCTGTTCATATCACAATGGTATTATATATAAAAATCATCATGGGTCACTTAATTATGCCTTTTTTCCCCGCAAAAAAAAACAATTATGCCTTTTTCGGGTATATCCCCACAAAAAGAAACCTATGCAAATGAATGCTACGAAGAAGTTTTAGAACACACTATAAATGATTGTGTGTTCATTTTTTCTTACTACCGACTACAGCCACCGGTTCCCAAGATTCGAACGCCTACAAGCGTGTTGTCAAATCCTCTTATATGTACAGATTGTAAGAGCATCTCCAGCCGTTGGCCCTCCAGGAGGCTTAAAAATCGCCGCCTAGGGGCGAGCCGGCGCTAAAATCGGCTCTGTGGTGATTGGGTTTCCAGCCGCCGCTCCCAGGTCGCCCCCACGCGCCGATATCGGCCCATTTTGACGCAAATGTGCCCGCTTTTCGGCCCACTTTCGGTGCAAAATCGGCCCGATATCGGCGCAAATCGGCCCATATTCGCCGTGATTCGGTGCAAATTCAACAAAAGTAATTTTTTTTATCACATAATTCATCACAAAAAATCAATAGAAATCAGATAGTTCAACAACAAATAGTTCAAATCAAATTATATAGTTTAACAAATAAAAACTCATATTTCATCACACGTCGGGCTAGGCGTTGCCCTTGAGCCTCCATAGGTGCTCCACCAGATCCTGCTGCAGTTGTTGATGCACCTATGGGTCTCGGATCTCCTGACGCATATTGAGGAAGGCAGTCCAGGTTGCCGATAGCTGGTGATCAACCTGCGCAAGAGGACCCTGCCTGTAATATGGTTCAGTGTCAAACACTAGCTCTTCCTGCTCGCTCTCAATGATCATGTTGTGCAAGATGACACAGCAAGTCATGATCTCCCACATTTGATCTTTCGACCAGGTATGAGCGGGGTACCGGACAACAGCAAATCGAGATTGGAGCACACCAAATGCCCGCTCGACATCCTTCCTGCAAGCCTCCTGAACCTTCGCAAAGTGGGAGTTCTTGCCTCCTGGCACAACATTTAAGATAGTCTTCACAAACGTAGACCATCTCAGATAGATGCCATCAGCTAGGTAGTACCTCTCGTTGTAGTGCCGGCCATTGACCTCGAAGTTCACCGGAGGAGAATGACCTTCAACAAGCTTGGCAAAGACATGGGAGCACTGCAGCACGTTGATGTCATTGTGAGTTCCTGGCATACCAAAGAAGGAGTGCCAAATCCAGAGGTCCTGTGTGGCCACTGCCTCAAGTACCACACTGGAACCGCCTTTGGCGCCTTTGTACATCCCCCGCCAAGCAAATGGACAGTTCTTCCATTTCCAATGCATGCACGTCGATGCTTCCAAGCATCCCAGGAAATCCTCTTGCTGTATTCTGTGCTAGGATCCGAGCAGTGTCTTCAGCATTGGGTGATCGCAAGTATTGCGGTCCAAACACTGCCACCACTGACCTGCAGAACTTGTAAAAACAATCAATGGTCGTGCACTCGGCCATGCGCCCATAGTCGTCGAGTGAATCACCGGGAGCTCCGTATGCAAGCATACTCATAGCTGTCATGCACTTCTGGATTGAGGTGAATCCAAGTTTGCCGGTGCAATCTTTCTTGCACTTGAAGTAGCCGTCGAACTCCCAGATGGAATTCACAATCCTGAGGAAAAAAATTCGGCTCATCCGATGACGGCGCCGAAATACTTTGTCGCCGTGCAATGGAGCGTCAGCGAAGTAGTTGGAGTAGAGCATGCAATAGCCTTCCATACGATGTCGGTTCTTTGCTTTCACCCACCCCGGCGCTGAGACACCTCGCCGTGGCATTTCATTGCTCGTGAGCAGGCCGGCGAGGGCAGCGAGGACCATGAGGTGCTCCTCCTCCTGGACGTCGGCATCAGCTTCCTCCTCCAGCAACGCCGCGAGCGCCTCCTCATCGTCTGAGTCCATCGCCGAGCAGACAAATCGCCGAACACCTAGCGGGCGTGGTGGGTGCAGAGCCGCCGGTATGCCGCCCTGCGCGGTTGGAACGCCGGAAAACTCGTCCGGAAGGTGGTGGAGAGGTTGCCGCGCGAAACGTTCTCTCTTTTCCGGGGGGGGGGGGGATGGCCTATCTAGCGATGATGGGCGGTGGGCGGCGCCGGGGTCGGCGGGGTGGTGGTCGAGCGCGCGGGGGTGGGTGCGGGAGTCCTAGACTAAGGGGTCCTCGGGCGTCCGGCCTGTTGGACATGGGCCGGACTGGTGGGCTATGAAGATAAAAAGCCGAAGACTCTCACCCGTGTCCGGATGGGACTCTCCTTGGCGTGGAAGGCAAGCTTGGCGTTCGGATATGAAGATTCCTTTCTCTGTAACCGACTTTGTACAACCCTAGTCCTCTCCGATATCTATATAAACCAGAGGGTTTAGTCCATAGGCACAATCATAATCATACAGGCTAGACTTCTAGGGTTTAGCCATTATGATCTCGTGGTAGATCAACTCTTGTAATACTCATATTCATCAAGATCAATCAAGCAGGAAGTAGGGTATTACCTCCATAGAGAGGGCCCGAACCTGGGTAAAACATCGTGTCCCCTGTTACCATCGACCTTAGACGCACAGTTCGGTACCCCCTACCCGAGATCCGCCGGTTTTGACACCGACATTGGTGCTTTCATTGAGAGTTCCGCTACATCGTCTCCAAGAGGTTCGATGGCTCCGTCAATCGTCTACAACAATGCTGTCCAGGGGGAAGTTTTTCTCCCCGGCCAGATCTTCGTATTCGGCGGCTTCGCGTTGCGGGCCAACTCGCTTGGCCATATAGAGCAGATCGACAGCTACGCCCCTGGCCATCGTCAGGTTTGGAAGCTTGAGCTACGTTGCCGATGCCCGCGGAGACTTGATCTTTGACGGATTCGAGCCCATGGCAGCCGCTCCCTGCCACCGCGATGAGCATGACCTAAATCTGTCATCGGACCATACCCAGGAGATAGCACCTGTAAGTGCTCCGGCCCTAGATCCGGAGCAGATTGCGCCGTCCGAGGACGGGAAGCTCAACCCCGCCACGAGAGCCGCAGACTCAGCGGCGCTGGAGCCGCACACAGACCTAACCTCGAGCGGGACCTGCATCACCGGAACCTCGGATTCGTCTCCGGCCACAGGTTCCGAACCACGTGCATTCACGTCCGTCGAGCCCGATCCGGCGCCGGTCGTCGAATTCAGCGCCGCGGACATCTTCCGGCACTCACCTTTAGGCGATGTGCTGAACTAATTAAAAACCCTCTCCTTAGCAGGGGACTCACAGCCGAATTATATCCGGTCTGAACGGGGGGTGGATGATGGGGAATTTCGCTTCCCACCCACCTCCCATTTCATAGCCACTGTCGAGGACTTAACCGATATGCTCGATTACGGCTCCGAAGACATCGACGGTATGGACGACGATGTCGGAGATGAGCAGGCCCAAAACCCGCCGTTTACCAGATGCTGGTCGGCCACCTCTTCGTATGACGTGTATATGGTGGATACACCCAATGAGAATAATGGCGATGACAAAGAAGGCCCAGTTGAGGATAAACCTCCTGAGATACCGCCAAAGCACCGGCGTCAGCGGCGCCGCTCTAAATCACGCCGTAGAAAAGACAGCAATACCGGCCTAGGAGACAATAACACTCCGGACGGTGCCGAAGACAGAGCAGACCCCGACGAGCCAACTACTGAACAGGACGATCGGGAAGATGGGCAAGTCAGCCCTGAGGAACGGGCCGCAAACGAAGACTCGGAGGACAGTAATTATCTCCCACTCTCCGAGGATGAGGTGAGCCTCGGTGACGAAGACTTTATCGTGCCTGAGGAACCTCTCGAGCAGGAGCGCTTTAAACGTCGGCTAATTGCCACTACAAGGAGCCTGAAAAAGAAGCAGCAGCAGCTTCAAGCTGATCAAGATCTGCTCAATGACAGATGGACCAACGTCCTGGCAGCCGAGGAATACGGCCTCGAGCGCCCGACCAAAAGCTATCCGAAGCGCAAATTGTTACCTCAATTTGATGACGAGGCGCTGGAGCCTATACCGTCAGTGCGTAATGCGGCTGACCGACCACCACGTGGCCGGGACAAAGCGGCAACTCAAGCCGAACACCAGCCCATACCCCACCGTAAAGGCAGAGACATAACTGCTCGGGGTTATACATACGACCTGCGGCAGGACCTGGACAGTAGAGCAGGTTAGAACAGATCGATCTATGGATCGCGGGGGCGTGCCCCGACACGCGACAACGGCTATCTAGCCGGACGCAACAAGCATAATTACGCCCGGGCCGAGAACCGCAGACGGACTCCATCCGAGCTACGTCGCGACGTGGCCCGATATAGAGGCGCCACACACCCCCTTTGCTTCACTGACGAGGTAATGGAGCATGAATTCCCAGAAGGGTTTAAACCCGTAAACATCGAATCATATGATGGGACAACAGACCCCGCGGTATAGATCGAGGATTTTCTTCTCCATATTCACATGGCCCGTGGTGATGATCTCCATGCCATCAAATACCTCCCACTAAAACTCAAGGGACCAGCTCGGCACTGGTTGAACAGTCTGCCCGAAAACTCTATTGGCAGCTGGGAAGACTTGGAAGAAGCCTTCCTCGACAACTTCCAAGGTACATATGTCCGACCTCCAGATGCCGACGACTTAAGTCACATAATTCAACAGCCCGGAGAGTCAGCCAGGAAATTCTGGACTAGGTTCTTAACCAAAAAGAACCAGATTGTCGACTGTCCGGATGCCGAAGCCCTAGCGGCCTTTAAACATAGCATCTGGGACGAATGGCTCGCCTGACACCTCGGCCAAGAAAATCCGAAGTCCATGGCAGCCCTCACGGCGCTTATGACCCGCTTTTGCGCGGGCGAAGATACCTGGCTAGCCCGTAGCAATAATAATGCAAGCAAACCTGGCAATTCGGAAGCCAGAAATAGCAACGGCAAGCCCCGACGCAACAGACACAAGCGTCGAAGCAACGGTGATAATACCGACGACACGGCGGTCAATGCCGAATTCAGTGGCTCCAAGTCCGGCCAGCAGAAGAAGCCGTTCAAAAGAACAATTCGGGCTCATCCAGCCTGGACCGCATTCTCGATCGTCCATGTCAGATACATGGCACCCCCGATAAGCCAGCCAATCATACCAACAGAAGATGTTGGGTCTTTAAGCAGGCCGGCAAGATAAACGCCGAAAACAAGGAGAAGGGGTCGCAAAGTGAGGACGATGACGAGGAGCCCCGTCCACCGAACACAGGGGGCAGAAGAAGTTTCCCCCTCAGGTCAAAACGGTGAACATGATATACGCCACCCATATCCCCAAGAGGGAGCGCAAGCGCGCACTCAGGGACGTCTATGCGATAGAGCCAGTCGCCTCAAAATTCAACCCATGGTCGTCCTGCCCAATCACTTTTGATCGCAGGGACCATCCGACTAGCATTCGCCACGGCGGTTCAGCCGCACTGGTCCTTGACCCAATAATCGATGGATTCAACCTCACGCGAGTCCTCATGGACGGGGGCAGCAGCCTGAACCTGCTCTATCAAGATACAGTGCGCAAAATGGGCATCGATCCATCAAGGATCAAGCCCACCAAAACTACCTTTAAAGGAGTCATACCAGGTGTAGAGGCCCGTTGTACGGGCTCAATCACACTGAAAGTTGTCTTCGGGTCCCCGGACAACTTCAGAAGTGAAGAGTTGATCTTCGATATCGTCCCCTTCCGCAGTGGCTATCACGCACTGCGGCTCAATCACACTGAAAGTTGTCTTCGGGTCCCCGGACAACTTCAGAAGTGAAGAGTTGATCTTCGATATCGTCCCCTTCCGCAGTGACGAACCGCATTCGCTCGATTTAATGCGGTGCCACACTATGCTTATCTCAAGCTCAAGATGCCCGGACCACGCGGGGTCATAACAGTCATTGGAAACACGGAGCGCTCCCTCCGTACTGAAGAACACACCGCGGCCCTGGCAGCGGAAGTACAGGGCGGCCTTTTAAGGTAGAATTTTAATTCAGCGGCCAAGCTCCCGGACACCGTCAAACGAGTCCGGACTACTCCGCAGCTTGACAGTCCGGCTCGTCAGGAGTTAGACTAGCAATTTGGCCTCCATCTCAGTCCTAACCAAATGGCGGCATACGTACCGCGCGTACATAACTACGCACTCAAAATACCATGGGCAGAGACGAAGGTATAACCAGACTGTGGTCCACAATACGGCTCGACCTTCCGCGGACACACATACTTTCACTTTTTCTTTTTACCCTTTTCAGGTTTCTTTTCCGCAGGCCCCTAGCGGCGGTCTGATCATCAGTCCTTTCGAAGGACGGATACACCAAGGTGGCAGGCGGCGCAGACGTGTGGGGGAATCTCTAGACGTTCTCTTCGACGATCGTCCTACCTGTTTTCAGGACCCGCACACAGCTCCCCCTTGGTCTTGGCATGTTAAATAGCCAGGTTGCTTATTGCACTAATTTGTACAAATACGTTTTGAGGTATCAATCAAATTATAACGAGAACTGTTCGCGGCCCAACTTATGTGGCACTAGCTTACAATTTCATTTTATCTCGTTATTCTTATCGATTGCGCACGTACACTCTGGTACGCTTTAATACGCCAGGGGCTTCATTGTGTTCCATACTATGGCAACAAAGTCCGAACACTTTTACAGTACAGTTCGGCACCCCAAATTTAGCATTATATGCATTGGCTCTGAATCATGTCTTTGGTCAATAGTTGGGTTGCCCGGCTCCTGTGCTTACTACCTTACGTTCCGCTCTATCGGCTAGGGTAGTAAAGGGAGAACTACTGCGATTGTGTTTCTGGGTTACCCGAGCAAACACCTCAGTAGAGAAAGCCGAAAACTGACTGTCATGGTGTGGCGAGAGCTGGTCAGCTATTCGGAGGTTCAAAATCTTTTGCGATTTTTTCCGCATTATGCGATGGATCGGCCTCCATCCGATCAGGTGTTTACATCACCCTAGTCCGGATTAAATGCTAACTAGGGGCTGCGCCTAATTTTTTATTGTCAAACTCCTATGGCTAAGTGAGGGTGATAAAGCCACATAGTCTGATTGCCTGGTTCGTTGCGCTAAACACCTCCTTCACGGACCAAATTTTTGGATCAAGAGTGTTTAGATTCCATCCCGAACACCCCCGTACTACCTACGTGGGGGCTGGAGCCGACGACTGGCCAACTCTCAGATTTAATAAAAACGGCCGCACAAAAGGTAAAATTTTAAAAATAACAAGCATTATATTACATAACGACTTTGTTTCATCATACAAGGCAAAGATAACACGAATGTATTCATTCGAAGATAATGTATTTTGCACATTGCGCCGCCACAATGCGGGACCCCTCCAGGACATCTTCAAAATACCGCTCGGGCGTGCGGTGCTCCTTGCCAGCGGGCGGTCCCTCGGTCGCGAGCTTGACGGTGTTTATCTTCGCCCACTGCACCTTGACGCGGGCGAAGGCCATCCGCGCACCCTCGATGCAGATCGACCGCTTGATGACGTCAAGCCAGGGGCAGGCATTGACCAGCCGCTTCACGAGCCTGAAGTAGCTGCTGGGTATAGCTTCGGCAGGCCACAGCCGGATTATTAAATCCTTCATGGCTAGTTCGGCCACCCTATGCAGTTCGACCAACTGTTTTAGTTGGTCGCTAAAGGGCACCAGATGTTCTGGCGCAAGGTATTGCGACCAGAAGAGCTTCT
This sequence comes from Aegilops tauschii subsp. strangulata, assembly GCF_002575655.3. Taxonomy (NCBI): domain Eukaryota; kingdom Viridiplantae; phylum Streptophyta; class Magnoliopsida; order Poales; family Poaceae; genus Aegilops; species Aegilops tauschii. The sequence continues at coordinate 494,210,041 of NC_053038.3, read as the reverse complement.
CCGTCGAGCTCCCCTCTTCGGCTCGGAAGAACTCCGCAGCATCGACAACACTGCGCAGCAAATCCGCAAACGCTCCTGGAGAACTCCAAATCCGGGTTAGTAAGAGATACCTCTTCTTCACATATTTGCTCTGCATAATGAAGGCCTTACCCGCCGCGATTTTTCTGGCCTCTTGGATCTCCTGGAGAGCGCCCTGGGCTTCAGCCCGGGCATCTTGTGCGCTTTGGCGAGCCTTGGCGAGTTCAGTCTCTTGATCCGCAATATTGTGTTCCAATGACTCGCATTTTTTGACGGCATCCCGGAGCTCCAACTGGACCTCATCAACCCTGGCCTCGTGTTTTTCACGGGCGGCTTGCTCCTTTGCCGCTTTCTCTTGGGCCTCGGCCAGCGCCTTCTTGAGGGTTTCCACCTCAGACGCCGCTCCTACAACTACCATGGCACTATAGTCAACATAAATCATCAATTCTTTCTGATATACAGCAGGTCATTATATACCTTGCTTATCCTCCAGCTGTTTTCTTGTTTGGCCGAGCTCCTCCTCGGCCCACTCCAGTTTCTGCTTCAATCCGGAGACTTCGGCAGCATGAGAGGTTGCACCAGCAACGACGCCTGTTTATTCACATAGACATGTGTGGTTAGTATCCTGCGAAATTATTTGATCCTCTGTCCGGCTTTTCTTTCCGAACACCGGGCAGGGTCTCAGGGGCTACTGTCTATACTGTGACTTTCTTTTTACATAACTGCATCGCTTACCTCAAAGCCTGTCAGAAGGCTGGTGCAGGCTTCGGTCAGTCCGCTCTTAACGGACTGAACCCTCTCAATCACCGTACCCATGAGGGTGCGGTGTTCTTCCACGATAGAAGCGACTTGCAGCGCTTCCATTAAAGTATCCGGTGGCTCTGGATGGACAGAGGTCACCGATGGGATTGGTGCACCTCCTTCTTTCGAAGGAGGCTGCCTGCCTGATTCCGGAACCATATGGGTCTCGGGAACGGTATTCGGCTGGGGGCCAAATTGGATATGGCCCCCATCGCCAGTCTCCAGGGGGATCCGCTCCCCCAGGTTTCCGACAGCCGAGGTTTCACCCTCTGGCGCCGTTTTGATGGCCTCCCGCGCCTCCCCCTGGCCTGTGACGGTCCTCGGGACACCGCTTCGGTGTCATTCGTGGCCTTGGGAGAGGTGGCCGTCGGTAGTGAATCACTGTCCATGGCCTTTGGATCCAGCGAACCCCCCGATGAGGATCGCTGGGAGCTGTCGTGGGCCGGACTGCAGCATGTGATTCAACGCATTAGAATTGCGAAATAAAGGAGTCGGACATATAAGTGTGTCAGAGCCTTCGAATACTTACGATCCGGCCGGAGGCTTATCCCTTGGGCGCCATTCCGAGCTGCTGTCGGTATCCGGCGCGGTGTCGTCCGCAAGGGAGGCTCTCCCCCTCTTGGACGCTTCAGCCTCCAGACGCGTGGAGGCCGCCCTTTTCTTCCTTCCCCCCCTCAGGGGGGAGTTGCTTTCTTCTTCTTCCTCCTCCTCGTCGTCAGTGGCGGGTGAGGAATGGGTCTCGGCGTCTTCGGACGTCACATCCGAAGTGCCCTTGTGGCGGAGGCCACCTCTGGTCCCCTTGGCCTTCTTCTCCGGTGCCTGGTAGGGCGCCGGAACCAGCATCTTCGTCAGAAGTGGAATTGCTGGGTCTTCGGGCAGCGGAGCCAGACTCTTGACCAGCTCCGCCTTCTTCGTCCAGCCCTGAAAAAGTAAAGACGGGGAAGCTTAGACATGCTCCTTGAGTATGTAAGTAAAGGATGCACCTTGAAAACACGGAAAAACTTACCGGACTGGCGGGGTGGGTCAGGTTGTACCCATGGTCTTCGGTCTCCTTTGGCCATGTCTCGTTGGCCTCGAAGAGCACCTTCCAAATACCTTCATGCGTAACGCCGAAGAAGTGTTGCAGGGTCCGGTGCTTGGCCCGATCAAACTCCCACAAATTGCAGGTCCGGCTTTGGCATGGAAGGATCCGGCGAAAGAGCATCACCTGGATCACATTGACAAGCTTGATGTTCTTGTCGACCATGCTCTTGATGCGCGTCTACAGCGCTGTCAGCTCGTCCGACGAGGCCCAGTCTAGGCCCTTCTCTAGCCAGGAGGTGAGCCGTATCGGGGCCCCGGACCTGAACTCGGGAGCCTCGGCCCAGGTGGTGTCGCGGGGCTCTGTGACATAGAACCACTGTTTTTGCCACCCTTTGACAGTCTGCATGAAAGTACCTTTGGGCCATACGACGTTGGGCATCTTGCTCACCATGGCGCCTCCGCACTCTGCGTGTTGGTCGTCCACCACCTTCGGCTTCACATTGAAGATCTTCAGCCACAATCCGAAGTGGGGTGAGATGCGGAGGAAGGCCTCGCACACGACAATAAATGCCAAGATGTTGAGGAAGGAGTTGGGGGCCAGATCGTGGAAATCCACCCCATAGTAGAACATAAGTCCGCGGACGAATGGGTGGAGTGGAAATCCCAGCCCGCGGACGAAGTGGGGAATGAACACTACCCTTTCACGGGGCTCCGGGGTAGGGATGATCTGTCCCTCGGTCGGAAGCCGGTGGGCGACCTCCTTGGCCAAATATTCGGCCTCCCGGAGCTTGGTGATGTCCTTCTCCTTGACGAAGGAGACCATCCACTTGCCCTGCGCTCCGGATCCGGACATGATCAGAGTGCTTTCTTGAGGTGGAAGAGATGAAGTCTTGGGCGCTGGAGCTCGAGAATGGGTGGGCAGAGAGAGAGAGAAGGCGTGAGCGAAAGGGGGTGGATCCTTATCCCCTTATAAAGGCAGCGAATATCAAGTGCCTCCCCACTCGCCTCAAAACTCGCCTATTTCCCAAAGGCCGTGCAGACGACACGGTTGGATTATCCACGCCCGTATTGAAGAGAATCCCGTAATAAGGGGACACGATCTCTGCCTTGACAAGACGTGCCAATGAAACCGCATCTCAAAACGTGGAGTGGCAGGCCGAAAAACGGTTCGAAATAATGACCGGGTGGTGATGTGGCATCATGCTACAAAAGTTGTCAATGGATTGGACTCGTGAAATATTATACTCTCTACGGTTGTGTGTGTGGTACTTGTTTTGCAGAGCCGGACACATTCTTTGTGTTCGAAGGCTGTTTTGGAGTATTCGGAGGAGGAACCTGCCTTGCAATGCCGAAGATAATCTGCGCGCCGGAAACCTTGTCATTGAAGCCTGGTTCAGGAGCTACTGAGGGAGTCCTGGACTAAGGGGTCCTCGGGTGTCCGGCCTGTTGGACATGGGCCGGACTGGTGGGCTATGAAGATACAAAACCGAAGACTCTCACCCGTGTCCGAATGGGACTCTCCTTGGCGTGGAAGGCAAGCTTGGCGTTCGGATATGAAGATTCCTTTCTCTGTAACCGACTTTGTACAACCCTAGTCCTCTCCGGTATCTATATAAACCGGAGGGTTTAGTCCATAGGCACAATCATAACCATACTGGCTAGACTTCTAGGGTTTAGCCATTACGATCTCGTGGTAGATCAACTCTTGTAATACTCATATTCATCAAGATCAATCAAGCAGGAAGTAGGGTATTACCTCCATAGAGAGGGCCCGAACCTGGGTAAAACATCGTGTCCACTGTCTCCTGTTACCATCGACCTTAGACGCACAGTTCGGGACCCCCTACCCGAGATCCGCCGGTTTTGACACCGACAGTGGGGGCGAATCTGGATGATTGCCTTGACTTTTTGCCTGACAGTGTGGCCCATGCGTGTTTTCCCTTCCGCCGGAGCCCCTGAGCACCCCCCAGTGCGCTGGGTTCGGCCCGGGATCGCCGGGCCCAAAAACGGACCGAGCCGGCGGATTTCGGCATCTTGGGGGCGCGATTGGGGGGGGGGGGGTTTCGGCGCCGGCTCGGAAAAAGTCGCCCCGGGGGGCCTGTTGGGGGCGCGGCTGGAGATGCTCTAAGGAACCCAAGTGCCTCTGTAGTCTCCACCTGCAAGTCATCTTGTGGTTGAACTTCCTAGATGATTTATGCATGCACCTATGTATATGTGTGTTGCATGTTGAGTATATTGTGTATTGGACCCACCTCCTGTTTCCTCTGTATAGTCGAGGTTGTGGCCTCCCTCTATACTCATATATATATGTGCCTGGTGCACCGATCAATGCATTGCGATTGCACAGCCTATTCATCTCGTTCCACATGGTATCCATCGCAGCATGGTCCCAACCCTAGCCGCCGCCACCACGTGCCGCCGCCGCCGCTTCACCCCACCGCCGCCACAAGCCGCCGCCACGGCCACCGCTCCCTCGGTCGCCGCCGCCTCCCACCACCCGCGCCGTCCGCCGCCGCCCCGGTCTCTTCTGCCGCTGCCGCCGCCGATCGCCCGCTTCCGCACCCCACCAACCCGCGCCGCCCCACTCCTCCTATCACCACCCCGCATCGCACCTCCACCCCTGCCGTGCCCCACCCGCCCCGCCACCTCCTACCACCGATAGACAAAGACGAAAGAGGGGATGCCTTCCGGGGCATCCCCAAGCTTAGGCCTTTGGTTGTCCTTGAATTTTACCTTGGGGTGCCTTGGGAATCCCCAAGCTTAGGCTCTTGCCACTCCTTATTCCAAAATCAATCAAATCTTTACCCAAAAACTTGAAAACTTCACAACACAAAACTTAACAGAAAATCTCATGAGCTCCGTTAGTATAAGAAAACAAACCACCACTTTAAGGTACTGTAATGAACTCATTCTTTATTTATATTGGTGTTAAACCTACTGTATTCCAACTTCTCTATGGTTCATACCCCCCGATACTACCCATAGATTCATTAAAATAACCAAACAACACACGAAAAATAGAATCTGTCAAAACAGAACAGTCTATAGCAATCTGATTCATACGCATACTTCTGTAACTCCAAAAATTCTGAAAACATAGGAAGACCTAGATAATTTGTTTATTGATCTACTGCAATTGGAATCAGTATTTTATCGCTCTTTGGTGATTTTTAACAATTGTTTTCGTGAGCAGAAAGTTTCTGTCTTTTTTCAGCGAGATCAAATAATTATCACCAAGAAGATGCTATAGGTTTTACTTGGCACAAACACTAATTAAAACATAAAACCACATCTAAACAGAGGCTAGATGAATTATTTATTACTAAACAGGAAAAAAGCAAAAACAAATAAATTGGGTTGCCTCCCAACAAGCGCTATCGTTTAACGCCCCTAGCTAGGCATAAGGCAAGAATATATCTAGGTATTATCATCTTCTCCCTTTTGGTGATAAAGAGAGAATTTCTTATCTAAAGCACTTATCTTTCTATTTTGAGAAAGCACGTGGCCATTAATGGTAGAAGAAAGATTAAGCACACTACGAAAGTTTGCATCTAAGCTAGTCTTCATCTGTTTGATAATTTCATTCTGATAAAAACACAAAAGAGAGGTGGATTCAACCTTTTCACTCATGGGATGCCCAAATATAGTTTTCATCTTTTTATAGGTATCGATGGCATCTCCCTCAAGAAAACCTTCTTCAAAAATAGAATCTAAAACTTGCTTGAAAGAGGAAGGTAGACCAACATGAATACTTATTAAATATATCTCAATTTGATATTGGGGCACATAGCTGGCTCGGATCCTTAATAGCCTATCCCAAGCATCTTTCAAAGATTCATCAAGCAAATAACAAAAAAATTTGGGGTCATCTTCATCAAAATTATTCAAACTCTCATTGATAAACCCGGCAGGTCTTTCCATAGCACCATTATTTATGAGCTTAGAAAGGACTGAGGGAAAACCCTTAGCCCCTTTTGGCTCGGCCATAGCGAAATAACGGCAAACTTAAACAAACAAGAGGACAACAAGAGAAGGCAAATATTTTTTGAAAATCGTTTTAGAAGTGGGGGAGAGGAAAACGAGAGGCGAATGGAAAATAATGTAATGCAAGGGAGAAGAGTTTGTGATGGGTACTTGGTATGTCTTGACTTGAGCGTAGATCTCCCCGGCAACGGCGCCAGAAATGGCTAGTTGACGGGAGATCAAATCTTGACTTGACTTGGCGCAAATCTCCACGGCAACGGCGCCAGAAATCCTTCTTGCTACCTCTTGAGTATGCGTTGGTTTTCCCTTGAAGAGAAAAGGGTGATGCAGCAAATTAGCGTAAGTATTTCCCTCCGTTTTTGAGAACCAAGGTATCAATCCAGTAGGAGATAACACGCAAGTCACCTAGTACCTGCACAAACAATCAAGAACCTTGCAACCAACGCGATAAAGGGGTTGTCAATCCCTTCACGGTCACTCACAAAAGTGAGATCTAATAAAGATAGTAAGATAAATATTTTTGGTATTTTTGTTGTATAGATTGGAAAGTAAAGATTGCAAAATAATAAAACGCGATGTGATGTAAATAAAAGAGATGCAATATAATAAGAAAGAGACCTAGGGGGCATAGGTTTCACTAGTGGCTTCTCTCAAGATAGCATATATTACGGTGGGTGAACAAATTACTGCCGAGCAATTGATATAAGAGCGCATAGTTATGAGAATATCTAGGCAATGATCATGAATATAGGCATCATGTCCGTGTCAAGTAGACTGAAACGATTCTGCATCTACTACTATTACTCCACACATCGACCGCTATCCAGCATGCATCTAGAGTATTAAGTTCATAAGAACAGAGTAACACATTAAGCAAGATGACATGATGTAGAGGGATAAACTCAAACAATATGATATAAACCCCATCTTTTTATCCTCGATGGCAACAATACAATACGTGCCTTGCTGCCCCTACTGTCACTGGGAAAGGACACCGCAAGATTGAACCCAAAGCTAAGCACTTCTCCCATTGCAAGAAAGATCAATCTAGTAGGCCAAACTAAACCGATAATTCGGAGAGACTTGCAAAGATATCAAATCATGCATATAAGAATTCAGAGAACAACCAAATATTATTCATAGATAAACTTGATCATAAATCCACAATTCATCAGATCTCGGCAAACACACCGCAAAAGAGTATTACATCAAATAGATCTCCAAGAACATCGAGGAGAACCTTGTATTGAGAACCAAAGAGAGAGAAGAAGCCATCTAGCTAATAACTATGGACCCGAAGGTTTGTGGTAAACTACTCACACATCATCGGAGAGGCTATGGTGTTGATGTAGAAGCCCTCCGTGATCGATTCCCCCTCCGACAGATCACCGGAAAAGGCCCCAAGATGGGATCTCACGGGTACAGAAGGTTGCGGTGGTGGAAAAGTGGTTTCGTGGCTCTCCCTAATGTTTTTAGGGTATAAGAGTATATATAGGCGAAAGAAGTACGTCGATGGGGCTCCATGGGCCCATGAGGGTGGGGGGCGCGCCTAACCCCTGGGCGCGCCCTCCTGCCTCGTGGCCGCCTCGCGGAGTTCCAGACTTCAACTCCAAGTCTTCTGGATTGCTTTCGTTCCAAGAAAGATCATCGCGAAAGTTTCATTCCGTTTGATATTCCTTTTATGCGAAACACTGAAATAGGCAAAAAAAAACAGCAATTTGCACTGGGCCTTGGGTTAATAGGTTAGTCCCAAAAATAATATATAAGTGTATAATAAAGCCCATTAAACATCCAAAACAGAATATATAATAGCATGGAACAATAAAAAATTATAGATACGTTGGAGACGTATCAAGCATCCCCAAGCTTAATTCCTGCTCGTCCTCGAGTAGGTAAATGATAAAAATAGAACTTTTGATGTGGAATGCTTTCTAGCATATTCTTCAATGTAATTTTCTTTATTGTGGCATGAATGTTCAGATCCGAAAGATTCAAGGCAAAAGTTTAATATTGACATAAAAATAATGATACTTCAAGCATACTAACCAAGCAATTATGTCTTCTCAAAATAACATAGCCAAAGAAAGCTCATCCCTACAAAATCATATACTTTGGCTATGCTTCATCTTCGTCACACAAAATGCTCCAATCATGCACAACCCCGATGACAAGCCAAGCAATTGATTCATACTTTAGTATTCTCAAACTTTTTCAACTTTCACGCAATATATGAGCACGGGCCATGGACATAACACTATAGGTGGAATAGAATGGTGGTTGTGGAGAAGACAAAAAAGAGGAAGATAGTCTCACATCGACTAGGCGTATCAATGGGCTATGGAGATGCCCATCAATAGATATCAATATGAGTGAGTAGGGATTGCCATGCAACGGATGCACTAGAGCTATAAGTGTATGAAAGCTCAACAAACGAAACTAAGTGGGTGTGCATCCAACTTGCTTGCTCACAAAGACCTAGGGCAATTTTGAGGAAGCCCATCATTGGAATATACAAGCCAAGTTCTATAATGAAAAATTCCCACTAGTATATGAAAGTGACAACATAAGAGACTCTCTATCATGAAGATCATGGTGCTACTTTGAAGCACAAGTGGAAAAAGGATAGTAACATTGTCCCTTCTCTCTTTTTCTCTCATCATTTTTTTAATTTTTTAATTTGGTCCTTTTTCTCTCTCTCTTTTTTATGGCCTCTTTTTTTCGTCCGTAGTCTCATCCCGACTTGTGGGGGAATCATAGTCTCCATCATCCTTTCCTCACATGGGACAATGCTCTAATAATGAAGATCATCACACTTTTATTTACTTACAACTCAAGAATTACAACTCGATATTTAGAACAAAATATGACTCTATGTGAATGCCTCGGGCGGTGTACTAGGATGTGCAATGAATCAAGAGTGACATGTATGAAAAATTATGAATGGTGGCCATGCCACAAATACGATGTCAACTACATGATCATGCAAAGCAATATGACTGTGATGAAGCGTGTCATAATAAACGGAACGATGGAAAGTTGCATGGCAATATATCTCGGAATGGCTATGAAAATACCATAATAGGTAGGTATGGTGGCTGTTTTGAGGAAGGTAAATGATGGGTTTATGGTACCGGCGAAAGTTGCGCGGCACAAGAGAGGCTAGCAATGATGGAAGGGTGAGAGTGCGTATAATCCATGGACTCAACATTAGTCATAAAGAACTCACATACTTATTGCAAAAATCTACAAGTCATCAAAACCAAGCACAATGCGCATGCTCCTAGGGGGATATATTGGTAGGAAAAGACCATCGCTCGTCCCCGACCGCCACTCATAAGGAAGGCAATCATAGAAACACCTCATGCTTCAAATTTGTCACACAACGGTTACCATACGTGCATGCTACGGGACTTGCAAACCTAAACACAAGTATTTCTCAATTTCACAATTACTCAACTAGAACGACTCTAATATCACCATCTTCATATCTCAAAACAATCATCAAGTATCAAACTTCTCATAGTATTCAATGCACCCTATATGAAAGTTTTTATTATACCCATCTTGAATGCCCATCATATTAGGACTAATTTTATAACCAAAACAAATTACCATTCTATTCTGACTCTCAAAATAATATAAGTGAAGCATGAGAGATCAATAATTTCTATAAAATAAAACCACCACCGTGCTCTAAAAAGATATAAGTGAAGCACTAGAGCAAAATTATCTAGCTCAAAAGATATAAGTGAAGCACATAGAGTATTCTAATAAATTCCGATTCATGTGTGTCTCTCCCAAAAGGTGTGTACAGCAAGGATGATTGTGGTAAACTAAAAAGGAAAGACTCAAATCATACAAGACGCTCCAAGCAAAACACATTTCATGTGGTGAGTAAAAATATAGCCTCAAGTAAAGTTACCGATAGACGAAGACGAAAGAGGGGATGCCTTCCGGGGCATCCCCAAGCTTAGGCCTTTGGTTGTCCTTGAATTTTACCTTGGGGTGCCTTGGGAATCCCCAAGCTTAGGCTCTTGCCACTCCTTATTCCAAAATCCATCAAATCTTTACCCAAAAACTTGAAAACTTCACAACACAAAACTTAACAGAAAATCTCATGAGCTCCGTTAGTATAAGAAAACAAACCACCACTTTAAGGTACTGTAATGAACTCATTCTTTATTTATATTGGTGTTAAACCTACTGTATTCCAACATCTCTATGGTTCATACCCCCCGATACTACCCATAGATTCATTAAAATAACCAAACAACAGACGAAAAATAGAATCTGTCAAAACAGAACAGTCTGTAGCAATCTGATTCATACGCATACTTCTGTAACTCCAAAAATTCTGAAAACATAGGAATACCTAGATAATTTGTTTATTGATCTACTGCAATTGGAATCAGTATTTTATCGCTCTCTGGTGATTTTTAACAATTGTTTTCGTGAGCAGAAAGTTTCTGTCTTTTTTCAGCGAGATCAAATAATTATCACCAAGAAGATACTATAGGTTTTACTTGGCACAAACACTAATTAAAACATAAAATCACATCTAAACAGAGGCTAGATGAATTATTTATTACTAAACAGGAAAAAAAAGCAAAAAATAAATAAATTGGGTTGCCTCCCAACAAGCGCTATCGTTTAACGCCCCTAGCAAGGCATAAAGCAAGAATATATCTAGCTATTATCATCTTCTCCCTTTTGGTGATAAAGAGAGAATTTCTTATCTAAAGCACTTATCTTTCTATTTTGAGAAAGCACGTGGCCATTAATGGTAGAAGAAAGATTAAGCACACTACGAAAGTTTGCATCTAAGCTAGTCTTCATCTGTTTGATAATTTCATTCTGATAAAAACACAAAAGAGAGGTGGATTCAACCTTTTCACTCATGGGATGCCCAAATATAGTTTTCATCTTTTCATAGGTATCGATGGCATCTCCCTCAAGAAAACCTTCTTCAAAAATAGAATCTAAAACTTGCTTGAAAGAGGAAGGTAGACCAACATGAAAACTTATTAAGTATATCTCAATTTGATATTGGGGCACATAGCTGGCTCGGATCCTTAATAGCCTATCCCAAGCATCTTTCAAAGATTCATCAAGCAAATAACAAAAAATTCCGGGGTCATCTTCATCGAAATTATTCAAACTCTCATTGATAAACCCGGTTGGTCTTTCCATAGCATCATTATTTACGAGCTTAGAAAGGACAGAGGGAAAACCCCTAGCCCCTTTTGGCTCGGCCATAGCGAAATAACGGCAAACTTAAACAAACAAGAGGACAACAAGAGAAGGCAAAGATTTTTTGAAAATCGTTTTAGAAGTGGGGGAGAGGAAAACGAGAGGCGGATGGAAAATAATGTAATGCAAGGGAGAAGAGTTTGTGATGGGTACTTGGTATGTCTTGACTTGAGCGTAGATCTCCCCGGCAACGGCGCCAGAAATGGCTAGTTGACGGGAGATCAAATCTTGACGTGACTTGGCGCAAATCTCCACGGCAACGGTGCCAGAAATCCTTCTTGCTGCCTCTTGAGCATGCGCTGGTTTTCCCTTGAAGAGAAAAGGGTGATGCAGCAAAGTAGCGTAAGTATTTCCCTCAGTTTTTGAGAACCAAGGTATCAATCCAGTAGGAGATAACACGCAAGTCACCTAGTACCTGCACAAACAATCAAGAACCTTGCAACCAACGCGATAAAGGGGTTGTCAATCCCTTCACGGTCACTCGCAAAAGTGAGATATAATAAAGATAGTAAGATAAATATTTTTGGTATTTTTGTTGTATAGATTGGAAAGTAAAGATTGCAAAATAATAAAACAAGATGCGATGTAAATAAAAGAGATGCAATATAATAAGAAAGAGACCCGGGGGCCATAGGTTTCACTAGTGGCTTCTCTCAAGATAGCATATATTACGGTGGGTGGATAAATTACTACCGAGCAATTGATAGAAGAGCACATAGTTATGAGAATATCTAGGCAATGATCATGAATATAGGCATCACGTCCGTGTCAAGTAGACCGAAATGATTCTGCATCTACTACTATTACTCCACACATCGACCGCTATCCAGCATGCATCTAGAGTATTAAGTTCATAAGAACAGAGTAACGCATTAAGCAAGATGACATGATGTAGAGGGATAAACTCAAACAATATGATATAAACCCCATCTTTTTATCCTCGATGGCAACAATACAGTACGTGCCTTGCTGCCCCTACTGTCACTAGGAAAGGACACCGCAAGATTGAACCCAAAGCTAAGCACTTCTCCCATTGCAAGAAAGATCAATCTAGTAGGCCAAACTAAACCGATAATTCGGGGAGACTTGCAAAGATATCAAATCATGCATATAAGAATTCAGAGAAGAACCAAATATTATTCATAGATAAACTTGATCATAAATCCACAATTCATCGGATCTCGGCAAACACACCACAAAAGAGTATTACATCGAATAGATCTCCAAGAACATCGAGGAGAGCTTTGTATTGAGAACCAAAGAGAGAGAAGAAGCCATCTAGCTAATAAATATGGACCCGAAGGTCTGTGGTAAACTACTCACACATCATCTGAGAGGCTATGGCGTTGATGTAGAAGCCCTCCATGATCGATTCCCCCTCCGGCAGATCGCCAGAAAAGGCCCCAAGATGGGATCTCACGGGTACAGAAGGTTGCGGCGGTGGAAAAGTGGTTTCGTGGCTCTCCCTGATGTTTTTAGGGTATAAGAGTATATACAGGCGAAAGAAGTACGTCGGTGGAGCTCCGTGGGGCCCACGAGGATGGGGGTGCGCCTACCCCCTGGGCTCGCCCTCCTGCCTCGTGGCCGCCTCGCGGAGTTCCAGACTTCAACTCCAAGTCTTCTGGATTGCTTTCGTTCCAAGAAAGATCATCGCGAAAGTTTCATTCCGTTTGGTATTCCTTTTGTGCAAAACACTGAAATAGGCAAAAAAACAGAAATTGGCACTGGGCCTTGGGTTAATAGGTTAGTACCAAAAATAAAATAAAATAGCATATTAAAGCCCATTAAACATCCAAAACAGATAACATAATAGCATGGAACAATCAAAAATTATAGATACGTTGGAGACGTATCAGTGCCAGCAGCTTGACTCGTCCATCGACAATTTTTGCATGCGCCTCAAGAAGCTTGCCGATGAGCTCTGCGATCTCGGGGAGACGGTTGGCGACGAGCTCCTCATCAGCACCCTCACCGTCGGCCTCAATGAGGATTTGGGGAACGCCGCCTCCAACCTCACCCTCATCCCGGAGCCTACCTTCGCTAAGGTGGTGGCGTACCTCAAGCTGGAGGAGCGCCGGATGCGGATGGCGCGGACTCGCATGACCCACACCGCCCTTGTTGCCGGCACCCGCGGGGGCCAAGCCCCGCCACCGCCGTGCCTCGCCCCGGCCCAGCAGCCGGCGCCCTTCCCACCCGCCCCGGTCGCCCCCTTCCCTCCGCCCCAGCCGATCGCCAATGGAGGGGAGGGGGGCGTCGCGGCGGCCGCAAGCAGCAGGGGGGCGCGAGCGCTCAGGGAGGAGCAGCCCGCCCGCCCCAGCAGCCCTGCCAGCCGGCCCCGTGGTACGCCGGCCAGAACTCGTGGACCGGCGTTGTGCATGCCTACTCCATGCCGGTTCCACGTGCCCCTGCCCCGGGTATTCTCGGCGCCCGGCCACCGTTTCACCAGGCATTCTGCCGCGCCACAGCCCTATGCGGCGCCCTACGGGCCCCTCCCCTACGACCAGTAGCCGTAGCCAGGCGGGCTGCCGCCGCTGCCCCTGACGGCCCCGCCGCAGCCGCACACTCTCCCGCTGGCGCCGTGGGACCCGACTCTTCTGGCGGCTCTTCACACCGCCCCCTCACCGTCCACCTACACCGGCAGCGGCGACTGGTATATGGACACTGGAGCTACCGCACATATGGCCGCCTATCCCGGTAACCTCCACTCCTCCTATCCCGTCCACACTTCCGCTCGCATCACCGTCGGTGACGGTTCCTCCCTTCCCACTCACATAGGACATGCATATTTTCCGTCTAATTCCACTCCAATATCCATGTCTAACGTCTTAGTTTCTCTTGAGCTTATTAAAAATCTTGTTTCTGTTCGTTCTCTTACACATGAAAATCCCGTTACCGTTGAGTTTGACGAATGTGGTTTTTCTGTTAAGGACGCTCGCACCTGGATGGTACTCCACGGATGTGACAGCCCCGACGAGCTCTACCCGGTTCACTCCGCCACCTCCACCACCTCCACCGCCACTGTCGCTCTCGCCACTGGAGTGGATCTTTGGCACGCTTGCTTGGGTCATCCCAATCCCGCCACCCTTCGTCATATACTTCGTAGTTTTTCTTTCACGTGTAATAAGAACAAGGATCACTCGTGTCATGCATGCCGCCTCGGCAAACATGCTTGTCTCCCGTTTAGGGCATCTTCTCATGTTGCATCGTTCCCATTTGAGTTAATTCATAGTGATGTTTGGACCTCTCCTGTTGCAAGTAATACGGGCTATCTTTATTATCTTGTCATACTTGATGATTTTTCGCATTACGTGTGTACCTTCCCGTTGCGTCGCAAGTCGGATGTTATATCCACTCTCGCAGCCTTCTACTCTTATGTTCTCACGCAGTTTGGTCGTCCCATCCTTGCGTTCCAGACAGACAAAGGGAAGGAGTTTGACAACCTAGCTGTTCATACTCCTCTCACCACACATGGCACGACTTTTGGTCTCACCTGCCCGTACACTTCGCAGCAGAACAATCGCGTTGACCGTGTCCTTCGCACTCTTAATGACTGCGTTCGGACTCTCCTCTTTCACGCCAATGTGCCTCTGCGCTTTTGGCCTGACGCTCTCGCCACCGCTTCACTCCTCATTAACATCCGTCCATGTCGCACTTGCGGGAACTTTGCACCTCATCACCTCCTCTTCGGTGCACCGCTCTCTTATGATGAGCTTCGCATCTTCAGCTGTCTCTGCTACCCTAGCATCGCCGCCACTGCGCCTCATAAGCTTGGACCCCGCTCCGTCGCCTGCATCTTTCTCGGCTACCCACCTAACACTAAGGGCTACCGCTGCTATGATCCCGTCTCCCATCGTGTTTTCACCTCCCGACACGTTTACTTTGATGAGAAGGTGTTTCCATTTCAGCCGCAGGTACCCCTTGTCGCCCCGTCACCGCCGACACCGGCGGCCCTTCGGCAACTCCGTCAGGTGGACGGCCCCGCTCCACTCTCGGACCGCCTCCGGGCTTTGGCGGTCCTCACGCCGTGGGACGAGCTGCGTCTCTCGACCCCATGTTGGCACTTGCCTCCTCGGCCGACCATGCCCCCTTGACCGGCCTCGACGCCTCGGCCGACGCACCCCCTTCACCTGCGGGCTCGGGCCCCGAGGGCTCGGCCGCCGCCTCCCCGGCCGCCTCGCCGACTGTCATGCTGGCCCTGTCGCCGGCCGCCTCGGTCACCGCCTCACCGGTTGTCACGCCGGCCCTGTTGCCGCCCGCCTCGCCGGACATTCCGGTGTTGCCGTCTCGCCCCGTCACACGGGCCCGAGCTGGCGTTCACCGCCCGAGTCTACGGTACTCGAGCGACGAGTACCTCCTCGCCGCCTCCACCGCGGAGCCGTCTCCTCTTCCCGCGTCCGCTCGCGCAGCCCTTCGTGATCCTCACTGGCTTGCCGCGATGCAGGAAGAGGTTGACGGTCTCCAGCGGAACCGCACCTGGACACTGGTTCCTCTGCCTCCTCGTGCCAACGTCATCAGTGGCAAGTGGGTCTTTCGCCACAAGACCCGCTCCGATGGTACACTTGAGCGCTACAAGGCTTGTTGGGTGGTTCGTGGTTTTCGACAGTGCGCCGGAGTTGACTTCACTGAGATGTTTGCACCGGTTGTCAAACCGGGCACGATCCGCACCGTCCTCCAGCTTGCGGTGTCCGAGGCTGGCCAGTTCATCAGATGGATGTCTCCAACGCCTTCCTCCACGACCACCTTGAGGAGCAGGTTTATTGTGAGCAGCCCACCGGTTTCGTTGACGCATCTCTTCGTGGCCATGTGTGGTTGCTATCCCGGTCTCTCTACGGGCTCAAGCAAGCACCTCGCACCTGGTAGCAGCGGATCGCCGGGTTTCTTTAGACACTGGGCTTCAGTGTCACTCGCTCGGATGCCTCACTGTTTGTCTATCGCCAAGGTGACACGACTGCATATTTGCTCCTCTACATAGACGACATTATCCTGACGGCCTCCTCCGCGGCTCTCCTTCAGCAGATTAATCTCCGACTGCATGACGAGTTCGCCGTCAAGGACTTGGGTGCTCTCCATTATCCTGACGGCCTCCTCCGCGGCTCTCCTTCAGCAGATTAATCTCAGCAGAAGTATGCGCACGAGCTCCTTGAGCGTGCTGGCATGCTCAACTGTCACCCTGTTGCTACTCCTGTTGACACGAAGGCCAAGGTTTCTGTTCTTGAGGGCTCGCCAGCGTCGGATGCTCCCTTCTACCGGTCCATTGTTGGTGCTCTTCAGTATTTGACTCTCACCCGACTGGATCTACAGTATGCTGTTCAGCAGGTGTGTCTCCACATGCACGCCCCTCGTGACTCCCATTGGACTCTCGTGAAGCGGATCCTCCGTTACATTCACGACACGATGACTCTTGGGCTCACCCTCACGGCGTCCACTTCTCTGGAGATGGTGGCCTACTCCGACGTGGACTGGGCCGGCTGCCCTGACACCCATCGGTCTACCTCTGGCTACCACGTTTACCTCGGTCCTTCACTCGTCTCGTGGTCGTCCAAGCGACAACCCACGGTTTCGCGCTCCAGCGTGGAGGCTGAGTACCGAGCTGTGGCTAACGATGTTGCCGAGTGCACCTGGCTACGACAGTTACTTCAGGAGCTGCATCATGATGTCTCCCAGGCTACGGTTGTCTACTGGGACAACGCCTCTGCAGTGTACCTCTCCGCCAACCCCGTTCATCATCGCCGGACTAAGCACATTGAGCTGGACATTCACTTTGTGCGCGAGCAGGTGGCCCTTGGACGTATTCGGGTCCTCCATGTTCTGACTGCACAACAGTTCGCCGATGTGATGACGAAGGGACTGCCGACTTCCACCTTCGAGGAGTTTTGTTCCAGTCTCTGCATCACTGGCGCCGCTTCAACTGCAGGGGGGTGTTGAGTATATTGTGTATTGGGCCCACCTCCTGTTTCCTCTATATAGTCGAGGTTGTGCCCCCTCTGTACTCATATATACGTGCCTGGTGCACCGATCAATGCATTGCGATTGCATAACGTATTCCTCTCATTCCACATTGCAGACCAAATTATCTAAATTATTCGTACTATTGTGAGGTACATAAGCACCTGCATATGCATATGTGAAGGAAATATGCCCTAGAGGCAATAATAAAGTTTTTATTTATATTTCCTTATATCATGATAAATGTTTATTATTCATGCTAGAATTGTATTAACCGGAAACTTAGTACATGTGTGAATAGATAGACAAACAGAGTGTCACTAGTATGCCTCTACTTGGCTAGCTCGTTAGTCAAATATGGTTAAGTTTCCTAGCCATAGACATGAGTTGTCATTTGATGAACGGGATCACATCATTAGAGAATAATGTGATTGACAAGACCCATCCGTTAGCTTAGCACTATGATCGTTTAGTTTGTTGCTATTGCTTTCTTCATGACTTATACATGTTCTTATGACTATGAGATTATGCAACTCCCAAATACCGGAGGAACACTTAGTGTGTTATCAAACGTCACAACATAACTGGGTGATTATAAAGATGCTCTACAGGTGTCTCCAATGGTGTTTGTTTAGTTGGCATAGATCGAGATTAGGATTTGTCACTCCGATTGTCGGAGAGGTATCTCTGGGCCCTCTCGGTAATGCACATCACTATAAGCCTTGCAAGCAATGTGACTAATGAGTTAGTTGCGGGATGATGCATTACGGAACGAGTAAAGAGACTTGCTCGTAATGAGATTGAACTAGGTATAGTGATACCGACGACCGAATCTCGGGCAAGTAACATACCGATGACAAAGGGAACAACGTATGTTGTTATGCGCTTTGACCGATAAAGATCTTCGTAGAATTTGTGGGAGCCAAAATGAGCATCCAGGTTCCGCTATTGGTTATTGACCGAAGATGAGTCTCGGTCATGTCTACATAGTTCTCGAACCCGTAGGGTCCGCACGCTTAACGTTTGATGACGATTGGTATTATGAGTTTATGTGATTTGATGTAGCGAAGGTTGTTCGGAGTCCCGGATGACATCACGCACATGACGAGGAGTCTTGAAATGGTCGAGACATAAAGATTGATATATTGGACCATGTTGTTCGGACACCGGAAGTGTTCCGGAGAGTTTCGGATAAAACCGGAGTGCCGGAGGGTTACCGGACCCCACCCCCCGGGAAGTTAATGGGTCACCATGGGCCTTAGAGGAGAGAGGGCCGGCCAGGAGGTGGCACACGCCCCCCAGTCCGAATTGGACAAGGGGTGGGGGCGGCGCCCCCCTCCTTCCTTCTCTCCCCTTCCTCCTTCCTTCCCCTCCTTGTTGGTCTAGGAAAGGGGGGAACCTACTCCTAGTAGGAGTAGGACTCCCCCCTTGGGCGCGCCCCTCGAGGCTGGCCGGCCCCCTCCTCCCCTTCTTTATATACGGGGGAGGGGGCACCCCATAGACACACAAGTGGATTTCTTAGCCGTGTGTGGTGCCCCCCTCCACAGTTTTCCACCTCGGTCATATTGTCGTAGTGCTTAGGCGAAGCCCTGTGTCGGTAACTTCATCATCACCGTCACCACGCCGTCGTGCTGACGGAAGACTCCCTCGGCCTCAGCTAGATCTAGAGTTCAAGGGACGTCACCGAGCTGAACGTGTGCAGATCGCGGAGGTGCCGTGCATTCAGTACTTGATCGGTTGGATCGCGAAGACGTTCGACTACATCAACCGTGTTACTTAACGCTTCCGCTTTCGGTCTACGAGGGTACGTGGACACACTCTCCCTGCTCGTTGCATGCTTCTCCTAGATAGATCTTGCATGATCGTAGGATTTTTTTTGAAATACTACGTTCCCCAACAATATGCGCCTGCCAATGGCCTTGTATTTTGAAGTGCATGGGTGAAAACCACTGGCTAGCCCTAGTGCATAGGAAATGGCTCTCCACCATTTCCTACGATGTTCTGTATGAACTTTGGTGACAATGGGTATGCGTATTTTACATGACTTGTGGAACCAGGTCACCAGGGGCGTGTTTGGTTGCCGTGTGCTACAGTACCTGCGTTGCACACCCTTCTCCACTCAGCCTGGCTCTGAAAAAACAGCCTCATATGCGACATCTGCGAGTTGTTTGGTTGCCTACATATGGACTTCCTGCATTAGGGGATTAAATTTGGCATGTTGTTTGGTTGCCAGCATTGTCTCGGTGCATACAACTACACGCTGTTTGGTTGCCCGCATGGGGTATGATTAAGAGCTAGCACTTGCACTTAGCACACAAGGTTAAGAGCTAGCAAAGAAAGGGGAGAAGAAATGCAGTGAGCGACGGCCCGTGGCACCGTGTCCGACATGACGAGCATGGAGTCATGGGCGAGCGACCCCATCGGCGGCACGGCGAGCGACACCGTCGGTGCTAGTTGCGGTGCTCGCGCAAAGTTAGTGGACAAAGGAGGAGAATGCAGTGCTCGCGCCATGGTATCGTCAGTGCAGTGGACGAGAGAGGAGGCCGAGATGATCGACGCCGGAAACGACTCCAGTGTAGTAGGGCGAGAGAGAGGAGGCCAAGATAATCGACCCCATCGGCGGCGCAGCAAACTGCAGTGTGCACGAAGGCAGAGGACACAAGAAAGCAGTATGCGCGCCATTGCAGCGTCAGTGCAGTAGGAGGACGACAGAGAGTAGGCCGAGATGAGCGACGCCGGAAACGACTCTAATGTAGTAGGACACGGGCAAGGAGATCAAAGGGAAGGGCGTCGGCGTCGAGAGGGACGAATAGGAGGGCTCTGAGCAGAGGACAGAGGAGCTCGACATGGCGGTGTGAGTGCACTAGACTGGTGTTCAAGGAGAGATGAAGCTACGATCGTCAAAACCAAACACTTACAACACGAATGTTGTGCGGAACTGTGAGATTAGGCTGTTGGTCAAAGGAAATTTCAAACGATCGATCATGTGCGACGAATCTAACAAAATTCATCCAGAATAGCTCCAAACGGGAACACGAAATAAAGAATTTCCGGCCGACGAAACTATGAACCGATTGCCTGAATGGAACCGTAGCATCGAGGTGCATCTTTTTCGTGTAGAGCTTACCTCGAATCGAAGCACCATTGTGTAGATTAGAGGGACAAGGAAGAGAGGAGATTAGAGAGAAGCTTACTGGAGGTTGAAGAAGACCTCAGGTAATCACCTCGCATCCCTCCCGTCTCTACTCGTGCAAGGGCCCGCTCGCTTGCGCTCGCCTCGGCCTAGCTCGCAAGAAACTGCCGATCTGAGCGTTTCCAACGAGCCAGGCCCAGAGTTGCTTTTCAGTTTCGTGCTATGCAGTCCCAACAGTAAAACCAGTCAACCAAACAGCCCGTTCCCTTCCTGCGCGGGCCTGGTTAGGCCTCATGCAGGCAACCAAACATGCCCCAGACGTGTGTTGGCAGGCAATCACCGCGCCCTCCTATCTATGCAAACCGTAGACCCCGGTCCATTTGCATATAAACTGGGTCAAAAATGTCAATGCTTTGTAAGTTTGACCAAACATGTATAAAAAAATATGAAGATAAATAATATCAAATCAATTTCAATATACGCACCATTAGATATATTTTCATAATGAATTTATTCAATATTTTCGTAATGCATTGTGTGACTCATTTGTATGTAAACTACTCCCTCCGTTTCTTTACTCTCGTATGAGATTTGTCTTGAGTCAACCTTTGTGAAGTTTGGCCAAGTTTATACAAAAAAATATCAACACTCACTGTACCAAATCAATATCATTAGATGCATCATGGAATAAATTTTCAAATTATATATATTTAGTATTGTATAGATGTTGATATTTTTTAATATAAATTCGATCAAAATTTATAAAATTTGAGTTAAGATAGTTTTTTATGCGGAGTAAAAAGAAACAGAGAGAGAGTACCTAAATGTTTGTGTGTTGCTGTGTAATTTCCTTTTATTTATGTATCAGTAGTTGTTTAAATGATTGGGCGCCATTAGAATAAGAAACTATTATGTCAACATAAAACAACTGCACATCCTGTAGTTTTAAAATGATGTGATGCTAAAGTATGCATGGAAGTTGAATTTCATCTAAACCGGTAAATTTACATGACTTAAAAGCCCCTCGACTTTTCCCTTGAAGAGAGGGAAATATGATATGTGGGTCATGTGGGCTGAACTAGGCACGCATGTATGAGGTGAGGTGATAGTATCCCTTACTAGTACTCCGGCACGTGAAAAGCACATAAATTGGAATTTCAATTGCACGACACAACTTCATAGGAACAAAATACGGGCAACATCTTGTTTCAGGTTATTTCTCTTCTCTTCCAATCAATATATTATGATTAATATGATGGGGGGGGGGGGGCACCCATGAGGGTATGCGTCACATTTGAAGGTGTTTTTGCGAGCTTGTTGTGTGGATTGTCACACTAACATGTTGGTGGTTCCACAAGAATGTGTCTGGGTACAATTAGGTTGATGTGGATGTGAATCCCACCCACCTCGACCATTAGATCAACATCAATCAATGGTTGATATCACGTCCCGGGTCTAGGATTCAAGAATTCAAAACTGGTACACTCTATAGTAATATAGAAATGCTCTAGTGGTCTCACTCTCAAAAGTGATTTAAAACTTTAACCTTTTTTTATAAGTGTGCTCAACTCATCCGTTTATAACCCCTAAAAATTGCTGATCTAAATTCAAAATACACATATAGAGAAGAAAAAAAGGTAAATCCAACACGAATAGTGTCATAAAAACCCAGAATGTGAGATGACACTAGAGCTGGACCAAAAGCTCATAGCTCGCGACCTTAAGGAGCGCTCCATAGTTTGACTCATTATGCTCATGGCTCGCTTCTTAATAAACAGAGCCAATCATTGATTTCAACTCATTAAGCTTAACGAACGAGCTAACGAGTTTCACGAGTAGCTCGTTAGTAACAACACAACACATATTTTCATCTTACGTTAAAAAAAGTTTCGTAGCACCTCAGCCTATTTATTCAAATCTAATCTACACAGGAGACACCAAACAAGTGCATTTCCTTTTGTAGTAATCATCTTCATTCTTACAACCACATCTACACACAGTGGCGGAGACAGGGGGTGCCAGCCAGGGCCCTGCCCCCCCCCCCCTAACATCTGTGATTTAGGCCTAATAGATGAATAGTAGCAGTGTTCTTTTTTTGCTAAAATGGGTGTTTTTGATGGATTGGCCCACCCCAACAAGGTTGAACAATACTCAGCCCTCATCATCCTATTTTTCTGGCTCCATCACTGTCTACACACTCATCCCGTAGACTGTAACATATCAGAATATGTTAACGAGCGCTCACGAGCTTAACGAGTTTCAAATGAACCGAGCCGAGACATGTTTCCTACTCGTTAATTGTAGCGAGCTTAACGAGCCGAGCAGCTCATTAATCCACCCCTAGATGACATTGCTCAAATCTAGCTTTACCTTTTCAGTTTCACAATGTGTATTGATTTTTTTTATTTTGCAAATAAATGTGTATTCGAATTGGGATATGGAATTTTTAAGGGTGATAGATACATGTCGTGAACGTTCATAAATCCTTTTAGCTTTTTCTGAAAACACATAAATTCGTTTTTTTTTCTTCTGAAACGGGAACATGGAAACAAAGGAGAGTTAATGTCACCGGATTATTCTCCCGGGCCACGGTATCCCAACGGGAAGAAAATGTGACGCATAAGACTACTCACAATGGGAGTAACATAGGTGGTAACATCACACATATCTAGATAAAATAGATGATGTGGCAAATAATAAATGAAGAAAGAGTGGAAAGTGGTAACATAGCTAGTTACTAGTAGTAGTAGTAACATCACACATATCAAGGCAAGATGTGTCTATAGCCTAATAAATGAAGTGTTCCATGTTACCACACATATGTTACTCCCCACTATAGAGGTAGTAACATAGACTAGTAACATGTCGATGTTACTACTCTATGTTATTACCCATTGTGGCTAGTCTAAAGTTCCATGTAAATTGCACCTACCGTGCTAAAAAAGATCGTAAATTTCTTTTTTTTTAATTGCACCTACTGTGCTACAGTGCATCGCTACGGGACACATGACATGAACTGATTGAAAGACTTTTTTACAATAAATGATTGAAAGGCTTGGGCACGAAGACACGGGAACCATTTGACCGCGGGTAGGGGCGGTCGTCTGCATCTCTGACGCGGGTACAGGACTGGGTCCCACTGGGCCAGCTGATGAGCTCAGCAGCTGTGCTGTGGCAGCCACAGCCACGCCTTCCGACTCGTGAAGGATTGATGGCCCGTGACCGTGAGCACCTCCTGACCGGAAACACGGAACAGTTCTTGTGCTATGCCTGGTCCGCTCTCTCGAGGGTTACCCGAAAAACTGCATTGTGTTTGTATCCTTTTATGCTGCATTTCAAATCAATAAAATTTAGGTATCTATTAGTATTACAAAGGCAACCACCACTTACCGTCTATGTAATTACTGTCTTTGCACACAAGGCATAAATACCTTAATGTGTAACCAACGAAATCGATATTTTTTTCTCACCACGTTTAGTTTCTCAAAAATAAATAAATTGAGCGGGAGTTTCTCAATTTGTAGTGTGTGTGAAAAAGGTAATTTAACCAGCATAATGTTGTAATGGTTGTTTGCATCAATCAAGAGGCCCTCCTTTTCAAAATGAAAAGGAAAACATCATGGTTTGTTGTAGCACAAAGAATACCAGTACTACTTGCCCCCTCATGACTCGTTAGCACCCCTCAAAATTTTGAGCCTTTTTATGGCGTATAACTCAAAATTCGAGGGGGCTTATAAACTCGGACGGAGAAAGTAATTTTGTAAGTTGAGTGCATGAAAAATACTTTTTTTGCTCTACCGCGAGTGAGGCTCTTCTTAAATAATTAAATACATACAAGTAACATATATAGGTTACTAACTTATGTTATAGTTTCTGCCAGAGCATATTATTAGTGAAAGTATATCCTAGCAAGATCGGAAACAGTAGGGCCATGAACATTAATAGAGAAAAACAACCAGAAAAATAGAGAAAAACGAAAATCTTTAATCTATGTATTCATGCTTCATGATGACAACTCTTACATGATGTGTACAAATTAATGCACTCCATCACTTTCCGTATAACTGATGTAAGAATGATGAAGTTGAAGCTACTTGGAGCAAGATATGACTAGTAGTTTTTTTACTGTAAGATATGACTAGTTAGTAAATCATTACCCGCTAGAGATTTAGTCATTTAGACAAGATGAATGCTCAAATTTATGATCCATTCAAGCAAGAGATAACCCTGCGCAATATTTCCCCAAAATGAATGCAAATGAAGATAGCGATGGGCACATTTAGCCGTGTGAATGAACTAGTAATCAAATTAATTTCCTAATGCAATCCAAGACCAACAAGCCGTTCAAATTTTCTCTTCATGTAATTAAGCTCACAATGCCCACTATATTTAGGATCATGAGCATAAATATATTACTCCTACTGGTTTAGCAAAAGTTTTATCCTGCGGGGTTAGAGCAACTCTAGCAGACCCCGCAAAACGCCCCGGCCCGCAAAATAACCGTCAAATTGCGGGTCGGGGCTGAAAAATCTGCACGAGCAGACCCCGCAAAACGCCCCGGCCCGCAAAAAGTTTTGCGGGGCGCGGCAAATCTTCTCCCCCAACCTCTATCTTCACGGGCTGGGAGGCCGACCCGAGCTCAACCCCCATCCGGCGCAAGATTTGGCGGGAGGGACATTTTCGCGCCACCTTTCCCGCTTCCCGCACCCTCCACCACCATTGCCCCCGCTCCGAAAGCTCCGGCTAATCCTCCCCGGCCGTCCCTCGCCGCCATGGACGACCCCATGCTGCCCCCCGCCACCGTCGAGGTCGCGCACGCCCCTTCCCCTCGGGCGGATCTCGTCGCCGGCCATGTAAGCCCCGCCGGCGTCGCCCAAGCACACGCCAGGCCTGCCCGCAAGCGGCAGGGCAACGTGCTTGTGCAAGGCGGGAATCCGGCTGCCCCCACCGCGATGGCCCGAGCTTCGGGCGGCAATGCCGCTGTGCGATCCCGGCCGGCGGCGGAGAAGGCCGGCAAGGCCGCGGGCGCAAAGCGGAGGAAGGTTCCGACTTCAAGGAACAAATCTTCTTCAACCTCTCACTCCATCCCCCCGCAAGGAGGTGCTCCGGCGATGCCGTTCAACGGTGCCGCTCCCCCGCGAGCGAGGAGTTCGACGAAATGGCCGGAAGGTATATCTCTTTGGACTTTGGTGGTTCTCTTTCGTTTTCGCCATTGTTTTTCAATAGCTCGTGACTTGTTATCGTTCGGTATAGCGGTGGTTCGAACAATGCAACAACCGAGTTCGTGAACTTGTTGGACACGAACGCGGTTGACATTGATCAAGCCCCCTTCGAACCTTTTGACTACAATGAAACAGAGTGCGGCGTGGACGACCATGGTTGTGCGGACGACTTGGCTGAGATTGAAGCGGAAGCGTTTGAGAATTCACAAGCAAAAGCTGGGAAAAGCCAAAGATCGAAGAACTACACCATCTTGGAAGATCAAGCTTTGATCAAAGCATGGAGTGCGGTGTCTCTTGATGCATGCACGGGTACTAATCAAACCGCCAAGAGATATTGGCAAAGGATCGAAGATCAATACTTCCGCATTATGAAAAACTACCCCAACGAGACTCCACGCACATTTCGGTCGCTTCAAGGTCATTGGGAGAACATCAAGCCTATGTGCAGCCGTTGGGCAGCTTGCTTGGAGCAAGTACGCAATGCACCTCCAAGTGGCACCCTGGAGTCCGACTATGTGAGTTTGCTTTGCCTTTGTTCAAGTTGTGCATCATCATAATGTATCATGAAAAATGATTGCATCACCTTGTTCGCATTGTGTAGGACAAGATTGCTCAACATAGATACAAGGACATGGAAGCTTCGGAAGGCAGATTCTTCAAATTAGAGCATTGTTGGGAGTTGCTCCAAAAGTGCGACAAGTGGAAGTTGATCGACAAAGAGTCCCCACCAAAGAGAGGCTCACTTACAAACATGGATGAAGATGAGGATGATGATGGCCCAAGAAATTTGAACAAGCCCGATGGCGACAAGAAGACTAGAGAGAAGATAAAGAGAGAGCAAGAAGCATCGAGCTTGAGGGAGAAGATTGATGCCATGGTGCAATCAAACGAGTTAATGTTGTTGAAGTCGTTGGAGATCAAGAAAGAGTTGGCCGAAAAGAAGGCAAAAGAGAAGCAAGAAAAATGGCAAATGCTCAAGGAAGAGGGGCTGCGCAGAGCTGCCATTGTGGAGAGAAAAGTACGCGCCTCTGAAAACAAATCGCTGTCATTGTTACTCGCCGAAGAGAACAGATCATGTCAATGAACCGCAATGACATGGACGACGTCACCAAAACATGGCATGATATGGCAAGGAGAGAGATCTTAAAGAGGAGAATGGTCGCCTCGGCCGGTCCGTCTGCCAGTTCCGGTGATGTTTTCTCTGCTCCATACGGTGGCAATGTGGATGATTTCGGTGCGGGAGTTGGAACAAGCGACGGAGGTGGCTACGGTGGCGCCGATGAACTTCAAGATGGACTCCATGGCGCCAAGTGAAGATCGACCCCCAAGATGATGCCGGACATGGGCGCATACCTTTGCATGCCCTCTTTTGCGTAATGAACTTCGCTTTTATTCGCGCGCAAACTGTTTGTCATTTGAATTTGAACTTGTTTGTGAGGCCCTATGACAAATTTCAGATTTGCAGTTTTTCTGTTTTGCGGGTCGTTGCGCTATTGCCCGAGCAAAACCCGCATAGCCGACCCGTAAAAAAGCATATTCCGCGAATATACTTTTTTACGGGTCCGTTCGGAGGGTCTGCATCTGTGCTAGCCCTCGCCGGCCCGCAAAAGCGGTTTTGCACGAACTGCAAACGCGTTTTGCGGGCCGGCGTTTTGCGGGGTTTGCTAGAATTGCTCTTAGTTTCGTCCAAAAGAGCCCAAAGTAGCTAATACGCACTTCATTTCGAAATAATGCCAAAAAACCTATGCGCATTACATAGAGGAACGGAGGGAGTAACTGCTTGGGGAATACCACAATACCAATTGGTGTAGCAAAACCAATCATACTCGCCAATGTCATTGCCTCTTGAACAACTCCAGCTCCGCCGGCGCCGCTAGCCCCCTCATCTCTCCGGCGAGGTCGACGCCGAACAGCCTCACGACACGGGCTTGTTCTCCTTTGCCCGTCTCCACCACCGGCGGCGGCGGTGACGCCGACGCGCCGCTGTTCACCGTCGTGGTCTTCTTGTAGTCGATGTAGAACTGCTTCTCGTGGCCGTACTCTGAGCAGGAGAACACGACGACGTCGCCGGCGACGAGGCCCTTCTCCCGGACGAAGCGGCTCCAGCCCTTGGTGAGCACGTAGCTCTGGCTGCTGTTCCAGTACGAGTACCTGAACCGCCACACCTTCCCCTGGCCATCCTCGAAGTTCAGCAGCACGGCCTTGTCAGCGGTGGTCGTTGTCTCCGGCGCGCGCTTCAGGGGGATGTGCTTCTCGGCGTGCTGCTTCGGCAACACGATGCGATTCAGCTTGCCGACGTCGCTCGGCGTCAGCACCTTCTCGAAGAGGGGCTCCCTCGCCCACGACGGCGTCGGCTCCGCGCGCCCCCCAATGCCGCGGCCGCGGCGCAGGCCCCGGCGGAGCTCGTCGGAGTAGGTGTGCTTCCGGAGCATGTCGACGATCTCGGCCTTGGAGTGCGCCGCCAGGAAGGCGAGCTCCGTCGACCCGGCCGTGCGCGGGAAGTTGGTGGCGGCGTCGAGGCCGCGGTAGCGGAGCGCGGCCACGTTGTAGGCGCGCGCCGCGGCGTCCTCGTCGGGGAACGTGCCGATCCAGACGCGCGCGTGGCGATCGTAGATCTGGGCGCCCCACCGCCCGTTGGGCTGCGGCACCACGCCCTTGAACCGCGACGACGCCGACTGCGCCGATGCCGACGCCGAGCGCGAGGTCACGGCCTCGTCGGGGATGGCGACAGGCAGGCCCAGCGTCGTCGGCAGCCGGCCGGCGGCACCCGACTCGGTCGTGGCCGTGGACGCGCCGGAAGAGTGCTCCGGCGTGGAGCTCAGGATCTGCAGTCCCATGGACTGTTGCTTTTCTGTGGCTTGGCATCTGCCCTTTGGAGGGACGTCCCTTTGGAGTGTGTGTATGGGCCAGTTCTTTTCGGCCATGATTCTGGTGCCAAATTTGATAAATTTGACCTATAGACGAAATCAAATCACAGAATGAACTATCCGTGAAACTATTTCACGCGGCTGACCTTTTTATGCGACGCCCGACATGAAGGCGCCACACTACATTGTGCAACGCCTCACAGGTAGGCGCTACACGACTAGCGTCGCACCCGTGTGATCAGAAAATTACTAAGTCAGTGTGCAGCGCCTGAGAGCTAGGTGCCACATTATACAGTGTAGCGCCTAGCTCCTAGGCGTTGCACTAGTGCTGCGCCTAGCTCCCAGGCGTTGCACTAGTGCAGCGCCTGAGAGCTAGGCGCCACGGGTCAGCCGCGTGAAATAGTTTCACGGACAGTTCATTCTGTGATTTGATTTCGTTTATAGGTCAAATTTGTCAAATTTGCCGATTCTGGTAATCTGCCCGGAGAATCAACCGCTGATAAAATCCGCCGTCTAGTTCTTTTCTGAGATTTCAGCCTATAATTGTTGTATGAGTTGTGTGATGAAATGTCTCTAACAGCCATAGATTGAAACTGAGTGTTGAATTGCTAACACTTATTATTTCAGACAGTTTCACGTCTAATATGAACACGAAAACAAATATCATAAAGTGTTTAACATTGCAATTTAAAAGCAGGTTACAAATATCACAAAGTGCTTAATAATGCAACTTAAAAGCGAGTTGATTGGGGACGAATGAGTGGGGCGGTTACGAACGCAAGCCTCTCTGGATCGAGCGTTTTGGGCCTTTTTCGGTCTGGCCCGAGTGGCATTTACGTTCTAAATACATTGTCCAATAGGGGTACTTGCTGAAAACGAAACATTTTCCTTTGAGGGATTGCCTAGAATCGCCTTTCGACGATTCTAGATTGCGCTGTGATTCTGGGTTGATTCTAGACAATCTCTGGGGCAGAGCCGAGGTCTTTTGCGATTTTGATTCTCCATACTGCGATTCTTCATAATCGAGTCAAAAAACTGGCCCTATGTGTGCTTGTGTGGGTTATGGTGCTTTTTTCTCTCTCTCGGTTGTGTGGGCTGTTGTACTAGCTAAGCTAAGCTAGGAACATAGGGGATATAGGATGTGTTATTTTTCTTGTGTTGCGTTTGTGTGTATGTTTTGTTTGGCAAATCTTATGTTGTGTGTGTTTACATGGTAAATATGTGTTGCAGTTGGATTGTGTACACATATGTTGGTGTATATAGATGTTGCGGTGTTTATATTTTGGACGCATCTACATTTGTTTGTGTATGTGTCCAGTGGAGTGATATGTTCGCCATATTTAGTTTGCGATTAATCTAAAGTGATGTCATTTCCGCTTGAGATTTTCCTATTTGCATCCTCCAAAAGCTACATATTACATGTTGATTTTGGCATGTGATAGTTGGGAGCAAGATTTTATTGTCTTTTATAGCAACCTGAATGTTCACCGTATTGGTTTGCAATACAATGTACTTAGATGCATGTAGTACATCATGGTGGCTATCCATAACAGCAGTGCTATGCGGACGACAGAATTCAGACGATTCACGGACGACACATACATCCAGCCGGACATGCGCATGAATGAGCAGGGTACCGGCCGCTGGATTTTCAGGTCGTGCATAGATCGGGCAAAAGCATCGTGTGTGGAGCAATTTCGTATCCATAATAACCCAAAAGAATGAGTAGCATTGACTGCATGATATGCCGCATGAAGAATACACTTTTGGTGTATATTTAATGGTTTTGGTTTGCTTAAATTCCTATGTATAATGTAGAATTAATGTATTAGCTCCATTCCAAAAAATATGCGCAGTTCAGCTTCTCTATATTTGACCATGAAAGCCCAAAAAACTATCTGGATTTGTTTGATCTAAAATAGTACCATAGATTTCTCACCAAAAAACATTTTTGTGCAACCCAAAAGAAATGTCTTCAACAAATAAATTATTCATGTGTCTAATCTTACAATGATTTATGGTCAAAGTTGGAATACGAAACTGCCCCAAAAACTAAATAGACATTTATTTTTCATCAGAGTTTTCTCCTTTTTCTCCTTCCTTCTTTATAGTCATGTATTTTGTTCTTTCTTACTAGGCCCTTCGTTTGATCGTCCTGGTCTATGAACGAAATGTTTTTCACACCACAATAAAGGTCAAAGAATGAAACATTATTGACTTTCCTTGAGTGAAACTATTTTCAATACATGTTCATGATGGGCTAATTTCATTCTTGCAATAAGGTTACTGCTTTAGTGTTCTCAAATTTCAAGTTACTAAATAAATAAACTTTATCTTGCTTGAGTTTATCATGCAATTTTAGTTTAAGTCATGTAAGGTTTGGCCCTCTATCGGTTTGAAAAAATACAGTGTGGATTGCCCATAAAAGAGACACGTCATAATGAACTAAAACATATTGTCACTTAAAAAAACTGAAAAACCCTGGAGATTAATGAAAACAATAATTAAATCCAATTTATATAATATTGGTCTGCATGAATCACCTTTCGTTATGTGTTCATTTTTTTGCACCTTAAATTATGTGGTCAACCCTATTCTGCTCTTGTTGAGTTGGATTTTTGGATATTAGACATCCTTTTAGATGGCTTGGAACCATGCACCCATATGATAGGAAATAGGATTAACCAAGACTCGTCCGACTCTGAACAATATCACCAGTCACAAAATGTTTGAGTCTTGGATGGTGTTTTGATCACAAATTGGAAATCAATCATTGTTATTAAAGAACTTTTGTTAGCACGGAGGGGAGAGGGTCTTGTTCTTTCCTTCAATAAAAATGGCACTTGTATTAACTCATGACATCGCATTGAGGAAAATTGAACATAACGAGTCCACATTGCATTTGCATCCAGGATGCACGCACACACGCACGCATGAAGATCCAAAATACATAGCCAACAAAACTATAGGATATCGTTGGGGTCTAAATGGGGAAAGGGAGGGGAGTGGGGGTGAAAATACTACTAAAATTTATCACTACCTAGATACACACTCAATTTTAGTTCTTGGCCAATTTTAAGCTTAACTAGCAGTTGCCTGAATGGACGCAGACGAGTAGCAGACGGCGACCACACCCAACTGAATCTAAGACATTTGTCATTTGTTTTGGGATTGGTGCATCTTTTCCTCAACTAGCAAAAACTTTACAATACAACACGTTTGCGTATATATTAATAGTAAATACCTGTTCATACTCATTTAGTGAATTGGACGCAACGCATTTGACTAATGCAGAGATTGACAAAGTGGTGCAAGTTTTTAACGAATAATTGATTGAAAATAAAGGAATCTAAACTTGCCAGGAAACTTACTATTGAAAGGCAAAACAGTAAAATGTAGAATAAATGATGCAGCTACAAAGATTTGGATAGTTTTTTTTTGAAGTATTTGCAGAATACTATGGTTTTCTCATAAACCAGAGTTTTTAAAACTTTGAGGTGTTTGGCTTCAACAAATACCATAGTTATATAAAATGTATTATCTCTAACACCATTTTTTTGTAGTATTTGAGTAGATGTCTTGACCACTTTTTTCTAAACCAAAGAAGAAGAAAAAACTCTGGTTTTTAGAAACGGAAGTATTCATTACCTAGGCACTTGAATACCGAGGTTTTGAGATTACTATAGTTTTGAGAAAACTATGTTGCCAAACTCGGCCTTAGCACAAAAAACGTATTATTAAGTGTACATATAATAATTTGATTACATGATTAGGGTCGGATGGTTGATAATATGAATTACCATATCTCCAGCTTTAAGCACTTTTTCTGTCATACTAAATCATACTACAGAAACACAACCTTGAAGGGAACAGTTAATCACACAATCAATTGTCCCAACCTCCAATTTTGTCCAACTAAAACATTAGATGGCTAGTACTAGCAAGATTTGATCAAGGACATAGGAACAGCTCCCCGCAAAAAGAAAGGACATAGAAACAACGGGCTGCATTTAAGATTTGATGGGTAGTTGGGGGGTCGCCGTTGGAGATGATGGGGTCTGCCACTCTTGCCACTGGTCAGGTCTTTGACTGTTGAAATGTATACGAGGATATATATAGAGAGAGAGAGGGATATATACGATTATTGTATCATGGAATACATCCTGACTAATATGGTGGTTGGGCAGCGTCGGCAAGTGCTCCTATGCCATTACGTTTCCTAAATGCCCTACATATGCAAGTCTACAAAAGAGTAATGAGTGGAAGATAAAACTTTCAATGAGTAAGGGAGTAAGGGATAGAGATTTCAAACACTATTTTCCCGATGTTTGAATAGTTGGCGTTGTCAAACGTTCTTGTTGGTGGAGGTTCAAACCACAACATTTCTATGATTTAATACCACAAATTTTAATGTCTTGGTAGTGTCGAATAAGTGTTTACCAACCTATTACACCATGGCTTCAACCACAAAGTTAAGGCCTCACTCGGTGTAGATCTTAACGAAGTAGACAGTCTCTAAGCCTTCACAAACTGCTTGATTCCTTCACACTTTGAGGACTCCCAAACATACCTAGACGATCTAGGAGGCGTACACCATTCAAAAATAATACGATTGATGTTGCTTGGTGATGAATTTCCTTCTTGTGCTTCCAAAGATAACACATCCAACACTCACACTACTAGGGAAAACCATATACGTGGAGGCTTATCAGTAGCGCGGGTCTACTCTAGGCCCTGCTGGTAAATAACAGTAGCGTGTGTTTCACAAAGGCGCTACCGCTACGTTTTTAGCAGTAGCGCGGCTCTGCACAAACGCGCTACTGATAAGAGGTCCCACAGCATGGTGTCGTTGCGCCCCATGGGCTTGCCATAGCGAGTAGCGAGTGCTTCTGGCCGGCGTTGCTGCTATGGCCAGCTTGAGCCCAGCTGCCCGTCCCCACTTAGCAGTAGCGCTGGGCCTGGGCCCGTGCTACAGCTAATGTGGTTAGCAGTAGTGTAGGTCCATGACCTGCGGTACACTAGGTTAAACATTTATCCATCCGCCGCGCGCCCGTTCGTCACTCTCCTCTATGCCACTCACCGCCCGCGCCCCGACCATCCTCCTCCTCTCCCTTGTCGTCGCCGCCGCCGCATTGCGCCCGACCGTCCTCCTCCTCCTCCCACGTCGCCGCCGTCGCCGCATTGCGCCCGGCCGTCCTCCTTCTCCTCCCTCGCCGCCCTGTCCTCGGTAAGCCCCTCCTCCTCCTCCCTCCTTCCTCCAGCCATCGCCCCTCCTCACTCCCCTCCAGTCGCTGCCCTCCTCCCTCCTCCTCCTCCTCCTCCAGCCGCCGCCCCACCTCCATCCGCCGCCCCTCCCCCATCCTCTGAAGGAAATATGCCCTAGGGCAATAATAAAGTTGTTATTTTATGTTTCCTTATACCATGATAAATGTTTATTATTCATGCTAGAATTGTATTAACCGGAAACTTGATACATGTGTGAATACATAGACAAACAAAGTGTCACTCGTATGCCTCTACTTGACTAGCTCGTTGAATCAAAGAAGGTTAAGTTTCCTAGCCATCGACATGAGTTGTCATTTGATTAACGGGATCACATCATTAGAGAATGATGTGATTGACTTGACCCATTCCGTTAGCTTAGCACTTGATCGTTTAGTATATTGCTATTGCTTTCTTCATGACTTATACATGTTCCTATGACTATGAGATTATGCAACTCCCAAATACCGGAGAAACACTTTGTGTGCTACCAAATGTCACAACGTAACTGGATGATTATAAAGGTGCTCTACAGGTGTCTCCAATGGTACTTGTTGAGTTGGCATAGATCAAGATTAGGATTTGTCACTCCGATTGTCGGAGAGGTATCTCTGGGCCCTCTCGGTAATGCACATCACTATAAGCCTTGCAAGCAATGTGACTAATGAGTTAGTTGCGGGATGATGCATTACGAAACGAGTAAAGAGACTGGCTGGTAACGAGATTGAACTAGGTATTGAGATACCGATGATCGAATCTCGGGCAAGTAACATACCGATGACAAAGGGAACAACGTATGCTGTTATGCGGTTTGACCGGTTAAGATCTTCGTAGAATATGTGGGAGTCAATATGAACATCCAGGTTCCGCTATTGGTTATTGACCGGAGACGTGTCTCAGTCATATCTACATAGTTCTCGAACCCGTAGGGTCCGCACGCTTAATTTTTAGTGACGATCGGTATTATGAGTTTATGTGTTTTGATGTACCGAAGATAGTTCAGAGTCCCGGATGTGATCACGGACATGACACGGAGTCTCGAAATGGTCGAGACATAAAGGTTGATATATTGGATGACTATATTCGGACACAGGAAGTGTTCCGGGTGGTTTCGGGTAAACCCAGAGTGCCGGAGGGGCTACCGGAACCCCCTGGGAGAACTAATGGGCCACATGGGCCTTAGTGGAGAGAGAGGGCCGGTTAGGGCAGGCCGCGCGCCCCCTCCCCCTCTGGTCTGAATTGGACTAGGGAAGGGGGCGCGGTGCCCCCCTTTCATTCTCCCTCTCCTCCTTCCTTTCCCCCTCCTAGTGGGAGTAGGAAAGGGGAGTCCTACTCCTACTAGGAGGAGGACTCCTCCTCTCCTGGCGCGCCACAAGGGCCGGCCAGCCTTCCCCTTGCTCCTTTATATTCGGGGGCAGGGGGGCACCCTAGGACACACAAGTTGATCATTGATCTCTCAGCCGTGTGCGGTGCCCCCCTCCACCATAATCCACCTCGGTCATATCGTCGTAGTGCTTAGGCGAAGCCTTGCACCAGTAGCTTCATCATCACCGTCATCACGCCATCGTGCTGATGAAGCTCTCCCTCGACACTCTGCTGGATCGTGAGTTCGTGGGACGTCACCGAGCCGAACGTGTGCAGATCGCGGAGGTGCCGTACTTTCGGTGCTAGGATCGGTCGATCGTGAAGACGTACGACTACATCAACCGCGTTGTCATAATGCTTCCGCTTACGGTCTACGAGGGTACGTGGACAGCACTCTCCCGTCTCGTTGCTATGCATCACCATGATCTTGCGTGTGCGTCGAAAAACTGTTGAAATTACTACGTTCCCCAACAGTGGTATCCGAGCCAGATTTATGCGTAGATGTTATATGCACGAGTAGAACACAAGTGAGTTGTGGGCGATAATAGTCATACTGCTTACTAGCATGTCATACTTTGATTCGGCGGTATTGTTGGATGAAGCGGCCCGGACCGACATTACGCGTACACTTACGCGAGACTGGTTCTACCGACATGCTTCGCACACAGGTGGCTGGCGGGTGTCAGTTTCTCCAACTTTAGTTGAATCGAGTGTGTCTACGCCCGTTCCTTGTTGGAGGTTAAAACAACACATTCTTGACGAAAAATCGTTGTGGTTTTGATGCGTAGGTAAGAACGGTTCTTGCTCAGCCCGTAGCAGCCACGTAAAACTTGTAACAACGAAGTAGAGGACGTCTAACTTGTTTTTGCAGGGCATGTTGTGATGTGATATGGTCAAGACATGATGCTAAATTTTATTGTATGAGATGATCATGTTTTATAACGAAGTTATCGGCAACTGGCAGGAGCCATATGGTTGTCGCTTTATTGTATGAAATGAAATCGCCATGTAATTGCTTTACTTTATCACAAAGAGGTAGCGATAGCCGTAGAAGCAATAGTTGGCGAGACGACAACGATGCAATGATGGAGATCAAGGTGTCGCGCCGGTGACGATGGTGATCATGATGGTGCTTTGGAGATGGAGATCAAAGGCACAAGATGATGATGGCCATATCATATCACTTATATTGATTGGATGTGATGTTTATCCTTTATGCATCTTATTTTCCTTAGTTTGACGGTAGCATTATAAGATGATCTCTCACTAAATTTCAAGGTACAAGTGTTCTCCCTGAGTATGCACCGTTGCGAAAGTTCGTCGTGCCGAGACACCACGTGATGATCGGGTGTGATAAGCTCTACGTTCACATACAACGGGTGCAAGCCAGTTTTGCACACACAGAATACTCGGGTTAAACTTGACGAGCCTAGCATATGCAGATATGGCCTTGGAACACTGGAGACCGAAAGGTCGAGCGTGAATCATATAGTAGATATGATCAACATAGTGATGTTCACCATTGAAAACTACTCCATCTCACGTGATGATCGGACATGGTTTAGTTGATTTGGATCACGTGATCATTTAGATGACTAGAGGGATGTCTATCTAAGTGGGAGTTCTTAAGTAAAATGATTAATTGAACTTTAATTTATCATGAACTTAGTCCTCATAGTATTTGCATATCTATGTTGTAGATCAATAGCTCGCGATGTAGTTCCCTGTTTATTTTTTGATATGTTCCTAGAGAAAAATAAGTTGAAAGATGTTAGTAGCAAAGATGCGGACTAGCTCCGTGATCAGAGGATTATCCTCATTGTTGCACAGAAGTATTATGTCCTTGATGCACCGCTAGGTGACAGAACTATTGCAGGAGCAGATGCAGACGTTATGAACGTTTGACAAGCTAGGTATGATGACTACTTGATAGTTTAGTGCACCATGCTTTACGGCTTAGAACCGGGACTTCAAAAATGTTTTTGAACGACATGGAGCATATTAGATGTTCCAAGAGTTGAAATTGGTATTTCATACTCATGCCCGTGTCAAGAGGTATGAAACCTCTGACAGTACTTTGCCTACAAGATGGAGGAGAATAGCTCAACCAGTGAGCATGTGCTCAGATTGTCTAGGTACTACAATTGCTTGAATCAAGTGGGAGTTAATCTTCCAGATAAGATAATAATTGACAAAGTTCTCTAGTCACTATCACCAAGTTACTAGAACTTCGTGATGATCTATAATATGCAAGGGATGACGAAAGTAATTCCCGAGCTCTTCGCGATGCAAATCGGCGAAGGTAGAAATCAAGAAATAGCATCAAGTGTTGATGGTTAACAAGACCACTAGTTTCAAGTAAAGGACAAAGGAAAAGAAAGGGAACTTCAAGAACAATGGCAAGCAAGTTGCCACTCCCATGAAGAAGCCCAAAGCTAGACCCAAGCCTGAAACTGAGTGCTTCTACTGCAAAGGAAATTGTCACTAGAAGTGGAACTGCCCTAGATACTTGGCGGATAAGAAGGATGGCATAGTGAACAAAGGTATATTGGATATACATGTTATTGATGTGTACTTTACTAGTGTTTATAGCAACCCCTCGGTATTTGATACTGGTACAGTTGCTAAGAGTAGTAACTCAAAACGGGAATTGCAAAATAAACAGAGACGAGTTAAGGGCGAGGTGATGATGTGTGTTGGAAGTGATTCCAAGGTTGATAAGATCACCATCGCACACTCCCTTTACCTTCGGGATTAGTGTTGAACCTAAAATAAATGTTATTTTGTGTTTGCGTTGATCATGAATATGATTGGATCATGTTTATTGCAATACGGTTATTCGTTTAAGTCAAAGAATAATTGTTGTTCTATTTACATGAATAAAACCTTTTATGGTCATACACTCAATATAAATGGTTTATTGAATCTCGATCGTAGTGATACACATATTCATAATATTGAAGCCAAAAGATACAAAGTTAGTAATGATAGTGCAACTTATTTGTGGCACTGCTGTTTAGGTCATATTGATGTAAAGCGCATGAAGAAACTCCATGCTAATGAGCTTTTGGAATCACTTGATGCTTGCGAACCATGCCTCGTGGGCAAGATGACTAAGACTCCG
The DNA here is from genome assembly GCF_002575655.3 of Aegilops tauschii subsp. strangulata. Taxonomy (NCBI): domain Eukaryota; kingdom Viridiplantae; phylum Streptophyta; class Magnoliopsida; order Poales; family Poaceae; genus Aegilops; species Aegilops tauschii. The sequence continues at coordinate 494,172,046 of NC_053038.3, read as the reverse complement.
TTCTCCGGAAAAATTGAACGAGCAACTGACTTATTGGGAATAATACATACTGATGTATGCGGTCCGATGAGTGTTGAGGCTCACAGCGGGTATCATTATTTTCTGACCTTCACAGATGATTTGAGCAGATATGGTATATCTACTTGATGAACATAAGTCTGAAACATTTGAAAAGTTCAAAGAATTTCAAAGTGAAGTGGAAAATCATCGTAACAAGAAAAATAAAGTTTCCACGATCTGATCGCGGAGACGAATATTTGAGTTACGAGTTTGGTCTTCAATTAAAACAATGTCGAATAGTTTCACAAACTCATGCCACCTGGAACACCACAGCATAATGGTGTGTCCGAACGTCATAACCGTACTTTATTGGATATAGTGCAATCTATGATGTCTCTTACCGATTTACCATTATCGTTTTGGGGTTATGCATTAGAGACAGCTACATTCACGTTAAATAGGGCACCGTCTAATCCATTGAGACGACACCGTATGAACTACGGTGTGGCTAGAAACCTAAGCTGTCGTTTCTTAAAGTTTGGGGTTGCGATGCTTATGTGAAAACGTTTCAACCAGATAAGCTCGAACCCAAATCGGAGAAGTGCATCTTCATAGGATTTCTAAAAGAAAATGTTGGGTACACCTTCTATCACAGATCCGAAGGCAAGATGTTTCTTGCTAAGAATGGATTCTTCCTAGAGAAGGAGTTTCTCTCGAAAGAAGTGAGTGGGAGGAAAGTAGAACTTGATGAGGTAATTGTACCTGCTCCCGAATTGGAAAGAAGTATCACAGAAATCAGTTCTAGTGATGCCTACTGTCGTGGAATTGTCACGGCAGATGTCCTCAAGCTAGGACTTAGTCGTGGAGCCATCGCCGCTAGGAAGCTTGAAGGGGTTAACGGGACAAGGAACACGACGGTTTATACTGGTTCGGCCCCTTACGGTGAAGGTAAAAGCCTACGTCCAGTTGAGGTGGTATTGATTAGGGTTTCGATGACCAGGGAGCTTAACTGCTATGCCTGGCTCTCGATGAGATCTTTCTTGTCCCTAAACCGCTGCCGGGTCGTCCCTTTATATAGGGAGGCTGACGCCCAGCAGCTCTCAGAGTCCTGGCCGGCTCATAAGAGTGTCCGGCTCGGACTCTCAACTATTCTTGCCTTATATTACAAGTTCTACCATAATAATGATTGTAACTACGGGCCTTAAGCCATATCCGGGTCTTAAGCCCATCTTTGGCCCACCGTCTTCAAGCTTGGCGCCGGGCTTCTGGCGATGACCATTATGAGTAACCCGGCCCCTTCTGGCGGGTGACTCTAAGGTCTATATCCTCAACATTAGGCCCCAGATTGATTTGAGCCGGCTCATGTCAATCTTCAATTCTTTCGACAGAAAAAATCTCCGGCTTACCATTTGTGTGAAGGCCATAACCCGGCGTGACGTCATCCTCTGGACTCCGGGTAATCCGCCGTGACGTCATCCTCCATTAAGCCCCTTTTTTACTCCACCAGATCCGCAACGGATCTTATCTTTACCGCCATCCCGAAAATCGAGGCGTTTCATGGGGAGATAACCACGCCGCGGTCTCCTCGTTTCTCGCGCCCACTTATGAGCTCGCCCTTATAAATAGCCCGGCCCGACGGGCCTTCAGCCACTCTTCTTCCTCCTCGCGCCACTATTCCTCCGCTCGAGCTCGAACTCCGCCGCCGCCGCCGTACCCCCGGTCTTCGTCAACCTTGGCCGCTGCATCACCCTGACTCGGTCCAGACAAACGGCGGCAACCTCCGCATCTCTTCAGCACGGTGAGTCCTCGCTACTCCATAGGGCAGATCCGCACTAGGGCTCCGTAGTTCTTCCTCTGTTCTTCGTAGTTCATCGCGGGCCTTCGGTAGATTTGGTTTTTACTGCCCTTCTTGATCTTAGACCTGTATAGACCTGCCGCGGTAGCTGTTTGGCACTCATTTCAAATGTAAGTAGATATCTTTTGACTGCCTAAAGGCCCCATTCAAGCCCAAGAACTTCCCTCGCGTCTGTTTTTAGGTCTAGAAATTTTCTTTTTCTGCCGACCACTTGATCCAAATTATTTACCGCAATGTGTGAAACTTGTTTTCACCACACTTAGTAAAAAATTGCACTCGTTGAGCCATGGCGGCTTACATTTCCGGTTTAAAGAAACCACACGCCATAGAACCTTCCGACTTAAAGGAGACCATGCGCCATAGGATTTTCCGGCTCATCTGTGATAAGGCCGTAGACAATCGAATTACTCTCAACACCTTGGGCGGCTTAAATAACCTGATGCACCTTAGATATATGTCATTAGTCCCCTCCATAAGCCGCCACTTTACCATTGAACTGTAAATTTCCTCCGGCTTATAATTAAACCAGCCATTTCCTTTTATCATAGGCTGCCGACTTTCACCATGCCTCCCAAAGCTCCTAAAGCCTCCATCACTTGCAATTGGATGAGGTCCAATGTCACCAACGAGACGTTAGCAGATTTTGTCAAGTCAGGCTACCTGCCCAAGAAGGATGTCATGTCCTACCGTGCCCCTGACCTTTCAGAGGAGAGACCATAGCCAAAGGACGGGGAGGTGGTCATTTTTGCGGATCACATGAGCCGGGGCTTCGCACCGCCCGGCTCAAAGTTTTTTAGAGACGTGCTGAACTTCTTTGACCTGCGGCCACAAGATATAGGACCCAACTCGGTGTCCAACATCTGCAACTTCCAAGCGTTCTGCGAGGTCTACCTTGGAGAGGAGCCCAGCCTGCTGCTCTTCAGAGAGCTCTTCTACCTGAACCGTCAGAATGAGTGCGCCAACGGGCCAAGTTTGGAGCTTGGTGGCATCTCCATTCAGCGGCGGAGGGACTGCCTTTTCCCTTACGCAGAGCCGCCAAGCCACCCCAAAGACTGGAACCAGACGTGGTTCTATTGCCAAGACACGTCGCCGGCTGATGAGAGTCCGTTGCCCGGCTTTCGCCCCTCGCGTCTGGAACCAACACACCCTCTGTCAGACAAGCTGACTCAAGCGGAGCGCCAACCTCTGCTCCCCACCATCAACAAGATCAAGGCTCTCCTGGGCAATGGTCTCAACGGAATCGATCTGGTCCGGGTCTGGATCTCCTGGCGGGTGATCCCATTGAGCCGCCGCCCCGGCTTAATGTGCGAGTACACGGGCCGAAAGGATGACCCCCAGAGACACAGCCGCAACGATCTTCCTGAAGATGTTGCAGAGGATATGACCAAGGCTCTCTTGAACGAGAGCCTGGCAGACTGCGGGAGGACCGGCTTAGCCCCCTTCTGCAAGACCAACCCAGCCCCAGCAGTAAGCCGCTGATCTGAACATCTTATCTTCTTTTGTATATAACTTTCATCTGAATCTTTTAAGAAATCATCATTGTATTTTTCAGGCTGATGACAAATTTTGGAAGGTCAAATATGACCATGAGGCGGCCAAGAAGGCCAGAAAGGCGAAGAAAGCCGCCAAGAAAGCCGCTCCCCGTAAGAAGGGAAGTAGGCCTACTGCTTCAGAGCTGATGCAATTAAGCGACAGCTCCGAGTCAGAGGTAACCCTTGAACCTGTAAGCTCTTGCTATATCTGCTATTTATTTCTGTCCACCTTATCAATACTATTTATCAATAGGATGACACCGGCGCAAGTAACCCGGTGGTTGAAGAGGTAATGTCACTTTCCTCCGACTCGGAGCCCTTGCCAAGGCTGAAAGTCCGAAGGGTAACCCGGAAAGTAAGCTTTTCACATCCTTTAGCTTATCAAGATCCTCAATTTATTTTGAAGCGACAGGTTCATGAAAGCCGGCGGCACACCCGGACCAACAAAGACACTGACCTTTCCTCCGGGTTACCTGACGCATCGAGGAAACGCCGGACCGAGGTGATCTCAAAGTTGTACCCTTTTCATCCTTTGGCAGGTGTTATACGTCAACCGCTCAACTCTTCTGACTCAAATTATCAGGAAACTTCCCCCTCTTCTGGCGACTCTATACAGTCGAATCTGCCGGCTTTTAAGACCGTGCCCGGGTAATGATAATCATCTCATGTTGTACTTTGTCTTTACTTACACCATTGTGCTTAACCTTTCTGTCTTTTCAGTGCCCAGGCAAAACTTACCAAGAAGGCGAAGAAGAACAAGCCGGTCGAAGAGCCGGACTTGCCTGAACCAGAGGTAGTCGCTCAAGAGCCGCCAGCTGCCTCTGCTCCTGAAGCCGCTGCTCCAACCAACAAGCCCATAGCAGAAGCTTCTGTTAACCCGGAGGCCTCCAGCTCGGCTCAACCAGCAGATGACCCGGATGTGGTAATCACTCGGACGGAATTTGTTGAGCCGGGGAGACCTACTGCACTGGCCAAGTGTTCTGCCAAGGGGGAGTTGCTTCAGCCCCGCCGGGTTAATCTGGACCTCACCGACTACACCAACCTGAGCATTGGAGAGCTCGTCTCCGGCTACGTCAGCCAAGTGCACAAGAGCCGGGATGCTGAGATTGCCATGGTGAACCAGATTCAGCAGAAGTCTGAGGTATTATTCTTCTGTCTTCTTACTTACTGCATAGTTACCTTTACCATGCTAGCCCCCAAGTCGACGACTTATGACTGCATATGTTGTAGACTTAAGTTCCGGCTTACTCAATTGAACCGGCAATTTGTAGATAGAAACGTTCAATATGCATTAGCCCCCAAGTGCCAAGTGTCTTTGCTTGGAAAGTGCTTGGGACTTTAAAAGTGTGCAATAACTGTTCATCCTATAACTCGGAAATTATGCAGGCTGCTTGTAAAAAGTTTGAAGCTGACATCTCCGATCTGAAGAACCGGCTGAAGACGCAAGAAATGGAGACCCGGAAAGCAAATGCTAAATTTGTGTCCAGTATTGCTGCACAAGAACAGCTGAAGACAAACTTTGACGCTGAACGGAGAGCCTGGGCCGAAGAGAAGGCCACTCTGGTGAACCGGGCCGAACAGGCGGAGAAAGCTCTCTCAGAGAAGACCGCCGAACTCTCCGGCTTAAAGCGCCAGGTGTCCCAGATGGTTGCCGCAATCTTCGGTAAGTCATCTCACCGGCTTTCATCAAGTTTAGAATCTTTATATCTCATAACTCATCCTTGTCGGCGGCTTATCTGATTCTGTTAAACAGGTCCTAGAAGTGCCAACCTCAACCAGAGTGTGGTAATCAAGCTGAAGGCCGTGTACACCCTGGTGGAGCAACTCTACATCGGGTCACAGCGTGCCTTGGCTGTGGTGGCCCTATCCAACGAGGTGCCGACTCACCTGGCGGAAGTTCTTCGCCGGCTCGCCGTTCTGCCTCAACGTATCCAAGAGCTGCGACGGGCCTCTGCAAGAGCCGAAGCGATCGCCGCGCTGAGCCGGGCCAAGGCGTTCCTTCCAGAGTTAGACCCGGCGGACATCGCCCTCGGCTATCCAAGTTTGAAGGAAGACGGCACAGCCTTCGACCAAAGGGACTTTGCCGCCTGCGTGAAGATCGTGCGCTCGGTGGCCACCCTCATTGGAAACGACACAGATCTGACCAAGTACCAGCCGGGTTACAATGCGGAAAATCAGAGGATCCCGACCCCGCGCTATGAAGCCCTCAGCTTAATCCCGCCGGCTCGTCAGCACACCTTCGCCCCGGAGATTGACCCGGCCGGGTTAATTGACGAGGAAGCTCAGTTGGAAGCTCTGAGCGGCATCGACTGGAAGTCATCAATTTTCCAGGTCTTGGGAACAGCCGGAGGAGAAGAGAGGGATGAGCCGGAGACGTCAACCCAGCAAGCAGCTTAACTCTGCAGGCGGCTTACAAAACAATGCTTCACCCTTTTGGACTCGATGAGTCTTGTAATAAAGTAGGATCAATACTTTAAATTTGTCGTGCAATCGTGCACGCGTTGAATGCTGAAGTCCTTTGAAGTTGTCTCCTCTATATTTCTCCGGGTCATAATCGATTATTCATTTTCCTTAAGCTCAAAATAACTGCCCTTAACTATCCTGCATAGAAGGACAAATCACAAGTCTCTAGGCGGCTTACCGCACTGAGAAGCATAGTTTTAAACATATAACCCGGAATATGAATAAAAAAAGACTGGTCCTCAGTTATGTCCTTGATATAACCGTAACAACACACTTACCAGCCTGCAAGCACACTTCCGGTTTAGCTAACCCGGGCAATAAGATTGGTACCTCAATTCCGGTTTACCAGTCTTAAAGACACTGGTTGTATTCGATTAACCTTGTAAATCAAAGTTAAACCGGCAAAGTGAAACCCGGCCGTACACACTTTGAAATAATCAGAAGAAACTCGCTATAAATCGGAAAAACTTAGGGGCTTCCAGTTCGAATACGACCAGAGACCCGTCCCAAAGGGGTTATGCTAGGATTCGAATACGATCATATAGCCCCCAGTGGGTGTGGCGTTGCCAATCAAAAGGGTACCGACAGCTATGTTCTCTTTGGTTCGAATACGACCCATGTTTGAACAGGAAGCCCCCAAGTGATTGTAAGAATTGTTTAACGACGCTGATTCGAATACGATCCACGTCGGTTCCCAAAGGGGTTAAACTATGATTCAAATATGATCAAAGAAAACGCCCCAATGAGCTCGGCACTTTGCCAATCAAATGGGTATCGACAGCTATGTTCTCTTTGGTTCGAATACGACCTATGTTTGAACAAGAAGCCCCCAAGTGACCTTATTGCCTACGGCTAGATTCGAATGCGATCATAAGCCGGATCCTCCTTCAAGCTATCATGTAATCTTGCAATGAAAACAACACGTGCACATTTGGAGGAGAAAAAAGGACAGAGGTCCTGCTTTATTGCTTATCATAATATATACATGGCTTAGAGAAATATGTACATTATGAGAGCCGGTGGCTCAAGTGTAGTAAGGCCGAAGCTGAGCTATGTTCCACGGCCGACGGGTCTCTTCCTCCGACTTACGTGAATCTTTGTGCTCCCGAATGTCAATGAGGTAATATGACCCGTTGTGCAAATTCTTGCTGACCACAAAGGGCCCTTCCCAAGGTGGAGATAACTTGTGCGCATCGGTTTGATCTTGGATAAGCCGGAGCACGAGATCACCTTCCTGAAAGACCCGGGATTTAACCCGGCGACTATGATAACGGCGCAGGTCTTGTTGGTAAATCGCTGAGCGAGCTGCTGCCACATCACGCTGTTCGTCCAACAAATCAAGAGCATCTTGGCGCGCCTGTTCATTATCCGCCTCAACATAAGCCGCCACTCGAGGCGAGTCATGACGGATGTCACTGGGGAGGACTGCTTCTGCCCCATAAACCATGAAGAAAGGCGTGAAACCTGTAGACCTGTTAGGAGTAGTGTTGATGCTCCATAACACGGAGGGCAACTCCTCCACCCAACAACCCGGCGTCCGTTGCAAAGGGACCAAAAGCCGGGGCTTGATGCCCTTCAGAATCTCCTGATTAGCTCTCTCAGCTTGACCATTGGATTGAGGATGAGCCACCGAGGAAACATCAAGTCGGATATGCTCTCGTTGACAAAACTCTTCCATGGCGCCTTTGGATAGATTGGTGCCATTGTCAGTTATAATGCTGTGCGGAAAGCCAAAGCGAAAAATCACCTTTTTCATAAATTGAACCGCCGTGGCTGCATCACACTTGCTAACTGGCTCCGCTTCAACCCACTTGGTAAATTTGTCAACTGCCACCAAGAGGTGGGTCTTCTTATCCTTGGACCTTTTAAAAGGCCCAACCATATCAAGCCCCCAGACCGCGAAGGGCCAAGTGATTGGGATCATCCTCAGCTCCTGAGCCGGCACATGAGCCCTTCGTGAGAACCTTTGGCAACCATCACATTTACTGACCAAGTCCTCCGCATCAGCATGAGCCGTCAGCCAATAAAAACCATGACGAAAAGCCTTGGCCACAAGAGATTTTGAGCCGGCGTGATGGCCACAATCCCCTTCATGAATCTCACGCAAGATCTCTTGACATTCCTCAGGGAAGACACAACGCTGGAATGCTCCCGTAACACTGCGGTGATGCAACTCGCCATTGATAACAATCATTGACTTAGCCCGCCGGGTTATTTGTCTGGCCAAAGTTTCATCCTCAGGCAACTCTCCCCGGGTCATGTAAGTCAGATAGGGCATTGTCCAGTCCGATATGATGTGGAGAGCCGCCACCAGTCGTGCCTCCGGGTCAGGGACAGCCAAGTCTTCCTCTGTAGGCAACTTAACAGAAGGGTTATACAGGACATCCAGGAAAGTATTAGGCGGCACCGGCTTTCGCTGAGAGCCCAGCCGGCTTAGAGCATCAGCCGCCTCGTTCTTCCTGCGATCAATGTGCTCTACTTGGTAGCCCTGAAAGTGCCAGCAATGGCATCAACTTCACGGCGATAAGCCGCCATGAGAGGGTCCTTAGAGTCCCACTTGCCTGATACTTGTTGAGCCACCAAGTCTGAGTCACCGAAACACCTTACCCAGCTCAAGCTCATCTCCTTAGCCATCCGAAAACCGTGGAGCAAGGCCTCGTACTCAGCTGCGTTGTTGGTACAAGGAAACATCAATTGTAGCACATAATGGAACTTATCACCCTTAGGGGAAGCCAATACGACTCCAGCCCCCGAGCCCTCCAACTGCCTGGACCCATCAAAGTGAATAGTCCAATATGTGTTATCCGGCTTTTGCTCGGGCACTTGTGACTCTGTCCAATCATTGATGAAATCCACCAAGGCCTGAGATTTAACAGCGGTGCGTGGCACGTATTTGAGACCATGAGGTCCGAGCTCTATAGCCCACTTAGCCACTCTCCCTGTGGCCTCTTTGTTTTGAATGATATCACCAAGAGGGGCAGAACTGACCACAGTGATGGGATGACCCTGGAAATAATGCTTAAGCTTCCGGCTCGCCATGAACACACCATAAACAAGCTTCTGCCAATGTGGATACCGCTGTTTGGACTCGATGAGCACTTCGCTGACATAATAAACCGGCCGCTGAACCGGATGCTCCTTACCCTCTTCCTTGCGCTCCACCACCACAGCTACACTGACGGCTCGTGTGTTCGCCGCCACATATAGTAATAAGGGCTCCTTATCAACCGGAGCAGCAAGGACTGGGGGCTCTGCCAGCTGCTTCTTCAAATCCTCAAAAGCAGTATTAGCTGCATCATTCCAGACAAAGTTATCAGTTTTCTTCATCAACTGATATAATGGCATGGCCTTCTCACCCAAACGGCTTATAAACCGGCTTAAAGCAGCGATGCGACCCGCCAAGCGCTGAACGTCATTTATACACGCCGGTTTAGTCAGGGAGGTGATGGCCTTGATCTTCTCCGGGTTAGCTTCAATGCCTCTGTCAGAAACCAAGAAACCCAAGAGTTTGCCTGCAGGAACACCAAAAACACACTTGGCCGGGTTAAGCATCATCTTGTAAACCCGGAGATTATCAAAGGTTTCTCTCAAATCATCTATCGGGGTTTCCTCCTTTATGGATTTAACCACAATATCGTCCACATAAGCATGAACATTGCGCCCAATTTGGTTATGAAGACACTTCTGCACGCAACGCTGATAAGTCGCCTGTGCACACTTGAGTCCAAAGGGCATGGACACATAGCAGAAGGCTCCAAAGGGAGTGATGAACGCCGTCTTCTCCTGGTCCTTAACTGCCATTTTAATCTGATGATATCCGGAATAAGCATCCAAGAAACTTAAGCGCGCACAACCTGCCGTAGCATCAATAATTTGATCAATACGGGGAAGGGCAAAAGGATCAGCCGGACACGCCTTGTTTAAGTCCGTGTAGTCCAGACACATCCGCCAAGTGTCGTTCTTCTTGAGTACGAGGACCGGGTTAGCTAGCCACTCTGGGTGAAAGAGCCGGGCCACCTCTTCACCAATAGCTTTCCGCCTCTCCTCATTGAACCGCCGAAGGAACTGCCTGACCGGCTTAAATTTTGGATCAACATTGAGAGTGTGCTCAGCGAGTTCTCTAGGTACACCTGGCATGTCAGAAGGTTTCCATGCGAAGATGTCCCTATTCTCACGGATGAACTCGATGAGCGCGCTTTCCTATTTTGGATCCAGATTGGCACTGATGCTAAACTGCTGAGATGAATCTCCTGGAACGAAATCAACAAGTTTAGTCTCATCAGCCGACTTAAATTTCATTGCCGGCTCATGCTCCGTAGTCGGCTTTTTCAGAGAGGTCATGTCCGTTGGGTCAACGTTGTCTTTGTAAAACTTTAACTCCTCTGTTGCACAAATAGATTCTGCATAAGCTGCATCGCCTTCCTCACACTCCAGAGCCACCTTCCGGCTGCCGTGAACCGTAATGGTCCCATTGTGACCCGGCATCTTGAGCTGTAAGTATACATAACACGGCCGTGCCATGAACTTAGCGTAAGCCAGCCGCCCAAATATGGCATGGTACGGACTTCTTATCTTAACCACCTCAAAGGTCAATTTTTCCACCCTGTAGTTGTGCTCATCTCCAAAGGCCACTTCCAACTCGATCTTGCCGACTGGATAAGCCGACTTACCAGGTACCACACCGTGGAAAATAGTGTTTGACTGGCTGAAGTTCTTATCAATCAACCCCATACGACGGAACGTCTCATAATAGAGGATGTTGATGCTGCTGCCTCCATCCATGAGCACCTTAGTGAACTTATATCCTCCCACCTGAGGAGCCACCACCAAGGCCAAGTGACCCGGATTATCCACCCGGGGTGGGTGATCCTCCCTACTCCACACTATAGGCTGCTCAGACCATCGTAAATAGCGTGGAACCGCCGGCTCAACAGCATTCACAGCCCTCTTATGAAGCTTCTGATCTCGCTTACACAGATTGGTGGTAAACACATGGTACTGTCCACCGCTAAGCTGCTTTGGATTGGTCTGATAACCCCCCTGCTGCTGATGACCCTGGCCAGACTGTTGATTAAAGCCCCCTTGGCCGTTCTGAGAATTAGAATTTGAGCCGCCGCCCGGGCCATGAAAGCCGCCGGCGCCTGAGCCGCCGCCCGGGCCATTGTAATTCTTAAAGGCCTTCATGATTGCACAATCCTTCCATAGATGGGTAGCTGGCTTCTCTCTAGAGCCATGCCTTGGACAAGGCTCATTCAACAGCTACTCCGGCGTCGGGCCTGACCCGCCGGCTCGGGGAGGGGGCCTCCCCTTGCGTCGCTGGTTATTACCCTGTGAGCTGGCGTTGGCTACGAACTCTAGGCTGCCATCGGCCTTGCGCTTGCCACCTCCTTGGTTCCCCGGGTTATGCTGAGGACCCTTGCCGTTGCCGTTCTTCTTTCCCTTCCCTGTCCTTTCATCATCTGAAGGGGGGTCCTTGGTACCATCAGAATCGGCGTACTTGACAAGAGCCGCCATTAGTGTACCCATATCATTGCAGTCGCGCTTAAGCCGCCCGAGTTTCATCTTCAGGGGCACAAAACGACAATTCTGCTCCAACATTAAGACTGCAGAGCCGGCATCCATCTTATCTGATGAATGTATGATCTCTTTGACCCGGCGAACCCAATGCGTCGTGGATTCACCCTCCTACTGCTTACAGTTAGTCAAATCCACAATTGACATAGACTGCCTACAGGTATCCTTGAAGTTTTGGATGAACCGGGCTTTCAGCTCAGCCCAAGACCCGGCGGAATTCGGTGGTAGCCCTTTCAACCAAGTGCGGGCAGTCCCATCCAACATCATGGTGAAGTATTTGGCCATTGCTGCCTCACTGACCTCCAGCAGTTCCATGGCCATCTCGTAACTCTCGATCCAGGCTGCGGGTTGTAAGTCGGCCGTGTAATTAGGCACCTTCCTAGGGCCTTTGAAGTCCTTGGGTAGACGTTCATTGCGGATAGCTGGCACTAAACAAGGGACACCCCCAGTCCTGGTAGGGATACCCACGTCGACGGACGTCGTCGGATAAGCCGGGGGAGTCTGGTAAGCCGTCAACTGAGGCACGTGCTCCGCCTCTTGCCGCGCTCTGTCTTGGTCCGCTGCGTGAAATGCTCCGTTATGAGCCGGGCCATGGCCAGGGGGCGGGTCATGGCGTCGGACGTTACTTGAGCCGGTCGCTGAGACCATGTGTCTGCTGTAACTCGGGCTCCGGCCTGGACGAGGGGTCGAGTGGATCCTGTGCCGGCTGTAGGAGTACGCCTCTTGCTGCGCCAGCGCTGTCTGAAGGAGTTCCCTGACCCGGCGGGTTTCAATAGCCGTCGGAGAGTCGCCATCAATTGGGAGAGCCGCCAGCCGTGCTGCCGCGGCGACCATGTTCTCCAGCGGGTTAGCATAATGACCCGGTGGTATTGGCACGTACTGAGGCGGGGCAGGGGGCACCTGGGGAGGCCCCATCACTTGTGGCTGAATAGGGGCCCCAGACCCGGGCACTATGATCCCTGGCGGGTTACTAGCCCCTGCACCTGGTGTGTTGAAGAGGTTGCGTGGATCGTAAACCGGAGGGAGTCGAGATTGGGCCTTTTGATGCCTCCTTCTCATGACCTCATTGGACGCGTTTTGATCCATCGTGAGCCGGAAGGACTGCGCCTGGATCAACTGAGTTTGGGCGTCGAGAGCCGACCTCTCCGCAGCCATCCTGATCCCTTCTGCTGCCAGATCCTCCTTAGCTTTTACAAGATCTAACTTTAATTGCGCCACCTCCGCATCATGCTGAGCTTGATCCGCCGGGTCAACCGCAGCGGTCAACAGGGCCGTCATCTTATCCGTGAGATCCATCAGCACCTGAGCCGGCGAAGGCACCGGGTTTCCCGCTCCAGTAGCAAGGTTCTGAACAGGCTGCGCACCGGCCATGAAGACTCCCACCTGACTTGGCGGCTCAAACAGGTCCGGAATACTATCACCATCGGAACAACCCATAAGCCGGCCATCTTGAAGCTGATACAACGAGTTTGACTCATCTGTGGACGACTCGCCGTCAGAGCCGGCGGCCGTTTGATCACCAGGTCCAGATCGATCAGAGGGCCCTCCATGGATACATCCCACAAAAGCATGCTTTAAGGCAGGCCGGGCCCGGGCGGGTCGTGCGCGCTGAGCCGTCTCGATGAGGTCGGCGCAGAGATCCGGCTCAGGGCCCGGCTCACCAATCTTGCCAATGAAAACATGAATTCCGCCGAAGGGGACCCGGTACCCGTACTCAATTGAGCCGGCGTCGGGGCCCCAGTTTGCATCATCGATGTAGAGCTTGCCGCGACGACTCTTGGTCATCCGGCCCACAGCATATCCCTTGAGCCCTTCGAAGCTGCCCTTCAAGAACTCAAATCCACCGTGCGCTGGCCCCACGGTGGGCGCCAACTGTCGTGGAATTGTCACGGCAGATGTCCTCAAGCTAGGACTTAGTCGTGGAGCCATCGCCGCTAGGAAGCTTGAAGGGGTTAACGGGACAAGGAACACGACGGTTTATACTGGTTCGGCCCCTTACGGTGAAGGTAAAAGCCTACGTCCAGTTGAGGTGGTATTGATTAGGGTTTCGATGACCAGGGAGCTTAACTGCTATGCCTGGCTCTCGATGAGATCTTTCTTGTCCCTAAACCGCTACCGGGTCGTCCCTTTATATAGGGAGGCTGACGCCCAGCAGCTCTCAGAGTCCTGGCCGGCTCATAAGAGTGTCCGGCTCGGACTCTCAACTATTCTTGCCTTATATTACAAGTTCTACCATAATAATGATTGTAACTACGGGCCTTAAGCCATATCCGGGTCTTAAGCCCATCTTTGGCCCACTGTCTTCAAGCTTGGCACCGGGCTTCTGGCGATGACCATTATGAGTAACCCGGCCCCTTCTGGCGGGTGACTCTAAGGTCTATATCCTCAACACCTACACCAATTAGTGGGAAGTTAATGATGATGATCATGAAACTTCAGATCAAGTTACTACCGAACCTCGTAGGTCAGCCAGAGTAAGGTCCGCACCAGAGTGGTACGGTAATCCTGTTCTGGAGGTCATGTTACTTGACCATGACGAACCTACGAACTATGAGGAAGCGATGATGAGCCCAAATTCCGCAAAATGGTTTAAGGCCATGAAATCTGAGATAGGATCCATGTATGAAAACAAAGTATGGACTTTGGTGGAATTGCCGATGATCGGCAAGTCATTGAGAATAAATGGATCTTCAAGAGGAAGACGGACGCTGATGGTAGTGTTACTATCTACAAAGCTCGACTTGTCGCGAAAGATTTTCGACAAGTTCAAGGTGTTGACTACGATGAGATTTTCTCACTCGTAGCGATGCTTAAGTCTGTCCGAATCATGTTAGAAATTGCCGCATTTTATGAAATCTGGCAAATGGATAACAAAACTGCATTACTTAAAGGATTTATTAAAGAAGAGTTGTATATGATGCAACCAGAAGGTTTTATCAATCCTAAAGGTGCTAACAAAATGTGCAAGCTCCAGCAATCCATCTATGGACTGGTGCAAGCATCTCGGAGTTGGAATATACGCTTTGATAAGTTGATCAAAGCATATAGTTTTATACAGACTTGCAGTGAAGCCTGTATTTACAAGAAAGTGAGTGGGAGCACTACAGCCTTTCTGATAAGTATATGTGAATGACATATTGTCGATCGGAAATGATGTAGAATTTTCTGGAAAGCATAAAGGAGTGTTTTAAAGGAGTTCTTCAAATAAAGCCTCAGTGAAGCTGCTTACATATTGAGCATCAAGATCTATGGAGATAGATCAAGACGCTTGATAAGTCTTTTCAATGAGTGCATACCATGACAAGTTTTTGAAGTAAGTTCAAAATGGAACAGTCAAAGAAGGGGTTCTTGCCTGTGTTGCAAGGGTGTGAAGTTCAGTAAGACTCAAAACCCGACCACGGCAGAAGATAGAGAGAGAATGAAAGTCATTCCCTATGCCTCAGCCGTAGGTTCTATAAAGTATGCCATGCTGTGTACCAGACCTATTGTATACCCTGCCCAGGTTTTGGCAAGGGAGTACAATAGTGATCTAGGAGTAGATCACTAGACAGCGGTCAAAATTATCCTTAGAGGACTAAGGAAATATTTCTCGGTTATGGAGGTGATAAAGAGTTCGTCGTAAAGACTTACGTCGGTGCTAGCTTTGACACCGATCTGGATGACTCTAAGTCACAATCCGGAAACATATTGAAAGTGGGAGAAATTAGCTAGAGTAGCTCCGTGCAGAGCATTGTAGACATAGAAATTTGCAAAATACATACGAATCTAAATATGGCAGACCCGTTGACTAAACTTCTCTCACAAGCAAAACATGATCACACCTTACTACTCTTTGGGTATTAATCACACGGCGATGTGAACTAGATTACTCACTCTAGTAAACCCTTTGGGTGTTGGTCACATAGTGATGTGAACTATGGGTGTTAATCACATGGTGATGTGAACTATTGATATTAAATCACATGGCGTTGTGAACTAGATTATTGACTCTAGTGCAAGTGGGAGACTGAAGGAAATATGCCCTAGAGGCAATAATAAAGTAGTTATTTTATATTTCCTTATATCATGATAAATGTTTATTATTCATGCTAGAATTGTATTAACCGAAACTTGATACATGTGTGAATACATAGACAAACAGAGTGTCACTAGTATGCCTCTACTTGACTAGCTCGTTGAATCAAAGATGGTTAAGTTTCCTAGCCATAGACATGAGTTGTCATTTGATTAACGGGATCACATCATTAGAGAATGATGTGATTGACTTGACCCATTCCGTTAGCTTAACACTTGATCGTTTAGTATATTGCTATTGCTTTCTTCATGACTCATACGTGTTCCTATGACTATGAGATTATGCAACTCCCGAATACCGGAGGAACACTTTGTGTGCTACCAAACGTCACAACATAACTGGGTGATTATAAAGGTGCTCTACAGGTTGATACGTCTCCGTCGTATCTCCTTTTCCAAACACTTTTGCCCTTGTTTTGGACTCTAACTTGCATGATTTGAATGGAACTAACCCGGACAGACGCTGTTTTCAGCAGAATTTCCATGGTGTTATTTATGTGCATAAACAAAAGTTCTCGGAATGACCCGAAACTCCACGGAACTTATTTTTGGAAAATAATAAAAATACTGGAAGAAGAATCCACGTCAGGGGGGCCTCCAGCTGTCCACGAGGGTGGGGGGCGCGCCCCCCTGCCTCGTGGGCCCCCTGACGCTGCACCGACCTCAACTCCAACTCCATATATTCGTGTTCGGGGAGAAAAAAATCAGAGAGAAGGATTCATCGCGTTTCACGATACGGAGCTGCCGCCAAGCCCTAAAACCTCTCAGGAGGGCTGATCTGGAGTCCGTTCGGGGCTCCGGAGAGGGGAATCCGTCGCCATCGTCATCATCAACCATCCTCCATCACCAATTTCATGATGCTCACCGCCGTGCGTGAGTAATTCCATCGTAGGCTTATTGGACGGTGATGGGTTGGATGAGATCCATCATGTAATCGAGTTAGTTTTGTTATTGTTTGATCCCTAGTATCCACTATGTTCTGAGATTGATGTTGCTATGACTTTGCTATGCTTAATGCTTGTCACTAGGGCCCGAGTGCCATGATTTCAGATCTGAACCTATTATGTTTTCATGAATACATGTGAGTTCTTGATCCTATCTTGCAAGTCTATAGTCACCTAGTATGTGTTATGATCCGGCAACCCCGAAGTGACAATAATCGGGACCACTCCCGGTGATGACCGTAGTTTGAGAAGTTCATGTATTCACTATGTGTTAATGCTTTGTTCTGGTACTCTATTAAAAGGAGGCCTTAATATCCCTTATTTTCCATTAGGACCCCGCTGCCACGGGAGGGTAGGACAAAAGATGTCATGCAAGTTCTTTTCCATAAGCACGTATGACTATATTCGGAATACATGCCTACATTACATTGATGAATTGGAGCTAGTTCTGTGTCACCCTATGTTATGACTGTTACATGATGAACCGCATCCGGCATAATTCTCCATCACCGATCCAACGCCTACGAGCTTTTCACATATTGTTCTTCGCTTATTTACTTTTCCGTTGATACTGTTACAATCACTACAAAACCCAAAAATATTACTTTTGCTATCGTTACCGTTACTTCCATACTACTTTGCTACTAAATTCTTTGCTGCAGATACTAAGTTATCCAGGTGTGGTTGAATTGACAACTCAACTGCTAATACTTGAGAATATTCTTTGGCTCCCCTTGTGTCGAATCAATAAATTTGGGTTGAATACTCTACCCTCGAAAACTTTTGCGATCCCCTATACTTGTGGGTTATCACAGGTGTCTCCAATGGTACTTGTTGAGTTGGCATAGATCAAGATTAAGATTTGTCACTCCGATTGTCGGAGAGGTATCTCTGGGCCCTCTCGGTAATGCACATCACTATAAGCCTTGCAAGAAATGTGACTAATGAGTTAGTTGCGGGATGATGCATTACGAAACGAGTAAAGAGACTTGCCGGTAACGAGATTGAACTAGGTATTGAGATACCGACGATCAAATCTCGGGCAAGTAACATACCGATGACAAAGGGAACAACGTATGTTGTTATGCGGTTTGACCGATAAAGATCTTCATAGAATAGGTGGGAGCCAATATGAACATCCAGGTTCCGCTATTGGTTATTGACCGGAGACGTGTCTTGGTCATGTCTACATAGTTCTCGAACCCGTAGGGTCCACACGCTTAACGTTCGGTGACGATCGATATTATGAGTTTATGTGTTTTGATGTACCGAAGATAGTTCGGAGTCCCGGATGTGATCACGGACATGACGAGGAGTCTCAAAATGGTCGAGACATAAAGATTGATATACTGGATGACTATATTCGGACACCGGAAGTGTTCCGGGTGGTTTCGGGTAAAACCGGAGTGCCGGAGGGGTTACCGGAACCCCCCGGGAGAACTAATGGGCCACATGGGCCTTAGTGGAGAGAGAGAGAGAGGGCCGGCTAGGGTAGGCCGCGCGCCCCCTCCCCCTCTGGTCCGAATTGGACTAGGGAATGGGGGGGGGGCCTTTCCTTCTCCCTCTCCTCCTTCCTTTCCCCCTCCTAGTAGGAGTAGGAAAGGGGAGTCCTACTCCTACTAGGAGGAGGACTCCTCCTCTCCTGGCGCGCCACAAGGGCCGGCCGCCCGCCCCCCTTTCTCCTTTATATACGGGGGCAGGGGGCACCCTAGGACACACAAGTTGATCATTGATCTCTTAGCCGTGTGCAGTGCCCCCCCACACCATAATCCACCTCGGTCATATCGTCGTAGTGCTTAGGCGAAGCCCTGCGCCGGTAGCTTCATCATCACCGTCATCACGCCATCGTGCTGATGAAGCTCTCCCTCGATACTCTGCTGGATCTTGAGTTCATGGGACGTCACCGAGCTGAATGTGTGTAGATCGCGGAGGTGCCGTACTTTTGGTGCTAGGATCGGTCGATCGTGAAGACGTACGACTACATCAACCGCGTTGTCATAACGCTTCCTCTTACGGTCTATGAGGGTACGTGGAAAACACTCTGCCCTCTCGTTGCTATGCATCACCATGATCTTGCGTGTGCGTAGGAAAACTGTTGAAATTACTACGTTCCCCAACATCCTCCTCCCCCAGCCGCCGCCCCACCTCCATCCTCCTTCCTCCCCCCTCCTTCTGGCATGTTAGAATAGAGTAGAAAATTTTTAGTAAGTGTTGAATTTTTTTAGTAAGTATTGAATAGAGTAACTTGTTAGATTATAACTAGTAGTAGAATAGAAAATAAATTATAGTAATATACATTTTTAATAAAACAATTCATAATAGAAATTGTTAGGTGTAGAAAATTTTCAATATAGAAATGTATTGGAATGCTATATGAGAAATTTTTAGTGGTTTCGTTATAAAAATGTATTGTTGATATAGAAAATGTTAATAGTTTTGTTATAAAAAAAGCTAGTACTAATTTAGGTATAGAAAGTTTCAAATGTTTACTAACTTTGTTCATAGGTTTGGATGTAGTTGATGCCTAGTGAATTTTGAGAGAGAGAGAGAGAGAGCTAATGAAATGAAATGGTTTCACAAAAAAATGAAATATTATGCTTGCTATCAAAATTAAACCACTGAAATGCAATGAGCATACCAAGTTTGAAATTTTCTATACATATGCTTATGTGTTTACGCTCATATGTGGCACAGGGTATATCACCGACGAGCCGGTCGATGACGCCCAGAAGATCACCGACGACACCCGCATCCTCGACAAATTTCTGTTCCGTCAAATTTCACGCGCTCGATATGTCCTTTTTAGCAAAGGACATGCCTGATTTTTTCATGAATTTTGGCATGACTTGTGCTAGATAGTACGAAATATCGAGTGCCCGTGATTTGCCAGAACAGGAATTAAATGACATTCCGGCAAACCATAGGTAATTTTTTTTATGTCATTACTCGATATATGTAACAGGTTGACTGTCATTCTGTCGGGGCTCCTTGTCTGACTTTCAGTCTGTTCTTGACGGAAGGATGCCGATTGTTGTTGTGGGGGTCGCTTCTCCTTATTCTCCTTGTGCTAGACCTTTGTTATGCAGTAGGGGAAGGGGGAGTAGCGACCATCACCGACGGTCTTAAAATCAGTGAAGGAGTGTCCACTATATATGATAGAGGACGAAGAATCCCGACTGTTGTCGTGTGGGTAGCTTCTTCTTCATTCGAAGGTGCTAGACATTTTGATGTAATGCACTTTCAAATGAAAGTAGGAGCTAGCGGTCGCAAATGTCAGAGAGGAAGAATCCTGATTGTTTTCATGGGGATCGCTTCCTCTTCCTTCTTCTCGTGATATACCTTGGTAATGCATGAGAGAAGGAGGGGAAGCGACCATCACCGACGGTCGAAATAACTGTGAGGGAGTGTCCACCATATACACCACATAAGATGAGAGTTTTCAAGAAAAAGACTCGACAGACCGACAGTCAACCCGTGATGAATAATAATGATCTAATTTTTTTATAGTACATATATTGAATTTCAGAAGTTTAATCTTTGAATTATGAACATAGGAAATGTCTGACGACGATAGGATCCCTGAGTGCGACTACTACGGCGACGACCGGGGTCTGTGCGACAGGCCTCACATGCAAGACGGTCGGTGCTTCAGTATTAAACTCGACGAGACCTTTGATGTCTATACGGTATGCAACGACGACAAGTCTTTTCTCGTAATTAAGCATGACTTTTGCTTCTTCAACGTGTAATTTCCGCTTTCTACAATTCGACTAGTGCATTCCCTGCCACCCTTCTTCAACGTTATATCTTGGAAAAGCTGGATTTCAAAGATCATGAGAATATGGAGATAAAGAGAGTTCACCTCAGGACCCATCACGGATTTGCAACAGCCGTCTCTCTGAATGGGTCAGAGGGTCCAATTGGATTTGGCTTGGTGGCTCTGAATAGTGTAAACAGGATAAGAGATAGCATAGAAATGATTAAGGTGTTCGGTTATTTTTTGAGGTTGATCTCTAAAAATGTAGGAAGAAGCTCACCACCTCAGTTACCTGATCCACCTTGATAGTTTCGACGTAGTTATGAACTCAATGTGATTTTGGATCATTAAAATCCATAAATATGTCCTTACCCTTGCCAACGTTTGCCCTTGAAGTAGGGGTTATCCAGTCTTCTTAGTTGCAACCTTGAGGGACTAATCTTAAATATGCTTGAACAAACAACAATCCATCCAATCAGGTTGAGATTTACCATCAAAACACATTAGGGCAATAGATGCATGTTCAAATAAGTCACAAAAAAATCCATGTGTTTTTTATTTAGTACTTCCCCGTCTCAAAATAAGTGTCTCAACTTTATACAAACTTTAATACAAACTTAGTACACCTGCGTTTCAAAATAAGCGTCTCAACTTTGTACTAACTTTAGTAAAAACTTAATATACTTTGTACTAAGTTTGTACTAAAGTTAGTGCAGAGTTGAGACACTTATTTTGGGACGGAGAGAGTAATAGGTATTCATATACGGTCAACCTTTTTCTTGTGTGTGATTGTCAGTTTTTCTTAAGTGATGGACTAAGTTACAAAAGCTTCTGGTCCGGACACAACAAGTATAGTGAAAATGAGGAGCCAAAACACGTGGAATGTTTGGCAAATGCTACTATTTATTACCGGTATGTAACAGTGAAGCATTTGTTTCTAAAAGAATTGGAATCTTATTTGTTTATGCAAGAAGCTCATTTTCTTGTGATCAATACTACAGTGGTATTATGTGCAAATCTCCACAGGAAGATGCATACCTTCCCCGGCATTTCCAAATTCCATAAACGATTCCATTCCTCCTGACCATTGGCAGAAGTACATGATGGCCCGGCATCAGCCCCCTTACGAGTATCTTTCAGACGTACAGCGAGATGGTATACCCCTTTGACAGTAAACTTTCCTTTGGGGTCAAAGTGCCAGGCGACCTCGTCCTCCATGTCTGGCCTCACCGGAATGGCCAAAATATCACGCACATTAGATTCATAGAACAAGTCTCTTAGGAGTTGCTCATCCCAAGACTGACTTATCGGATCAAGAAGTTCAAAGACCCGCGTGACAACGACATTCCCTCTGACAGTGGTTGGTTTTCTTGTGTTGCCCCTGGGAATCCAAGGGTCTTCCCAAACTTTAATGTTGTCACCAGACCCAACACGCCATATAATGCCCTCCTTGAGGAGCTGGATTCCTTTTAAAATGCTTCTCCAGGTATAGGAAATGCCCTCTTTTTCTTGCGCCTCAAGCACTGATGTGGTCGTATGAACATAAAGCGTAAGAGGGTGGATTTGGATACTAGATGCCCGGTCTGTGGTCGTTTGGATGAAGATGGCGGTCATCTATTTATTAAATGCAAAATGGTGAAGCAGCTGTGGCGATCTCTGAATTTAGAAGAAGTGAGACTTGGGTTGCTGCAATGTATAGGGCCTATGGAGGTCCTTGATCATATCTGGAGTCTAGAACGCCAGCAGCGCGACATGGCACTAGTTCTGATATGGGAATGGTGGACGGCGAGAAATAAAGCTAATGCAGGGGAACAAGTGAGAAGCACTGATAACATTTGCTATGCCATCCGTCAGCATATTCAGGACTTCAGTCAGGCAGTTGTTCAGGCCAAGCAAGGCACTAATCCAGCAAAGGAAACGTGGCAGCGGCCGCATGCTGATTTTGTCAAAATTAACTTTGATGCTGCCTTTTATGCGGATACTGGACAGGGAGCATGGGGATGTGTCTTCCGTACAGATCAGGGTCAGTTCTTGGCGGCTAAAGCTGGTTTTATGCAGCACATCTCTGCACCTCTGCATGCTGAGGCGATGGCCTGTTTAAGGGCAACGGAGGCGAGTGCTGTATTTGGCTTACACAGAGTAGTGCTCGAGTCTGACTCCAAGGTCCTCGTTGAAGCCCTGAACTCTGATGCTTATGATCGAGCCACGATCGGCGTTCTTCTGCGTGACACGCGTAGTGTATGTCATGCAAATTTTGAGTCTTTTAGCTTCAATTTCTGTAAAAGGGATTGTAATAAGGTGGCCCATGAACTAGCCGCTTTTGGCTTCAGGGCGGGAGCTGCTGATCTTTCCTGGATCGAGCAGGTCCCAGACTTTGTTTCGGTGCTGGTCGCCAGCGACTCTGCTGCGCGGGTTTAGTAATGGAATGCTTTGTTCCGGTTCAAAAAAAAAATACTACAGTGGTATTGGACTCGACGACTTAATAGAGTGCAGATAGGTCAACTAACCAACTTAACTAATTATTAGGTGAGGGAAGAAATACAATCAGCATTGACTTTCTCTTGTTTTCCTTCCCAAACCCTAGACGGTTAGGGCAAACTCTCCCCTTCAGGCTTCACCGTTGAGCTCGTGGATTCGTCTCCCCTCTGCCTGCCGCTCTGGCGGCCGGTGGTGGGAGGGGAATCCAATGCCTTCTGTCCGGTTAGTAGTTTAGGTTAGTTTTTTAGTCCTTGAAGGTGCGGCACTCGGGCGGATGGCGGCGCTTCTTTTTCAAGTTTGTCTTCTGGACTCCCATCCTTCTTGAGTTCGTCTGTTTGGACGTAGTCGACGGAGCTCTGACATAAATTCCTGCTGTCTCTTTGAGGCGGCGAGGTTCGCGTTTCTCGTCATGTGGCGATATTTGATGTCAGGTGCATCAAATCTACGCAATGGTTCTACGGCTCCAAGGCTCTGGTCCTTAGGTCATGTGCACGAAGACTTCTCTTCTGTCATTGACAAGGTCAAGCCGGCTCCAGTATGGGAGCTGCGACAGTGGCATGTCGGTGGCTCGTTTGGGCAACAGTTGTGGTCGTTCAGTGGTCTTGGAACCTTGATGTAATTTTTATTATGGTTTCGATGCTTCGTACATTGGTACTGATCCTTCTAGCAAAAAAAACTAATTATTAGGCGAGTGACAAGGAAGAAGGTTCTTGGAAAGAGAGATGGTTGGTATGACGAGGATTTGGAACACCCAAAGTCTTTGTGTATACCCTTTATTAAGAGCATCTACAGTTGGGAGCCCCAAATCCGACCTCTCAAACGCCCGCGAACGGCGCGTTCGCGGACAGTGACCGGTCACGCCTTAAATATTTGTTTCTACAACCGGACACCTCAAATTAAAAACCTCAAATCCATATTATCACATGCAACGTGAAACCTAATCTAACCGGAGCTCGCCCGGTTCTGCCGTGGCCATATCTGGCGACCAACTGCGATCCCCAGAGTGTTGGTCCAATCACCGGCTAGGCACGGTAGGGCATGGTACACGAGCCGGCTCACGGGACTGAAGGCAATGCCGTCTCCCATGCCCTCCTCTTTCTCGTCGGAGCCCGAAACCCGTTGAGTGCTGGTGGACGTCAGATCGATGATGGATCCGTCCTGGGATGAGCCGGCGACGTCCACCACGATGCGGTTGCGGCGCCCAGACTGCTGCACCATACGGGGCGCCGGAGAATGCGACTCTGCCTCGCGGACATCTACCGCCTCGAGGGCTGCCGCCGCCTCCCGCGCCCGTTGCCTCGCACGACAGGCACGGCGGGTCATGTTCTCGTCGGACGAGGCCCATGGTGTGTCTTGATGCTCGGCGCGCCAATAGAGGGGTTGCGCGTCCGCCACCGCGTTCGGACGCTAAACGGACCGCACGGCCTCCGGCGAGGCAGCGATGGCACACCTAGCGCCGGATCCTTGCGCCATTTGGACGAACATAATGGATTCCTGACGGAAGGAGTCTGAGCGCTGCCGGGCACGGGCCTCCTCCCGGGAGTGTCGGAATGCAAGCCGGATGGCCATCTCCTCCTTGGGGCCGCGTGGGATTTGCTCGGGGTCGATGGATCTGGAGGTGGAGGACTCGGATCCACTGCCCGCCATGCCGGTGACGGGTGGAGACCGCCGAAGATGAGCTTGGGTAGCAAAGGGGAGTGGAGTGAAGTGGCTAGGGTTTGGTCCGACGAGCGGATGGGGAGGGATATATGTGGGGTCGAGTGGGCCAGCGTGGGCCGGGTCCGACGCGGCGGACGCGCCCGGACGGCCCTATATCCGCCCCATATTTGGGCTGGATATGAGAGATGCCGGTTAGCCCGAGCGTTTGAGCCCTGTTTAAGGCGTTCGTCTAGATCGAAATTTCGTGACCGGTCAGGCCGTCCCGGTGTTTGAGGAGCATTTGGGGTGTCCGGCAATCGATGCTCTGACAGCTTTGAAATAACGTAACTTGTTGCCATCCAAAGATCGGCATCAAGTTGATTGGCACCTGTTGTGTAATCCCTGGAGCTACTGAACAGTATTCCTTAGATGAATGCCGGTGCTCCACAGTTTGTACGAAGATGAATACGCTGGTTCTGATTTGCTGAGGTACATACGCATATATTTCACACATCTTATCTCAATCCGGGGCTAAAAAGATATGTAATATAGATAGACAAAAACACACTTGCATTTTCCATGCGTGGAGACTTGAATTTCCGGCGGCGGGTTGGAGCACTGTCCTTGTCCGGCCGGGTGAGCAAACACGGCGGTGGACAAGTGGCTGAGGTGACAGGCCAGAGAGCTCACGATCCCAGCCAAGTCCAGAGCATGCAGCCTTGCACTGCACCGCCCTGCAGTGAAGCATCCCGACCCATACGTCTCTCCTTCTGTCGTCTCCCGTCGACTTTTGCTGTTGCTGCTATTTTTTGATGGTTATCGCCTCCCTGCGTCCGGTCGCCTTCATCAATCAGTTACACCCACCCACCACCTATATTTCGACCACGAGTTAAATTACCTCCAATGCTAAGCTAATCTGCCATCCGTGGTTGGAAGTTGGAACCTTCTATCCTTCCAATGCTTTCATTAGCGTCCGGGGGCTGGCTGAGAATTTTGGGGCAAAAGTATGCGCTGGATCTATAGGACATCTCTAACAGCGATATTTGTTGTTTCATTTGTGTTAATGTGATTATCTGCTTAATGAAAACATAGTACCACCACCAGCTATACACAAATTGTTTCTTGAACATCCAAAATTGAACATGGATCCACCACACGCATGAACTTACATTTCTGTATGTATGACCACTGGCGGGGGCTTGTTTTTGTTTTCTTTTGGGGAAAAGGTAAAGTTCATCAAAGGTACAAAGCATCATATAATAGAAAAATACATTGAGCTTCCTGGACCACCAAACACCACTATTGTTGCCAGAACGAGTCGCTGACACGCCGATGTCGCTGCTCTCATGCCGGAGTCGGCTAGACCTGGTCGGTGGCGATCAAGGGGTCTTCATGCACGTTCTCCTAAGGACCAGCACCCCGAAGCCATGGTCATCGTTGTTGAACCCATAAATCAATCTGAAGAAACTGACACAAGATCTTGATGTCGCGTACACATGACGAAAAACCCTAATCTTACCGCCCCTGAGGAGCTGGCAGAAATCTACGTCAAAACTCCATCGGACCCCTTTCGACGATGAACTCGTCGAGGATCAGATCCCGAACGACCAGCCAAAACATGAAGCACCGCCACTGTGAGAACTAAAACCCTAAACTATCTACTAGTGGGATCCAAGGCGCCAGGATTTCCCTCACCGTCACTGGCCGTCGGAGCGGTACGAAGGGGGGATGCAAATCCACGGGCTCGCTAGCGGACGTTGCAGGGAGGGAAGCTTTGCCTGAGCCGTCTTGCGAGATCGGGCCTACCCTTGCCCCTAGTAATTTTTTTATCCTATATTGAAGATATTTAAGCGACCATCCATGGTTATTTATTCGATACCAGAGATACAAGCAAATATTTAGGCGTTTTGGAGCTCAGGCTCCATGAATTTTGAATAACATATATATCAAACTCATATTTAGAAGTTCAAAGAATGATAAGAAATCCCACACGTATATATATATATATATATATATATATATATATATATATATATATATATATATATATGCAATTCTAATATAAGTACATTTTCGCTAGGTGATTCTTTAGGAAGTATCTAATTATTACCGGAAAAGGCCCACACCCCACTTAATAGATAAACAACAGCTAGCATACAAGTCAACTCACACAACTCGACACCACGACACACACACACACACATGAAGGCAAGATACAAGGATGTTTACGAACAACTAGACTACCTCATAACGCTCCAAGCAAACTACATGAAGGGCCACTTGATGTCCCCGGAGCTCTAAACTCTGAACGAGTCACCGCAAATAGACGAAGCTGTGTACGACGAACCGTGTAATCCAGTATGACCCCATCAGGAAGGGCACAACACGGAAGCGCCCTTGGAGAAACAAGAAGGGCAAAGAGGAACCGTGATGACGCCTTCAAGAAGAAGACGATGTCCATAGGCACTGCCACCGTCGGCCTGACAGAACACCCCGGCAACCCCTCTTCGCCTCCGAGATGTAGTACAACAAGCCACGAGGACGCCCACCAGCAATGACCTTTAGCTAGTATTTGCTATTTTCAAATCAGGACCGGCCCTGGTGTATGGCCAGAGGGGCGACGGCCTCGGGCCCAGCCCTGGAGGGGGCCCATGAGAGAAAGAAGAAGGAAGGAACAATGTGATGGGCTGGCCCTATATTGATCGCTAGCGCTGGGAATTAAGCGTTGCACTTGCACGACGGCGGCATATCGCACGGATCAACCATCGCGATTGCGTTCTCATCATCGCTTCTTCTTCTTATCGCATCTCCCTCTAACCTTTTCTTGCCGCCGCTCCCTTTACCCTATTCTTGCTGCCGCTCAGAGCTTCTCCAGCCGTTGGCCCCCCAGGGCACCCAAAAAGAGCCGCCTGGGGGCGAACCGGCGCTAGATTGGCCCCTGGGGGCGATCTAGCTCCCAGCCACGCCCCCAGGCGCCGTCCCTCAAGTCGCGGCAAATTCAAACTTGGTCATTCCCGCTCGCAAAAAACCGCCACAAGTCCGGCGATCAGAGGCCCAGTTCGGCGATCACCTTGCCACAGTTCGGCGATCGGATAAAAAGTTCGGCTTACAAAAAAAGAAAGGACGTGTGGGAAACGGATCAAACGGCGGGGTCGACCTCTTGTCACGACGGAGTCGGCGTGCGCGGGCTTGGCGGTGTCGGAGCTGCTTCTGTGCTGGGCGGCGTCGACGCGGCTTCTGTGCTGCTGGGCGTCGTGAAGGCATCATTGCTCGGGCTTGGCGGCGGCGTCGTCGTGGGCGTGGGAGTTGGCGGCGTCATCGACGGCAGCTGGTTCAGGATGAGGCCGCGCTCCGCCAGGTACCACGCCTTGAGCTGCTCATCGTTGCTCTGGAGCATGTCCGCCCCGCCCATCAGGAAAGCCAGGTCGGTGTTCCTCTTCTTCGCGGCGACGTTGGTCCGGAGTAGGTCGAGCTTGACGGCGCTGTTCGTCATCAACGCCGACCACCGCGCCTCGGTCTTCTCTTCATGCAGGGCAACCCGGGCCTGTGCGTCGGCGAGGCAATGCTCAATGGACTCCTGCACTCGCGCGGTTGCCGAGTCGGCGTGTTTCCCCTTCTTGGCCCCTTTGTTGCGTTTAGGGCGCTCGTCGACGGCGCGTCCGGCTTGTAGGTCTCATTGGCCTTGGCGAGGGTGCGCCGGACATCCGCCCACTTCTCGCACGTCTCGATCCGCTTGAAGACGTGGAGGTACTTGAAATCTTGGTCGCTGCTATCCTGGCGAAACATGGCGAACATCCGCACCAGCTGCGCTGAGGAAGAACCAGTAAGCGACGCGCACCCGGCGAAAAGAAAAGGGAGAGGCCGACGTGCCATACCTGATCCTCGATGCTGGCGCCGCTCTCCGGGCGAGCCGCGATCTCCTCGACGATCCCATGCCATTTGTTGCACGCCGATTGCCTGAGCCCCCAATGGTTCGCCATCGCCTTCGCCCCGCGCTGCATGTACACGCCTTTGAAGTAGGCGTCGACAAGTTTGTGCTCATCGAACTCGGCCTTGATGCGGTCCCAATATGTGTCGATGCTCTGGTTCGTGCCGGTGATCGGGTCGAGGCAGACGACTTTCCACGCTTCGGCATGGGCAGCCCGGCCCGACGATCCAGCCCGAGCCTGGCCCGAAAAACCTGGGCCGGGCTCGGGCTTTGCTTTGCAGCCCGAAAGATAGTTTGGGCCGGGCTCGGGTTCAATTTTTCTGTATTTCGGGTCGGGCTTGCACGTGCGCGTACTAAAAATAGCATTCGGGCCGGGCTTTCGGGCTTCAGGCTTGATTTCGGGCCGGGCTCGGGCTTGAAAATAGGGAGTATTTCGGGCTTCGGGCCGGGCTCAGGCTTGAGAAATGAAGGTCGGGCTTTTACAAGCCTGGCCCGAAACCCAGCCCGGCCCGACTTATGCCCGGGTTTACTTCAGCGAGGCACTCGTCCTCCTTGGACGCCCACTTGATGCGCGGCTCGCCGGTCCTGGCCACCTGCTTCTTCTTCTTCTTCCCTTTCCTCGCTGGGGCAGGTGTTGGCTCCTCCTCCTCCTCCTCCGGCTCCGGCTCCTCCTCGCCGTAGTCGAGCTCGCCGTCCATGTCGCCGTTGAGGTCCATTGTTCGTCCTGGGTGGTGAACCCGGGGGACGCGGCGGCGGCGGCCGAGCCGGCCGTGATGATGTCGTCCATGTCGGCTTCGGTCGCGTCGGTGTCGCCGAGATGCGACGTGGAGGCTTGGGAGAAGGGCAGCGTGCCACGGCGGAGAGGGGGCGTCGGGGAGGATGCGTAGGCCGGCGGTGAGTAGGTGTACGGAGGGTACTGCACACCGGCGAAGGCGGGCGAGGGCGTCCGCTGGGCCGAATGACCATGGGGGAAGGTGATGTTGGGGTTGAACCCACCGTGCGCGTCACCGTCGGCGTAGCCCGGCGACAGCGTGCTGCCCCAGGGTAGCGGCGACGACGAGAAGCCGGTCGGAGAACCAATGCTTTGCTGGCTCCAGGGCACGTACGGGGCGTGGCCACCGGGTGGATTCATCATCCCCACGCGAGCCGCCTCGGCTTGTTCGGTCAGTGCTCCGCCGCCGCCGCAGCTGCAAGCCGCGCCGCGCTGTCCCGGGCCTTCTTGGCGTTGGCCCTGTTCTGCCGGTCGGTGGTGACAGCCTCCCGACGCTGAACTTCCGCCCTCCAGTCGGCGTTGGGCATGCCCGGGGGCTTGGACGGCGGCTTCCTCTGCTTCGGCTGGGCGACGGCGACGATCGCACCCGTGGCGTGGGGGACCACGTACTTCTTCGGCGGCATGGCGGCCGGCTGGGAGGGGAGGAGGAGATTGGCGGGAGAGAACAGAGAGAATGAGAGGAAAGCCGGGGGAAAGCGGAAAGAAACGGCGGGAAAAGGCCCTCCTCTCGCCGACGAAGCGGCCCCACGCCCCTTTTCGCTTGTGCCGGTGCCCCCAGGCGCCCCCTAGCGCGCCGGGTTTTGCTCGGGTGCGCCGGCTGTTATTTTGGCCCAACCCGGCGAAAAACAGACTCATGCGGACGCGACTGGGCTGATTTTCGCCCGCCGGCGCTAAAAAATCGCCTAGGAGAGGCCTGTTGGGGGCGCGGCTGGAGATCCTCTCAGCCTGCCGCAAGCCACTGCAGCCGGCAGACAGTTCTCTAGGTGATGGACGCAGCCACCCAGGCCCTGGCAATTGTCATCTCCCAGCACCTCCGGTCTCCATTGTCCAGACGCGGCAAAATCTCGTGTTTTGACCCTTTTGACAAAGAAATTCAAGATCTGACCTAGGTTTGAAAAAAATTCGGGATTTGACCCTTTTTCTTACCGCCAGGGGTCCTGGCGGTAGGGTGCGACGGAGGGGAACGACGGCCGTCACCGCGTGCTGACGTGGATAAGTACCCTACCGCCAGGGGCCCTGGCGGTAGCCTGTCTAACCCTACCGCCAGGACCCCTGGCGGTAGGTCCTGGCGGTAGGGTCCGGGCAGTTATTTCACCCGAGACCCCGCGCCCCTTCCAATCTCCCCACCCCTCCCCCTCCCCCCATCGGCAGTTTCTCCTTTCTTTCTCCCCCAAGTCGCCACTCTCTCCCTCTGTCATCTCCTCCACTCCCGCCCTCGGATCTTCACCGATTCTTCACCGTTTTTGCGGATCGAGATGGCCCCGAAGAGAGAAACGTAAGCTCCTCCAATCCCTCCAGTTAGTTTTTGCAAACTTGCTTCCGATTCGACGCATTATTTGCTTGCAATCCCTCATATTTTTTAACTTAGATTGGATTTTATTTCACCTAAGATTGTTTTAGTTTGATTGTAGTTCTAGTTCTTAGTTCTTTAGTAACTAGTGGTATTGAATATGAACTCTAATCAATAGTTCATATGTTAGTGTGAAGATGAACCCTAGTTCATATTTTTTTTGTTAAAAAAATATGATGTAATGTTGATATGAGGATGAACCCTAGTTTGATGATGCATGTTGATATGATGATATGATGTAGTGTGAAGATGAACCCTAGTTTTATGATGCATGTTGATATGATGATATGAAGATGTTGTTTGGAAAAATTATTTAAAAATATGATGATATGATGTATGTTGGAGGATTTTTTTATATGATGCATGTTGATATGATTTGATCCATCATGTGTAGTAGATGTTGTTGGACGAATATGCTTAAGATTTTATTTTGATATGATGCATGTTGATATGATTTTGATATGATTTGATTTCATTGTTTGTTTATGTATGCTTATGCTTATGATGCTTTTGTTTATGAAATTCTATTAAGGCGGCCACCTCTTGCGGACAACATCGGCCCGCGGTACTCCATGCTGGACTGGGCATTTGACATGGGTCATCGTGCCCGTTTCATAGAGAACGGAGAGGTAAGTGATATGAATGACATATTGATCAAAGTTTTCGGATTGATGAAAATAATTTCCTAACTTTTGGCGTTCACTTTTTGACAGATGCTCCAGCCACTGCGCATGAGGGGTCACGGGGTTCATGGGCATATGGACTACGATGAGCGCTACGCGCCGTTCTTCAAGAGAGCCCGTCTGTTAGGTTTTGTGTTGCAGTTCAAGCGTCAGCCGCCGACGCTTGTCCACGCAGCTCTGACAACGTTGATTGACCGGTGGCGACCGGAGACCCATTCTTTCCATCTGCCATGCGGGGAGATGACGGCGACCCTCGAGGATTGGGCGATGATTACTGCCATGCCGATCGAGGGTCATGCACTCACCAGGCGAGTGGAGAGGACCAACTGGCAGCAGAGGGTTGCCACCCTCATCGGCGACTGCCCCGCTGCTAAGGGTAACCGTACATCCGGTGTGCCGTTGATCTGGCTCTCGGAGCACCGGCAGAAATGCCCCGAAGGCGCCGACGAGACGACTATGGAGTGGAACGCGAGGGCCTACCTGTGGTACATTCTCACGGAGGTCGTGTTTCCAGACAGCTCCGGGAACTCTGCCAACTTGTCGTATCTCTTCTTCCTAGCAGACTGGGATGCAGGATACAGTTGGGGGACCGCATCTCTCGCCTACCTATACCGTTCGGTAAGAGAGTATCTAATTGCCTACCTACCTACGAAAGTGTGTCCATGACATTTTGTTATATCTGATCCTTATTTGATGTTTTGCAGCTTGACGACGCCACACAGAGGACGGGAGACAAGTCCAATATGGGTGGCTATGTCTAGGCCTTCTCCATTAGGATGTGGGAGCGGCTGCCAGTGGGGCGTCCGGAGAAGATGCCAAGACGCCCATGGGGTGCCTATAGCGAAGACGGCGACGAGACTCGACACCCCACCGTAGCTTACGAGTGGGACGTTGTCAAACTCTACACGGGCCTAAACAAGACTTCGTACAAGACCTACACCAACGTGTTGGACGCTTTGACGCATACGCATGTATATGAACTCGCTCAACACCTTTCTCTTTGATTCCACTTTTGACCGACAGTGGCAACTTACCAACGTATATGTAATAGGTAAACTGGTGTTCCTATGACCAAGAGTGGGACTTTGATCTGAACATGATGTGCGATGCGAACCGTGGTCTCTGGCGGTGCATCGTGCCCATGATTTGTGTGAAGGAAATATGCCCTAGAGGGAATAATAAAGTTATTATTTATTTCCTCATATCATGATAAATGTTTATTATTCATGCTAGAATTGTATTAACCGGGAACATAATACATGTGTGAATACATAGACAAACAGAGTGTCACTAGTATGCCTCTACTTGACTAGCTCGTTGATCAAAGATGGTTATGTTTGTTGGAAATATGCCCTAGAGGCAATAATAAATTGGTTATTATTATATTTCCTTATTCATGATAATCGTTTATTATCCATGCTAGAATTGTATTGATAGGAAACTCAGATACATGTGTGGATACATAGATAACACCATGTCCCTAGTAAGCCTCTAGTTGACTAGCTCGTTGATCAATAGATGGTTACGGTTTCCTGACCATGGACATTGGATGTCGTTGATAACGGGATCACATCATTAGGAGAATGATGTGATGGACAAGACCCAATCCTAAGCATAGCATAAAAGATCGTGTAGTTTCGTTTGCTAGAGCTTTTCCAATGTCAAGTATCTTTTCCTTAGACCATGAGATCGTGCAACTCCCGGATACCGTAGGAGTGCTTTGGGTGTGCCAAAGGTCACAACGTAACTGGGTGACTATAAAGGTGCACTACGGGTATCTCCGAAAGTGTCTGTTGGGTTGGCACGGATCGAGACTGGGATTTGTCACTCCGTGTGACGGAGAGGTATCTCTGGGCCCACTCGGTAATGCATCATCATAATGAGCTCAATGTGACTAAGGCGTTAGTCACGGGATCATGCATTGCGGTACGAGTAAAGAGACTTGCCGGTAACGAGATTGAACAAGGTATTGGGATACCGACGATCGAATCTCGGGCAAGTAACATACCGTTTGACAAAGGGAATTGCATACGGGATTGATTGAATCCTCGACACCGTGGTTCATCCGATGAGATCATCGTGGAACATGTGGGAGCCAACATGGGTATCCAGATCCCGCTGTTGGTTATTGACCAGAGAGGCGTCTCGGTCATGTCTGCATGTCTCCCGAACCCGTAGGGTCTACACACTTAAGGTTCGGTGACGCTAGGGTTGTAGAGATATATGTATGCGGAAACCCGAAAGTTGTTCGGAGTCCCGGATGAGTTCCCGGACGTCACGAGAGGTTCCGGAATGGTCCGGAGGTGAAGAATTATATATAGGAAGTCAAGTTTCGGCCACCGGGAAAGTTTCGGGGGTTACCGGTATTGTACCGGGACCACCGGAAGGGTCCCGGGGGTCCACCGGGTGGGGCCACCTATCCTGGAGGGCCCCATGGGCTGAAAGTGGAAGGGAACCATCCCCTAGTGGGCTGGGCGCCCCCCCTGGGCCTCCCCCCAAGAAGGAGGAGACGTCGCTGCACCGTACGTGTGTTGAACGCGGAGGTGCCGTCCGTTCGGCACTCGGTCATCGGTGATTTGGATCACGGCGAGTACGACTCCGTTATCCACGTTCATTGGAACGCTTCCGCTCGCGATCTACAAGGGTATGTAGATGCACTCCTTTCCCCTCGTTGCTAGTAGACTCCATAGATGCATCTTGGTGAACGTAGGAAAATTTTAAAATTATGCTACGATTCCCAACAATGTTTCCTAACCATAGACATGAGTTGTCATTTGATAAACGGGGTCACATCATTAGAAGAATGATGTGATTGACTTGACCCATTCCGTTAGCTTAGCACTTGATCGTTTAGTTTACTGCTATTGCTTTCTCCATGACTTATACATGTTCCTATGACTATGAGATTATACAACTCCCGAATACCGGAGGAACACTTTGTGTTCTACCAAACGTCACAACGTATCTGGGTGATTATAAAGGTGCTCTATAGGTGTCTCCGATGGTACTTGTTGAGTTGGCATAGATCGAGATTAGGATTTGTCTCTCCGATTCTCGGAGAGGTATTTCTGGGCCCACTTGGTAATGCACATCACTATAAGCCTTGCAAGCAATGTGACTAATGAGTTAGTTGCGGGATAATGCATGACGGAATGAGTAAAGAGACTTGCCGGTAACGAGATTGAGCTAGGTCTTGAGATACCGACGATCGAATCTCGGGCAAGTAACATACCGATGACAAAGGGAACAACGTATGTTGTTATGCGGTTTGACCGATAAAGATCTTCATAGAATATGTAGGAACCAATATGAGCATCCAGGTTCCGCTATTGGTTATTGACCGGAAACGTGTCTCGGTCATGTCTACATAGTTCTCGAACCCGTAGGGTCCGCACACTTAAAGTTCTGTGACGATCGGTATTATAAGTTTATATGTTTTGATGTACTGAAGGTAGTTCAGAGTCCCGGATATGATCACGGACATGACGAGGAGTCTCGAAATGGTCGAGACATAAAGATCGATATATTGGACGACTATGTTCGGACACCGGAAGTGTTTCGGGAGGTTTCAGACATATACCAGAGTACCGGGGGGTTACCGGAACCCCCCGGGGAGTATATTGGGCCTAATGGGCCTTGCTGGGAGAAGAGGAGGGGCGGCCAGGGCAGCCGCGCGCCCCTCCCCCTCTAGTCAGAATTGGACAAGGAGGGGGGCGGCGCCCCCCTTTCCTTCTCTCCCTCTCTCCTTTCCTTCCTCTTCTCCTACTCCTACTAGGAAAGGAGGAGTCCTACTCCCGGTGGGAGTAGGACTCCCCCCTTGGCGCGCCCTCCTCCTGGCCGGCCGCCTCCTCCCCCTAGCTCCTTTATATACTGGGAGGGGGGCACCCCTTGGAGACACAACAATTGATCATTGATCTCTTAGCCGTGTGCGGTGCCCCCCTCCACCATAATCCACCTCGGTCATATCGTAGCTATGGTTAGGCGAAGCCCTACGTCGGTAATTTCATCAACATCATCATCACGCCGTCATGCTGACGAAACTCTCCCTCGAGCTCTACTGGATCGTGAGTTCGCGGGACGTCACCCAGCTGAACGTGTGCTGAACACGGAGGTGCCGTACGTTCGGTACTGAGGATCGGTCGATCGTGAAGACGTACGACTACATCAACCGTGTTGTCATAACGCTTCCGCTTTCGGTCTACGAGGGTACGTGGAGAACACTCTCCCGCTCGTTGCTATGCATCACCATGATCTTGCGTGTGGGTAGGAATTTTTTTGAAATTACTATGTTCCCCAACAGTGGCATCCGAGCCAGGTTTATGCGTAGATGTTATATGCATGAGTAGAACACAAGTGAGTTGTGGGCGATACAAGTCATACTGCTTACCAGCATATCATACTTTGGTTCGGCGGTATTGTTGGATGAAGCGGCCCGGACCGACATTACGCGTACGCTTACGCGAGACTGGTTCTACCGACGTGTTTTGCACACAGGTGGCTGGCGTGTGTCTGTTTCTCCAACTTTAGTTGAACCGAGTGTGGCTACGCCCGGTCCTTGTGAAGGTTAAAACAACACTAACTTGACGAAATATCGTTGTGGTTTTGATGCGTAGGTAAGAACGGTTCTTGCTCAGCCCGTAGCAGCCACGTAAAACTTGCAACAACAAAGTAGAGGACGTCTAACTTGTTTTTGTAGGGCATGCTGTGATGTGATATGGTCAAGACATGATGCTAAATTTTATTGTATGAGATGATCATGTTTTCTAACAGAGTTATCGGCAACTGGCAGGAGCCATATGGTTGTCGCTTTATTGTATGCAATGCAATCGCCCTGCAATTGTTTTTACTTTATCACTAAGTGGTAGTGATAGTCGTAGAAACAATAGTTGGCGAGACGACAACGATGCTACGATGGAGATCAAGGTGTCGCGCCGGTGACGATGGTGATCATGACGGTGCTTTGGAGATGGAGATCAAAGGCACAAGATGATGATGGCCATATCAGATCACTTATATTGATTGCATGTGATGTTTATCTTTTACACATCTTATTCTTCTTTGTTTGACGATAGCATTATAAGATGATCTCTCACTAAATTTCAAGGTATTAGTTTTCTCCCAGAGTATGCACCGTTGCGAAAGTTCGTCGTGCCGAGACACCACGTGATGATCGGGTGTGATAAGCTCTACGTTCAAACACAATGGGTGTAAACTTGACGAGCCTAGCATATGCAGATATGGCCTCGGAATACTGAGACCGAAAGGTCGAGCGTGAATCATATAGTAGATATGATCAACATAGTGATGTTCACCATTGAAAACTACTCCATCTCACGTGATGATCGGACATGGTTTAGTTGAGATGGATCACGTGATCACTTAGATGATTAGAGGGATGTCTATCTAAGTGGGAGTTCTTAAGTAATATGATTAATTGAACTTTAATTTATCATGAACTTAGTACCTGATAGTATTTTGCTTGTCTATGTTGTTGTAGATAGATGGCCCGTGCTGTTGTTCCATTGAATTTTAATGCGTTCCTTGAGAAAGCAAAGTTGAAAAATGATGGTAGCAATTACACGGACTGGGTCCGTAACTTGAGGATTATCCTCATTGCTGCACATAAGAATTACGTCCTGGAAGCACCACTGGGTGCCAAGCTTGCTGCAGATGCAACTGACGACGTTAAGAACGTTTGGCAGAGCAAAGCTGATGACTACTCGATAGTTCAGTGTGCCATGCTTTACGGCTTACAACCGGGACTTCAATGACGTTTTGAACGTCATGGAGCATATGAGATGTTCCAGGAGTTGAAGTTAATATTTCAAGCAAATGCCCGGATTGAGAGATATGAAGTCTCCAATAAGTTCTACAGCTGTAAGATGGAGGAGAATAGTTCTGTCAGTGAACATATACTCAAAATGTCTGGGTATAACAATCACTTGATTCAACTGGGAGTTAATCTTCCGGATGATAGTGTCATTGACAGAATTCTTCAATCACTGCCACCAAGCTACAAGAGCTTCGTGATGAACTATAATATGCAAGGGATGGATAAGACAATTCCCGAGCTCTTCGCAATGCTAAAAGCTGCGGAGGTAGAAATCAAGAAGGAGCATCAAGTGTTGATGGTCAACAAGACCACCAATTTCAAGAAAAAGGGTAAAGGGAAGAAGAAGGGGAACTTCAAGAACAACGGCAAACAAGTTGCTGCTATGGAGAAGAAACCCAAGTTTGGACCTAAGCCTGAGACTGAGTGCTTCTACTGCAAACAGACTGGTCACTAGAAGCGGAACTGCCCCAAGTATTTGGCGGATAAGAAGGATGGCAAGGTGAACAAAGGTATATGTGATATACATGTTATTGATGTGTACCTTACTAATGCTTGCAGTAGCACCTGGGTATTTGATAATGGTTCTGTTGCTAATATTTGCAACTCGAAACAGGGACTACGGATTAAGCGAAGATTGGCTAAGGACGAGGTGACGATGCGCGTGGGAAATGGTTCCAAAGTCGATGTGATCACAGTCGGCACGCTACCTCTACATCTACATTCGGGATTAGTTTTAGACCTGAATAATTGTTATTTGGTGCCAGCGTTGAGCATGAACATTATATCTGGATCTTGTTTGATGCGAGACGGTTATTCATTTAATTAGA
This sequence comes from Aegilops tauschii subsp. strangulata, assembly GCF_002575655.3. Lineage (NCBI taxonomy): Eukaryota > Viridiplantae > Streptophyta > Magnoliopsida > Poales > Poaceae > Aegilops > Aegilops tauschii. The sequence continues at coordinate 494,134,118 of NC_053038.3, read as the reverse complement.
GAATAATGGTTGTTCTATTTATATGAGTAATATCTTTTATGGTCATGCACCCTTGAAGAGTGGTCTATTTATATTAAATCTCGATAGTAGTGATACACATATTCATAATATTGAAGCCAAAAGATGCAGAGTTGATAATGATAGTGCAACTTATTTGTGGCACTGCCGTTTAGGTCATATTGGTGTAAAGCGCATGAAGAAACTACATACTGATGGACTTTTGGAATCACTTGATTATGAAGCACTTGGTACTTGCGAACCATGCCTCATGGGCAAGATGACTAAAACGCCGTTCTCTGGAACAATGGAGCGAGCAACAGATTTGTTGGAGATCATACATACTGATGTATGTGGTCCGATGAATGTTGAGGCTCGCGGCGGGTATCGTTATTTTCTCACCTTCACAAATGATTTGAGCAGATATGGGTATATCTACTTAATGAAACATAAGTCTGAAACATTTGAAAAGTTCAAAGAATTTCAGAGTGAAGTGGAAAATCATCGTAACAAGAAAATAAAGTTTCTACGATCTGATCGTGGAGGAGAATATTTGAGTTATGAGTTTGGTCTTCATTTGAAACAATGTGGAATAGTTTCGCAACTCACGCCACCCGAAACACCACAGCGTAATGGTGTGTCCGAACGTCGTAATCGTACTTTACTAGATATGGTGCGATCTATGATGTCTCTTACTGATTTACCGCTATCGTTTTGGGGTTATGCTTTAGAGACGGCTGCATTCACGTAAAATAAGGCACCATCGAAATCCGTTGAGACGACGCCTTATGAACTGTGGTTTGGCAAGAAACCAAAGTTGCCGTTTCTTAAAGTTTGGGGCTGCGATGCTTATGTGAAAAAGCTTCAACCTGATAAGCTCGAACCCAAATCGGAGAAATGTGTCTTCATAGGATACCCAAGGGAGACTGTTGGGTACACCTTCTATCACAGATCCGAAGGCAAAACATTTGTTGCTAAAAATGGATCCTTTCTAGAGAAGGAGTTTCTCTCGAAAGAAGTGAGTGGGAGGAAAGTAGAACTTGATGAGGTAACTATACCTGCTCCCTTATTGGAATGTAGTTCATCACAGAAACCGGTTCCTGTGACACCTACACCAATTAGTGAGGAAGCTAATGATGTTGATCATGAAACTTTAGATCAAGTTACTACCGAACCTCGTAGGTCAACCAGAGTAAGATCCGCACCAGAGTGGTATGGTAATCCTGTTCTGGAAGTCATGTTACTTGACCATGGCGAACCTACGAACTATGAAGAAGCGATGGTGAGCCCAGATTCTGCAAAATGGCTTGAGGCCATGAAATCTGAGATGGGATCCATGTATGAGAACAAAGTGTGGACTTTGGTTGACTTGCCCGATGATCGGCAAGCCATAGAGAATAAATGGATCTTCAAGAAGAAGACTGACGCTGACGGTAATGTTACTGTTTACAAAGCTCGACTTGTTGCGAAAGGTTTTCGACAAGTTCAAGGGGTTGACTACGATGAGACTTTCTCACCCGTAGCATTGCTTAAGTCTGTCCGAATCATGTTAGCAATTGCCGCATTTTATGATTATGAAATTTGGCAAATGGATGTCAAAACTGCATTCCTGAATGGATTTCTGGAAGAAGAGTTGTATATGATGCAACCAGAAGGTTTTGTCGATCCAAAGGAAACTAACAAAGTGTGCAAGCTCCAGCGATCCATTTATGGACTGGTGCAAGCCTCTCGGAGTTGGAATAAACGTTTTGATATTGTGATCAAAGCATATGGTTTATACAGACTTTTGGAGAAGCCTGTATTTACAAGAAAGTGAGTGGGAGCTCTGTAGCATTTCTAATATTATATGTGGATGACATATTGCTGACTGGAAATGATATATAATTTCTGGATAGCATAAAAGGATACTTGAATAAGAGTTTTTCAATGAAAGACCTCGGTGAAGCTGCTTACATATTGGGCATCAAGATCTATAGAGATTAATCAAGACGCTTAATTGGACTTTCAAAAAGCACGTACCTTGACAAAGTTTTGAATTTTTTTAAAATGGATCAAGCAAAGCAAGGGTTCTTGCCTGTGTTACAAGTTGTGAAGTTGAGTCAGACCCAATGCCCGACCACTGCAGAAGATAGAGAGAAAATGAAAAGTGTTCCCTATGCTTCAGCCATTGGCTCTATCATGTATGCAATGCTGTGTACCAGACCTGATGTGTGCCTTGCTATTAGCTTAGCAGGGAGGTACCAAAGTAATCCAGGAGTGGATCACTGGACAGCGGTCAAGAACATCCTGAAATACCTTAAAAGGACTAAGGATATGTTTCTCGTTTATGGAGGTGACAAAGAGCTCGTCGTAAATGGTTACGTCGATGCAAGGTTTGACACTGATCCGGACGATTCTAAATCGCAAACCGGATACGTGTTTATATTGAACGGTGGAGCTGTCAGTTGGTGCTGTTCTAAACAAAGCGTCGTGGCGGGATCTACGTGTGAAGCGGAGTACATAGCTGCTTCGGAAGTAGCAAATGAAGGAGTCTGGATGAAGGAGTTCATATCCGATCTAGGTGTCATACCTAGTGCATCGGATCCAATGAAAATCTTTTGTGACAATACTGGTGCAATTGCCTTGGCAAAGGAATCCAGATTTCACAAGAGAACCAAGCACATCAAGATATGCTTCAATTCCATCCGGGATCAAGTCCAGGTGGGAGACATAGAGACTTGCAAGATACATACGGATCTGAATGTTGCAGACCCGTTGACTAAGCCTCTTCCACGAGCAAAACATGATCAGCACCAAGATTCCATGGGTGTTAGAATCATTACTGTGTAATCTAGATTATTGACTCTAGTGCAAGTGGGAGACTGAAGGAAATATGCCCTAGAGGCAATAATAAAGTTATTATTTATTTCCTCATATCATGATAAATGTTTATTATTCGTGCTAGAATTGTATTAACCCGAAACATAATACATGTGTGAATACATAGACAAACAGAGTGTCACTAGTATGCCTCTACTTGACTAGCTCGTTGATCAAAGATGGTTATGTTTCCTAACCATAGACATGAGTTGTCATTTGATAAACGGGATGACATCATTAGAAGAATGATGTGATTGACTTGACCCATTCCGTTAGCTTAGCACTTGATCGTTTAGTTTACTATTATTGCTTTCTCCATGACTTATACATGTTCCTATGACTATGAGATTATACAACTCCCGAATACCGGAGGAACACTTTGTGTGCTACCAAACGTCACAACGTAACTGGGTGATTATAAAGGTGCTCTACAGGTGTCTCCGATGGTACTTGTTGAGTTGGCATAGATCGAGATTAGGATTTGTCACTCCGATTCTCGGAGAGGTATTTCTGGGCCCACTCGGTAATGCACATCACTATAAGCCTTGCAAGCAATGTGACTAATGAGTTAGTTGCGGGATAATGCATGACGGAACGAGTAAAGAGACTTGCCGGTAACGAGATTGAGCTAGGTATTGAGATACCGACGATCGAATCTCGGGCAAGTAACATACCGATGACAAAGGGAACAACGTATGTTGTTATGCGGTTTGACCGATAAAGATCTTCGTAGAATATGTAGGAACCAATATGAGCATCCAGGTTCCGCTATTGGTTATTGACCGGAAACGTGTCTCGGTCATGTCTACATAGTTCTCGAACCCGTAGGGTCCGCACACTTAAAGTTCTGTGACGATCGGTATTATAAGTTTATATGTTTTGATGTACCGAAGGTAGTTCAGAGTCCCGGATATGATCACGGACATGACGAGGAGTCTCGAAATGGTCGAGACATAAAGATCGATATATTGGACGACTATGTTCGGACACCGGAAGTGTTTCGGGAGGTTTCGGACATATACCGGAGTACCGGGGGGTTACCGGAACCCCACGGGGAGTATATTGGTCCTAATGGGCCTTGGTGGGAGAAGAGGAGGGGCGGCCAGGGCAGTCGCGCGCCCCCTCCCCCTCTAGTCCGAATTGGACAAGGAGGGGAAGCGCCCCCCTTTCCTTCTCTCCCTCTCTCCCTTCCTTCCCCTTCTCCTACTCCTACTAGGAAAGGAGGAGTCCTACTCCCGGTGGGAGTAGGACTCCCCCCTTGGCGTGCCCTCCTCCTGGCCGGCTGCCTCCTCCCCTAGCTCCTTTATATACGGGGAGGGGGGCACCCCTTGGAGACACAACAATTGATCATTGATCTCTTAGCCGTGTGCGGTGCCCCCCTCCACCATAATCCACCTCGGTCATATCGTAGCGGTGCATAGGCGAACCATGCGTCGGTAATTTCATCAACATCGTCATCACGCCGTCGTGCTGACGAAACTCTCCCTCAAGCTCTACTGGATCGTGAGTTCGTGGAACGGCACCGAACTGAACGTGTGCTGAAGACGGAGGTGCCATACGTTCGGTACTGAGGATCGGTCGATCGTGAAGACGTACGACTACATCAACCGCGTTGTCATAACGCTTCTGCTTTCGGTCTACGAGGGTACGTGGACAACACTCTCCCGCTCGTTGCTATGCATCACCATGATCTTGCGTGTGCGTAGGAATTTTTTTGAAATTACTACATTCCCCAACACTGTGTGTACGCCGTCGAGTGGCACTTGCCACACCGCGTGGCCACGTAGTTTGGGGTGTATCAGCATACCCCACCGGGCCAGCCCACCGAACGGGCGGCCACGCGCTCCACCTGTGAGCACTTTGTTCTCTGTGCCCATGATTTCATTGCGTGGCGACTTTATTATGATGTTTCTTGTGGCCTATGCCTTGCAGGATGAGCCGGCAGAAGAATCAGTCGATCACAGACTGGGGAGAGGAGCATAAGATTCATGTGACGGAGTGGAACCGACGGAGGTACCAGAAAGAAGTGGAGAGGAAAGTGATGGACTGGGATTCTTAGCTGGACCGACACATGAGGTGGTACGATGATGGCCAGAAGCACCATCTTCATCTCAGGCCTTGGTGGATGGCGGAAGACATCGCGGAGCTAGAGAGGGATGATCCCGAGGAAGAGGCCTACCAGACCGGCATCAGAGATATGCACAGTGGATTTAGGGAGTTTGCACCCCTCATCAACGGAGTGGTAAGTTTGAACCGACGGTTGTATTTAAATTATTTTATTCATCATCGTGACTGACTTATGCCGTTGCAGTCTGGTGAGCTGAACAGATGCATCTTTGAAGCCTCAGATGCACTAGGTGATATCCCCGGGAGCGTACAATGTGAGAACAAAATGAGGGGGACGATGAAGGTACAATTTCAGCCTCCTCGGAACAGATGCATCTTGTTCACTTGCAATCATAAACCTGATACTTATTATGCCCTTGTTTCATTGTGAGTGCAGAAGTTCGTGAAGCGTTGTCGCAAGCTAGTAGGGCTGCTTGGGTGTGCTGGAGCTGGGTCGGTTGAAGCTTATCGGCCTCTAGCCACACAGTGTCACATCGGCTCATCGAGCCGTGTTCCTTCGTCGTCTAGGTTGGCTGAGGAGGAGGAGGAGGAGGAAGAAGAGGACGAGGCCACATATGAAGAAGGGGAGGAGGAGGATGAGAGCAATGGGGAGGAGGAGTACGATGAAGATTATGGACCTCCACCAACTCAAACATCTCAGCCATCTCAGCTGCCGAAGAGGAATCCGAAGAAGAAGGATTTGCTGAGTCCGGACCCTTTCCAGAGACCGGTTACTCGACGGCCCAAGACGAAGACTGAAGAGACTCGTTCAAAGAGTAACAAGGACCATACCTCCAAGAGGGGAAGGAGGAACTGATTATGATCTTCGATAGTTGGCTCTTGTAGTTGGGTTGTCTATGTGTTTGCTATTAGGTTGAACTTCGTTTGGTTGAACTTGTCGGTTTTGAAACTACGTGGAACTATGTGTTTGCTATTTGTGAAACTCCGTTTACTAATTAGTTGAACTCCGTTTGCTACTATGTGTATGTGATGCCCAAGTTTAATTGTTTAAAATCTGTGATGTTGCTCTCATATTTGTGAAACTTGCTTTGATATTGCTGTTATATTGAATTTGAAAAGAAGCAACCAAATGAACTGGAAACAACAAAACAGAGGACCCTACCGCCAGGTGCTGTGGCGGTAGGGTCAGACAACCTACCGCCAGCCCCCATGACGGTAGGGTGAACCTACCGCCAGGGCCCTTGCATATTTCGTTACAGAAGGTTTATACGGCAAAACCCAGCCACACCCTACCGCCAGGGTCTCTGGCGGTAGGGTACTTATCCACGTCAGCACAGGCAAACGGCCGCCGTCCCCCTCTGTCGCACCCTACCGTAGGGCCCCAGGCGGTAGGCTGTCTAACCCTACCGCCAGAGACCCTGGCGGTAGCAAAAGGGTCAAATCCCAAAAAAATTCTGAACTGGGGTCAGATCCTGAATTTCTTTGTCAAAAAGATCAAAACACAAAAAAATTCGGCGCACACCTAAATCAACTTCCAGACCCCGAGGGAAGTCTGCATCATATCATCGTTGAGTGTCCGATCACTGATGGCGATCCGACCAATCCCAAGTATATATTTCTTACACCCACGGATGACTAAAAGGGTGTGATATGTGTGAGAAATTGGTTCCTTAACAATCATATTACTATTCCCTATTTCATATAGTTTACCTTCAATAATTAGCAAAAAGCAACGATCAACATTTTTACTAATCAAATAACTTACCTTCAAATAAATGATGCATTTTCTTTTATTTTTAGCACCCCGTGTTATCGTGTCGTCTAGAAAGTATGCATGTGGTATTGTGGTAGCGAAAAGGGAAAAGAGAAACATGTGGGTGACTTGATAAAATCACTTAGTGGAGAGATGTTGATTTTTTTTCAGATTAATATTAGTGCTTCGATTTTTATTTTATTTTTTTGATAAGGAGGATAAACCCCCGGCCTCTGCATCTGTGCGATGCATGCAGCCATATTATTAATTATTCACAAAGACCTTACAAAGTAATACATCAGTAAGCCTGAAGCCACCATATTGGCAACAACTGTCGCTACTCCTATCCACTTGATGAAGAGGTGCCGAATGTCCGAGCCGAATACCAAACATACCTCGCACCAAGGCCTAACATCTAAAGCCGGATGCCACAACCCAGCAACATATTGGGACTATGTCACACACCGGTCCGGCGCACTCTCAGAAGCCGTCGTCGCCGCCGTCATCCACCGATCCATCTCCAGAGCAGGCACAGACGCACCGACCTTGCCAGGCCTGCCGTCGACGCCACCATGGCGCCAGACAGCGCCACCATCCTGCACGTATCCATCCACACGCACCCGTCGACGAAACTCCGCAGCGCCATGCCGCCGGGATCCGCCTTCGGCCTTGCGGTAGATGTGACACCGCTCCTCCTCTGGTCCCCTCCAACTAGCACTTGCTCCAAAACGATGCTCCCAGGAGGGAGAACAACACCAAATGCAGCGTCATCGTCCGATCCGGGAGACCCAGATCTAGGGTTTCCCTCAAAGCATCCCGAGCAGGATGACGCAGACTGCAACGACGATGCCTCAACAAGGAAACGACATGTGAGACGCCGCCGTCGTCTGCCATGACCGAAGTCGGCTCAATTTTCATCGACAGTCGCGCCACCAGGCCGTGCGCCGCCGGCGTCGTTGGTCCCTTCAACTTGAGAAACTCCAGAAACGAGGCCCTCAAGAGGCACTATGACGCAAAAGCACCGCCATCGCTCGATCCCAACGAGATCTAGGGTTTCCCCCGGAGTTGCCCTCGGTGTTGAAGGACTCAGACAAGGTTGAATCCTGGCGAGATCCGAAGGACCGTCAAGATCCACCCAGTTGCCGACATGCCGCACCCGCCAGCACGTCGTCCGCAACCCGGTGACCATGGGGCCAAAGGCCAGCTACCGGGCATCACGAACACGTCGAGCCACCAGCCACGACCAGATCTGGCCGAGACTAGGGACACCATCCTGGTCATGGCCGCAAGCACCGATGGCCGGAGAGCGCCGCCACAACCAGTCACCCGACCAACTCCGGCGGAGGAGTAGGCCGCCACCGCTACCGCCATGCCCGAGCCGCTGCCCAAGGCTTCCTCATGCCGCGCGGTTAGCCCAGGAGCGGTCGCCGCTGCAAGTACGCCGACCCGCGCTGGCCGCCGCCACCCTGCAGCACTGCCGCCGAAGAGGCCGGGACGGGCGCCGCCGCCGCGGACCAAGCCGCCGCCGCATCGCACAGGCTTTGCCCGGAGACGACCCCGGCGACGGCGGGAGGGGAGACGGCGCGGGGAAGACTACTGGCGGCTGACGGTGGGAGCCCCGGTGCAGCCCGGCGCAGCCGCACGGGAGCTGGGGTCGGGGTCGAGGGATTCGATGAAAGAACCTACATGGTGAGCGATAGTTGTCGTGGACGAATAGAATCAAGAACAAATTATTGGATGGAATTGACAACGACCCCATCAAAAGTAACTTTGCACGGATGAATGTTAGAAGAATTTTTAAAGTTAATACTTACACGTTATGTGATGTAAATTGATTTTGAATACATTCAAGTGTTTATTGGTAACATTTCATATGAATGTATATTAGTTATTATTGCCATAATGTTTATAAAAGGGGCCCACGGTCTTACTTTTGCCCCGGGCCCTCAAAATCTCAGGACCGACCCCGTTTCAACATGTCACAAAACCATCTTCTCTATTTCTCAAAAAAAAAAACCATCTTCTCTTGCATAGGCAACATGTTAAAGTATCTCTTCATGAAAATTTCTCTTTTCATTTCTTTTGAAAAGGGCTCCGAAACAAGTGAGGCAGTTTGGTATCCGTTTTACTAATTTTGAAAATCATGTCTCAAAGTTTCAAAAAACCTGAAAAATCTACATGTTCGTGCGGATGTATTCAACAAGTTTGTAAAGTTAAGGATGAAAAGTGCTAACATGTGAGCTACACAGAAAAAAACAAATATGTCAAGCTAAATCATCATGAAACTTTTGGAAAAAAAGTAATATACATCCATATGAACACGCAGTTTTTTGTACGACCACATATCCATATGCATACATACCACACTTGGCATGTTAAAGGAAGACATTTAACATTTGGTTGGTTCATCTGCATCGAGTCCACATGAGTAAACGACGTGAAACATTTACTACACTCGTCAGTGGGGTGCCATATTTGCATCGCGACGCTGCAACGTTCGGAAGCGCCGCTCGCCCAATCAGGATATCCTGGTCCAGTCCAGTACGGAGCAGCCTACGATATGCCTGCATGCAGTCTGTACGAATGTATGCATAAACTATGGGCGATGGTTGTCGGCACGACTATTACGACATGCAGCATTAGCTAAGTAGCCACTGATCGCATGCAAAATTTAGCCCTGATGATCTCGGCTAGGCACGCTCGGCTTCACGCACGCTCGACACGTACGAAGGCACTAGACGCCAGACTAGTAAAGGCCCTTTGGCAGGCCATCGGGCAGAGCAGGCGACTGCGAGAAAGCATGGGTCGTTGTGGTCCTTGGGTGCCATAAAGGCGTCCACGGACGACTGCCACCTGCCTCTGCCGCACGCAAATGCATATTTGTCCAGTATCTCGTACGTATCCGGCCGGCCTCGGCTGGTAACTTCGTCTTCTACTTCCTCCGTTTCTTTTTACTCTAATATAAAGTTTGGTCAAAGTCAAATTACACAAAATTTGACCAAATTTATGTTAAAAAGTATAAACATCTATAGTACTAAATCTATATAGTATGAAAATACATTTCATAGTGCATCTGGTAATATTGATTTCATATTATGAATGTTGACCGTAGGCTCACATACATGCATACGTGTCTTTTATCAGCTTAACTGCTGCCACTGTGGAAGCCGATGGAACGACACGTACTGCACCACCACGGAGCGAATCGAAGCATTGTCAGTGTTTGGAAGGTAGTTGTCGAGGGGGACTCTAAGCGATTACTGAACGGACAGTAACAATTATCGAACGTGTTTATGAACAGCGGATTAAGTGGTTGGTGTTCAACCGGAGTCTATCATCTAATGTTCATGCCGGTTGAAACGGAGCGTGCGCAAGTAAGGACAAAATTGAAGTGAAATAGTCAAAATTTAAAAAAAGTTTGCTACACTACAACCAAACGAACGAAATTTAAGCAAGTTGAACTTAACTTAAACTAATCCTAACTAGCGGGATGGTGACCTCGTAAGGGTTGCCACCGAGGCCAACGATGCCTCCGTGATCGCCTGCGACGTCGTCCGAGCCGTCGCTGTTTGATATGGAGCTCTTGGTGGCCAATATGTGCTGCATGGGCGAGGTCAAGGTCTCCCCTCCTCGAGGGATCTGCGCGTAGCCGTTTTGAATATCCCACACAATGAAGTGTGTTTTAGAATTCCAGTACAGGTACTCATCGAGGGCAAGATCCTCTTACGCTGCCCCTGGCGTATAACAGTGATCCTCCTCCTACTCAGTGGCGACGATGGTCGTCTCCTCCGCCTGCTCCTCGTTCAACATTCTCTCCTCCTCCGATAGCGGCACCCGGTCCGGCCGCTGGGGAACCGACATGACGAAGAGGAGCAAAATTATGGACGAGAGGCCATCATTGACCGTGGGCCGTGACGCCAACTAGATCCAGAGCTGCCCCTCGATCCGGAGGTGCGCACAGGCGACTAGTTTTCTGCGTCGGACTTCTTGCCCATTGAGACGATGAGAGGTGTGTGCGATGGCCTATGGATGTGTTGGAGAGGAGTAGGAGCATTGTGTGGGGTGTGCCTTGAGCCTAAGTTGGATTCTAGGTTACCACGTCAAAAATGAATGCGGGTAGGCGCCCGATTAGCCCGAGTGAATGCGGTTAAGCCGGAGCGGACGAGGCCATGGGGTTGGGGTTGGGTGGGTCTGTGTTGTTGTAGTCTGACATGGTTGATGCCCATAATGCTTTTCGGAATTTCGAACATCCGAACCGGTTCAAACAATTTAGGTGACTAGATGGCTAAAAGTATCTCAACCATTTGGTCTGGACATTTGCGACCGATTTTGTGATCCGCGTTGGAGTTGCCCTCAGTGGTGGTTGATATTACTACTTTTTACATTATGAAACACAAACATATCTATAATTTTTGATTGTCTCGTGCTATTATAATATCACTTTGAAATACTTTTGTAGCAACTTTTATTATTTTTCTGGACTAACTTATAAATTCAGTGCCCAGAGCCAGTTGTTGTTTCTGCATGTGTTTGCATTGTTTGCATATGTTTGCTTGTTTAATCATTTTATTTGAGGATATGAGTATTAAATATGTAGAGGCATTTAGTATGCAATGTTAAATGATAATTTTAGTAATTTGTTACAATAGATAATGATAAGGTTTTGAGTTGATTTATACTAACTTATTTCACGAGTTCTTGTTGAGTTTTGTGTGGATGAAGTTTTTGAGATTGAGAGAAGACGTGATATGAGAGGAATTAAGAAGACATAAGAGCTCAAGCTTGGGGATGAGAAGTCTCAAGCATCTAAGCTTGGAATGCCCCGGTAGGCATCCCACCTTTTTTCATTAACAATTATCGGTTAGTATCGGTTGAGCTAAGTTTTTGCTTCTTCACATGAGATGTTCTATTTTTGGAATGTCATTTCATTTTGTTTTCTTTCCTGTTTAAATAAAATACTAAGATTTGAAATTTTAAATGAGATAGAGTCCTCACATAGCTACTTATTTATTTGACTACTCATTGATCTTCACTTATATCTTTTTGGAGTAGTTTTTCATTTTCTCTCGTTTTTCACTTATATCCTGTTAGTAAATTGTTGAGTGAATTGAATATCATGAAGTTGAAATTATATGTGCTTCATATGCTTGTATAATACCTAGTAGTAGCAATTTATGAATGATTAGTATAAGGAAGAGGACTTTCACATATAAATATATTATCTTGGACATCTTTTATGATTGTGAATACCCATTCATTATTTCCAAACTTGAGCAAATTAGTTCAAGTTGGACAAGGAAGACAACGTAATGCGTTACGTTTGAGTATATTTGTATAGAAGTTATACTGTTATGGATCCACCAACATGTGGTGCTTTCTTAAGATCTTTTACTAGACAAAAATTCGTACTAAGTAAAGATACAACTTGCGCATCCAAAAACCCTTAACCTCAGTTTCTTGCAGTGAGTGTCCACCATATCTACCTATGGATTGAATAAGATCCTTCAAGTAAGTTGTCATCGGTGCAAAAAGCAATAAAAATTGCTCCTAAAATATGTATTATCTTTTATTGCAAGGGAAAATAAGCGTTGTACGAACTTGTGATGGTAAAGAAATAAAAGCGACGGACTGCATAATAAAGGTTGCTATCACAAGGGGCAATATAACGTGACGTTCATTTGCATTAAGGGCTTGCACATCCAAAAATGAAAAGCGCATGACAACCTCTGCTTCCCTCTACGGAGGGCCTATCTTTTACTTTTTAGCTTTTACTTTTATGCAAGAGTCGCTAAGTATTCATTCTCATTTCAACCTGAATTATTCTCTAGTTGGCAAGTATCGTGTGGTGGGGAAAGTTCCAGGCACATATGGCCATTCAAATATATTTCATCATGAGTTAATATAGTCGACAATTATCTCTACAATAAATAAGTTGGGAGGCGAAACATTAAGCCCCTATCTTTCTCTGTGTTCGATGGATGCTATTTGTTCTAAAAATATGCTATGAGTACTAGCAATCATAGAAGACTATATGATAGTTGAGTATGTGGATCTCTTACTTAGACTTTGTTGAAAATAAGTTGAATTGCAATTGTTTGGAGACTAAGAACATTGGTTGTTAAGTTTCAAGAGAATGCATTGTTCAACCCATAACATGTGAATTGATTGCTAATTTATCATGATGAGATTTATGAGAAAGAGTTGTTGTTATGATTCTAGAAAAAGTGATTAGAATTATCATTGATCAAACTTATGCAGTATGCTAGCATTCACACTTCATAAAATATTTCTTCTATCATTTACCTACTCGAAGACGAGTAGGAATTAAGCTTGCGGATGTTGATACGTCTCCAAGGTATCTATAATTTATGAAGTATTCATGCCATGTTTACAACAATTTTATATGGTTTTGGTGCACTTTTTATATAACTTTTATATGATTTTCATGGACTAACATGTTGACCTAGTGCCCAGTGCCAGTTGTTCTGCTTATTTTTGGTTTTCCAGAAAATCTATATCAAATGAAGTCCAAATGCAGTGAAATTTTTGACGATTATTTTTGGAAGAAAAGAGAACCAAGAAGCTTCGAGGGAGTACCAGAAGACCCACAGGGGGCCCTTGAGGCACCAGGGTGCGCCCAGGGGGTGGCCGTGCCGTGGTACCTCGTGGGCCCCCTATGGCCCATCTTCGCGTCATTCCAACTCTGAAAATTCTTATAAATACTAAAACCCCAAAAAATAACCCTAAAACTTCGACTCCATCGCTGCAAGCCTCTGTACCAAAGAGCCATCTGGAGCCCTTTTCCGGCACCCTGCCGGAGGGGGAAATCATCACCGGAGGCTATCTTCATCATCTCGACGGTCTCCATGATGAGGAGGGAGTAGTTCACCCTCGGGGCTGAGGGTATGTACTAGTAGCTATGTGTTTGATCTCTCTCTCTCTCTCCCGTCTTCTTGATTTGGCACGATCTTGATATACCGCGAGCTTTGTTAATATAGTTGGATTATATGGTGTTTTCCCCTCTTTATCTTGTTGTCATGAATTAAGTTTTTACCTTTGAGGTTTCACTATTATCGGATAGAATACATTTATGGATTAGAGAACACTTGATGTATGTCTTGCATATGGATACCCGTGGTGACAATGGAGTGTTCTATTTATTCACTTGATGTATGTTTTCACACTCAACTCGCGGATTCCCGAGGTGACATTGGGCTAATATATGCATAGGGTTGATGCATGTTTTCGCCCTACTTTCTCCGGTACAAATCTTGGGGCACTCTTTGAAGTTCTTTGTGTTGGGTTGAATATTATCACTAGTAGAAAAAGGGCCATTTGTCCCAGTTCGTAAGGCCCATCTGTCCCGGTTGTGGAACCGGGACTAAAGGGTCGTTACTAAAGCCCTAGGTCTTTAGTCCCGGTTCTTACACAAACCGGGACAGATGGGCCTCCACGTGGCCGCTGCGGCGAGCCCAGGCAGGAGGGCCTTTGGTCCCGGTTGGTGGAACCAACCGGGACCAAAAGGCATCCACGCGTCAGCAGCTGGCAGGAGCTGAGGTTTTTGTTTTTTTGAAAGGGGGTGGTTTAGGGTTTTGGGGGGTTAATTTAGGTGTTTCATATATTGTGTTAGCTAGCTAATTAATAGAGAGAAGTGTCCTCTCTTATCTCCGTGCTTGGTCGACGCTACGTACTATACGTATAGAGAGGACTCGACACGCTAGCTAGTAAGCAAATGAAGGAAACAAAAGATCGTCATGAACATATGCATACAGAGACAAGTGATATCGACCTCTCCTTCTCCGAGAGATTGGCCGAACAACAAGTTTTCGTATATCTATCCGACGCTACTAGCAACATATATACAATATAAGATCTCTTACAATATAATCCCCTAATTATATATGAACTCACGGTCCACATGGTATTCTCCGTCTTTATCGATCACGTGGTCAAGAAAGAATGCTGCCAATTCCTCTTGAATTGCTCGCATGCGATCTGGTGCTAGGAGGTCATCCCGCATCCGAGACATCTAATTCGAAGAAGGGGGTCAATACATATATATGAATGAATGAAACTCAACACAAATGATGGTAATAAAATAAAATTGTGAATATTATTGCTTACGAATTTCATATTGTTTGTTAGAGTAGCCCCGCTCACAGGTCGTGTGGCGGATGGACTCGCAAACGTAGTATCCACAGTAATTATTCCCGGCTTCCTGCCACAACCACTTTACAAGAAATAGAGGTCAATCAAACTGATAAGCAAGCATGCTAAATGGTATTGATGAAACTAGCGCTTGAATCACTAGGAGATGCGCGGAACTAGCTAGTAGTACTTACTTTCGGGTGTGTAAATCGCAGCTTCCTCGGCAGTCCCGGAGCTTTTGAGGTGAATTTTTTCCAAACCCCGCCACACAAAGAAAACAATTACTTGATATCAGGAAATGAACAAAGTTGCCGATATGGTGCGATAATGATCGATTTAACTTACTTCTCGAGCATTTCAGTCATGTCCGCATACTCCTGGGGATCTTTTTGTCTCGAGTCTAAGACGGTTACTAGTCCCTGCTCAAGCTTAGTCTCTAGGAGAATATAGTGGAACCTGCGCACGCATGCATAACTCATCAATTACATTACTATAACCTCGACTAATAAGGGAAACCGAATATGCAAGACAGTAACACTCACTTGAAGTTGTAAGGAAAGACTATTATAGCTTTGTTTTGATTTAATACCAACGATCGTAGCAAGTTGGCCTTGGTATCTTTGGCATGAAATTCAACCATATATGCATCTATGAGATTTGTGTTAATGAACCCAATATCACCGATTTTTTCTTTTCTTCAATTCGGCGATCTTCAATCTGCATAATATAGTGAGGATAATTATATATCCATGCAATGAAAGAGCTGAGCTATATATAGAGAATTAATGACAGAAGTAGTACTTACAGACAGTAGCAAGTGACCGTTAATTTATCGAGGGCCTTTTGATTGAAAAACTGGAAGAACTCCACAAATGGAACACACAGCAGTTCAATTCCAACGAGGTCATGCTCCTCTTTAACTCTTAGCATCAAAGTATTCATCCCCCAGACTCTCTGCAGGTTTTCATGTACCAATCATGGAATCTTCGCATCATCATTGTTAGAGATCTTTCATCTTTGATGAGAGGCTTCCCGTAATGGTATTTGTGTTCGTCCACCTCCAAGAAATCATAATGTACATCATCGGGTAGGTAATCTCCAAGATTGGTATTGGGCAAAATCTCCGGATGATTAGCGACGATATCGCTAGACACCTTGAGCGGGGGGCACGATTGGTTCCCTTGTTCGCCGAGCTGGGCAATTTTTTTCCCAGCTCGTCGTTTTGCTAACCTTTGATCACTGATAGTACTTCCCGACCGCTCCGCTTCGATATATGACCTTTAAATAATGCGATCATAGTTGGATTGCGGCGGAGAAGGTGGTGCTCGCTTCAGGGCATCGATAGTGCGCTTTGCTTTCACCGGATCTATATCCTCCTCTGGAGGTGGATGTTTCTTTGCTTTCACCCCTTGAAAGTAGTCCCTCACTTCGGCTTCCACGATCTTCTTCTTTTCGTCCACGGTCATCTCGTATGGTAACTTCTCTAGATGCTTGAGAGATGGACCGAATCTGTATTGTCTCCCGCTTCTGGCTGTACTGCTAGATGCGGGAGCAGACGGAGCGGTTGCGGCTGTCTTCTTTCCTTTCTTACGAGGCGGAGGAGAAGGACTATGACGCGCCGGAGCAGCCGGAGCGGCGGCGGGTCTCTTCCGCCCTTGATGACGAGGCGGAGAAGGAGGAGGCTGGCTGCTCGGGCACGCCGGCGCAGGTGGAGAAGGAGGCGGAGTGCCGCCACGCGCCGGAGAAGGAGGCTGAGTGCCCTGATCACTCGCCGGAGGAGGAGGCGGAGGAGGAGGCGGAGTGCCCTGACTCATCGGAGGAGGAGGAGGAGGAGGCGGAGGCGTCCAGTTCGGAAGGTTGATGAGCTCCTTCTGCCATAGGCATGGAATCTTCAAAGCAGAACCCAGCCAAGTCTCCCCTTCACCGGTAGGGTGGTCAAGCTCGAGGTCCTCAAATCCCTCCGTTATTTCGTCCACAGTCACCCTAGCATATCCTTCTGGAATTGGACGGCAGTGAAAAGTTGCGTCGGGTTTAGGAGGTCGAACAGAGCCAACAGCCGCCTTGACTTTGAAGTTCTGCCATTGCGTCATAAGGTGGCAATGTTGAGACTCCGTGATACAATCCACGGGGTAGCTAGCAGGAACCGTGAAGACAGGCTCCAGCTGAAGCAGCTTGGTGGAAGCCACGCTGCTTCTCCGCTGATATGGCGGGGTAGCTTCGGGGGAAGCTTCGGCAGGTCACTTGGTGCGAACTGCTTCTCGTTCCTCTAGCCCTTGTACCCTTGCGTGCAGCGCCTGGAGTTGGGTCTGCTCCACTTTCTTCCTCCTCTCCTGGCATTTGTAACCGCCTGCATCCGGAAACCCAGCCTTCCAAGGAACGGAGCCTGGTGTGCCTCGTGTCCGTCCAGGGTGCTCAGGATTCCTGCTACCTCTTGAGCACTGCGTTGGTTTTCCCTTGCAGAGGAAAGGGTGATGCAGCAAAGTAGCGTAAGTATTTTCCTCAGTTTTTGAGAACCAAGGTATCAATCCAGTAGGAGGCTATGCGCGAGTCCCTCGTACCTACACAAAACAAATAACTCCTCGCAACCAACGCGATAAGGGGTTGTCAATCCCTTCACGGTCACTTACGCGAGTGAGATCTGATAGATATGGTAGGATAATATTTTTGGTATTTTTGTGATAGAGATGCAAAGTAAAATAAAAGCAAAGTAAAAAGCAAAGGGAATAACTGAGTGTTGGAAGATTAATATGATGAAGATAGACCCGGGGGCCATAGGTTTCACTAGTGGCTTCTCTCAAGAGCATAAGTATTTTACGGTAGGTGAATGAATTACTGTTGAGCAATTGACAGAATTGAGCATAGGTATGAGAATATCTAGGTATGATCATGTATATAGGCATCACGTGCGAGACAAGTAGACCGACTCCTGCCTGCATCTACTACTATTATTCCACTCATCGACTGCTATCCAACATGCATCTAGAGTATTAAGTTCATGAAAACAGAGTAACGCCTTAAGCAAGATGACATGATGTAGAGGGATAAATTCATGCAATATGATAAAAAAAAACCCATCTTGTTATCCTCGATGGCAACAATACAATACGTGCCTTGCTGCCCCTACTGTCACTGGGAAAGGACACCGCAAGATTGAACCCAAAGCTAAGCACTTCTCCCATTGCAAGAAAGATAAATCTAGTAGGCCAAACCAAACTGATAATTCGAAGAGACTTGCAAAGATAACCAATCATACATAAAAGAATTCAGAGAAGATTCAAATATCGTTCATAGATAATCTTGATCATAAACCCACAATTCATCGGTCTCAACAAACACACCGCAAAAAGAAGATTACATCGAATAGATCTCCACGAGAGAGGGGGAGAACATTGTATTGAGATCCAAAAAGAGAGAAGAAGCCATCTAGCTACTAACTATGGACCCGAAGGTCTGAGGTAAACTACTGACACTTCATCGGAGAGGCTATGGTGATGATGTAGAAGCCCTCCGTGATGGATGCCCCCTCCGGCGGAGCTCCAGAACAGGCCCCAAGATGGGATCTCGTGGGTACAGAAGGTTGCGGCGGTGGAATTAGGTTTTTGGATCCGTATCTGATCGTTTGGGGGTACGTAGGTATATATAGGAGGAAGGAGTACGTCAGTGGAGCAACAGGGGGGCCACGAGGGTGGAGGGCGCGCCCTGGGGGGTGGGCGCGCCCCCCTACCTCGTGTCCTCCTCCTTTGTTTCTTGATGTAGGGTCCAAGTCTCCTGGATCATAATCTTCCTAAAAATCACGTTCCCGAAGGTTTCATTCCGTTTGGACTCCGTTTGATATTCCTTTTCTGCGAAACTCTGAAATAGGCAAAAAAAACAATTCTGGGCTGGGCCTCCGGTTAATAGGTTAGTCCCAAAAATAATGTAAAAGTGAATAGTAAAGCCCAATAATGTCCAAAACAGTAGATAATATAGCATGGAGCAATAAAAAATTATAGATACGTTGGAGACGTATCAGGCATCCCCAAGCTTAATTCCTGCTCGTCCTCGAGTAGGTAAATGATAAAAACATAATTTTTGATGCGGAGTGCTACTTGGCATAATTTCAATGTAATTCTTCTTAATTGTGGTATGAATATTCAGATCCAAAAGATTCAAGACAAAAGCTTAGTATTGACATAAAAAATAATAATACTTCAAGCATACTAACAAAGCAATCATGTCTTCTCAAAATAACATGTCCAAAGAAAGTTATCCCTACAAAATCATATAGTCTGGCTATGCTCTATCTTCACCACACAAAGTATTTAAATCATGCACAACCCCGATGACAAGCCAAGCAATTGTTTCATACTTTTGACATTCTCAAACTTTTTCAATCTTCACGCAATACATGAGCGTGAGCCATGGATATTGCACTATATGTGGAATAGAATGGTGGTTGTGGAGAAGACAAAATGGGAGAAGATAGTCTCACATCAACTAGGCGTATCAACGGGCTATGGAGATGCCCATCAATAGATATCAATGTGAGTGAGTAGGGATTGCCATGCAACGGATGCACTAGAGCTATAAGTATATGAAAGCTCAACAAAAGAAACTTAGTGGGTGTGCATCCAACTCGCTTGCTCAAGAAGACCTAGGGCAATTTGAGGAAGCCCATCATTGGAATATACAAGCCAAGTTCTATAATGAAAAATTCCCACTAGTATATGAAAGTGACAAAATGAGAGACTCTCTATAATGAAGATCATGGTGCTACTTTGAAGCACAAGTGTGGTAAAAGGATAGTAACATTGTCCCTTCTCTCTTTTTCTCTCATTTTTTATTTGGGCCTTTTCTCTTTTTTATGGCCTCTTTTCTCTTTTTTTTCGTCCGGAGTCTCATCCCGACTTGTGGGGGAATCATAGTCTCCATCATCCTTTTCCTCACTTGGGACAATGCTCTAAAAATGAAGATCATCACACTTTTATTTTCTTACAACTCAACAATTACAACTCGATACTTAGAACAAAATATGACTCTATATGAATGCCTCCGGCGGTGTACCGGGATATGCAATGAATCAAGAGTGACATGTATGAAAGAATTATGAACGGTGGCTTTGCCACAAATACAATGTCAACTACATGATCATGCTAAGCAATATGACAATCATGGAGCGTCTCATAATAAACGGAACGGTGGAAAGTTGCATGGCAATATGTCTCGGACTGGCTATGGAAATGCCATGATAGGTAGGTATGGTGTCTGTTTTGAGGAAGGTATATGGTGGGTGTATGATACCGGCGAAAAGTGCGCGGTATTAGAGAGGCTAGCGATGGTGGGAAGAAGAAAAGTGCGTATAATCCATGGACTCAACATTAGTCATAAAGAACTCATATACTTATTGCAAAAATCTACAAGTTATCAAAGCAAAGTATTATGCGCATGCTCCTAGGGGGATAGATTGGTAGGAAAAGACCATCGCTCGTCCCTGACCGCCACTCATAAGGAAGACAATCAATAAATAAATCGTGCTCCGACCACTACACCACGGTCAAGTTTTGGTGACACATCAATCTGTTGGCATAGGGTACCTTTGCCGACAGATAAATTGTAGCTAACACATATGCTGACAAAAGAGAAAACAGTCGGAGGACTTGCTATGGGGAAAGGTATTGCCGACAGAAGTTCACTTGCCGACACTTTTTCTGTCAGCATACACCCTACCTATGCCGACACATGGTAGTCACCGCACACCCTACCTATGCCGACACATGGTAAGTCAACATACACCCTACCTATGCCGACACATGGTAAGTCAACGCACACCCTACCTATGCCGATACTTAGTCTGTCTAAATAGGTGTTTAGCATTGCCGACGCATGGTTTGTCTAGTTATGGGCATACTTTTGGCAACACTTTCCGCATTGGAATGTTTTTACCGACATATAAATTGTTGGTAAGATGGTGCACAGCCAAAACAACAATTGGATACTGCTCTAATTCAAATGTTATATGCAATTTTCAATGATGGTGCACAGCCAAAACAACAATTGGATACTGCTCTAATTAGGTTTTTGGCTCCGTATCTGATCGTTTGGGGGTACGTAGGTATATATAGGAGGAAGGAGTACGTCGGTGGAGCAACAGGGGGCCCACGAGGGTGGAGGGCGCGCCCTGGGGGGGTGGGCGCGCCCCCCTACCTCGTGGCCTCCTCCTTTGTTTCTTGACGTCGGGTCCAAGTCTCCTGGATCATAATCTTCCTAAAAATCACGTTCCCGAAGGTTTCATTCCGTTTGGACTCCGTTTGATATTCCTTTTCTGCGAAACTCTGAAATAGGCAAAAAACAACAATTCTGGGCTGGGCCTCCGGTTAATAAGTCAGTCCCAAAAATAATATAAAAGTGAATAATAAAGCCCAATAATGTCCAAAACAGTAGATAATATAGCATGGAGCAATCAAAAATTATAGATACGTTGGAGACGTATCAATTCCCGCGGGCTATCGTGAGCTCGTCGTTCTCTCTGTCTGGAATGAACGGCCCTTGCTGTGCTGCATCGATATACTGCTGAGGCTTCTCGACGGGTATGTTAAGTTGGTCATTCGTCCAAACGCACTTCCCTGATACAGGGTCCAAGGTTCCGCCAACCCCGAAGAACCAAGTCCGGCAACGGTCTGGCCAGTGCAATGTCTCTTGTTCGACCCCATTATCAAGCAGGTCATTCTCAGCCTTGGCCCACAATGGTCGGGCTTTGAGGTAGCCACCTGACCCCGTGCGATGGTGAAGCTGCTTCTTCACAACATTTTTCTTGTTTGTCGCTGACATCTTCTTACTCTTGTCCGATGTCTTGTGGGCCACAAATACGGGCCAGTGATATCTGATCTTCTCATACCGGCCGGTGAATTCTGGTGTCTTTTCTTGGTCGACAAACGATGTTTTCAGCTCATTCTTCCACCTCCTGAATAGTTCTGCCATCTTCTTAAGAGCATGAGACTTGATCAATTGCTCTTTAACTGGCTTCTCCGTATCCTCCTCTGGCGGTAGGGTGAAATTTGCCTTCAGCGCGGTCCAAAGATCATCTTTCTGCATATCGTTGACATAAGACACCTCAGGGTCTTCCTTCTTAGGCTTAAACCATTGGTGGATGCTGATCGGGATCTTGTCCCTAACAAGAACCCCGCACTGAGCAGAAAATGCTTCCTTGGTCCGGATGGGTTCAATCGGTTGGCCATCGCGCGCGATTGCTGTGATCTCAAACCTTTCATCCGAGCGTAACTTTTTCTTCGGGCCTCGTTTCTTTACCGAAGTTGTGCTCGATCCGGAGGGCTAGAAAAAAGAAGAAAGACAAGAGTTAATTAATATGTGTACATACCAAAACAATGAATGCATCAATTAGCTAGTCCGCACAGGCTTAATTAATATATATACCTGGCCGGACTCTGTTCGGTCACCGGAGTTGTCATCACGGTCTCCTTCTTGCACCGGCATTCGGTCACCGGAGCCATCATAATCATGTCTTTCCTCCTCCATTGTTCGATCACCGTAGCCTGCTTCTTCACCCTGTCCTTCCAGACCATCATTGTCGTTAAGATACGACAAGACATCACCTCCGGCTAAGATTATGTCCCCCAACACCTCTTCTGCTGCCTCGTCTCGTCCGTGCTCCATTGTTTCAATAAATATTACAACATGGCAATTACTATACAAACATGACAGCAGATGGATATATTAGTGGCAAACGTAGACCTAGCTACCTAATCCCAACAAGGAATCATATTAGTGGCCTCGACGCTTCTCTAGGGTTTGGGGTGGCCTGGACAACGCTTCAAGGGTTCGGGGTAGCCTCGACGACAACACTTTTTTAACTTGGTAAATTTGGGTGGCTTCAAGGGTTTGGATCGAGAGCTTCGTACCATCATGCCCCGGTTACTTCCGGCTAATGATGAAGCCATGGATTTCTTCAATACTTTGACACTAGGCAACCTGCCGACCCCTCAGCGATCCTCGACTCTCAACCCTCGACATCTCGGCGATCCACAACCCTCTACCCTAGTTCCCGACCCTCGACCCACTCATGTCACGTTTGTCTAATGTCAAAGGATTCAACAAAACCCCTCGGCGTTCCTCGACCCTCGACCCCTCGACGACCTTGGCCCCTCAAACCCTCGACGACCCTCTACCCTAGTTCCCGACCCTCGACCGCTCGGCGATCCTCGACACCCTCATTCCAAAATGAAGTTTCTATACAAAAGTGCACAATTTTTATGAACAAATTACAACATCTAAATTAAATACACATCTGAATTAATATAACTACACATCTAAACTTAATTAGGAAAATGCATCTAAACTTAGCAAAATTCATCACAATGAACATCAAAATGAACTCTAAATAAAATATAAAGACAAAATCATCATCATCCATCTACATAGGGCGGCCGGCGACGAGGAGAATGAGCTCACTGGGGCAGCACGAGCTCACTCTGCTGGGAGCGGCGACGAGGAGGCAGGGCACAACGACGACGACGAGGAGGCAGGGCACGGCGAGGGCGACGAGGAAGCAGGGCACGGTGACGGCGACGGCGGGGCAGGGGCGCGGCGACAGGCGACGAGGAGGCGTACGGGGCAGGGCGCGCGTCGACGGCGCGTCAGGTCAGGGCAGAGGGGCGCGACGAGCGGCGTTGGGGGCAGGGCGCGGCGAGGGCATCGGTAACGGCTAGCTCGGGCAGCCTGCCGGCGTCGTGGATGGATTCGCCGCCGTCGGGGGGAGAGGAGGAGGAGAGATTGAAGTGGGGATGGGCGGTTCAGAAATTTTCCTAAGTCCCACTTATATAGCAAAGGCTTTAGTCCCGGTTCGTGGCACCAATCGGGACCAATGCCCCCCTTTAGTCCCGGTTGGTGCCACCAACCGGGACCAAAGGTCTCTTTTCAGCAGCCCAAAGGGCGGGAAACAGAGACCTTTGGTCCCGATTGGTGGCACCAACCGGGACTAAAGGGGGGCATTGGTCCCGGTTGGTGCCACGAACCGGTACCAATGCCTCCCTTTAGTCCCGGTTGGTGCGACCAACCGGGACCAATGGCCTTGTACTGGCGCGGTGCGGTGGGAAGTTTAGTCCCACCTCGCTAGTAGAGGAGCTCCGACACCTGTTTATAAACGCTGATGTGCCAGCCCATTCGAACTCCTCACTATTGCAGACCTTCTAGCCTAAACTTATCTCTGTTCTGCCTGTGGGCCTGCTGGGCCTGCTGCGGGCCTGAATCCTGGCCCAATGGGGTTTCTAGTCGTATTCAGGCCGTGGTGGCCCAGTAGGTGGCATTTTTTTATTTTTTTTCAGTTTTTGTGTTTTCTTTGTTGCTTTATTTTTTATTTTGTTTCTACTTACAACAAAATACTTACTGTTGCTATTTTTATTTATTTTATTAAAGTTTATTTTATTTTATTTTATTTTATTTCTACTTATTTCTTTTATAAAAGTTTATTTTATTTTATTTTGTTTCTACTTATTTATTTTGTTAAAGTTTATTTTATTTTATTCTATTTTGTTTCTACTTATTTATTAAAGTTTATTTTGTTTCTACTTATTTATTTTATTTTCTTTTTTGCTTTTTTATTTATTTTATGAAAATTCTTTTTTCCTATTAACGTTTTTAACAGAAAATACTTTGATAATTTTAGTTGCATAAATTTTATATAATTTTAGTTTCAATAATACTAGAGGTTTATAAAAGCTTTTTAGTTGATTCCTTTAGTACCGGTTCTAAGGCTGGGGCCCCACGAGCACCTTTACTACCGGTTCGTGACATGAACCGGTAATAGAGTTTTTTACTTGAACTCTAGACTTTTTGTGTGTTCAAAATGCACCATTCAAAGCCACACCATCAATTTTCAACCATTTCTGACTTCATTTGTTATTTTTCATGCATTTAATGATTTTTTAGCTATAAGACCCTGAAATTCAAAAGCATTTCAAATGAACTCGGAAAAGGTTGAAAGTTGTCATGGTATCATCCTTTCACCCACATAGCATGTGCAAAAAAGTTGAGATGGTTACGGCAAAAACTAGATGCACTTCGTGTACAAAACGGACAATCTCTTTCAAAGTATCAGGGTTTCATACGAAAACTCATCTGTTACAAAGGGATTTAATTTTTTTGAACTCTAGACTTTTTTTGTGTTCAAAATGCACCATTCAAAGCCACATCATCAATTTTCAACCCTTTCTGATTTCATTTTTTATTTTTCATGCATTTACTGATATATTTTTTAGCTATAAGACCCTGAAATTGAAAAGCATTTCAAATGAACTCTGAAAAGGTTAAAATTTGGCATGGTATCATCATTTCACCCACATAGCATGTGCAAAAAAGTTGAGAGGGTTACGGCAAAAACTAGATGCACTTCGTGTACAAAACGGCCAATCTCTTTCGGGGTATCAGGGTTTCATACGGAAACTCATCTGTTACAAAGGGATTTCATTTTTTTGAACTTATTTGAACTCCAGACTTTTTGTGTGTTCAAAATGCACCATTCAAAGCCACATCATCAATTTTCAACCCTTTCTTATTTCATTTGTTATTTTTCATGCATTTACTGATTTTTTTTAGCTAAATGACCCTGAAATTGAAAAGCACTTCAAATGAACTCTGAAAAGGTTGAAAGTTGGCGTGGTATCATCATTTCACCCACATAGCATGTGCAAAAAAGTTGAGAGGGATACGACAAAAACTAGATGCACTTCGTGTACAAAACGGACAATCTCTTTCGAAGTATCAGGGTTTCATACGGAAACTCATCTGTTACAAAGGGATTTCATTTTTTTGAACTTATTTGAACTCCAGACTTTTTGTGTTTTCAAAATGCACCATGCAAAGCCACATCATCAATTTTCAACCCTTTCTGACTTCATTTGTTATTTTTCGTGCATTTACTGATTTTTTGAGCTATAAGACCCTGAAATTTGAAAGCATTTCAAAAGAACTCGGAAAAGGTTGAAAGTTGGCATGGTATCATAATTTCACCCGCATAGCATGTGCAAAAAAGTTGAGAGGTTTATGACAAAAACTAGATGCACTTCGTGTACAAAATGGACAATCTCTTTCGAAGTATCAGGGTTTCATACGGAAACTCATCTGTTACAAAGGGATTTCATTTTTGTGAACTTATTTGAACTCCAGACTTTTTGCGTGTTCAAAATGCACCATTAAAAGCCACAACATCAATTTTCAACCCTTTCTGACTTCATTTGTTATTCTTCATGCATTTAATGATTTTTTGAGCTAAATGACCCTGAAATTGAAAAGCACTACAAATGAACTCTGAAAAGGTTGAAAGTTGGCATGGTATCATCATTTCACCGAGAAACAAAGTACATACATAGTTCTCATTGAACAACATATAGCTCCACAGAGCATCTAGTTAAACCATACATTGAAACTATGTAAAACCTTTCAATGCAACAACAAATGCGATCATAATCAGAACCAAGGTAACAATTGATCCAACGGCATAATGATACCAAGCCTCGGTATGAATGGCATATTTTCTAATCTTGCTAATCTTCAATCGCATTGCATCCATCTTGATCCTGTGATTATCGATGACATCCGCTACATGCAACTCCAATACCATCTTCTCCTCCTCAATTTTTTTATTTTTTCCTTCAAGTAATTGTTTTTTTCTTCAGCTAAATTTAACCTCTCGTCAATAGGGTCGGTTGGAATTTCGGTTCAACTACCTCCTACATAAATAAAATCCATGTCACATTGGTCGGCATAATTGTCATAAACAATAAATGAACCAACTAGTTATAAAAAGATAATATTTACCACATCCGAATGATAGACACGACGAGGGCCGACGGGGGCGGATACCAAAACCATCGCACTATATAATAACAAGCAATAATAAAAGTAAGAAAATTAGACAAGTATCTATCTAAAGTAAGAATATTTTTTCTTTCAGAAAGAAGATAAGAACAAGAGGCTCACCACGGTGGTGCCGGCGACGAGATCGGTGCAGGCGATCGACGGCGGTGAAGACGGGGATGGGACATGACGGACTGCTCGCGCATTTCATCGAACACCTCATGTGCATAGGAGGTGAGCTAGAGCACCCAAATGCCCTCCCCTCGCCGGCCAGAAAAAACAGAGCATTGTGGAGTGCTCTGCTGCGGCGATGGGGTATATATAGGCAACTCATTTGTCCCGGTTCGTGGCTGGAACCGGGACTACCGGGACTAAAGTCCAGCCTTCTGTCCCGGTTCGAGCCACGAACCGGGACCAATGGATGTGGGCCAGGAGCGAGGCCCATTGGTCCCGGTTCGTGCCAGGAACCGGGACAAATGGGTCCATACGAACCGGGACCAATACCCACGAGGCCCCGGCCGGCCCCCTGGGCTCATGAACCGGGACGTATGCCCCCCATGGGTCCCGGTTCATGACTGAACCGGGACTAATGGGCTGGCCAGGCCCGAACCAAAGCCCTGTTTTCTACTAGTGTATGAATCTGAAGTTGGTTGATACATATCGAATAATCAACTCACGGATACTTGTGGTGACATTGGAGTATCTAGGTGACATTAGAGTTGGTTGATGTGTATCATATTGTGTTATTTTACTACAAACTCTAGGCTGTTTGTGACACTTACAGGAATAGCTCAATAGATTGACCGGAAAAGATATATTTGAGGTGGTTTCGTATCCTACAACAATTCCATCTTATGTTCTCCGCTAGATAAGAACTTTGGAGTGATTCTTTGTCGCACGTTGAGGGATTGTTATATGATTCAATTATGTTACCACTGTTGAAAGATTGCACCAGTGAAAGTATGAACCCTAGGCCTTGTTTTCAAGCATTGCAATACATTTGTGCTCTGTTTTATCACTTGCTACCTTGCTTTTTTTATTTTCAGATTACAAAAACCTATATCTACTATCCATACAACACTTGTATCACCATCTCTTTGCCGAACTAGTGCACCTATACAATTTACCATTGCATTGGGTGTGTTGGGGACACAAGAGATTTCTTGTATTTTATTGTAGAGTTGTTTGAGAGAGACCATATTCATCCTACGCCTCCCATGGATTGATAAACCTTAGGTCATCCACTTGAGAGAAAATTTCTATTGTCCTACAAAACTCTGCGCTTGGAGGCTGCTACTTCTTGAGCTTGCATTGGTTTTTTTCTTGAAGAGGAAAGGGTGATGTAGCAAAGTAGAGTAGGTATTTCCCCCAGTTTTGAGAACCAAGGTATCAATCCAGTAGGAGACAACGTGCAAGTCACCGAATACCTGCACAAACAAACACCAACTTGCACCCAGCGCGATAAGGGCTTGTCAATCCCTTCACAGCTATTTGCAAAGTGAGATCTGATAGAGATGGATAAACGATAGAGTAATATTTTTGGTATTTTTGGTTTATAGATCAGAAAGTAAAAGATTGCAAAGGAAATAAATCGGAAACTAAAATTGTAGATCGGAAAGTTATATGATGGAAAATAAACCCGGGGGGCATAGGTTTCACTAGAGGCTTCTCTCAAGATAGAAAATATTACGGTGGGTGAAAAATTACTGCCGAGCAATTGATAGAAAAGCACAAAGTTATGACGATATCTAAGGCAATGATCATGAATATAGGCATCACGTCCGTATCAAGTAGACCGACTCCTGCCTGCATCTGCTACTATTACTCCACACATCGACCGACTCATGCCTGCATCTAGAGTACTAAGTTCATAGAACAGAGTAACGCATTAAGTAGGATGACATGATGTAGCGGGATAAACTCAAGCAGTATGATGAAAACCCCATCTTGTTATCCTCGATGGCAACAATCCAATACGTGTCGGTTCCCCTTCAGTCACTAGGATCGAGCACCACAAGATTGAACCCAAAGCTAAGCACTTCTCCCAATGCAAGAAAAACCATTCTAGTTGGCCAAACCAAATCGATAGTTCGAAGAGACTTGCAAAGATATCAAATCATGCATATAAGAATTCAGAGGAGAATCAAATAATATTCATAGATAAGCTGATCATAAATCCACAATTCAACGGATCTCGGCAAACACACCACAAAAGAGTATTACATCGGATAGGTCCCCAAGAACATCGAGGAGAACCTGGTATTGAGAATCAAAGGGAGAGAAGAAGCCATCTAGCTACTAGCTATGGACCCATAGGTCTGAGGTAAACTACTCACGCTTCATCGGAGAGGCAATGGTGTTGATGTAGAAGCCCTCCGTGATCGAATCCCCCTCTGGCAGGACGCCAGAAAATGCCCCTAGATGGGATCTCATGGGTACAGAAGGTTGCGGCGGTGGAAAAGTGTTTTCGTGGCTCTCCCGATAGGTTTTTGGAATATTTGAGAATATATAGGCGGAAGAAATAGGTCGGTGGAGTCACGAGGGGCCCACTAGGGTGGGGGCGCGCCCTACCCCCCTGGGCGTGCCCTCCGTCCTTGTGGGTGCCTCGTGGCTTCCTTGACATGTACTCCAAGTCCTCTGGATGTCTTCTGGTCCAAGAAAAATCATCACGAAAGTTTCATTCCGTTTGGAGTCCGTTTGGTATTCCTTTTCTGCGAAACTCTAAAACAAGGAAAAAATAGGAACTGACACCGGGCTCTAGGTTAATAGGTTAGTCCCAAAATAATATAAAATAGCATAATAATGCATATAAAACATCCAAAACAGATAATATAATAGCATGGAACAATAAAAAATTATAGATACGTTGGAGACGTATCAGAGGCCCAACACGAGTCTACAAGAATAAGTTGTGTAGTAGACATCCGTAAAGTACTCACACATCATCGGAAGGGCAGCAAGGTTGATGTAGAAGCCCTCTGTGATCGATCCCCCCTCCGGCAAAGTACCAAAAAAAGCCTCCAGATTGGATTGCGGAAGAACAAAAGTTTGCGGCGGCGGATTTTTTTTCGGGTGGCTCTATGTGGTTTTCCCAATATTTGAGAATTTATAGAAGTGGAACTAGGTCAGACAGAGCCACGTGGGGCCCACAAGGCATCAGTGCACGCCTACCCCCCAAGGTGTGCCCTGTTGACTTGCCGTCTCCTTGTTTCCCGTCTGGTCTCCTCCCGAAGCTTCCGGGGTCTCTTATGTCCAGAAAAATCGTGAAAAAGTTTCGTAGCGTTTAAACTTCGTTTGGTACAGATTTTCTAGAAAACCAAAAACAAGCAGAGAACAACAACTAACACTAGGCACTGTTTTAATAGGTTAGTTTCCGAAGATAATATAAAATTGCATAAAACATATGTAAGATTGGTAATATAATAGCATGAAATAATCAGAAATTATAGATAGTTGGAGACATATTAGTGACCAATCGGGATAGGGTTTCCGGCGCACGGCTACCACACAAGGATTACTTTGCTCCGGACGGACCTTTCCTGGACGATCCATGCTTTCGTCGATGTTTCCGCATGTGAAAACCATTGTTTTTGCGCATTGTAGAGGCAGTGGAGGCACACGATGACTACTTCAAGCTCACAAGGGATTGTTGCGGCCAACTTTCTTTCTTTGCTAAGCAGAAATGCACGACTGCTCTGAGGATTCTTGCAGTTGGTACTGCCGCAGATGTCATTGTGAGCTGGTCTGGATGGGGAGAGCACGTGCCTGAAGACTACTATCAAGTTTGCTCGCGCCGTGGTGCAGGTGTTTGGAGCAGAGTATCTGAGAGAATTGAATGTGCAGGACACAGAAAAGTTTTCGGCTGTTGCAGAGGCCAGAGGGTTTGCAGGAATACTTGGATTAATTGATTGCATGCATTGGCAATGGAAGAACTGGCCCAAAGGTTTGCGAGAAATTTATCAATGTCACACCAAAGAGGCCACCATCATACTGGAAGCAGTGGCATCATATGTTATGGATTTGGCATGCTTTCTTTGGAATGCCAAGTTCTCACAATGACATCAATGTGCTTCGATGATCTCCCGTGTTCAAGAGGTTTTGTAGTGGGGAATCGCCGCCGGGCAACTACACTATCAACGGTTGTGACTACAATATGGGATACTATCTTGTCGATGGTATCTATCCTAGGGGGGGCGTTTCTGAAGGCCATATCCGAACCACACGGCAACAAACAAAGCCACTTTGCAACAATGCAGGAAGAAGCTTGGAAGAATGTGGAGAGGGCATTTGGAGTGCTTCAAACCCGTTGGGTAATTGTTCGTGGAGTTGCAATGATGTGGTAATCAGAAACTTTGTGGCAGTTGATGGCATGTTGGGTTATTTACTTATTTTGCACAATATGATTGTCAAGGACGTGGGTGATGGTGTTGCCCAAATCAATGATTTTGAAGCGCCTGGAGAACAAGTTCATATCCCAGAAGATCAAGATGCAAATCAGCTTATGAACTTTTTACAGACGCATCAGAATCTTCGAGATCATCAGGTGCACGCGCAGCTGCTCAGTGATCCTGTAAAACATATGTGGACCCATGATGAAAATCAATGAGCTAATGTTTCAGTTGTGCACTTCAAATAAATTTGATGTAAGAAATATGTATTTCTACTACAAACATTTGTTATTTACGTGTATGATGGATGTGCATGTATTTGAGAGTCGGAATTTGAGGTATGTGGATGCCGGGCACGAGATATGAAGGGCGGTCCGGATGCGTCCGCAGATGTATAGATGACCAGATTTGTCAAGTCCGACTGTAAATGCTCTACAATTCAAAAATGATGTGCAAACGGTACATTTCTCCATGATCCTTCCAAAACACTAAGGCCAACTCTACCGCACGACCCCATTTTGTCCGGGTGTGTCCGTTTGGGGTAAAACGGACATACCAGACGACCCAGCTGTCGGTGTCAAAACCGGCGGATCTCGGGTAGGGGGTCCCGAACTGTGCATCTAAGGCGGATGGTAATAGGAGGCGGGGGACACAATGTTTACCCAGGTTCGGGCCCTCTCGATGGAGGTAATATCCTACTTCCTGCTTGATTGATCTTGATGATATGAGTATTACAAGAGTTGATCTACCACGAGATCGTAGAGGCTAAACCCTAGAAGCTAGCCTATGGTTAAGATTGTTGTTGTCCTACGGACTAAACCCTCCGGTTTATATAGACACCGGAGGGGGCTAGGGTTACACAGAGTCGGTTACAAGGGAGGAGATCTACATATCCGAATTGCCAAGCTTGCCTTCCACACCAAGGAGAGTCCCACCCGGACACGGGACGAAGTCTTCAATCTTGTATCTTCATAGTCCAACAGTCCGGCCAAAGTATATAGTCCGGTTCTTCGAGGACCCCCTAGTCCAGGACTCCCTCGGTAGCCCCTGAACCAGGCTTCAATGACGATGAGTCCGGCGCGCAGATTGTCTTCGGCATTGCAAGGTGGGTTCCTCCTCCGAATACTCCATAGAAGATTTTGAACACTAGGATCGTGTCCAGCTCTGCAAAACAAATTCCACATACCACCCTAGAGAGTATAATATTCCCACAAATCTAATCTGCTAACAACTTTTCATAGCGTGACGTTCTGCCGTGGTTTGGTCATGACGAACCGTTCTTCCCAGCCTGCCACTGCACGTGTTGCGAGGCGGTTTTATTGGCACGTCTTGTCGAAGCAGAGACCGTGTTCCTTTTATCACGGGATTCTCATCAATACGGGTGTGGGTAACCCAATCGTGCCCGTGGGTATGACTCCTCGATTTTAGGCAAGTTCCAAACGGTCACGCGGAGGACGCTTGATATTCACCCTCTTTATAAAGGGGCCAAGGCGTGTCCTTTTCTTGTCGCGCTCGATCCTTCCCTTTCCCCACCTCGAATTCCAACACCCGAGGCTCCGGTTAAGCGCTTCGGACCTTCAATCATGTCCGGATCCAACCTTCAAGGCCGGTGGATAGCCTCCTCTGTCACAGAGGAGGACATCAAGAAGCTAAGAGAAGCCAAGTATCTGACCGCCGAAATCTCGCACAGGCTGCCTGCTCCAGGGCAGGTCATCCCTACTCCCGAACCCAACGAGAGAGTCGTATTTGTTTCACACTTCCTCCGAGGGCTAGGTTTTAGTCTTGATCCCTTTGTTAGAGGGCTTATGTTCTATTACGGGCTCGATTTCCATGATCTGGCTCCGGATTCCATCCTTCACATCTCGTCGTTCATCGTCGTGTGTGAGGCCTTCCTCTGCATCACCCCACACTTCGGCTTATGGCTCAAGACCTTGAATGTGAAGCCGAAGATGATCGATGGGCGACACGTAGAATGCGGAGGTGCCATAATAAGCAAAGGCGCCGATGCTCCATGGCCAAAGGGTTTCTTCCCGGAGATGTCCAACTTATGGCAGCGGGAGTGATTTTACATCACGGCTCCCCGAAGTACTAAGTGGGCAGCTGCCCCCGCCTTCTGTTCGGGCCCCCCGCCACAACTGGCGTCATGGGTCAACAAGGGGCTGGACTGGGGGCCAGTTAATGACGTGCCGACATTGCAGAGTCGCATCCGAGATGTCCTCAAGAGAGATGTCGGCCTTGTCAAGGTAATGCAAATCATGCTAGTTCGTCGGGTCCTGCCACGCCAACGTCCACCTCTCCGTATCTGGGAGTTCAACCCGGAAGGACCGCTAACTATTCAGCAATTCTTTGGCGTGACGCTCGAAGAGATGTATGGATTATTCTTCGGATCACGAATAAATTTTCTGGACACCACCGAGGATGTGGGTCTAAACTGCAATCGTCCAGATACCCACATAAGTAATTCTGCGCCCGAACACGCTGTCTTTTAATTTGTCACAACATCATTCTGAAAAATCGCTCTTTGACCAGGATTGGATAAAAAAGGCAAAGATGATCAAGTGTTCGGCCCCCTTCTCGAGGGCTCAACGGATCCTGTACTAGCCAGGATGCTTGAGCTCGCACCTTATCAAGCACCACCAGGGGAAGATAAAGGGAGGAATAAAAAAGCCAAAAGCGGGCCACACTCATTACTCATCCAAACCGGGGGAATTAGTGTCTCCGCGAAGGAGGATAACTGGGGAGAAGAATATGAAATTCCCTCTCCCCAAGGAAGGAAAAGGACCGCCTCTGAAGACTTGGAAACAAAAGTTTCCAAACGAGGGAAGAAACCTTCACCAGAGGGCCCTGCCCCGGAGGGCATCCTTACCGCACAGTGCCCGCAAGGGGATAAGCCCTCCACCGAGCTGTAAGTGAACAAGAGTACGTTTGTTAAATATATCATGCTTCATCTTCGAGGACAATAACTGAGACGTATGTTTTGCAGTTCGGATCGTAGCCCTTCTCGACAGAGTTCGGCTTCGGGGATCTTCTTCCGGAGATGATGGAGAGCGAAACGCCTCCCCCTGTCTCCCCGCCTCATGAGGCGGACGACCCTGAGGTGTCGTCACGGAGGACTTCTCCCGATCCGCCAAGGCCGGAAGGTAACCCTTCGGCCACCCGAAGTTCGGAGGATTCGGCTCCTAAGGAGAGCAACAGAAAGAGTCCGGGACTGTCCGGTGCACAACCGGACATACTGATGGGTCTTCTGGAGCAAGCGGCTATCTCAGAGGCGCATCGTACTTTAATGGGTACGGTGGTTGAGAGGATTTCATCCACCAAAAGTGGGTTGCATGAAGCTTTTAGGAGCTTGCTAAAAGGCTTTGAGGTACGCAAAGTAATATATATTTTGACGGTACTGCACACGCTAGGTGTGCCCTAGGCTGCCCAGTAGCCCCTGAGACTCTGGTTGCCGTCCTAAAGGCGGCAAACAGAGGATCATAGTCCCAGGTGATGATCATGCTGTTTTCATGTGCAGGCGGCTGAGGGTCCGGTGGCTAGCCGGACTGGTGAGTTTGCCGAACTAAAGCGGCAACTTGATGCGGCAGATACCGACATCGTGCTTGTAAACAAGCGGCTTGACGAGGCATGGGGTATGTATTCTCCGGTGGTTAACAGATATTTAAGAGGAGCATGACACTAGTATCTACAATATGCTGTGACTGCAGATGGAGCTGCCGCCGTGGAGACCCTTCGGGCGGAGCTTGCCCGAGCCAAGGAACAAGCCAGGAGAAGTGATGCGGCCGCCCTAAAGGCGGTTGAAGAATTAAGAGCCGAACAGGCTGCTCATCGCCAGAGCAAAGATAAAATAGCCAAGATGGCTGTTGAGCTGAAGGATGCCGCCGACCGGTATGAGCTTCTTGAAAAGGAATGCCAAGCGAAAGCGGCGGACCTAAAGAAAGCCATGGTAGCAACCAAGGAGACCCGCTCTAAAATCAGAGCGGCGAAGGAGGAGCTTCATCAAGCCGGAGATATCACGGCTAGGAAGCCCTTTTTGTTGCGGACGAAGTTCGGAGATCCGAAGTATGCCCCTCTGGATCAATTATGGAGTGCTGCAGACGCGTACTTGGACTTGGCAGCGAGTGCTGCTGATGCGACTGAGTTTTTCAAAGATCAAAATGATCATGAAGTGGAAAAATTGTTCTGGTCGTAGTTCAGTGCTCCAACGCGTCCGCTGCTGTTAAATGAGCAAAGGGCCGAGTGGGCTGAGCTCCATAGGTTGTCTGGGCTTGCCATGAGGTCTGTCGTGGATCATCTTTGGCGGAAGAACCAAGGCCGAATTGTTATTTTGGTTTAGTGCAACGATTCCTTGGTGTTGTGCCGCATATCGATGCTGCAAAGAGGTCGGCGTGCATAGAGGGTGCGCGGATGGCTCTTGCCCGTGTTAAGACATACTGGGCAGAGATGGAGGCCAGCGCTATTGCGACCCAGAGTTCGGCCGTAGGCCAGGTATCGGCCGAGCACTATTTTGAAGAAGTCCTGGAAGGCGCTCGTTTAATAGAGGCTTAGTGCTCGAAGAGTATCATGTTCTAGTGACATGTAACCCGATTGTAAAAACAATGCTATTAGGATTATAAAGGTTATGTTTATACTTTTGCCTGAATGAAAGTATTATGATGCCTCCTGTGCGGCCGTTTATGTAGCTATATAACCTGAAAGTTTGCAGTCATCGGCTTCAGCCCCCATGCATATAATGCGGGGGTGTTCGGAAAAGCGCGTATTCACACTTGATCCAACGTCTTGGTCCATTAAGGAGGTGATAGCTGTTGGAAATATGCCCTAGAGGCAATAATAAAATGGTTATTATTATATTTCCTTGTTCATGATAATTGTCTATTGTTCATGCTATAATTGTGTTATCCGGAAATCGTAATACATGTGTGAATACATAGACCATAACATGTCCCTAGTGAGCCTCTAGTTGACTAGCTCGTTGATCAATAGATGGTTACGGTTTCCTGACCATGGACATTGGATGTCATTGATAACGGGATCACATCATTAGGAGAATGATGTGATGGACAAGACCCAATCCTAAGCATAGCACTAGATCGTGTAGTTCGTTTGCTAAAGCTTTTCTAATGTCAAGTATCATTTCCTTAGACCATGAGATCGTGCAACTCCCGGATACCGTAGGAAAGCTTTGGGTGTACCAAACGTCACAACGTAATTGGGTGGCTATAAAGGTGCACTACAGGTATCTCCGAAAGTGTGTGTTGGGTTGGCTCGGATCGAGACTGGGATTTGTCACTCCGTGTGACTGAGAGGTATCTCTGGGCCCACTCGGTATTGCATCATCATAATGAGCTCAATGTGACTAAGTAGTTAGTCACGGGATCATACATTACGGAACGAGTAAAGTGACTTGCCGGTAACGAGATTGAACGAGGTATTGGGATACCGACGATCGAATCTCAGGCAAGTAACGTACCGATTGACAAAGGGAATTGTATACGGGATTGCTTGAATCCTCGACATCGTGGTTCATCTGATGAGATCATCGTGGAACATGTGGGAGCCAACATGGGTATCCAGATCCCGCTGTTGGTTATTGGCTAGAGAGGTGTCTCGGTCATGTCTGCATGATTCCCGAACCCGTAGGGTCTACACACTTAAGGTTCGATGACGCTAGGGTTATAAGGAAGGTTTGTATGTGATTACCGAATGTTGTTCGGAGTCCCGGATGAGACCCCGGACGTCACGAGGAGTTCCGGAATAGTCCGGAGGTGAAGATTTATATATGGGAAGTCATCATACGGTCACCGAAAATGTTCGGGGGTATACCGGTATTGTACCGGGACCACCGGAGGGGTTCCGGGGGTCCACCGGGAGGGTCCACCTGCCCCGGAGGCCCTTATGGGCTGTAGGTGGAAGGGAACCAGCCCTAAGTGGGCTAGGCGCCAACCCCCCCTAGGGCCCATGCGCCTAGGGTTTGGGGGGAACCCTAAAGGGGGGCGCCCCCCTTGCTTGGACCCAAGCTCCCTCCCCCTTGGCCGCCCCCCCTCTAGATCTCATCTAGAGGGGCCGGCCCCCTCCCCCCTTCTCCCTATAAATAGAGGGATGAGGGGAGGGCTGCAGCACCACATCCAAGGCGCAGCCCCTCCCCTCCCCAACACCTCTCCTCCTCCGCGTGTGCTTGGCGAAGCCCTGCCGGAGTACTGTCACTCCACCACCACCACGCCGTCGTGCTGCTGTTGGAGCCTTCTTCCTCAACCTCTCCCTCCTCCTTGCTGGATCAAGGCGTGGAATACGTCACCGCTCCGTACGTGTGTTGAACGCGGAGGTGCCGTCCATTTGGCGCTTGGATCATCGGTGATTTGGATCACGACGAGTACGACTCCATCAACCCCGTTCTCTTGAACGCTTCCGCTTGCGATCTACAAGGGTATGTAGATGCACTCCTCCCCTCTCGTTGCTAGTAAACTCCATAGATTGATCTTGGTGATGCGTAGAAAATTTTAATTTCTGCTACGATCCCCAACAGTGGCATCATGAGCTAGGTCTATGCGTAGTTTCTATGCACGAGTAGAACACAAGTTGTTGTGGGCGTCGATTTTGTCAATTTACTTGCCGTTACTAGTATTATCTTGATTCGGCGGCATCGTGGGATGAAGCGGCCCGGACCGACCTTACACGTACGCTTACGTGAGACAGGTTCCACCGACTGGCACGCACTAGTTGCATAAGGTGGCTAGCGGGTGTCTGTCTCTCCCACTTTAGTCGGATCGGATTCGATGAAAAGAGTCCTTAATAAGGTAAGAAACGTTCTTGCTAGAAACCTATAGCAGCCACGTAAAAATTGCAACAACAATTAGAGGACGTCTAACTTGTTTTTGTAGCAAGTGTCATGTGATGTGATATGGCCAGAAGGATGTGATGAATGATATATGTGATGTATGAGATTGATCATGTTCTTGTAAAAGGAATCACGACTTGCATGTCGATGAGTATGACAACCGGCAGGAGCCATAGGAGTTGTCTTAATTTATTTATGAACTGCGTGTCAACTGGAATGTCATGTAATTACTTTACTTTATTGCTAACCGTTAGCCATAGTAGTAGAAGTAATAGTTGGCGAGACAACTTCATGAAGACACGATGATGGAGATCATGATGATGGAGATCATGGTGTCATGCCGGTGACGATGATGAACATGGCGCCCCGAAGATGGAGATCAAAAGGAGCAAAATGATATTGGCCATATCATGTCACTATTTGATTGTATGTGATGTTTATCATGTTTTACATCTTATTGTCTTAGAACGACGGTAGCATAAATAAGATGATCCCTCGCTAAAATTTCAAGAAAGTGTTTCCCCTAACTGTGCACCATTGCGAAGGTTCGTTGTTCCGAAGCACCACGTGATGATTGGGTGTGATAGGTTCTAACGTTCGCACACAACAGGTGTAAGCCAAATTTACACACGCAATACACTTAGGTTGACTTGATGAGCCTAGCATGTACAGACATGGCCTCGGAACACAAGAGACCGAAAGGTCGAGCATGAGTCGTATAGCAGATACGATCAACATGAAGATGTTCACCGATGATGACTAGTCCGTCTCACATGATGATCGGACACGGCCTAGTTGACTTGGATCATGTATCACTTAGATGACTAGAGGGATGTCTGTCTGAGTGGGAGTTCATTAATAATTTGATTAGATGAACTTAATTATCATGAACTTGGTCTAAAATCTTTACAATATGTCTTGTAGATCAAATGGCCCATGCTAATGTCAACCTCAACTTCAACGCATTCCTAGAGAAAAATCAGCTGAAAGACGATGGTAGCAACTATACGGACTGGGTCCGGAACTTGAGGATCATCCTCATAGCTGCCAAGAAAGCATATGTCCTGGAAGCACCGCTAGGTGAAGCACCCATCCCAGCAAACCAAGACGTTATGAACGCCTGGCAAACACGTGTTGATGATTACTCCCTGGTTCAGTGCGGCATGCTTTACAGCTTAGAACCGGGGCTCCAAAAGCGTTTCGAGCAGCACAGAGCATATGAGATGTTCCAAGAGCTGAAAATGGTTTTCCAAGCTCATGCCCGGGTCGAGAGATATGAAGTCTCCGACAAGTTCTACAGTTGTAAGATGGATGAGAATAGTTCCGTCAGCGAACACATACTCAAAATGTCTGGGTTGCACAACCGCTTGTCTCAGCTGGGAGTTAATCTCCCGGATGATGCGGTCGTTGACAGAATCCTTCAGTCGCTCCCACCTAGCTACAAGAGCTTTGTGATGAACTTCAATATGCAGGGGATGGAAAAGACCATTCCTGAGGTATATTCAATGTTGAAATCAGCGGAGGTGGAGATCAAAAAGGAACATCAAGTGTTGATGGTGAATAAGACCACTAAGTTCAAGAAAGGCAAGGGTAAGAAGAACTTCAAGAAAGACGGCAAGGGAGTTGCCGCGTCCGGTAAGCAAGCTGCCGGGAAGAAGACAAAGAATGGACCCAAGCCTGAGACTGAGTGCTTTTATTGCAAGGGAAACGGTCACTGGAAGCGGAACTGCCCCAAGTACTTAGCGGATAAGAAGGCCGGCAATACCAAAGGTATATGTGATATACATGTTATTGATGTGTACCTAACCAGCGCTCGTAGTAGCTCTTGGGTATTTGATACCGGTGCGGTTGCTCATATTTGTAACTCAAAGCAGGAGCTGCGGAATAAGTGGAGACTGGCGAAGGACGAGGTGACGATGCGCGTCGGGAATGGTTCCAAGGTCGATGTGATCGCCGTCGGCACGCTACTTCTACATTTACCTACGGGATTAGTTTTAAACCTCAATAATTGTTATTTAGTGCCAGCTTTGAGCATGAACATTGTATCTGGATCTCGTTTAATGCGAGATGGCTACTCATTTAAATTCGAGAATAATGGTTGTTCTATTTATATGAGAGATATGTTTTATGGTCATGCCCCGCTGGTCAATGGTTTATTCTTAATGAATCTCGAACGTGATGTTACACATATTCATAGTGTGAATGCCAAGAAATGTAAGGTTGATAATGATAGTCCCACATACTTGTGGCACTGCCGCCTTGGTCACATTGGTGTCAAACGCATGAAGAAACTCCATGCAGATGGACTTTTGGAGTCTCTTGATTATGAATCATTTGACACGTGCGAACCATGCCTCATGGGTAAAATGACCAAGACTCCGTTCTCCGGAACAATGGAGCGAGCAACCAACTTATTGGAAATCATACATACTGATGTGTGCGGTCCAATGAGCGTTGAGGCTCGCGGTGGCTATCGTTATGTTCTCACCCTCACTGATGACTTGAGTAGATATGGGTATGTCTACTTAATGAAACACAAGTCTGAGACCTTTGAAAAGTTCAAGGAATTTCAGAGTGAGGTTGAGAATCAACGTGACAGGAAAATAAAGTTCTTACGATCAGATCGTGGAGGGGAATATTCGAGTCACGAATTTGGCACACACTTAAGGAAATGTGGAATTGTTTCACAACTCACGCCGCCTGGAACACCTCAGCGTAATGGTGTGTCCGAACGTCGTAATCGCACTCTATTGGATATGGTGCGATATATGATGTCTCTTACTGATCTACCGCTATCATTCTGGGGTTATGCTTTAGAGACTGTCGCATTCACTTTAAATAGGGCTCCGTCGAAATCCGTTGAGACGACACCGTATGAATTATGGTTTGGAAAGAAACCTAAGCTGTCGTTTCTTAAAGTTTGAGGATGCGATGCTTATGTCAAGAAACTTCAACCTTAAAAGCTCGAACCCAAGTCGGAAAAATGCGTCTTCATAGGATACCCTAAGGAAACCATTGGGTATACCTTCTACCTCAGATCCGAAGGCAAGATCTTTGTTGCCAAGAACGGGTCCTTTCTGGAGAAAGAGTTTCTCTCGAAAGAAGTAAGTGGGAGGAAAGTGGAACTTGATGATATGACCCCTCTCGAACCAGAAAGTAGCGCGGCACAAGAAAATGTTTCTGTGGTGCCTGCACCGACTAGAGAGGAAGTTAATGATGATGATCATGATCAAGTTACCACTGAACTTCGTAGGTCCACAAGGACACGTTCCGCACCAGAGTGGTACGGCAACCCTGTCCTGGAAATCATGTTGTTGGACAACGTGAACCTTCGAACTATGAAGAAGCAATGGCGGGCCCAGATTCCAACAAATGGCTTGAAGCCATGCAATCCGAGATAGGATCCATGTATGAAAACAAAGTATGGACTATGACAGACTTACCCGATGATCGGCGAGCGATAGGAAATAAATGGATCTTTAAGTAGAAGACGGACGCAGATGGAAATGTTACCATCTATAAAGCTCGACTTGTCGCTAAGGGTTATCGACAAGTTCAAGGAGTTGACTACGATGAGACCTTCTCACCCGTAGCGAAGTTGAAG
The DNA here is from genome assembly GCF_002575655.3 of Aegilops tauschii subsp. strangulata. Lineage (NCBI taxonomy): Eukaryota > Viridiplantae > Streptophyta > Magnoliopsida > Poales > Poaceae > Aegilops > Aegilops tauschii. The sequence goes on along the minus strand of NC_053038.3, from coordinate 494,092,623 downwards.
TCCGTCCGAATCATGTTAGCAATTGCCGCATTTTACGATTATGAAATATGGCAAATGGACGTCAAAACGGCATTCCTTAACGGCTTCCTTAAGGAAGAATTGTATATGATGCAGCCGGAAGGTTTTGTCGATCCTAAGAATGCTGACAAAGTATGCAAGCTCCAGCGCTCAATCTATGGGCTGGTGCAGGCATCTCGGAGTTGGAACATTCGCTTTGATGAGATGATCAAAGCGTTTGGGTTTACACAGACTTATGGAGAAGCCTGTGTTTACAAGAAAGTGAGTGGGAGCTCTGTAGCATTTCTCTTATTATATGTGGATGACATACTATTGATGGGAAATGATATAGAATTCTTGGAAAGTATAAAGGCCTACTTGAATAAGTGTTTTTCAATGAAGGACCTTGGAGAAGCTGCTTACATATTAGGCATCAAGATCTATAGAGATAGATCGAGACGCCTCATAGGTCTTTCACAAAGCACATACCTTGACAAGATATTGATGAAGTTCAATATGGATCAGTCCAAGAAGGGGTTCTTGCCTGTATTGCAAGGTGTGAGATTGAGCACGGCTCAATGCCCGACCACGGCAGAAGATAGAGAAAAGATTAGTGTCGTCCCCTATGCCTCGGCCATAGGGTCTATTATGTATGCCATGCTGTGTACCAGACCGGATGTAAACCTTGCCATAAGTTTGGTAGGAAGGTACCAAAGTAATCCCGGCATGGAACACTGGACAGCGGTCAAGAACATCCTGAAGTACCTGAAAAGGACTAAGGATATGTTTCTCGTTTATGGAGGTGATGAAGAGCTTGTCGTAAAGGGTTACGTCGATGCTAGCTTCGACATAGATCTGGATGACTCTAAGTCACAAACCGGATACGTGTACATTTTGAACGGTGGGGCAGTCAGCTGGTGCAGTTGCAATCAAAGCGTCGTGGCGGGATCTACATGTGAAGCATAGTACATGGCAGCCTCGGAGGCAGCACATGAAGCAATCTGGATGAAGGAGTTCATTGCCGACCTAGGAGTTATTCCCAATGCATCGGGGCCGATGACTCTCTTCTGTGACAACACTGGAGCTATTGCCCTTGCCAAGGAGCCCAGGTTTCACAAGAAGTCCAGGCACATCAAGCGTCGCTTCAACTCCATTCGTGAAAATGTTCAAAATGGAGACATAGATATTTGTAAAGTGCATACGGATTTGAATATCGCAGATCCGTTGACTAAACCTCTTCCACGGGAAAAACATGATCAACACCAGAACTCTATGGGTGTACGATTCATCACAATGTAACTAGATTATTGACTCTAGTGCAAGTGGGAGACTGTTGGAAATATGCCCTAGAGGCAATAATAAAATGGTTATTATTATATTTCCTTGTTCATGATAATTGTCTATTGTTCATGCTATAATTGTGTTATCCGGAAATCGTAATACATGTGTAAATACATAGACCATAACATGTCCCTAGTGAGCCTCTAGTTGACTAGCTCGTTGATCAATAGATGGTTACGGTTTCCTGACGATGGACATTGGATGTCATTGATAACGGGATCACATCATTAGGAGAATGATGTGATGGACAAGACCCAATCCTAAGCATAGCACTAGATCCTGTAGTTTCGTTTGCTAAATCTTTTCTAATGTCAAGTATCATTTCCTTAGACCATGAGATCGTGCAACTCCCGGATACCGTAGGAATGCTTTCGGTGTACCAAACGTCACAACGTAACTGGGTGGCTATAAAGGTGCACTACACGTATCTCTGGAAGTGTCTGTTGGCTTGGCTCGGATCGAGACTGGGATTTGTCACTCCGTGTGACGGAGAGGTATCTCTGGGCCCACTCGGTATTGCATCAGCATAATGAGCTCAATGTGACTAAGTAGTTAGTCACGGGATCATGCATTACGGAACGAGTAAAGTGACTTGCCGGTAACGAGATTGAACGAGGTATTGGGATACCGACGATCGAATCTCGGGCAAGTGACGTACCGATTGACAAAGAGAATTGTATACGGGATTGCTTGAATCCTCGACATCGTGGTTCATCCGATGAGATCATCGTGGAACATGTGGGAGCCAACATGGGTATCCAGATCCCGCTGTTGGTTATTGGCTAGAGAGGTGTCTCGGTCATGTCTGCATGATTCCCGAACCCGTAGGGTCTACACACTTAAGGTTCGATGACGTTAGGGTTATAAGGAAAGTTTGTATGTGATTACCGAATGTTGTTCGTAGTCCCGGATGAGATCCTGGACGTCATGAGGAGTTCTGGAATGGTCCGGAGGTGAAGATTTATATATGGGAAGTCATCATACGGTCACCGGAAATGTTCGGGGGTATACTGGTATTGTACCGGGACCACCGGAGGGGTTCCGGGGGTCCACCTGCCCCGGAGGGCCTTATGGGCTGTAGGTGGAAGGGAACCAGCCCTAAGTGGGCTGGGCGCCAACCCCCCTAGGGCCCATGCGCCTAGGGTTTGGGGGGAACCCTAAAGGGGGGCGCCCCCCTTGCTTGGGGGGCAAGCTCCCTCCCCCTTGGCCGCCGCCCCCCTCTAGATCTCATCTAGAGGGGCCGGCCCCCTTCCCCCTTCTCCCTATAAATAGAGGGGTGAGGGGAGTGCTGCAGCACCACATCCAAGGCGCAGCCCCTCCCCTCCCCAACACCTCTCCTCCTCCGCGTGTGCTTGGCGAAGCCCTGCCGGAGTACTGTCACTCCACCACCACCACGCCGTCGTGCTACTGTTGGAGCCTTCTTCCTCAACCTCTCCCTCCTCCTTGCTGGATCAAGGCGTGGGAGACGTCACCGCTCCGTACGTGTGTTGAACGCGGAGGTGCCGTCCGTTCGGTGCTTGGATCATCGGTGATTTGGATCACGACGAGTACGACTCCATCAACCCCGTTCTCTTGAACGCTTCCGCTCGCGATCTACAAGGGTATGTAGATGCACTCCTCCCCTCTCGTTGCTAGTAAACTCCATAGATTGATCTTGGTGATGCGTAGAAAATTTTAATTTCTGCTACGATCCCCAACAATAGCGCGGCGAACAAGGCAATCGGACTATATTGCTTTAACACTTTCACTTAGCCATAGGAGTTTGACGGTGGGGCTACTATATAGCCCCTGGTACTTCCGCATCTAGCCGGATATGGTGCATGTACATACATGACCGAGAAACTGGTCCTTCGTTAATGCGGAGGAATCGCGAAGATTCCGATGAGTCATCGAGTGGTTGACCAGTCTCGCGCTTTATCATGACAGTCAGTTTTCGGCTTTCTCTACTGAGGTGCTCGTCCAGATGAACCAGGGCACAATCGCAGTAGTTCTCCTGGTGCCACCTTAGCCGATAGAGCGGAACGTAAGGTAGCAAAACACGGGAGCCGGGCAAACCCAACTATTGACCAAAGACATGATTCGAAGCTGATGCATATAAGGCCAAACTCGCGACGCCGAACACTCCCTAAGGTATTCGGTCTTTACAACATATACCGGGCTGAGTAACGCCCTTGATAATGAACCCTGAATTTCCAGGTACGTGCATTAGTCTGACGTGGTGAAATGCCAATAACGCCAGCATCCCTCTCGGTTGTGTTTAGTATCCGAAGGGTGTGAAGCAACAAGAGACAGTAAGAAAGGTTTACACAGGGTCTTAATCTAAAAAGAAACCTTTGAGCGGGGCCCTGCTGCACGTCTGTGCCTGTGTCTCCGTTGTGCCGTATCCTGGAAGGGTGTAGCACGATTATCATCTGTAAAAGAGAAAAACTCAGGTGAAAGTATTCGTGCGAAAAATTGGTTATTCTTAATAAACCATTAAAATTCAATCTAAATAAGGTCAACCCGAACTGTAGTTCTTTTTTACATGCGGTAAGCCCCTAGCGCCACTTATGGGGATATATCCATCAACCCAATCTCAAGTTTATCTGAGCTGTTACAGCCAGTGTTGCGCCGGACTCGTCTAGCCGTGTCCGCGGTCTTGACGACAGATCATTTATTCTGGTTGGAGAGGCCAGTCAGTGTTTGGCTGCTAAAGCCGCCACACATTCTTCCGTACGCAAGGAACACTCTGCGTTTCCGCTGACTATGATGGTGCCACGTGGACCGGGCATCTTAAGCTTAAGTTAAGCATAATGCGGTACTGCGTTAAAACGAGCGAAGGCCGTTCTTCCGAGTAGTGCTTGATAGCTGCTTCGGAATGGGGCGATGTCGAAGGTTAACTTTTCACTTCGGAAGTTCTCGGGAGAACCGAATACAACCTCTAGTACTAGAGAGCCCGTGCAGCGGGCCTCTGGGCCTGGTATTACTCCTTTAAAGGTAGTATTGCTTTGGTTAATTCTTGTCGGGTCTATCCCCATTTTGCGGACTGTGTCCTGATATATCAGATTGAGACTACTGCCGCCGTCCATAAGGACTCGGGTGAGATGGTATCCGTTAATTATTGGGTCTAGCACCAAGGCAGCAGATCCTCCGTGCTGGATACTAGTCGGGTGATCCCTACGATCGAAACTGATCGGGCAGGCCGACCAAGGGTTGAACTTGGGGGTGACGGGCTCCACGGCGCATACGTCTTGGAGTGCGCGTTTGCTCCTCCTCTTCGTTACGTGAATCATGTTCACTATTTTGACCTCTGGCGGGAATTTTTTCTGTTCCCCAGTGTTTTGCCGGCGAGGCTCATCCTCGTCTTCACTTGGTGTCTCCCTCCCCTTGTGCTCGGCGTTTAGCTTGCCGGCTTGCTTGAAGACCCAACATTCTCTGTTGGTGTGATTTGCAGGTTTGTCGGAGGTGCCATGAATCTGACATAATCTGTCTAGAATCTTGTTTAGGCTGGACGATCCATCTCGGCTGCCTTTAAATAGCTTTTTCCGTTGACCGGGTTGGGATCCCCTGAATCCGGCGTTTACCGCCGTGTTGTCTGGGCTGTCTTCATTGCTTCGACGCTTGCTTTTATGGTGTCGCGGTTTCCCATTACCATCCCTGACTTCGGATGTGCCTGGGTCGTTGGTGCCGCTACGGGCCAGCCAACTATCTTCGCCCGCGCAAAAGCGGGTCATAAGGCTTGTCAAGGCTGCCATTGTCCTCGGTTTTTCCTGGCCGAGGTGTCTGGCGAGCCATTCGTCCCGGACACTGTGTTTGAAAGCCGCTAAGGCTTCGGCGTCCGGGCAGTCGACAATTTGATTCTTCTCAGTGAGGAATCTGTTCCAAAGCTTTCGGGCTGACTCTCCGGGCTGTTGAATTATATGACTTAAATCGTCTGCATCCGGAGGCCGGACATAGGTCCCTTGAAAATTAGCCCGAAAAGCATCCTCAAGATCTTCCCAACTTCCAATTGAGTTTTCGGGGAGGCTCTTCAGCCAATGCCGAGCTGGTCCTTTCTACTTGAGGGGCAAGTATTTGCTGGCGTGGAGATCATCTCCACGAGCCATATGGATATGAAGGATAAAGTCCTCGATCCAGACCCCAGGGTCTGTCGTTCCGTCGTACACCTCTATGTTTACGGGTTTGAATCCCTCTGGAAATTCATGATCCAGCACCTCATCGGTGAAGCATAGGGCGTGCGCGGCACCCCTGTACTTGGATGTGCCATGACTTTCTGACGGTTGTAGTGTTCGGTTTTGATTCTGTGCCGGAGCGCGCTTCCTAGATCCGTAGATGGACCTGGTCATACCGACATCGTTAGCCACCCTATCGCGGCCACGGGGTGGTCGATCCGGCTGATCGGCCGTTTTATTTTTCGGCTGTATGGGCTCTAAAGCCTCGTCATCGAATTCAAGCAGCTTGCGCTTTGGTAGCTCTTTTTGTGGCGACTACCACCGTACTTTTCTGCAGTGTCGAGCACTTTGTTCCATCTACTGTTGAGTGTATTTTGCGCGGCCTTGAGCCTTTGCTTCTGCTTCTTTAGACTCCTCGCGGTGGCAAGAAGCCTTCTATGGAGGTTCTCTTGCTCGAAGTGCCTTTCCGGGATGATGTGTGCATCGTCGTCCGGATTGTTCTCCTCTCCGGAGACAGGTTGATTAGCTTTACCCTCGGCGTCACTGTTGTCGGACAGCGGCTCCGTACTGTGTTCGCCGTCCGCTGGTTCATCCTGCTCTTTCGCTGGGTCCATGTGGTAGTCGTTTCCTCTGGAGTCGTCCGGGGTATTATTCTTTCTTGCGCTGTTACCACTGTTTTTGCCGAGGCGGGGTTTGGAGCAGCGCCTACGCCGTCGCTTTGGTTGCTTCTCGAGGGAACTGTCCTTCGTTGCTTCTTCCCGTTCCTCGTCGTTGTTTTCTTTGGGGGTGTCCACCATGTATATATCGTATGATGAGGTGGCAGTCCAGCGCCCTGTGTGGCGGCGGTTCCTGTTCTTCTCCTGCATCGTCGTCCATACCGTCAATGTCTTCGGAGCCGAAATCGAGCATGTCGGTTAAGTCGTCGACAGTGGCTACCAAGTGGGTGGTGGGTGGGGAACGAATTTGTTCGTCGTCCGCCTCCCGCTCAAGCCGGACATAGTTCGGCCAAGGGTCTCTGGACAAGGAGAGAGACCTTAATGAATTTAACACGTCGCCCAGTGGCGAGTGCTGAAAGATATCCGCGGAGGAAAACTCCATGATCGGTGCCCAATCAGATTCGATAGGCATGGACGCAGGCGGTTCGGAGCCCGTGGCCGGGGACGAATCCGAGGATCTGGCAACACAGGTCTCGTAGGAGGTGAAAGTCAGTATTTGGCTCTATCGCCGCTGAGTGTGCGGCCTCCGTGGCGGGGTCCATCCACCTGTCCTCAGATGGCACGATCTGCTCCGGATTGAGGGTTGGAGTAGTTGGAGGTGTGATCTCCCGAACACTGTCCGACGGCAGAGCTAAGTCATGCTCGTCATGACGGTGCGGCGCACCTGACATGGGCTCGAATCCGTCGAAGATCAAGTCTCCGCGGATGTCGGCAGTATAGTTCAAGTTTCCAAACCTGACCTGATGTCCAGGGGCGTAGCTCTCGATCTGCTCCAGATGGCCAAACGAGTTGGCCCGCAGTACGAAGCCGCCGAATACGAAGATCTGTCCGGGGAGGAAAGCCTCGCCCTGGATCGCATCGTTGTCGACGATTGAAGGAGCCATCAAGCCTTTATCACGACGGCACAGTGGAACTTTCAATGAAAGCACCAATGTCGGTGTCAAAACCGGCGGATCTCGGGTAGGGGGTCCCGAACTGTGCGTCTAAGGCGGATGGTAACAGGAGGCGGGGGACACAATGTTTACCCAGGTTCGGGCCCTCTCGATGGAGGTAATACCCTACTTCCTGCTTGATTGATCTTGATGATATGAGTATTACAAGAGTTGATCTACCACGAGATCGTAGAGGCTAAACCCTAGAAGCTAGCCTATGGTTAAGATTGTTGTTGTCCTACGGACTAAACCCTCCGGTTTATATAGACACCGGAGGGGGCTAGGGTTACACAGAGTCGGTTACAAGGGAGGAGATCTACATATCCGAATTGTCAAGCTTGCCTTCCACGCCAAGGAGAGTCCCACCCGGACACGGGACGAAGTCTTCAATCTTGTATCTTCATAGTCCAACAGTCCGGTCAAAGTATATAGTCCGGCTGTCCGAGGACCCCCTAGTCCAGGACTCCCTCACCAGCGGCAGACCCCATTTTACTTTTTTGTCCGTTTTGTGTCCGTTTCACCCCATCTCTGGACCAAAGTTGGTCTCGTTTTGAGGCCAAAGCGGACACAGAGACGGACACTTTCCGCCTCGGTCCGCTTGCATGTGCGGTGTGGCCCGCATGTCATACAAATAAAAAGGGCCCACCAACCCACCACCCGCTGCTGCATGCGACGCCGAGCAAGCGAGGCGGGCGGCCTCGGCGAGCGCGCAGGCAGCGGCGAGCGCGCATGCGGCAAAGGCGGCGAGCGGTGCGCAGGCGGCGACGAGCGGGCGCGCAGGCGACGACAGCGGCGAGCGGTGCGCGGGCAACGGCGAGCGGGCGCGCGGGGCGAGGCGAGCGCGCGCAGGGGCGTGCGTGGCGAGGCGAGCACGCGCAGGGGCAAGGCGAGCGTGCGGGGCGAGGCGCGGCGGCTGCAGGGCCGAGCGGGCGCGGCGCCGCGGCTCGCGGTGGCTGCGGCGAGCATGGCGCGAGGGCGGCTGCGGGCGCGGCGGTGAGGCTGCTGCCCCTGCGCGAGGGCGAGCGCGGCGCGGGCACGACGCGCGGGCGAGCGCGGCGCGAGGGCGGGGCAGGGGCGCGCGGGACGAAGTGGGCGCGGGTGGGGCGTGGCGAGGCGGGGCGGGGCGTGGCAAGGCAGGGCGCGGCCGGGCGTGGCGGCGGCAGGTGGGGGCGTGCGGGCGACGTGGCGCGCGCGGCGGCGTGCGTGACGGTGCGGGCGAGTGGCGTCGGGCGCGACGGCAGGCTGGGGCGAGCGGCAACAACTGCAGCAGCGCGAGCGGGCTGTTGCAGGGTGCGGGCGCGCGGGCACGGCGAGCGCGCGGTGGCGAGCGGGCGAGGAGCTGAACTGCAGGCGGACAATTTGGGTTCGGACGCTGCGTTGGGCGCCTCTAACATGAACCATGCAAAATTAAAACAAGATGGAAGGGAAATGTCGTGCAAGTATCGTGCAAATTTTGCCGTTCGTGTAGCGTCACTCTTCCAAAAACCCAATCGAGATGATGAGGACCCATGTACAGTGTGATTGTCCTGCCACACACGTGCCAGACACGCGCACACATATATGCATGCATGCATGCATGCAGCTTTGTTGCGTACGGGTATATGCATATGCTGCTACTGTCTGCTTTGTTAGCTGTCGGCAGGATTATTAACACGCAGCATTGTTAGGCCATCGTGAAGCGCAGGATCGAACACGTCCGTACATGTGTCGTGTGACGCGTATGTGGTCGTGGCCCTTGGGTGCCCTAAACGGACGCCTGCCACTGCCACACGCATAGGTCCACCATCCGTCCATCCCGTACTACGTACGTATCAGGCCTCACCTGGTAACTTTGTCGCCTTGTTACTACTACTGTAGGTTCGCTTGCATCTCGTCAACTTACGACACACCTGGCACTGTTGGGCTGGACGGAACGGTTGATGCAACACTGTAAGAGGAAAAATAGCCCTACGCTGACAACAAAGCAGTGCTAGCATTGTTGAGCAAATAATAGCCCTCGTCCGCGAATGTGCAAGGCCACACTTCACCTCCTCCGACTCCGGCCGCCGAGCCCTGCGAGTATCGTCCCACGGAGTCTGTCAAGCCGTTCGAGCACAACACCCCGTGAGTTCTACAGATGGGTAAGGGCATCTCCAAGGTCGACTCTCAAACCACTCGCATACGAGTCTGGATCACGTTCTTCGGGTGTGCTGTATCATCCAATGTGGGCTTGTATCGGTGCGCCGAGCGTTCCAGACATACCTTTTCTCGCAAATCGGAGAAAAACTATGGGGCTTTGCGGGTGTCCGGACCGCTGTCATGCCCGCTCCTGACTGCCCCTGCCCATGAAAAAAACCCACCCGCCTCTCCCGCGCTTGCTTCCCGATGCACGCGCCGCTTCCCGCACAACATCAATGCCGGCCCAGAGCATGCAGCGGCCGACATTGATGCCACGATGTGACCGGACGGGAGGGCGGCGCTAACCAACGCGACTTCTCCGGAGCCGCCGCCTCAATGCGAACACAGCTTCCCAAGGAACCAACTCCTGTCGTTGCGCCACATTGAAGCGGCTGACCGTCTGTTCGCATGGCTTGGCCGAGGCTATATAAGCCGTGCTCCGGCACTGTTCACATCGCCATCTCTCCGCTCTTCCTCCTCCTCCTCCCCTCCCTGCCCTTCTTCCACCAAAACTCCGACGATGGGCACGTCATGGGCCTCGACGCCGGCAGGCGACGGTTCCCGATCAGGCTCCGGAGGATCGTGGTGACGCCTCCGCGCTCTCCGACGCGCAACCAAGGCGTCCAAATCGGACGTCGCGTGACGGAGGAGCGAATCTCTCCACCGCCCCAACGCGTGAAGGAGGAGCGGTGCTCGCTGCCGCCCCAGCGCGTAAAGGAGGAGCGCCGCTCGCCACCGCCTGTGCCCAATGCGATCGCTGCGAAGGAGCGCGGTCGCCTTCGCCACTAGCTCGGCGGCGGCAGCAAAGGCGGGAGCTCTTCATCCTCCAGGGGCGCCCTTACGGCGCAGGAGTAGGGTGATAGGGAGCGGTGATGGTGGGATAGGCTCAACGCGGCACGCCAGTCAGAGTTCACGGACTCCGACGTCCCGCCGCCACTCATTGCGACGGACCGGGAGCTGGCGTATGCCTGGGCCCTGGACCGATCCGTGATGACGGCCGACACGAGCAAGCATCGTCTCCTTCGCCTCGATGGAGGGATGACCAAGTTTGGCGAGGAGTGGTATCTCAGCGAGATCGTCGGCGCCAATGCCGCCTCTTCCAAGGCCCACCACCCTCTCCCCCCGCCCACGTCATTGATGGCCGCGGCCGCACTGCGCATTGCGCAAGAGGAAGCACAGAGGATCATACACGAGCATCATGCGGTTGCCGAGAAGCCCTGCCACGACGCCGCCCCCTTCTGCCGCTCGAAGCCCGACAACAACGACTCTGACGTCGGATCCAGCGACGATGACGGAGGAAGAGCCGCCGGCCAGCCCGACATGGCCTATGAGATCATCGTAAAGTATAGGGTAGTTAAGGGTTTTTGTCTTAAGTTTTTTAGTTCACCGGACAAAATATCGTCCGGTTTTATGTAAAAAATATCCTAGTTTAAATGAACTTTGTCCGGCTTATATGAAATCAACCGTGTTTGTATGAATTTCGTCCGTTTAGTTTAAACCGTGGATGAAATGTATGTGGGATGGACTCTCAGCGAGATTGTCGGCGCCAACGCCGCCTCTTCCAAGGCCCGCTACCCTCCCCCCCCCCCACGTCGTTGGTGGTCGCGGGCGCACTGCGCATTGCGCAGGAGGAAGCACAGAGGATCATCCGCGAGCATCAGGTGGTTGCCGAGAAGCCCTGCCGCGACGCGGGCCCCTTCTGCCGCTCGAAGCCCGACAACGACGACTCCGACGTCGAATCCAGCGACGATGGCGGAGGAAGAGCCGCCGGCCAGCCCGACATGGCTTATGAGGTCATCATCGAGTATAGGGTAGTTTAGGGTTTTTGTTTTATGGTTTTTAGTTCACCGGACGAAATATCGTCCGATTTTATGTAAAAATTATCCTAGTTTAAATGAACTTTCTCCAGCTTATATGAAATCAACCGTGTTTGTATAAATTCCGTCCGTTTAGTTTAAAAAGTGGGTGAAATGTATGCGGGCAGCGTTGAATGCCGGATTCCGGCATCAGTATCCGCGGACTCCCTTCACTCTCCCCCTCTCCGCGGACTGATGCCGAAGAAAGTTTAAGGGACAGCGTTGGAGATGCCCTGACCTTGCCACAAACAACTGTGCACTATTCATGATAGTTTCTAGCTCAGCATTATATTGTTTGATGTTCACAAGTAAAAATAACAGAAAATGTGTTATGGCTATCCAACCAAGTAAAACCATAAGCTCAACCTGTCGAGTGAAGGTTGAGAAAAATAGTATAACGGAAGTCCCCATCTACTTGAGCTCGGGATGAACAATAAATTCTGAAAGAAATAAAAAAATGAAAATATTGATTTTTTTTGGGGTGTAAACTTTGACAAATGTTCCCGGTGCTTGCAAATTTTCATCCCTAATTAACATTCATGGAAGTCATGAAAAGAACTCTGCAAATGTTTTCAAAAATAGCATTTTGGAGTGTCAATTTTGTCTCGTTAGTTGTTACCATGACTTCCACGAATGGTGTTTCAGGATGAAAATTTGCAAGCATTGAGAACATTTGTCAGAGTTTGCACCCAAAAAAATTCAGATTTTTTTGAACTTTTTACTATTTTTTTGGATTTTGCTGCTCATTAGGGAGCATATGATCTCGGGACTAGATACTCGCATTCTATTTTAATATCCTTCTCACATCTAGGTTACTTCTCGTCTTAGACGGAGGATATGTTACATTAGCTTTACTATCATGATGAATTGCATGCACCAACCAATATACAAACACAATTTGCAGGAGAGGCATCTGACATTGTATCCAACATTTTTCCTTACGTCTACGATACTTTGGAGTTATATAATATATGATTGGGCAGAAATCTATAGAGCAAAAAATATTGCAGGTCACTTCATATTAGGTACACCTTTGTATCTAATAGAATTACATGTTAAAAAAGTGTTGAAATCGAAGTTCGCTCTCTTGAGTGGACTGGTTTATGCATATAATACACAATGGCGGAGCTAGGAATTTTCTCAGTTAGTATTCATTTGTGCAATGCAAATAGCAATATGACAACAAATATACAACAAGCTAGCAACAGTATACCAACGGATCAACAACTCTTTAGTATTCCATGGAAGTCCCAGGAACACTCCTGGAACCACCACCGATCATATAACGACAAGATCCTATATGAATTTAGAGTTTGGTAACTACATGTTTGATACAACAGAAAAGGAATTGCAAGATCATGATGTCATCGATCATAGACACACGAGTTACGGTTGGAGTCTCCAACCCCGTATACAAAAATATAGGAGACATTAGTTGTCTGTTTTCCCCCCTCAAATCAATCGTTTTTTCTAGCCATTCCATTGACATATAAGCGATGTGGTTCATTTTCAACCTCCAACCCTTTTCTTCCACATCCTCACACGCGACGCAAATTACAATATAACCAATATCCGCTCACTGCCTTGCCTCCGACGCAGACCTATCCGATCCCTAGCCTATCCCTGTCACGAGCTCGGCAGTGATCTATTCTGAGTGGGAGCGCAAAGTCAAAAGGGATCCCTGCTGGGAAACATTGCTTGGAAAATAAATAAAAATCTATGCACACGCAAGATCTATCCATGGAGATGCATAGCTACGAGAGGGGAAGAGCATCTACATACCCTTGTAGATCGCTAAGCGGAAGACTTTATCAACACGGTTCATGTAGTCATATACCTTCACGATCCATTCCGATCAAGCACATGTTCAGCTCGATGACGTCCTCGCCTTCTCGATCTAGCAAGAGGGGCGACGTAGTAGATGAGTTCCGGCAGCACGACGGCATGGTGACGGTGGTGGTGAAACTGTTTCTGCAGGGATTCGCCAAGCACAACGGATTTAGAGCGGAGGAGGGACTAGAAGGTTAGCCTAGCTCTAATTAGTCAACTACGACCAACTTGAACTAGAAGTACTAGAGGAGGCTCCAAAACTTGTGTTCTAGGGGCTAGCCCTGCTCCTCTATTTATATGTTGAGCCTGGGGGTCGTAACTTGGGGAAAGGGCCTCCCCAAAATCGGTTTGGAACGCAAGGCAGAGTTTTTCTCGGATTCCAGCACCACACGCCATGGTCCTCGGCGTCTGGCCCAGACGCCATGGTCCTCGGCATCTGGCCCAGGGCCAGATGCCAGGGTCCCTAGCGTCTGGTCCCTGACCTCGGCAAAACTTCCTTTTGCACCGACCTAAAGCCCCTTGGACCTTGCCCCTTGGGCCAATCCACTAGTAGAAAACTGGGCTTTGGTCACAGGGCAATATTCACATTAGTGCCGGTTCAGTCATGAACCGGGACTAATGTGAGCATTGGTCCCGGTTCGTGCGGCCAGGGGCCTGCCGGGCCTCGTGGGGGCATTGGTCCCGGTTCGTCCGGACCCTTTGGTCCCGGTTGGTGGGACAAACCGGGACCAATGGGCCACGCTCCTGGCCCACCACCCTTTAGTCCCGGTTCATACCACAAACCGGGACTAAAGGGCTGGTCCTAGTTGCGGCCAGTGTTTAGTCCCACCTCGCCAACCGAAGGGCGCTCACACCAGTTTATAAGCCCGTCCCTCTCTGCCTTGTTGAGCTCCTCTCAAAGTGAAAATAGATGCCCTTATACAGGGAATTTGACCTAAATTCACAGTAAATTTCTTTGAATTTCATAGAAATTTATTATGAATTTAGGTTGAATTTCCTCTATAGGCGCATCTATGTTCATTTTTTATAGTAAATAAAAATAAATAAACCTTAATAAAATAAACTATAGTAACTAAAATAAATAAACCTTAATAAATTAAATAAAAATAGCAGCAGTAAAATAAATAAAATTAGCAGCAGTAAAATAATTAAAGTAAAATACATAAGTAATTAGAAATAAAATAAATAAGTTTTTTGTTGTAAGTAGAAACAAAACAAAACAAATAAAGCAAAAGAGAAAACAAAAAACAGAGAAAAAAAATTATGCCACCTACTGGGCCACCACGGCCTGAATACAACTTGAAACCCATCCGTGGGCCAGGATTCAGGCCCGCAGAAGGCCCAGTAGGCCCCACAGGCAAAGAGAACGGTTAGGCCCGAAAGCCTGCAGTTGAGAGGAGCTCGAGAGGGTGGGCGCAGCAGCGCTTATAAACCACTCTCGAGCCCTCTCAACTAGCGAGGTGGGACTAAACTTTTGCCGCGGGGCAGCACAAGGCCTTTGGTCCCGGTTGGTGCCACCAACCGGGACCAAAGGGGGCATTGGTCCTGGTTCGTGGCACCAACCGGGACCAAAGGCCTTTAGTCCCGGTTGGTGCCACGAACCGGGACCAAATAGTTCCCTATATATACCCCATCGCCACAGCAGAGCACTCCACAGTGCTCTGTTTTTTCTGGTCGGTGAGGGGAGGGCATTGGGTGCTCTAGCTCACCTCCTATGCACATGAGGTGTTCAATGAAATGTCTGAGCCACACTAGTTAATCTTTCTCCTCTCGAAACTCGACCTCCGAGCTCCATTTTCCCCGAGATTTGTGTAAGTTTAGCGGTCCGTCACGTCCCGTCCCCGTCTTCACCGCCGTCGATCGCCCGCGCCGATCTCGTCGCCAGCACCACCGTGGTGAGCCTCTTGTTCTTATCTTCTTTCTGAAAGGAAAAAAATTCTTACTTTAGATAGTTACTTGTCTAATTTTGTTACTTTTATTATTCCTTCTTATTACATAGTGCGATGGTTTTGGTATCCGCCCCCGTCGGCCCTCCTCCTGTCTATGATTCGGATGTGGTATATATTATCTTTTTATAACTATTTGGTTCATTTATTGTTTATGACAAATATACCGACCAACGTGACATAGATTTTATTTATCTAGGAGGTGGTTGAACCGGAAATTCTAACCGACCCTATTGTCGAGAGGTTAAATTTAGTTGAAGAAGAAAACAATTACTTGAAGAAAAAAATAAAAAAAATTGAGGAGGAGAAGATGATATTTGAGTTGCATGTTGCGGATGTCGTCGATGATCACAAGATCAAGATGGATGCAATGCGCTTGAAGATTAGAAAGATTAGAAAATATGCCATTCATACCGAGGCTTGGTATCATTATGCCGTTGGATCAATTGTTACCTTGGTTGCGATTATGATCGCATTTGTTTTCGCATTGAAATGTTTTACATAGTTTCAATGTATGGTTTAATTAATTAGATGCTCTGGAGAGCTATATATATGTTGTTAGATGAGAACTATGTATGTACTTTGGTTTTAATGTGATGATGAACTTCTATTAATTTGGTCACTTAATTATCTATTCATGATGTTCTGTAATGGTTTTTGACACACTTAATTATATATAATGCACGCAGATGAACCGGCAATGGATGTACAGTGACAGACACACCTCCGAGTACATTAAGGGCGTGCATGATTTTCTCGAAGTGGCTGAGGCAAACAAGCAGAATGGTTTTATGTGTTGTCCATGCCCTATATGTGGGAATACGAAGTCTTACTCTGACCGGAAAATCCTTCACACCCACCTGCTTTACAAGGGTTTCATGCCACACTATAATGTTTGGACGAGGCACGGAGAAATAGGGGTTATGATGGAAGACGGCAAAGAAGAAGAGGACGATGACAACTATGTGCCCCCTGAATACGGTGATGCTGCAACGGGGGAAGCTGCTGAAGATCAAGAGGAACCAGACGATGTGCCCAATGATGCTGCAAGGGGGGAAGCTGCTGAAGATCAAGCGGAACCAGTGCCCGATGATGATGATCTCCGCCGGGTGATTGTCGATGCAAGGACGCAATGCAAAAGTCAAAAGGAGAAGCTGAAGTTCGATCGCATGTTAGAGGATCACAAAAAAGGGTTATACCCCAATTGCGAAGATGGCAACACAAAGCTCGGTACCGTACTGGAATTGCTGCAGTGGAAGGCAGAGAATGCTGTGCCTGACAAAGGATTTGAGAAGCTATTGAAAATATTGAAGAAGAAGCTTCCAAAGGATAACGAAATGCCCGACAGTACATACGCAGCAAAGAAGGTCGTATGCCCTCTAGGATTGGAGGTGCAGAAGATACATGCATGCCCTAATGACTGCATCCTCTACCGCGATGCGTACAAGGATCTGAACGCATGCCCGGTATGCGGTGCATTGCGGTATAAGATCAGACGAGATGACCCTGGTGATGTTGACGGCCAGCCCCCCAGGAAGAGGGTTCCTGCGAAGGTGATGTGGTATGCTCCTATAATACCACGGTTGAAACATCTGTTCAGAAACGAAGAGCATGCCAAGTTGATGCGATGGCACAGTGAGGACCGTAAGAAAGACGGGAAGTTGAGAGCACCCGCTGACGGGTCGCGCTGGAGAAAAAACGAGAGAAAGTACTGGGCTGAGTTTGCAGCTGACCCAAGGAACATATGGTTTGGTTTAAGCGCGGATGGCATTAATCCTTTCGGGGAGCAGAGCAGCAATCACAGCACCTGGCCCGTGACTCTATGTATGTATAACCTTCCTCCTTGGATGTGCATAAAGCGGAAGTTCATTATGATGCCAGTTCTCATCCAAGGCCCTAAGCAACCCGGCAATGACATTGATGTGTACCTAAGGCCATTAGTTGAAGAACTTTTACAGTTGTGGAATGGGAACGGTGTACGTACGTGGGATGAGCACAAACAGGAGGAATTTAACCTGCACGCGTTGCTGTTTGTAACCATCAACAATTGGCCCGCTCTCAGTAACCTTTCAGGACAGACAAACAAGGGATACCACGCATGCACGCACTGTTTGGATGACACTGAAAGTATATACCTGGACAAATGCAGGAAGAATGTGTACCTGGGCCATCGTCGATTTCTTCCGACCAACCATCAATGTCGAAAGAAAGGCAAGCATTTCAAAGGCGAGGCAGATCACCGGAAGAAGCCCGCCATGCGTACCGGTGATCACGTACTTGCTATGGTCAATAATTTACACGTAATCTTTGGAAAGGGTCCCGGCGGACTAGCTGTTCCGAATGACGCTGAGGTACACACACCCATGTGGAAGAAGAAATCTATATTTTGGGACCTACCCTACTGGAAAGAGCTAGAGGTCCGCTCTTCAATCGACGTGATGCACGTGACGAAGAACCTTTGCGTGAACGTGCTAGGCTTCTTGGGCGTGTATGGGAAGACAAAAGATACACCTGAGGCACGGGAGGACCTGCAACGTTTGCACGAAAAAGGTGGCATGCCTCCGAAGCAGTATGAAGGTCTTGCCAGCTACGCTCTTACGAAAGAAGAGAAAGAAATCTTCTTTGAATGCCTGCTCAGTATGAAGGTCCCGACTGGCTTCTCGTCGAATATAAAGGGAATAATAAATATGTCAGAGAAAGAGTTCCAGAACCTAAAGTCTCATGACTGCCACGTGATTATGACGCAACTGCTTCCGGTTGCATTGAGGAGGCTTCTACCGGAAAACGTCCGATTAGCCATTGTGAAGCTATGTGCATTCCTCAATGCAATCTCTCAGAAGGTGATCGATCCAGAAATCATACCAAGGCTAAGGAGTGATGTGGCGCAATGTCTTGTCAGTTTCGAGCTGGTGTTCCCACCATCCTTTTTCAATATCATGACGCACGTCCTAGTTCATCTAGTCGACGAGATTGTCATTCTGGGGCCCGTATTTCTACACAATATGTTCCCCTTTGAGTGGTTCATGGGAGTCCTAAAGAAATATGTCCGTAACCGCGCTAGGCCAGAAGGAAGCATCTCCATGGGCCATCAAACAGAGGATGTCATTGGGTTTTGTGTTGACTTCATTCCTGGCCTTAAGAAGATAGGTCTCCCTAAATCGCGGTATGAGGGGAGACTGACTGGAAAAGGCACGCTTGGAGGGGACTCAATAATATGCAGGGACGGATATTCTTGGTCTCAAGCACACTACATAGTTCTACAGAACTCTACCTTGGTGACACCGTATGTCGATGAACACAAGAACAGTCTGCGCTCCAAACACCCGGAGCAGTGTGACGACTGGATTACATGTGAACACATCAGGACTTTCAGCAGTTGGTTGGAAACACGTCTCAGAGGTGACACCACTGTTCGTGATGAGTTGTACTCGTTGTCCAGGGGACCATCTTCGACTGTATTGACTTATAAAGGATACGAGATAAATGGGAATACATTTTACATGATCGCCCAAGATCAAAAGAGCACCAACCAAAACTGCGGTGTCCGCTTTGATGCAGCAACCGAGAGGGGAAAGGACACATATTATGGTTACATAATGGACATATGGGAACTTGACTACGGACATGATTTTAAGGTCCCTTTGTTTAAGTGCAAATGGGTCAATCTGTCGGGAGGCGGGGTACAGGTAGACCCACTGACGAACCGTTCGTCCTAGCCAATGATGTGGAACAGGTTATCTATGTGAAGGACATGTCTACCAGACCGAGAAAAAGAAAAGATAAGGAAGCGAATACATCATACGATGAGCCAAAGTGCCACATTGTGGGAGTGGAGGGCAAGACAGACATGTCTGAAGATTATGAAAAGTTTCATGAAATTCCTCCCTTCAAAGTCAAGGCTGACCCAAGCATCCTGATCAACGATGAAGATTATCCATGGTTACGGCGCAATAAGCAAATGACACAAGCGAAGAAAAAGTGAAGACTTTCTCCCGCAACTATTATGATGATACCATGCCAACTTTGTAACAGACGAGTATGATACCATTGTCCGTTTTGTACACGAAGTGCATCTAGTTTTTGCCGTAACCCTCTCAACTTTCTTGCACATGCTATGTGGATGAAATGATGATACCATGCCAACTTTCAACCTTTTCAGAGTTCATTTGAAATGCTTTTCAATTTTAGGGTCTTATAGCTCAATATAATTAGTAAATGCATGAAAAATAACAGGCCAAAAATTAAAAATTATGCCACCTACTGGGCCACCACGGCCTGAATACGATTAGAAACCCATCCATGGGCCAGGATTCAGGCCCGCAGAAGGCCCAGTAGGCCCACAGGCATGTACAGAGAGGTTAGGCCCGTAAGCCTGCTTTAGAGAGGAGCTCGACAGCTCAGGCGCACCGCATCTTATAAACAGGTGCGGCTCTCTCTCAGCTAGCGAGGTGGGACTAAACTCCCACCACCACGCCGCTGTGCAAGGCCATTGGTCCCGGTTGGTGGCACGAACCGGGACCAATTCCACCCTTTGGTCCCGGTTGGTGCCACGAACCGGTACTAATGAGGCTGTGGCCCCACGAGCACCTTTAGTACCGGTTCGTGGCACGAACCGGTACTAGAGTTTCTTACTAAGCAGTTTTTTAGTCCCACCTCGCTAGCTGAGAGGCACTAGGAGCGGTTTATAAGCCCTGAGTGCAGAGACGATGAAGAAGAGGCGCAATGCTCACGTTGCTTAGCTTCAAGCCTTGAGGAATAAGGTAGACTGTATGGAGCTATGTGCAGTGCAGTCTACACTATTCCGAAAGGCTTGAAGCAAATCAACGAGCATTGCGCCCCTTTTTTATTTTTAATAACTTATTACAACTCCGGACTTCTTGTGTTTCGACAAAATAAAATAAACTTTAATAAAATTTATGAAACTAAAATTAACAAAGTATTTTCTGTTCAAAACATTATAAGAAACCTCTAGTATTATTGAAACTAAAATCATATAAAATTGATGCAACTAAAATTATCGAAGTATTTTCTGTTCAAAATCATTAAAAGCAAAAAGAATTTTCATAAAGAACTTCTTTTGATAGAAACTTTAATAGCAAAAAGAATTATCATAAAGTAAAATAAATAAGTAATTAGAAATAAAATAAAATAAAATAAATAAGTTTTTTGTTGTAAGTAGAAACAAAACAAAATAAATAAAGCAAAAAAGAAAACAGAAAAACTAAATACAGCAAAAAGAATTTTCATAAAGAACTTTTTTTGATAGAAACTTTAATAGCAAAAAGAATTATCATAAAGTAAAATAAATAAGTAATTAGAAACAAAATAAAATAAAATAAATAAGTTTTTTGTTGGAAGTAGAAACAAAACAAAATAAATAAAGCAAAAAAGAAAACAAAAAAACTAAATACAGCAAAAAGAATTTTCATAAAGAACTTTTTTTGATAGAAACTTTAATAGCAAAAAGAATTATCATAAAGTAAAATAAATAAGTAATTAGAAACAAAATAAAATAAAATAAATAAGTTTTTTATTGTAAGTAGAAACAAAACAAAATAAATAAAGCAAAAAAGAAAACAAAAAAACTAAATACAGCAAAAAAAATTGTTGGGGCGCTGCCAGCTGGGCCCTCCAACCCTCGGGTTTGCAAATACAGGCCCAGAAGGGCTAGAGGGCTCAACGGGCAGCGCGCCAAAGTTAGGCCCAGAAGCCTGCTATAGAGAGGAGTTCGAGACAGCAGCCGCAGCGGGGCTTATAAACCACTCCGAGCCCCTCTCAACTAGCGAGGTGGGACTAAACTTTTGGCCGCGACGCGGGCAGCAAGAGGCCTTTGGTCCCGGTTGGTGCCACCAACCGGGACTAAAGGGGTGCATTGGTACCGGTTCGTGGCACCAACCGGGACCAATGCGCCCCCTTTAGTCCCGGTTGGTGCCACCAACCGGGACCAAAGGCCGCCGCTTCCCGCCCTTTGCGCTGCTGAAAAGAGGGCTTTGGTCCCGGTTGGTGCCACGAACCGGGACTAAAGGCTTTGCTATATAAGCAAACACTTAGGAAATTTTTCAGAGTTCATCTGCAGTTTGCCCCGACGACGCCGACGCCGGCAGGCTGCCCCGACACCGCCCGCCGCCCCGACGCCGCCCGCCCGCCCCCGCCGTCGCCGCCCCCGCCGCCGTCGCCCCCGCCGTCGCCGTCGCCGTCGCCATCGCCGTTGCCCGCGCCCTCGCCGTCAGCCGCGCCCCTGCCCCGACGTGCGCCGCCTCGGCCCGTCCCTGTCGTCGCCGTCGCCCTGCCCCGCCCTTCGCCGCCGACGCCTCTGCCCCTGCCCCGACCACGCCGCCGTCGCCTCTGCCCCTGCCCCGACGCGCCGCCGTCGCCTTGGTCAGGGCCGGCACTGCCCCCTTCCTCCCTGTTTTTTCTGCACATTTATATGCTTGTATGTATATGTATTAGTATATGTATGTGTGTATATCTGTTTATATGTCCTTTTTTAGATCTTTTTTTTGCATTTTCTCTGTGTATATGTATGTATATATGTTCTCTGTGTATATATATGTTCATGTATATATGCAAAAGATAGATTTTTAGAAAAGCTAGGATTTTTTTCTGTTCATAGATTTTTTTGGTGATATTAATTATTGTAGAATATGCAAAAGTTTGTATATTCATATGAACAATGCATTAGGCAAAACCTTTACTTTTTTTTGAAATTTTCTATTTGAACACTTTTTATGAATGAGAGGAAAAAGGAAAATAAGAAGAGGAAGAAAGGAGAAGAAGAGGAGAGGAAGAAGAGGAGAAATAAATAAGAAGAGAAAAAAAGAAGAAAAAGAAGAGGAGAAGAAGAAAGGAATAGAAGAGAAGAAGAAAAAATAGAAAAAATTCTATTTTTTCTTCTTCTCTCCTCTATTCCTTTCTTCTTCTCCTCTTTTTTTTCTTCTTTTTTTCTTCGATCTTCTCCTCTATTCCTTTTCTTCTTCTCCTCTTTTTGTTTCTTCTTCGTTTTCTTATGTTTTATCGGGTCTGTCGTCGTCGATATACCCCTGTCGCGATAACTTCAACACGAGGGGGGGTCGATATACCCCCTCCCCGATAATATTATTTTCCCATGTACGTTCATTGTCGTTGTCGATATAACCCCCACCCGATAACTTCAACACGTGGGGGGTCGATATACCCCCTCCCCGATAACATTATTTTCCCATGTATGTATGTCGTCGTTGTCGATATATATAACTCCCTCCCAGATAACTTCGACATGATGGACGGTCGATATTTATACCCCCTCTCGACCGTGATAACTTATACCACGGGAGCACCCCCCGGCCCTCTCGCTCGACCAAAACTCTCGAGGACACCCAAACCATAGAAAAAAACGATGTCGGTCTCCTACACCCTCCCGCCGCGCCCCTACCCTTGAAGCGTTGCTGAGGCCACCCCAAACCCGGAATAAGCTAGGTCTACGTTTGCACTAACCACCTGCTGTCATGTTTGTGTAATAATTGCCATGTTGTAATATTTGCAGAAACAATGGAGCACGGACGAGACGAGCAAGCAGAAGAGGTGTTGGGGGACATAATCTTAGCCGGAGGTGATATCTTGTCGTATCTTAATGACAATGATGGTCTGGAAGAACGGGGTGAAGAAGAAGGCTACGGTGATCGAAGAGTGGAGGAGGAAAGACATGATTATGATGGCTCCGGTGACCCAATGCTGGTGCAAGAAGGAGCCCGTGGTGACGGCTCCGTTGACCGAACAAAGTCCGGCCACGTAAATATATTAGTTAAGCCTGTGCTGACTAGCTAATTGATGCATTCATTGTTTTGGTATGTACACATATTAATTAACACTCGTCTTTCTTCTTTTTTCTAGCCCTCCGGATCGAGCACAACTGCGGTAAAGAGACGAGGCCCGAAGAGAAAGTTGCGCTCGGATGAAAGGTTTGAGATCACAGCAATCGCGCGCGACGGCCAACCGATTGAACCCATCCAGACAAAGGATGCATTTGCTGCTCAGTGCGGGGTTCTAGTTAGGGACAAGATCCCGATCAGCATCCACCAATGGTATAAGCCTAAGAAGGAAGACCCTGAGGTGTCTTATGTCAATGATATGCAGAAAGATGATCTTTGGACTGAGCTGAAGGCAAATTTCACCCTACCGCCAGAGGAGGATCCGGAGAAGCCAGTTAAAGAGCAATTAATCAAGTCTCATGCTCTTAAGAAGATGGCAGACCTATTCAGGAGGTGGAAGAATGAGCTGAAAACGTTTCTCAACAAAGAAGAGACACCAGGATTCATCGGCCGGTATGAGAAGATCAGAGATCACTGGCCCGCATTTGTGGCCCACAAGACATCGGAAAAGAGTAAGAAGATGTCAGCGACAAACAAGAAGAATGCTGCGAAGAAGAAGCTTCACCATCGCACGGGGTCAGGTGGCTACCTCAAAGCCCGGCCTAAGTGGGCCAAGGCTAAGAATGATCTGCTTGAAAAAGGGATCGAACCACAGACAATGAACTGGACAGACCGTTGTCGGACTTGGTTCTTCGGGGCTGGCGGAACCTTGGACCTTGTATCAGGGAGGTGCGTTTGGACGAACGAGCTTTTGAGAATACCAGTCAAGAAGATTCAGCAATATATCGATGCAGCGCAGGAAGGGACGTTCGTTCCAGACAGAGAGAACGACGAGCTCACAATGGCCCTCGGGAATCCTGAGCACCCTGGACGGACACGAGGCACGCCAGGCTCCGTTCCGTGGAAGGCTGGTTTTCTGGACGCAGGCGGTTACAAAAGCCAGGAGAGGAGGAAAAAAATGGAGCAGACCCAAATTCAGAAGCTGCACGAAAGGGTTCAAGCGCTAGAGGAACGAGACAGCAATCGACATGCCGAAACTACCCCCGAAGCTACCCCGCCATCTCAGCGGAGAAGCAGCGTGGCTTCCACCGAGCTGCTTCAGCTGGAGCATGTCTTGACGGCTCCTGCTAGCTACCCCGTGGATACTATCACGGAGTCTCAACATTGCCACCTTATGGCGCAATGGCAGAACTTCAAAGTCAAGGCGGCTGTTGGCTCTGTTTTACCTCCTGAACCCGGCGCAACCTACCATTGCCGGCCGATTCCAGAAGGATATGCTAGGGTGATGGTGGATGAAATAACGGAGGGATTTGAGGACCTCCAGCTTGACCACCCTACCGGTGAAGGGGAGACTCGGCTGGGTTTAGCTCTGAAGACTCCGTGCCTATGGCGGAAGGAGCTCATCAACCTTCCGAACTGGACGGCTCCGGCGAGTAAGGGCAGTCCGCCTCCTCCTCCGCCTCCTCCTCCGGCGAGTGATCAGGGCACTCAGCCTCCTTCTCCGCCGCGTGGCGGCACTCCGCCTCCTCCTCCGCCTCCTCCTCCGGCGAGTGATCAGGGCACTCAGCCTCCTTCTCTGGCGCGTGGCAGCACTCCGCCTCCTTCTCCGCCTGCGTCGGCGCGCCAGAGCAGCCAGCCTCCTCCTTCTCCGCCTCGTCAGCAAGGGCGGAAGAGACCCGCGGCCGCTGCGGCTGCTCCGGCGCGTCGTAGTCCTTCTCCTCCGCCTCATAAGCAAGGAAAGAAGACACCCGCAGCCGCTCCGTCTGCTCTGCCGGCGTCTAGCAGTACAGCTGCCAGAGGCGGGAGGCAATACAGATTCGGTCCTTCTCTGAAGACTCCAGAGAAGTTACCATACGAAAGGACCGAGGAGGAAACCAGGAAGATCGTGCGAGCCGAAGTGACAAACTTCTTTGAAGGGGTGAAAGCAAAGAAACATCCACCTCAGGAGGAGAAGGTAGATCCGGTGAAAGCAAAGCGCACTCTGGCTGCCCTGACAAAACCACCAAAGTTTCCGCCGAGAGGCAACTATGAGCGCATTCTTGCAAAGACATATGCCAAAGCGGAGCGGTCGGGAAGTACTGTCAGTGATCAAAGGTTAAAAGAACGACGAGCTGGGAAAAAAATTGCCCAGCTCGGCGAACAAGCGAACCAATCGTGCCCCCCGCTCAAGGTGTCAAAAGATATCGTCGCTAATGATCCGAGGATGGTGCCCGGTTATAGCAATCTTGGAGATTACCTGCCCGACGATGTACATTATGAAATCATGGAGGTGGACGAACACAAATACCATTACGGGAAGCCTCTCGTCAAAGATGAAAGATCTCTAACAACGATGATGCGAAGATTACATGATTGGTACATGCAGAGAGTCTGATGGGATGAGTACTTTGACGCTGAGAGTTAAACCGGAGCATGACCTCGTTGGAATTGAACTGCTGAATGTTCCATTTGAGGATTTCTTCCAGTTTTACAATCAAAAGGCCCTCGATAAAACAACGATCACTTGCTACTGTCTGTAAGTAGTACTACTTCTGTCATTAAGTCTCTCTATATAGGTCAGCTCTTTCATTGCATGTATTTATAAATATCCTCACTATATTATGCAGATTGAAGATCGCCGAATTGAAGAAAAGACAAATCGGTGATATTGGGTTCATTAACACAAATCTCATAGATGCATATACGGTTGAAAAACATCCCAAAGAAGCCGAGGCCAACT
The DNA here is from genome assembly GCF_002575655.3 of Aegilops tauschii subsp. strangulata. NCBI lineage: Eukaryota > Viridiplantae > Streptophyta > Magnoliopsida > Poales > Poaceae > Aegilops > Aegilops tauschii. The sequence goes on along the minus strand of NC_053038.3, from coordinate 494,067,131 downwards.
TGCTACGATCGTTGGAATTAAATCAAAACAAAGATATAATACTCTTTCCTTACAACTTCAAGTGAGTGTTACTGTCTTGTGCATATTCGGTTTCCCTTATTAGTCCAGGTTATGGTAATGTAATTGATGACTTATGCATGCATGCACAGCTTCCACTTTATTCTCGTAGAGATTAAGCTTGAGCAGGGAGTAGTAACCGTCTTAGACTCGAGACGAAAAGATCCCCAGGACTATGCGAACATGACTCAAATGCTCGAGAAGTAAGTTAAATTGATCATTATCCACCATATCAGCAACTTTGTTCATTTCCTGATATCAAGTAATTGTTTTCTTTGTCTGGCAGGGTTTGGAGAAAATTCACCACAAAAGCTCCGGGACTGCCGAAGAAGCTGCAATTTAAACACCCGAAAGTAAGTACTATAGTAGCATGTTCCACGCATCTCCTAGTGATTCAAGCGCTAGTTTCATAAATACCATTTAGCATGCTTGCTTATCAGTTTGATTGACCTCTATTTCTTGTAAAGTGGTTGTGGCAGGAACCCGGGAATAATTACTGTGGATACTACGTTTACGAGTCCATCCGTTACACGACCTGTGAGCGGGGCTAGTCTGACGAACAATATGAAGTGCGTAAACAATAATATTCACAATTTTATTTTATTACCATCATTTGTGTTGAGTTTCATTTATTCATATATATATGTATTGACCCCCTTCTTCAAATTAGATGTTTCGGAAGCGAGATGAACTCCTAGCACCAGATCGTATGCGAGCAATTCAAGAGGAATTGGCGGCATTCTTCCTTGACCACGTGATCGCTGAAAACGGAGAATACTATGTGGACCCTGTGTTCTTACAATTTAATTAGGAGATTGTATTGTAAGAGATAATTATTGTATATATGTAGCCGGTAGTGTCGGATAGATATACGAGAACTTGTTGTTCGACCAATCTCTCGGAGAAGGAGAGGTGGTCGATATCACTTCTCTCTGTATGCATATGTTCATGACGATCTTCTGTTTCCATCATTTGATTACTAGCTAGCGTGTCTAGTCCTCTCCATACGTATATAGTACGTAGCGTCGACCAAGCACGGAGATAAGAGAGGACACTTCTCTCTATTAATTAGCTAGCTAACACAATATATGAAACACCTAAATTAACCCCCCAACCCCCCCCCCCTTTCAAAAAAAACAAAAACCCCAGCCCCTGAAATGCTGACGCGTGGATGCCTATTGGTCCCGGTTGGTGACACCAACCGGGACAAAAGGCCCTGCCTATTGGTCCCGGTTGGTGGCACCAACCGGGACCAAAGGCCCCCCCTGCCTGGGCTGGCAACAGCGGCCACGTGGAGGACCTTCTGTCCCGGTTCGTGTAAGAACCGGGACTAAAGGGTTAGGGCTTTAGTAACGACCCTTTAGTCCCGGTTCGAAAACCGAGACAAAAGGCCCTTACAAACAGGGGTAAAAGCCCCTTTTCCTACTAGTGATCAACCTTCCGGTGATCCGATAATTATTCGGTGTATTCTGGAACTCTTCCGGAGACCGAATACTATCATCCTATATATCAATCTTTACCTCCCGACCATTCCGGAGCTCCTCGTTATGTCCGTGATCTCATCCGGGACTCCGAACAACATACAGTCACCAACATACATAACTCATATAATACTATATCGTCAACAAACGTGAAGCGTGCGGACCATACGGGTTCGAGAATGATGTAGACATGACCAAGAGGCTCTCCGGTCAATGACCAGTAGCGGGACCTGGATGCCCATATTGGTTCCTACATATTCTACGAAGATCTTTATTGATCGAACCGTTATGACAACATACGTAGTTCCTTTGTCTGTCGCTATGTTACTTGCCCGAGATTCGATCGTCGGTATCTCCATACCTAGTTCAATCTCGTTACCGGCAAGTCCCTTTACTCGTTCCGTAATACATCATCTTGTAACCAACTCCTTAGTCACTTTGCTTGCAAGCTTCTTGTGATGTTGTATTACCGAGAGGGCCCAGAGATACCTCTCCGTCATACGAAGTGACAAATCCCAATCTCGATTCATGCCAACTCAACAGACACCTTCGGAGATACCTGTAGAGCACCTTTATGATCACCCAGTTACGAAGTGACGTTTGACACGCACAAGGCATTCCTCCGGAGTCCGGTAGTTGCATGATCTGATGGTCGAAGGAACATGTATTTGACATTAAGAAGGCAGTAGCAATAAACTGAACGATCATATGCTATGCTAACAGATGGGTCTTGTCCATCACAACATTCTCCTAATGATGTGATCCCGTTATCAAATGACAACTCATGTCTATGGTTAGAAAACCTTAACCATCTTTTGATAACGAGCTAGTCTAGTAGAGGCTTACTAGGGACACGGTATTTGTTTATGTATCCACACATGTATTTAAGTTTCCGGTCAATACAATTCTAGTATGAATAATAAACTTTTATCATGATTAAGGAAATATAGTAATAACCGCTTTATTATGTCCTCTAGGGCATATTTCCAACAATCCCCACCCGCACTTGTCATCCCTTGTCCTCTCCTCCATCCGCCGCAGCGCTTTGCATCATCCCCATCTACGACAGTTCCATCATGTCTCATGCTCGGGCGCAAGATGGTATGTGGAATCGACTAGTCCAGAAAATAATTTCAGAACGGAAATCTTATCTGGCCAACATCCGCTGGGACGGCGTGGCATTTCGAACGTTTGTCATGACAGTCTTAGTTGTGTCGGGGCTAACAGTTTCTTCTTTAGAGCGACTGACTTTTTTAGGAGGATGGTAGTTTTGAGCCTTTATGTCAGAAAATGTCATGCTATTCTAAAAAAACTATTATCCCACACACAACTAAAAATAACATCAAAACGTTCGCAAATGCCACCCCTCCTGGCGAACATTCGCCAGCTAAGGAGGTCCATTTCAGAAACCTAATGTTTAGCAAATCTACAAAAAATATTGCAGTGCCTGGATGTATGCGCAAATACGTCGTACTCAGCTTTACAGAATTCCGACATTCTATATTTGAAGATATTCCCGGACATTAAGACTAAGCACACATGAGAAACAAGCATCATATTTGCCCTACGGAAATGGCAAGTTTCCAGCACTTGTTTTTAACCATTCTGAGGAGTCGACACAAGTCCCGGCATCTATGCAACGACCATAGTGCTTGTCAATTATCCCCACCGGCCGATGGCGTCTAGCAAGCCGACAAACCCCGAGATAGACAATGACATGGAGTGCTCCTCCCCGGAATCGGGGGCCGAGGACGCCGTGGAGTCGTCGTCGCCGGCGCCGGCGCCATCTTCGCGCTTCAAGGGCGTCGTGCCGCAGCCCAACGGGCGCTGGGGCGCGCAGATCTACGAGAAGCACTCGCGGGTGTGGCTTGGCACGTTCGCGGACGAGGAAGCCGCCGCGCGCGCCTACGACGTTGCCGCGCTCCGCTTCCGCGGCCGGGACGCCGTCACCAACCACCAGCTCCCGCTGGCGGCGGAGGGGGGCAGCTCGTCGTCCACGAGCGAGCTCGCCTTCCTCGCCGACCACTCCAAGGCCGAGATCGTCGACATGCTCCGCAAGCACACCTACGCCGACGAGCTCCGGCAGGGCCTGCGCCGCGGCCACGGGCGCGCGCAGCCCACGCCGGCGTGGGCGCGAGAGTTCCTCTTCGAGAAGGCCGTGACCCCGAGCGACGTCGGCAAGCTCAACCGCCTGGTGGTTCCAAAGCAGCACGCCGAGAAGCACTTCCCTCCGACGACGGCGGCGGCCACCGGAAGCAACGGCAAGGGCTTGCTGCTCAACTTCGAGGACGGCCAAGGGAAGGTGTGGCGGTTCCGGTACTCGTACTGGAACAGCAGCCAGAGCTACGTGCTCACCAAGGGCTGGAGCCGCTTTGTCCGGGAAAAGGGCCTCCGCGCCGGCGACACCGTGACGTTCTCCCGGTCGGCGTACGTGATGAATGACACGGATGAGCAGCTCTTCATCGACTACAAACAGAGTAACAAGAATGAGGAGGCGGCTGACGCGGCCAAGAATGAGTCCGGCCATGCCGCCGTCAAGCTCTTCGGCGTCGACATTGGCGGAGGTGGGATGGCGGGGTCATCAGGTGGGTGAAGAGCAAGGTAAGTTCTTCACCCATGGTGTGACTGCGATAGCCATGGTCTTTCTCCCATGGTGCGATTTCCATTTCGCGACAGAAACAGCGTTTGTAAGCGAGGGACGATTCCTTGACATTTTTCATGTCGATCTTAATTGATTTCTCTCTCTTTGAGGTTTATCGGACAGCGATGTTGCAGAGGACCTGAATATCCAGTCAGATTTTTACGCATTGGCAAATCGAGCATTTTTCATGGCAAATTAAGTTTATCGGGATGACAAATTTAGTTGACCAGCATGATAAATCCGTCTCATTTCATTTCTTTTTGCCAGAAAATGGCCGTGTTTGTAAACTAAATTAACCGTAATCGCACCTAAACAAACTGCCTAGAAAAACATCAAATTTCGCATGCCTAAAAATCTACGTCTTAAATTAGTGTATACGTTCATGGTGATATTATTGAATATGCGGTTACCGTAAGAGAGCATCATGACCAGCAGCATTTTTTGGGCTAATCATGCATGATGGGTTGTTCAAGCCATAGCTAAGCTAACACAGGCAGGTGTGCAGCAGCCAGCAGGCCAGGGGGTGCCTTTGTGCGGTTGCATGTTGATACGATGTTTCCCGATATAGAAAAACGTCCAGCCTAATTTTAGGCTGTTTTATGCTAGTACTATGAACTTCGCGTCTTGCCTACTCCATGTTAACCACTTTTGTCTCCTTCCTACATAGTACAGTACTGTTGTACATACTGTGCATATATATACTCGACATTAGTATCAGGGGACCCCTCAACCTTGGCTGCCGTAGCCATGATGGTCAGGCTTTATAAATGGCCTTGTATGGCAGCTAGCTGCCTGCCTACTGGCAGCAACAGCTGAGATCTCGACTTCTTCCTGATCGACCTGACATTTGGCCCCATTTTCTTCTAAACAAAACATCCTCCTGGGCCATTCCCAATTCAGTTCTATTTGGTGGGAAAATATCTAGTGCACTCGACATTTAGGCGTTCTCATGCTCCGTGTCTAAAAATTCAACTTTAAATGTTCAAAAAAAAACTACTGCGAATCTTCACAAGTAATGTGTCTACGACCCTTAAAAAATTCATATCCAAACTCGAAATGCACATTGAGAAAATAAAAAGAGAATTCTTGATGTGAATAGCGTCATTTTTTGCTTTTGTCTTTTCGTGACACTATTCATACTCAATTTGTCTTTTTTTCCTCAGTGTGTTTTTCAGTTTGAATCTAAATTTTCTAGAGGTTGTAGACACATGTCTTGGGAACATTCACATTTTAAAAAAGTTGTGTTGAAACATTTAAAATTGACCTTTTATAATTTAGTATGAATAGTGAGATGTAAGAGCATCTACGGTCAAGGGCCCAAAACCCGTTTCAAACGTCCGGGCGGACGGCTCGGTCACCGAACGGTCACGAAAATGCGACCCAGACGCACTCCTCAAATGGAGAGCCCGAGCTAACCCGCACTCCTGATATCCAACTCAAATATTGAGCGGATATGAGGGTGCCCGGGTGCACCCGTCACGCCGGACCCGACAGCCCTACCCCACCACAATTTGCAGAGAGAGAGGGAAGCGGCGGCATTGCAGGGAGCGGATGCGGAATTAGGACGCAAGGATGGCCTTGGAGCAGGCGGCATGGATGACATCCGGCTAGTGATCCGTCCAACCAGCAACTGATCCGTCACGCTCGGACATTGATTTCATTTTGGCATGTTCGTCATGCTTTGCTTTGTTGAATTATGATTTGTTTTGCTTTGTTTCGAACGGTTGAATTGGGACAATTTGTATCCTATGATCGCCGTGCATGGATTTGAGGTTCCGAATTAGAGGTGTATGGATGTGCGGCATCACATATGAGGGGCTGCCCGACGCTGTTCGCGGGTGCGCCCGGACGCGCCCGCAGGCGTATAGGGGGGCGGATTTGCCAAGTCCGACTGTAGATGCTTTAACATCATGGCGGAGTCATGCCACATCTGAGTTACTTTCAGATGAAAAAAAATGCTCCCTTTGTTTGAAAATACACATCATTTCAGAAATGAACAAGAGTCTGTCACAACACATGTAGCTATGCTTTTGACATGAATATTTGTCATAACAATCCTGATGATATCATGTTCACCTATGTCATCTTATTATCACATTCAATAACTGAGCTGCAACTGCCCTCGAGTTGATACTTTTACTGGTAGCCAGGCATATACCAGGGCGTGGACTAGTTGCAAATCTCCCTCTACCAAATATGAAATGTAAGGCTCTATCGTCCACCGTCTCCTTTCTCCAACTTAAAGTACGACCCCTCCACTTCATTCTCTTTGTTTTGATTTTTTCCCTCCTATCTCTTGTTTTTCACTGTTTTGCTTGAAAACTGCTTTAACTATCTTGTCTCTTATTGACTAGCCAAATAAAATTTAATTTTATTTGATAGGCAATTATGTTAAGATCCATCACCGCCATGATGTGATAAATATGTATTTGCACAATCACACTAATATGAACAAGTAAATCACGAGTTAATGTACTCGAACATTAAAATTCCGTTGCAATGCATGGGCAATTATATACTCCCTAATAACTAAAACGTGCTAGCCTCATACCGGTGTTCCGGTGGTCAAAATGAGCATGCCTACTGTTGTATGTGTCCCTTTATACCGACTGTTGCACATGTTGTCAAAATGATCTACCGATACCGACTGTTGTATGTGTCCCATGGATGTCGGCACACGCGAGGTACTGTGCCCCTGTGGACCTGATTATTGCGCAAGCAAGATGGGCAAGTGGAAGCAGATGGGTTTGTCCGTGGCCACGTGGGGGGAGGACCGGAGGAGTGTGACTGTGACACCTGGCTGGATGGAGAGAGGTGGACCCCAAGAGTTGATTGCCGTACATTTGTTGACGTTGGCGGTTACTTATAGGAGTATCTAGCTAGCTACACATTTTGATGTGATTTTAGTTGAGATCGATGGACCTCCGATGATTTATCGAGGTTTCTATTTTCAGAAACTTGCACGAGGCCGGGTATGTACGGTCGCGGTTTTCCAATGGTGGCCATCATACTCTTTCGTCTTAGGCTAACTCCAACGGACCGACGCAAACGGACGCGAATTTTGTCCGTTTTCTGCCTATTTGGGTCGGTTGTAGGCGCGGCATCAGCCCTTGTTTATGCAAATCTTGCCAGTGCGCCTAACAGGCTGACCTATTTGCTCCATGTAGCCAGAGTTTTTCCAACAAACATATTTTGCATCACCATACATAGCTATTTAGATTGCACAAATAAAGCTAAGATTCATGTCGGCCATCATACAAAATAATCTGCAACACCGGCCATAGTTTAGAATTCATGCTGGCATACAAATGAATTGTGTCTCGTCCACAGTTCACACATTGGACAAACATAAGATGATCATGCTAGCTCGAGCATCTCCTTTTGCTTTCTCTCGAACCAAGCTCTTTCTTTAAGACTCTTGTTCAAGTCCACCGTCATGATCTTCATTTCCTTCAAGATTAGCGCGAGCTTCATCTCGTTGTTCTTGTCCGACAATTGGTCTCATCGATCTGGAGCTTCTTTTTTTTGTATGTGAAAGAGGGTCTTCATTGCCTCCTCCTCCTTCTCTTGGCACTTCCTCTCTTTCGTCTCTTCCTTCTTCTCTAGATAAGGTCGCAACTCCGCCAGAGGTGCCAACGCCGAAGGAGATAGAGCCTGGGTCATAGGGCGGCCGGCTATCATCGGCAAGGCAGAACAAATCATAGGATGGGGAGGCGGGAGAAGAGAAGGACCAGGCATCATCATGGAAGAAGGAGGAAGGTATGTCGACATTACTCTGGGTGGTAGTGGAGATTAATGAACAGAGGAAGAAGGGCGAGGGGCGTATGAAGAATACCGGTGAAAAGCAACGCATTGTGAGGCCATGCGGAGAATGATGAGCTACAGATGGTACAGAAAAGGGAGCATTTTATAGCAGTAGATCCATCATGTGATCTCATAATATCGATGGGGATAATTCATTAGCTCAGGAACCCACTAGTTCCTCGATACGCGAAGCAGTAAAAACCTTCTGGGAAGGGGAAACGTCCGCCTCTTCTTGACTAACCCACGTCTGACGATTCCTCTCCCGAGCACGGAGCCACTTCGCTTTCCCACGAGAAACGCGATAAAGCTATTCCCAAGCCGGCCCGTTTAATATTCTGGTCCCACCCACAAAGGAAAAAGATGAAGATGCTCTCTTTTTTAACTGTCATAATTGTTGCGGGCGTGCCCAAGAGCTACTGATGGAGTATTAGAAATGGGGGTGCCCCTAATACTTAGTAAATGAGCCTCGTTGGAAAAAGTCAGGGCATTCTGAAACTTGGGGGAGAATTTATTTACCGCTGACTACAGTTTGGCGCGCTGAAGGCTACACTGATGCACGGCAATCACAGCCGCATCAGCCATAGGAGATCACCAAGGAGGCGGGTGACTCCAACAGTGACAGACTTGGGTGCTGGAGCCCCAAGCATCTAGGACACACGTCACAAGGGCAGGCAGCCCATGCGGAGCACTCAACGGACTGAACATTTAATGCCCACCAAGGCTACGCGACGTAGCCCAGTGTAGGCATACAAAGAAAGGCCATCATCACGACGACCAGGGCGCACGGACGATGTGATTAGACCTTGGCAAGATCCAAGACCGAAGAAGGGCAGTCCGACACATCATATAAAGCAGGAGCACTCGAGCACCTGACATGTTACAATCTCAGGTCATCTACTGATTGTATAGAGAGCAAGTGGCATGCAGTGCCTACCATTTTGTATACATGTTTACACATGAGTTAAGGACCAATGTGGTGCTCCCATGACTATATCAGGGGAGGACCAAGGCCAGTAGAAGGAGAAGAAAAACACACCCACCAGAATACACTAGCACCCATCGATCAAGATCACCAAGTAGTAGGTTCCCGGAAGTGAAGGTTAGAAGGCTAGAAATAGGAGTGTTCGGGCACTTTAGCTACACCCCGACCACCACTGGTCGCACCCAACCACCTTCATTGTAACACAAAAGCACTTGTACTCCTCCAGTTCATATCAATACCAACAGAAGTAGGGATTTAGGATCAGATGATGGCCTGAACCTGCATAACAATCCATTTGTCCGTGCATGATCTTTGGTTTGTGATTTGACAAAGTGTTTTAGCTCATGGCCGAACTCACAAATACGGGGTATCCTCGATCCTTAGTGTCCTGAGTACACACTCCAACAACGCCCACTACCCTACTCGACATCCTGGAGAAGAACACACTTGTCACACTGTCGCAGGTGAGCATTAAGGTAGCCACCCCTCCTCACGATCAGCGGCTTGCCTTCATCGATGGCACGACTTGCACACGTGTCACACTGTCGCAGGTGAGCATTAAGGTAGCCACCCCTCCTCATGATCAGCGGCTCACCTTCATCGATGGCACGACTTGCACACGTGTCCCAGAGTCACCAATGCTAGTGCGCGCAACGCCCGGCTCACCAGACAACAAGACCATGGTTAGCTTCAAAGGGCTGACCGACGAGGCCGTCAACGGTGTCCTGACCAAGCTAGGCAGTGAGCTCATCGAGATCGTGTTGCGGGAGAACAAGCGCGATCTGGTCATTGACATGTTGTTCCACAATCCGTGTAAGGTTCCCAAGGTTCTGGAGATGGATGCCACCAAGCCCAAGATGTAGATGTGGAGCAAGCCATCTTGCGACGACGACAAATGCGAGTCACCACCCCCTCCAGCAACACTGATGTCTAGGCGTACCCTGAGGCACACTATCATCATCAATCTAACAACTTTGGTTGACCATGTGAGCTGATGACCAAAGATTTGCCGAACTGCTGAAGGTGAATGCCTCGGTCGTGAGCACGAGTTCGTGTGTTGGTGTGGGAGGGTTGACGGCACGTACCTGGAGATGCCGTTGGTAGCTCTAGGTAGTGAAGAAGTGTTTTTTGTGCTCTGTTATTTATGTGTAGTTCAAGTTCAGTTAAAAGGCGAGTTCTAAACTATTTTAAATCCAGTTTCAGTCTGATGTAATGTTTTGAGAACTGGGATGTGGTGCTTTTAAGTGGTCTTTGCAGTGAATTGTTATGTCAATGTATGTTTTGCAGTTTGAGCTTAAGTGTTCACAGATTGTAGTTTGGAGAATTGATTTAAGTGTGTGCTCTGATTGGGATAACTGATTTGAGTTTGTGCAACTTGAGTGTCCGCTTTCAAGTGTTAACTGAAGAAATGGTCAGTAAGAAGTAGTGTGTGCTTTCAAATGTTAACTGAAGAAGTGTTCGAAGTTAACTGAAGAAATGGTTAGTAAGATGCAGTTCTGTCAAGATAAGTGTAAGATGATCTAATAATATCATAATCCTCTAAATACCCTACTGCATCTACCATACAACAACCATGACACGTGTCAAGTTTTTTGACATATACATCAACAACAACAAAGTTGTACAACATGATCATCAACATAAATTGATCATGCACTTGCTATGATCACTATATTGTCATGACCATACAAGAGATCAATTATTCACAAAATACATCACTGTCTAAATGACCAGCATGCTTGACTATGCTGCTTCCTAGATCAACTATCTGAATAATATCTAACATGATTGAGTTTCTGGGTTTTTAGAACCCTCTGGTGATCACTAAAATATCTTCTTGGTTGCTCGTCATGTTGCATGCATGAGGGTCTCGGAGTGATTCTATAGAATTTCTCCGCCTCGGCTTCTCTTTTCTTCCTTATCCAGCTTCTCTATTCTGCCCTACGTTATCTTCTTTGTTCTTCTTTGTTCTTCATTTTCATAGTTTCTCTCTTCTGCTCTGCCTCATCTTCTATGTTCTTCATTTTCATAGCTTGTTGCATACTCAATTGTCCAGTTTGCATGTCCTCCTCCCATGCATGTTGTATGTTTTGCTCCTCCATTTGCACACACTGGTTGAATCCTCGGTGCCTCTCTTGCTCATCATGTTCAAATTCGAAAACTTCAAATTCACCTGCATCTTCTTTTGCTCGTCTGTTCTGTTCTCTTCTTATCTTTTCAGTGATATTTTCTCATCTGCTCTTATCTTCTCCAAATATTGTTCAACTATAAATTTGTAGCATAATGCTTTCACTGACCACTTCTTGGCACATGTGTGCTCATCCTTGAAAGTCTTTATTATAATTGCTTCTGCCAGGTTATCATATGACGCATAAAGATACCAAGCGCATCCATCACAACAGTTTGCTACCACCCTTGATATGTCATTTTTGCGGAAGGTAATTCCCAATCTCTCCTTGCAACTGTAAATCCTAATAGACTTTTTAACAAGTCAACTGAGGAGAAAAGCTACCCAACATGAAAATTGGGTGAACTCAAATCTAATTCAGAGAAATGTGGGAAGTTGAACTTCATATCCTCATTTCCTGAATCGAAGAAGTCACAAAATTCTTAATCTAAAATTTGATCTTCTACCAACTGCTTCCCTTTCCCGTTCATTCCACCTTGGCTTTCTTCATGACCATTCAAATCTTCTTACAGTAAGTTTTCTTCTCCGTCTTGTAGGTCATACTCACTGTAAACCAAATCTTCTGGAACATAGTCTGAATCCTCTAACTCAGACTCGCTGGTTAGTTCTTCTTCCTCTTCTTCATGTCTTCTTGCTCTATTGCTTGGCCTGACATTATTGCTTGGTGTATGTGCACATGCATACAAACTGGGTGTGCTATCATTAACACATACAATACTCATGCACTGTTCTAAATAACTATGCTTCTCATTGGACTGAAAACAAGAGGCAGATTTCCAGCTGCATTGTAAACCACATCATCCCTCTCCCAATCACCACCACACATATTGTTCTCATGATCAAGAAAGAACATAAGATATATGTGCCCTCTCTAGCAAGTTCCCTAATGCGGGTGGTGTGATTGTTATCTGCAGCAAGCTTAAGCCCGTGCTCATTGATTTGCCTACCAAGTACCAACAATATGCATGTATTTTCTTCCAACCATCTCATACCTCAAATCCTATACCAAGCAACAAATATGTAATTATTCTTCTTGCCATCTCATACCCCAGATCCTCTACCAACTCATCCAACATTGGCATGCAAGTTTCCCTAGCATCACAGAAATCATAAAATGCCTTCTTTCCATTCACATATGACCTATTTCCTCTAGTACCAAAGGAAAATCCGCCATACAGTAATCCTACGGTGTCCAGGTCACTCATTCATCTGTCAATAGATGATTTTACACACGCGAATAAATCCTAGGCGAATGAGCTCGAATCTGTCATAATTTGTGATAAAAAAACCAGTACTAAAGCAGTGTAAATGCTCGCAATTAAGTTGCATGCGTACCAAATCGACGGAGTTTGAGTGGCAATGGTGCTTATCGTAGTACGAGAGGGGGGCATTTTCCGACCATCGTATGCCCATCGCATGACCTGAGACCAGGCGGCGAGAATGTCGTCGCCAGGCGCGCTAATTTCCCGTGCGAGAGCCTCTCTGGCTGACGCCACAATGACGATCACGTTGCACCGCCGTGCGACATGGTCTTCCTCGAGCATTCTTTTCCAAATACTTTTGCTCTTGTTTTGGACTCTAATTTGCATGTTTTGAATGAAACTAACTCAGACCGACGTTGTTTTCAACATAACTACCATAGCGTTGTTTTTGTGCGGAAATAAAAGTTCTCGTTATTGGACGAAACTTGCGGAGATTTTTTTTGAACATATAAAAAATATTGGTGCAAAGATCTGCCAAAGGGGGGCCACCAGCTGCCCACAAGGCAGGGGCGTGCCTAACCCCTTGGGCGCACCATGCCCCCTTGTGGGGCCCACGTGGATCTGTTTGCCCTACCTCCAGTCCCATGACTTCCATTTCGTGGAGAGAAAAAATAAGAGAAGTTTCATCGCGTTACGATACGAAGCTGTCGTCACCTCATGTTCTTTCATCGGAGGGCTAATCTGGTCTGTTCGGGGCACCGGAGAAGGGGTTTCGTTGCTATCGTCATCATCACCCCTTCTTCATCGTCAATTCCATGATGCTCACCACTGGGATTGAGTAATTCCTTCACAGGCTTGCTGGACGGTGATGGAGGTGGATGAGACTTGTCATATAATCAAGTTAATTTGTTAGGGCTTGATCCCTAGTATCCTCCATGTTCTGAGATTGATGTTGCTATGACTTTGCTATGCTTAATGCTTGTCACGAGGGCCCGATTGCCATGATTTCAGATCTGAACCCTTTATGTTTTCATGAATATATTCAATTTCTTGATCCCATCTGCTAGTTATATACACCTGTTATTGTTCTGAACCGTAGACCCCATGATGACAATAATTGGGATACTGTCCGGGGCCGATTGTAATTCGAGGAGTTCATGTTGTCACCATATGTTAATGTTGTGATCCTATTCTCTATTAAAAGGAGGCCTTAATACCCCTTATATTTCCTTATGGATCCCGCTGTCACGGGAAGGTAGGCCAAAAGATGTCATTCAAATTCTTATTATAAGCACGTATGACTATATACAGAATACATGCCTACACTGAGTTGATGAATTTGAGCTATTGTGTATAGTTATAGGTTGTGACTGTTATATGTTGAATGTCATCGATACAAATATCCATATCGCTGATCCAATGCATGCGCTTTGCTCATATTGTCTTTGCTAAGTTACTACTACAGTTGTTGCTACTGTTGCAACTACTATAAAATTGCTACCATTACTGTTATTGTTACTATCACTACTGTTATTATCAAAACTATCACACTACCGTGCTACTAAATATTTTTCTTCAGAGAATTAATTTCTCAAGTGTGGTTGAATTGACAACTCAACTGCTAAAACTCATAAATATTCTTTGGCTCCCCCTGTGTTGAATCAATAAATTTGGGTGCAATACTACCCCGAAGACTATTGTGGACCCCTATATTTATGGGTCATCAGAGCACTTGCGCTTCGGTTGATAAGAGCAAACAATGGTTTCCCTCTGTCGAAAGGGGCCGCATCGTAAAGTTCACACTGCTGTCGGAAGCTCTGGCAGCAGGTTGAATATGTAGAAACTGTTGGGAATCGTAGCATAATTTTAAAAAATTTCTACGCTCACCAAGATGCATCTATGGAGTCTACTAGCAACGAGGGGAAGGGAGTGCATCTACATACCGTTGTAGATCGCGAGCGGAAGCGTTCCAATGAACGTGGATGACGGAGTCGTACTCGCCGTGATCCAAATCACCGATGACCGAGTGCCGAACGTACGGCACCTCCGCGTTCAACACACGTACGGTGCAGCGACGTCTCCTCCTTTCTTGATCCAGCAAGGGGGGAGGAGAGGTTGATGGAGATCCAACAGCACGACGGCGTGGTGGTGGATGTAGCGGCTCTTCGGCAGGGCTTCGCCGAGCTTCTGCGCGAGAGAGAGAGGTATTGCAGGGGAGGAGGGAGGCGCCAAAGGCTGTTCGTTTGCTGCCCTTCCTCCCCCCCACTATTTATAGGACCCCTTGGGAGGGGGGAGCCGGCCAAAACCCATCTAGGGTTGGGGGGGCGGCGGCCAAGGGGGGGAAGGGGTTGCCTTGCCCCCCAAGGCAAGGGGGAACTCCCCCCCCTAGGGTTCCCAATCCTAGGCGCATGGGGGGAGGCCCAAGGAGGCGCCCCAGCCCACTAGGGGCTGGTTCCCTTCCCCTTTCAGCCAACGGGGCCCTCCGGGACAGGTGGCCCCACCCGGTGGACCCCCGGGACCCTTCCGGTGGTCCCGGTACAATACCGATAACCCCCGAAACTTTCCCGGTGGCCAAAACTGGACTTCCTATATATAATTCTTCACCTCCGGACCATTCCGGAACCTCTCGTGACGTCCGGGATCTCATCCGGGACTCCGAACAACTTTCGGGTTTCCGCATACATATATCTCTACAACCCTAGCGTCACCGGACCTTAAGTGTGTAGACCCTACGGGTTCGGGAGACATGCAGACATGACCGAGACGCCTCTCCGGTCAATAACCAACAGCGGGATCTGGATACCCATGTTGGCTCCCACATGTTCCACGATGATATCATCGGGTGAACCACGGTGTCGAGGATTCAATCAAACCGTATGCAATTCCCTTTGTCAATCGGTATGTTACTTGCCCGAGATTCGATCGTCGGTATCCCAATACCTAGTTCAATCTCGTTACCGGCAAGTCTCTTTACTCGTACCGCAATGCATGATCCCGTGACTAATGCCTTAGTCACATTGAGCTCATTATGATGATGCATTACCGAGTGGGCCCAGAGATACCTCTCCGTTTACACGGAGTGACAAATCCCAGTCTCGATCCGTGCCAACCCAACAGACACTTTCGGAGATACCCGTAATGCACCTTTATAGTCACCCAGTTACGTTGTGACGTTTGGCACACCCAAAGCACTCCTACGGTATCCGGGAGTTGCACGATCTCATGGTCTAAGGAAAAGATACTTGACATTGGAAAAGCTCTAGCAAACGAAACTACACGATCTTTTATGCTATGCTTAAGTTGGGTCTTGTCCATCACATCATTCTCCTAATGATGTGATCCCGTTATCAATGACATCCTATGTCCATAGTCAGGAAACCATGACTATCTGTTGATCAACGAGCTAGTCAACTAGAGGCTTACTAGGGACAGGTTGTGGTCTATGTATTCACACATGTATTACGATTTCCGGACAATACAATTATAGCATGAATAAAAGACTATTATCATGAACACAGAAATATAATAATAACCATTTATTATTGCCTCTAGGGCATATTTCCAACAGTCTCCCACTTGCACTAGAGTCAATAATCTAGTTACATTGTGATGAATCGAACACCCATTGCTTCCTGGTGTTGATCATGTTTTGCCCTAGGGAGAGGTTTAGTCAACGGATCTGCTACATTCAGGTCCGTGTGTACTTTACAAATATCTATGTCTCCATTTTGAACACTTTCACGAATGGAGTTGAAGCGACGCTTGATATGCCTGGTCTTCCTGTGAAACCTGGGCTCCTTCGCAAGGGCAATAGCTCCAGTGTTGTCACAGAAGAGAGTCATTGGGCCCGACGCATTGGGAATCACCCTTAGGTCGATAATGAACTCCTTCATCCAGACTGCTTCCTGTGCTACCTCCGAGGCTGCCATGTATTCCGCTTCACATGTAGATCCCGCCACGGCGCTTTGCTTGCAACTGCACCAGCTTACTGCTCCTCTATTCAAAATATACATGTATCCGGTCGGTGACTTCGAGTCATCCGGATCTGTGTCGAAGCTAGCGTCGACGTAACCCTTTACGACGAGCTCTTCGTCACCTCCATAAACGAGAAACATATCCTTAGTCCTCTTCAGGTACTTCAGGATATTCTTGACCGCTGTCCAGTGTTCCTTGCCGGGATTACTTTGGTACCTTCCTACCAAACTTACGGCAAGGTTTACATCAGGTCTGGTACACAGCATGGCATACATAATAGACCCTATGGCCGAGGCATAGGGGATGACACTCATCTCTTCTATATCTTCTGCCGTGGTCGGGCATTGAGCCGTGCTCAATTGCACACCTTGCAATACAGGCAAGAACCCCTTCTTGGACTGATCCATACTGAACTTCTTCAATATCTTGTCAAGGTATGTACTCTGTGAAAGACCAATGAGGCGTCTTGATCTATCTCTATAGATCTTGATGCCTAATATGTAAGCAGCTTCTCCAAGGTCCTTCATTGAAAAACACTTATTCAAATAGGCCTTTATACTTTCCAAGAATTCTATATCATTTCCCATCAATAATATGTCATCCACATATAATGTGAGAAATGCTACAGAGCTCCCACTCACTTTCTTGTAAACACAGGCTTCTCCATAAGTCTGTGTAAACCCAAACGCTTTGATCATCTCATCAAAGCGAATGTTCCAACTCCGAGATGCTTGCACCAGCCCATAGATTGAGCGCTGGAGCTTGCATACTTTGTGAGCATTCTTAGGATCGACAAAACCTTCCGGCTGCATCATATACAACTCTTCCTTAAGGAAGCCGTTAAGGAATGCCGTTTTGACGTCCATCTGCCATATCTCATAATCATAGTATGCGGCAATTGCTAACATTATTCGGACGGACTTCAGCTTCGCTACGGGTGAGAAAGTCTCATCGTAGTCAACCCCTTGAACTTGTCGATAACCCTTAGCGACAAGTCGAGCTTTGTAGATGGTCACATTACCATCCGCGTCCGTCTTCTTCTTAAAGATCCATTTGTTTTCTATGGCTCGCCGCTCATCGGGCAAGTCAGTCAAAGTCCATACTTTGTTTTCATACATGGATTCTATCTCGGATTTCATGGCTTCTAGCCATTTGTCGGAATCCGGGCCCGCCATCGCTTCTTCATAGTTCGAAGGTTCACCATTGTCTAACAACATGATTTCCAGGACAGGGTTGCCGTACCACTCTGGTGCGGAACGTGTCCTTGTGGACCTACGAAGTTCAGTGGCAACTTGATCCGAAGCTTCATGATCATCATCATTAACTTCCTCTTCAGTCGGTGTAGGCACCACAGGAACATTTTCCCGTGCTGCGCTACTTTCCGGTTCGGAAGGGGTGACTATCACCTTATCAAGTTCCACTTTCCTCCCACTCAATTCTTTCGAGAGAAACTCCTTCTCCAGAAAGGACCCGTTCTTAGCAACGAAGATCTTGCCTTCGGATCTGAGGTAGAAGGTATACCCAATAGTTTCCTTAGGGTATCCTATGAAGACGCATTTTTCCGATTTGGGTTCGAGCTTTTCAGGTTGAAGTTTCTTGACATAAGCATCGCATCCCCAAACTTTTAGAAACGACAGCTTAGGTTTCTTCCCAAACCATAATTCATACGGTGTCGTCTCAACGGATTTAGACGGTGCCCTATTTAAAGTGAATGCGGCAGTCTCTAAAGCATAACCCCAAAATGAGAGCGGTAAATCGGTAAGAGACATCATAGATCGCACCATATCCAATAGAGTGCGATTACGACGTTCGGACACACCATTTCTCTGAGGTGTTCCAGGCGGCGTGAGTTGTGAAACTATTCCACATTTCCTTAAGTGTGTACCAAATTCGTGACTTAAATATTCTCCACCACGATCTGATCGTAAGAATTTTATTTTCCTGTCACCTTGATTCTCGACTTCACTCTGAAATTCCTTGAACTTTTCAAAGGTTTCAGACTTGTGTTTCATTAGGTAGACATACCCATATCTACTTAAATCATCAGTGAGAGTGAGAACATAACGATATCCTCCGCGAGCCTCAACACTCATTGGACCGCACACATCGGTATGTATGATTTCCAATAAGTTGGTTGCTCGCTCCATTGTTCCGGAGAACGGAGTCTTGGTCATCTTACCCATGAGGCATGGTTCGCACGTGTCAAATGATTCGTAATCAAGAGACTCCAAAAGTCCATCTGCATGGAGCTTCTTCATGCGCTTGACACCAATGTGACCAAGGCGGCAGTGCCACAAGTATGTGGGACTATCGTTATCAACTTTACATCTTTTGGTATTCACACTATGAACATGTGTAGCATCACGTTCGAGATTCATCAAAAACAAACCATTGACCAGCGGGGCATGACCATAAAACATATCTCTCAAATAAATAGAACAACCATTATTCTCAGATTTAAATGAGTAGCCATCTCGAATTAAACGAGATCCAGATACAATGTTCATGCTCAAAGCTGGCACTAAATAACAATTATTGAGGTTTATAACTAATCCCGTGGGTAGATGCAGAGGTAGCGTGCCGACGGCGATCACATCGACCTTGGAACCATTCCCGACGTGCATCGTCACCTCGTCTTTTGCCAGTCTCCGTTTATTCCGTAGTTCCTGATTTGAGTTACAAATATGAGCAACCGCACCGGTATCAAATACCCAGGAGCTACTACGAGTACTGGTAAGGTACACATCAATTACTTGTATATCACATATACCTTGGGTGTTGCCGGCCTTCTTCTTGTCCGCTAAATATTTGGGGCAGTTCCGCTTCCAGTGACCACTTCCCTTGCAATAAAAGCACTCAGTCTCGGGCTTGGGTCCATTCTTTGACTTCTTCCCGGTAACTGGCTTACCGGGCGCGGAAACTCCCTTGCCGTCCTTCTTGAAGTTCTTCTTACCCTTGCCCTTCTTGAACTTAGTGGTTTTATTCACCATCAACACTTGATGTTCTTTTCTGATCTCTACCTCAGCTGATTTCAGCATTGAATACACCTCGGGAATGGTCTTTTCCATCCCCTGCATATTGTAGTTCATCACAAAGCTCTTGTAGCTTGGTGGAAGCGACTGGAGGATTCTGTCAATGACCGCGTCATCCGGGAGATTAACTCCCAGCTGAGACAAGCGGTTGTGCAACCCAGACATTCTGAGTATGTGCTCACTAACAGAACTGTTCTCCTCCATTTTACAGCTGAAGAACTTGTCGGAGACATCATATCTCTCGACCCGGGCATGAGCTTGAAAAACCAGTTTCAGCTCCTCGAACATCTCATATGCTCCATGTTTCTCAAAACGCTTTTGGAGACCCGGTTCTAAGCTGTAAAGCATGCGGCACTGAACGAGGGAGTAATCATCAGCACGCTGCTGCCAAGCGTTCATAACGTCTTGGTTCTCAGGGATTGGTGCTTCACCTAGCGGTGCTTCTAGGACATAATCTTTCTTGGCTGCTATGAGGATGATCCTCAGGTTCCGGACCCAGTCCGTATAGTTGCTGCCATCATCTTTCAGCTTGGTTTTCTCTAGGAACGCGTTGAAATTGAGGACAACATGGGCCATTTGATCTACAATACATAGTGTAAAGATTTAGACTAAGTTCATGATAATTAAGTTCATATAATCAAATTATTTAATGAACTCCCACTCAGATAGACATCCCTCTAGTCATCTAAGTGAAACATGATCCGAACTCAACTAGGCCGTGTCCGATCATCACGTGAGACGGACTAGTCAAGCTCGGTGAACATCTCCATGTTGATCGTATCTTCTATACGACTCATGCTCGACCTTTCGGTCCTCCGTGTTCCGAGGCCATGTCTGTACATGCTAGGCTCGTCAAGTCAACCTAAGTGTATTGCGTGTGTTCCGAGGCCATGTCTGTACATGCTAGGCTCGTCAACACCCGTTGTATTCGAACGTAAGAATCTATCACACCCGATCATCACGTGGTGCTTCGAAACGACGAACCTTCGCAACGGTGCACAGTTAGGGTGAACACTTTCTTGAAATTATTATAAGGGATCATCCTACTTGCTACCGTCGTTCTAAGCAAATAAGATGCAAAAACATGATAAACATCACATGCAATCAAACAGTGACATGATATGGCCAATATCATCATGCTCCTTTGATCTCCATCTTCGGGGCACCATGATCATCTTCGTCACCGGCATGACACCATGATCTCCATCATTGTGTCTTCATGAAGTCGTCACGCCAACGATTACTTCTACTTGTATGGCTAACCGTTTAGCAACAAAGTAAAGTAAATTACATGGCGTTATTCAATGACACGCAGGTCATGCAAAATAATAAAGACAACTCCTATGGCTCCTGCCGGTTGTCATACTCATCGACATGCAAGTCGTGATTCCTATTACAAGAATATGATCAATCTCATACATCACATATATCATTCATCACATCTTCTGGCCATATCATATCACATATATCACTTGCTGCAAAAACAAGTTAGACGTCCTCTAATTGTTGTTGCAAGTTTTTTACGTGGTTTGTAGGTTTCTAGCAAGAACGTTTCTTACCTACGTATGACCACAACGTGATTTGCCAATTTCTATTTACCCTTCATAAGGACCCTTTTCATCGAATCTGTTTCGACTAAAGTAGGAGAGACAGACACCCGCTAGCCACCTTATGCAACTAGTGCATGTCAATCGGTGGAACCTGTCTCACGTAAGCGTACGTGTAAGGTCGGTCCGGGCCGCTTCATCCTACAATGCCGCCGAAACAAGAAACGACTAGTAGCGGCAAGAAGAATTGGCAACATCAACGCCCACAACTTCTTTGTGTTCTACTCGTGCATAGTAACTACGCATAGGCCTGGCTCATGATGCCACTGTTGGGAATCGTAGCATAATTTTAAAAAAATTCTACGCTCACCAAGATGCATCTATGGAGTCTACTAGCAACGAGGGGAAGGGAGTGCATCTACATACCCTTGTAGATCGCGAGCGGAAGCGTTCCAATGAACGTGGATGACGGAGTCGTACTCGCCGTGATCCAAATCACCGATGACCGAGTGCCGAACGTACGGCACCTCCGCGTTCAACACACGTACGGTGCAGCGACGTCTCCTCCTTTCTTGATCCAGCAAGGGGGGTGGAGAGGTTGATGGAGATCCAACAGCACGACGGCGTGGTGGTGGATGTAGCGGCTCTTTGGCAGGGCTTCGCCGAGCTTCTGCGCGAGAGAGAGAGGTATTGCAGGGGAGGAGGGAGGCGCCAAAGGCTGTTCGTTTGCTGCCCTCCCTCCCCCCCACTATTTATAGGACCCCTTGGGAGGGGGGAGCCGGCCAAAACCCATCTAGGGTTGGGGGGGGGGCGGCGGCCAAGGGGGGAAGGGGTTGCCTTGCCCCCCAAGGCAAGGGGGAACTCCCCCCCCCCTAGGGTTCCCAACCCTAGGCGCATGGAGGGGAGGCCCAAGGAGGCGCCCCAGCCCACTAGGGGCTGGTTCCCTTCCACTTTCAGCCCACGGGGCCCTCCGGGACAGGTGGCCCCACCCGGTGGACCCCCGGGACCCTTCCGGTGGTCCCGGTACAATACCGATAACCCCCGAAACTTTCCCGGTGGCCAAAACTGGACTTCCTATATATAATTCTTCACCTCCGGACCATTCCGGAACCTCTCGTGACGTCCGGGATCTCATCCGGGACTCCGAACAACTTTCGGGTTTCCGCATACATATATCTCTACAACCCTAGCGTCACCGGACCTTAAGTGTGTAGACCCTACGGGTTCGGGAGACATGCAGACATGACCGAGACGCCTCTCCGGTCAATAACCAACAGCGGGATCTGGATACCCATGTTGGCTCCCACATGTTCCACGATGATATCATCGGGTGAACCACGGTGTCGAGGATTCAATCAATCCGTATGCAATTCCCTTTGTCAATCGGTATGTTACTTGCCCGAGATTCGATCGTCGGTATCCCAATACCTAGTTCAATCTCGTTACCGGCAAGTCTCTTTACTCGTACCGCAATGCATGATCCCGTGACTAACGCCTTAGTCACATTGAGCTCATTATGATGATGCATTACCGAGTGGGCCCAGAGATACCTCTCCGTTTACACGGAGTGACAAATCCCAGTCTCGATCCGTGCCAACCCAACAGACACTTTCGGAGATACCCGTAATGCACCTTTATAGTCACCCAGTTACGTTGTGACGTTTGGCACACCCAAAGCACTCCTACGGTATCCGGGAGTTGCACGATCTCATGGTCTAAGGAAAAGATACTTGACATTGGAAAAGCTCTAGCAAACGAAACTACACGATCTTTTATGCTATGCTTAAGTTGGGTCTTGTCCATCACATCATTCTCCTAATGATGTGATCCCGTTATCAATGACATCCTATGTCCATAGTCAGGAAACCATGACTATCTGTTGATGAACGAGCTAGTCAACTAGAGGCTTACTAGGGACAGGTTGTGGTCTATGTATTCACACATGTATTACGATTTCCGGACAATACAATTATAGCATGAATAAAAGACTATTATCATGAACACAGAAATATAATAATAACCATTTATTATTGCCTCTAGGGCATATTTCCAACAGAAACTGAGGGGGCTTTCTGCAAAAAAGACATCACGGGCGGGGGGGGGGGGGGGGGGGGGAGGGTATATACATGTCGATAGTGTAACATGTTTTTATGTATACATATCATATTGTAGTGTTTCTGAATTACGAGCCCCAACAAGTTGACTAAAGGTCTAATTTTGTCCATGCATGTTTCATGTTTGTACCTGAGCAGTCCATGAATGCACTGGTTCTATTCAACGGGAGAACAGTGCACAGTGCAGGCACGTGCATCCAAGAGGTCGAAATCGAAGCGGGAGAAAAGGTGGCACTGTGTGTGTGCAGTGTGCTCATCATGTCAGGTCGTGGTGGTGGTGGTTGTAGGTGCAGCTAGCGGCGTAGCAACGTGCCCAGAAGGGAAATATGCTCACGGAGTCACGGTCTGATGATTAATTAGCATTATACATAACGGAGCCCGTTCAACAAGGATTCATCGATGGCCTGCTACGGCGCGTGCCATCCGCGCGCGTTGAAGGACAACACGAGCACGTATGAGGCGCGCGCGGCACTACGTGGAAAAGAGTGCAGATGGCAATCGATCAGCTCAGCTTGAAAACCATGCTTGGCACGTACTCCCTTCGTTCCGAATTACTTGTCGTAAAAATAAAATAAAAATGAATGTATTTAAAACAAAAATACGTCTAAATATATTCATTTCCGTGACAAATAATTTCAGACGAAGGGAGTCCAACTTGGAGAAAATCTATCTGTCTATATTTATTTTTTTGAGAAAATCTATCTATCTATGTATATATTCAAGAAAAGCCAATTCTTTTTGAGAAATTCAAGAAAAGCCAAATGATTCTTGCAGAGGGAAAAGAGGGAACATAGCATGGGCCTGGAGGTTCTGGAACGTCGCGACCTGAGGCCCATTGATGCTTTTGCTCGTCTTGGGGACCCTCCACTTGCATATAAATGGTTCTACTAAAAAAAGTGCATGTCTATGTAAACTAAGCGCTGATGCAGCACATTAGTATTTGTATATATTACATAAATTTGCAAAATATTATCCTAATTTCTCTTACAGTTAAAGATGTAATGTTTGATGAAAATGTCCATGTATCCGAATATAAACGTTCATGGTCAAAATAAATTGTTCCTACATTTAAATACAATTTATGTAAACAAACAAATATTTATGCTTTTCTAAAAATCCCAAAGCTTTGAAAATAAATAAAAAACTTATGCAACTTAGATACATGTTTAGGTATTTGAAAAACCTCAAACCAATACATACTCCCTCCGATCCATATTAATTGTCGTTGTTTTAGTACAGAACTTGTACTAAACCAGTGAAAATTAATACGGATTGGAGGGAGCAATATTTTTATGTACTTTAAAAAGATGGTCATGTATTTGCCAAAGTGACGAAATACCCATGCTCAAACAATTTTTTGATTTACCAGTTAACTTGTCGATTAATCCCTACACATAGGGTCACCGAGATAGCCGCTAAACTGATAAATCAGTCGGTCAATTGATTAAATGGCTAATTAACTTGCAGATTAGCCTATTAATCCCCTACTTGCCAGCCAACCGAGCATCTACTAGTTAATGATTTTCTCAATAATTGGAAATACTAACAAAACAAAAAGAAGGAAAAGTAAACCCATAAAAATAGAAAAAAAGAGAAAATACAAATGAGGCATAAAAATAAATTAAAATAAAAAACATACAACAAGACAAATAAACTTGAAAAAAGTAAAAATAAATAAGAAAATAAGCTTAAAGTATTAACGGGTTAGGCCCATTCCATTCATGTGTGCAAATCCCGGGTAGTGCACACACTCGAGAGTGAGGTTGATGTTCCAAACATTGTGCGTTGCATGGGAGGTCCTATGTAGTAGACCTGATCATGGCAGCCCTGCCCGACAAGCCCGACCCTAAACCCCAGCATCAAGGCTAGGTTCGGGCTCGACTTTATCGCCTAAAGCCTAGAAAAAGCCTGGAAATATCATAAGTATATATTTTACTCAAAAATAGGTATACTATATTATGTTATACCCCAAAATGACTATTATAATGAGTAAATGACATTGCTCATATATTTTTTTAAGTGAATGACATTTCTCATATGTGTCGGCGGGGCCTGGCACAGCCTTAGGATTTTTACTTTGGGCTTTGCCATGCCCGAGCCGGGATATGATCAAGTTTACTCTGAAACCCACGTCCTAGTGAGTAAACGCATACGTCAGGAGCAGGAGGGCCCAAAGACCTACCACGAAAAACATTTTCGCAATTCTCAGAGCGCACCACCCACCAACTTCTTCTGCGAAAGGTTGACAAGCCCGATCTCCCCTGGCGGCGTGCTAGGGTTCCCGACCTCCCCTGGCGGCGTGCTAGGGTTCCCGATCTACATGAAGTTTACCCGATTCCTCACGTTTGATTGACCCCCGGGCCGATCGACGCGTGATCATACACACCAAATCATCCTAGCAGAGGCGGTGCATGGCTGGTACGGCGGCTAACATGCCCTCGGCGGAGGAGGCATCTGACAGTGGCGGAGCGGGAGGTTCCCGTAAGGATGGATACAATCTAGAGGACCGGTTCGTCGGACTCAACCTCCATGGGGAGGAAGAGGAGGATCTGGATCTCTCTGAGGAGATCGAAGGACTGATCGAAGAAACGCGGTGGCTAGCGATCTTTAGGGTTCATACCCTACGACCCTTCAGTCATACGGCGCTGTTCAAGTCGCTGGGCAATGGATGGGCACCGGCCCAAGGAGTGATTTTTAAGGCGAAGGGGGACAACCTTTTCTTGGCACAGTTCATGCGTTTGGGGGACTGGAACAGGGTGATGAACAACGGCCCTTGGCTCTTCCGAAACTCTGCGGTGGTCATGGAAGAGTACGATGGCATAACTAACGTCCATGAATATAAGCTGGACAGAATCCCTGTATGGGCAAGAATCATTGAACTGCCAGATGGACTGATGAAGAAGAAGGAAATTGCTGAGAAGATAGCAGCAAAGGTGGGGATACCGCCCTTCAATGTGATACTGAATGAAGGAAGGATTAACTCGAGGAAATATCTTCGGGCTCGGGTATTTGTGAAGCTACATACTCCGCTGGTGCGTTTCGTGTCGTTAACCCTGAAGGAAAGTAAAAGGTACCCGGTGGAGTATGAAAAACTTCCCGAGTTCTGCTATTACTGCGGACGCATGGGTCACACAGTTTTAGAATGCGGTGATGGCATACACGGAGAAGATGAGTGTGAATGGGGGGAATGCCTGCTGGTGAACTATGATAATCAGGCAAATCGCATAAACGGAAGTGATGCCGAACGTGGAGGAGGACGAGCGGGCAGGGGTGGAGGCTCTGAGGGGGGAAGCGGCAAGGAGGGATACCCTAATGCAGAGGAGAACAATGACATGATGGTGGATAGGAGGTTTGATAACCCTGCTGCAATAATCCCGCTGGCACGCGAACGCCTAATTGGCCAAGATGGTAATGTCGTTGCGAGATCCACAAGTACTGCAAATCCCCCCTGGGTTTGTAACTGACAAAGTGAATATGATTGAGAATATATCAGCGGAACCGGTGGATAAAAGTCAGTTAAGTACCCCGCAGAAGATTCATGATCCTAAAAGGCAGAGTCTGACCCGAGTGGGTCGGATGATTCTTCAGCTCAGCAATCGGCGACCTCCTTCGAGGAGGATCACCGGGCACAATGAAAACCTTAAGCTAGAACTGCCGTGGTTTGGCCAGTGCCGCGGCAGAAAGGGCTCTTCTGGATATCCAGAAGCAGTGGGGGCCGGATGTTGTCTTTTTGTCCGAGACACATCTGAATACAGCTAGGGCAAACAAGTTGATGAGGAAAATGAAAATGGACCGAGTAGAGGTTGTGGAAAGTGTGGGTGCTAGTGGTGGATTACTCCTCTTTTGGCGCCACCTTGTTGTGATTAGCATAAAGGACAAGACCAAGAATTTTCTTGATGTAGTGGTGGGAGGACCAATGGAAGAGCAATGGAGACTTACAGGGTTCTATGGTGAGCCCAAATGGGAGGACAAAGACTTGTCGTGGAGTTGTTTGCGTGGTCAATCTCAACAGAACCAACTCCCATGGGTAGTTGTGGGTGATTTTAATGAGATCTTGTACTCGCATGAGAAGGAGGGGGGAGCGCCAAGGCCAGTTAATATGATGCAGAATTTCAGAGATGCACTGGTCGACTGTGAACTTGAGGATATGGGTTTTGTTGGTGAGCAGTTTACATGGCGAAGGCGCAAATTGAGGGAGCGTTTGGACAGAGCAGTTTGTAATGGAGCTTTCCTTGGCTTGTTTCCTGCTGCTGTAGTCACAAATGCACCGCATACAAAATCAGATCACAGGCCGGTGGTGATTGACTTGGAAGGTGTAGTGGGCATGGACCAGCAGACCAACTTTAGGCCAAAATAATTTGAAGCTCGCTGGTTACAAGAGGAGGAGATGATGCAAAGGGTCACAGAGGCCTGGGAAAGGACATGTATGTCTGAGTGTTTGGCAAATCGCACGGCGGCTGTCCATCAGGATCTGCATAAGTGGGACCGGGAAGTCCTGAAAGCACCGCACTGGCGGTTAAAGCATCTCAAGGAGGAGTTGGAACAGCTGCGATCGGGGCCACTCACTGACGAGTCGGCAGATAGGCAGCGGGGTCTGCTGATTGAAATTGAAGAGACTATGGAGAAGGGAAATTTACTGGGTACAACGCGGTAGGGCGAATTGGTTGAAATTTGGAGACAGAAACACGAATTACTTCAACAATTTCGCCTCAGCTCGGAAGAAGAGAAACTACATTCGTAGATTGATGGATGAAAATGGTGGATGGCAGGAAGATAATGAGGCGATGAAAAACCTCATAGAGAACTACTTTCAGCACCTTTTCACTTCAGAGGTCGATGTGGTGAATATGGATGTAATAAATAAGGTGACACCGCGGGTTACTACTTACATGAATGAAGCATTATTGGCGTCTTACACTGAGGAAGAAGTAAAACATGCTCTATTCAGCATAGGCGACCTAAAAGCACCAGGTCCCGACGGGTTACACGCGATATTCTATAAAAAATTCTGGCACCTTTTGGGAGATGATCTGGTGAAGGAAGTGTTGGAAGCGATGAATACTGGGATCATTCCAGAGGGATGGAATACCACTATTATTGTCTTAATACCGAAAGTTGATGTTCCTGAGAATGTTTCTCAATTCAGGCCTATAAGTCTTTGCAATGTTGTTTATAAGGTGATATCTAAGATGCTCGCTGCACGTCTAAAGGTTTTCTTGCCTGACATCATCAGCGAGACACAAAGTGCTTTTGTCCCTGGCCGGATCATAACGGACAATGTGATTGTTGCTTATGAATGCCTCCATACGATGAAGAAGAAGAAGGGGAAAGTAGGGAATTGTGCGGTAAAACTTGATATGCACAAGGCCTATGACAGGGTCGAATGGAGTTTCTTGAAAGCAATTCTTAGCAGGTTGGGCTTTGATGAGAGATGGATTGATCTCATTATGGCTTGTGTTACCTCTGTAGAGTACAAAGTACGGTTTTATTCAAATGAGACTGCACTGTTTCATCCCACGAGAGGTCTGAGACAAGGGGATCCCTTGTCCCCCTATCTCTTTCTTTTATGTGCAGAAGGGCTCTCAAATTTAATAGCCTTTGAGGAGGCAGCGGGTAATCTTAAAGGGGTCCAGGTGTGTCGTGATTCTCCTACAATTTCCTACTTACTCTTTGCTGACGACTCATTGATCCTTATGAGAGCAGATGTGGAGAACGCAAACACATTGAAGAGGATATTGGACGACTAATGTTCTACCTCTGTAATAGAGAATGCAATTTGGTTGCTCATAGGCTAGCTCAAAGTGGTAGTGAGGATCAGCTTTGTGGTTGGACTCGCCCCCTAGCTTTATTTCAGTTTTACTTGCGGACGATGTAAGCATTTGTTTAAGTTAATAAAGCTAGCCTGAAGGCCTTTTCCTCAAAAAAGAAAACGCATACGTCAGGAGCGAGTGGGCCGACACAATTAGGATTGTTTACCTACAATTTGCTCGTATAGCATGCTACTGCCAAAGGAACATGAGGTTGGGCCGACAATTTAGGGCCTTTTTAAAACCTTATCCTACATAAATTGAGAAAATGTTTGTGAATCTAATTTTTAAAGAACTTTCCACAAATTAAAAAGTGTTCGTAAACTTTAGAATGTTGTTAAATTAAAAATACTTGTTTTAAAAAACTGTTCTTAATTGTTTATTTTTTAATGTGCTGCCGGATTATAGAAAATGTTCAATTTGTAAAATATATTCATGAATTAGAAAATAGAAAAACAAAAAAATATAGGAAAATAAGTAAAGATAAGAAACCGAAAGACAACCAATGAACTGAGAAAAAAATTAAAGAAAACATCTTGCTAAAACCATTGTGAAAAATTAAGAAGGAAAAAGGTCTTACTAGGCCAACCAAATAGCATTCGAGCATATGTCCAAATGTTCAAGTTTTGTCGCTATCTAACGACCTATGCGCATAGGAAATCTATGTGCATATGCGTTTTGCAAACAACAATTCTCAATAAATAGCAAAGATGGAATACACATCTCATGTGCGACTATAATAGCCAGACCATTTGGGCGCGAGCTTCTAATAACATTTCCGTAATTACGTAGATCATTATCTATGTGTTTCAGTATGAAGACTATATGAGTTGCCAAATATAATGGAGATGTATCTGTTTTGATGATCAATGATACGCTTGCAATTTTATATTCAGCTTAAAAATGTATTTTCCTAATTATTGTATTATGTATGTTAGAAGGGAGAGAGGGAATTGGTGGAGTAGTTCATACGTATTGCTTGAGCCTCGTGGGCATGTATATATAGGAGTACATGATCATCTTGAAGTGCAAGACAAGGTAGAATAATATCCTACGCTATCCTAGCTTTCCTAATAATCACGATACTCAACATCCCACCGCAGTCACAACGGTAGCGACGCAGACGGTGAGACTGGAGAAGAATCTGAAGGTAAGCCGACGGACACCCCCCACAGTCGTAACGGTCGATGCATCGCGAAAGTCGTGGCTGGAGTGGAAACCGACGAGGTTGCTCAAGCAAGGCGGTAGCCCTTTGTGCCGTTTGTCGAGGTAGCCAAGAGCGTAGGGTGGTGTAGCCGTGGTCGAGGTAGTCGTGCGAGGGACACCGTGGTCGATGTCGAGTCGGGGTGGCCAGTGTCGAGGTAGTCGCCGTGGACCGGGAAGAAGAGCGGCGGCGGCCTGAGGAGGAGGAGGCGGCGGCTAGGTCAGAAGCGCGGCGACGGTGCCTGAAATAGGTGAGGAAGAACCCGACAGCATGACGAAGACCGGCGCGGACGGTGGCGTTCCCGCGCCTAGGAAGGCGGCGAGACGCATACCACATAGATGTCGACGCGCGGGGACGGCAAAGTAGACCGCGCGCCGCGATGCTACGACCCGAAGGGGCGATGCAGCGGTAGCGCGCGGGTCGGGGCGACGGCGGGGAAGACCTCATGGCGGTTGCAGGGACCGCGTGCCACGCTCGCTACGGCCCGACCGGGCGATGCAGCGGCAGCGCGAGGGCCGGTGCAGCCTCGGGGACGGCCTGGAGCAGACGGCCTCGGGGCGGCGGTTGACCGCGGGTCGCGGCACTACGGTCCGAAGAGGCGACGCAGCGGTAGCGCGCGGGTTGGTGCAACCACGGGAACGGCCTCATGACGGCGACGGGGACTACATGTCGTGGCGCTACGGCCCGAAGAGGCGACGTAGCGGCGGCGTGGATCGATGTTGTCGCGGGAAGAACTATGGGGCAGCGACACTGCGGTTCATAGGGACGACGCAGTTGCAGCCCGTGCTAAATCGGTGGATAGGCGCACAAACTATACGACGATCTTCATGTAATCCGGCACGGCACACGTCAGACACCGGACGTTGCAACAGCCTGCAACCAGGCTTGGACACGTACTGCAGGAAGGCATAAGAGGAGTCTCCACTAGCACGGGACGCACCATGCACGGGTAGCCAACGTGCATGCATCCGGAACGTGGCCAGGCTGTGGATCGGTGGGCTGGGGCGGGCGATCGGGCAGCCAAGCACGCCCGCGCAGGACGGGTGACTCACGGACCAACGCGGTGAGGACGACGGGTCACGCACGACCGCGTGAGCGACCGCATCTGGCTCGGGCATGAAGTCCGGGGCGTGTGGCACCCGATCCAGTCCAAGTCGATGAAGATGTTGATGTAGTAGTCGGGCGTTGTTGATGACAAACAGCGGTGAGCGACTCAACCCGATCTATAGATTGGAGAACCAAAAAAGAACACCGGTCAAACGACCGTCGAGGGAGAAAAACCTCGGATCAAGGATTAGGGCAGCCGGTCAACATGACCGGCGGACGAACCCTAGGTACGGGCGGCGCGGCCCCCGGCGGCGGTCATGGAGGCCGACCGCCCCGGAGGCGCCGCGCGGGTGCGGAAGCAGCGACGGCTAGGGTTTAGGATCGATTAGGCTGATACCATGTTAGAAGGGAGAGAGGGAATTGGTAGTGTAGTTCATACGTATTGCTTGAGCCTCGTGGACATGTATATATAGGAGTACATGATCATCTTGAAGTGCAAGGCAAGGTAGAATAATATCCTACACTATTCTAGCTTTCCTAATAATCACGATACTCAACAATGTATTTAAGATAATATATTAATCGCCATAAGAATACATCAAATTGTAATGTTTTTCTTACGCAAAAACACAAAAGGCAGTGTGGTGGTAATTATGACGCCTAGATGGGCGCATCTAGGTCTCACCTCCCGGGAGATCGAAGAACGACCCTTAAGAAATGTCGCCTCAAAGCCCCAGCCGGTGTACGGTACATTAAGTACTGTTTTCCCTTTTTATTTTTATTTTATTCCAAAAAAGTTTTCATATATACCTGGGCACCTTGATCGTTTTGGAAACCGTGATATATTTAATTTGTTTCCTAACTATTCTTCATGCAAGACATTCCATGCTTACATTTTATTTTTTGTTCCAACTATTAGGCATGCAATACTTGCCATACAATTAAACGTATTAATGTTTATATTGTTTGGATTGCTGCAGGTATATAATATGCATATTTTTGTTTCCTAACTATCTAATACGGGTATCTAATACCTACCAACGGAATTATATACATATGTACGTATATATATTCAATAATGTATTTCTTAAACTATTACATTTTTTGTTTTCTAATTATCTAAAATGGGTATCATATACTTACTAACGAAAGAATGTACATATGCGGATATGTATATACACAATAATTTATTTATTTGACTAATTGCATTTTATTTTTGTTTCCTAACTATTCAATATGGTTATACAATACCTACTGATAAAAATATTATAATACCCGGTCGACATATATAACCAGCTATATGAAAAAGGATAGGAAAATATTGTACATACCCGGTCGACGTATATACCCGGCTATGTGAACAAAGTAGGAAAATATTATACATTCAATAATATACTTCAAGTGAAAATACCCAAGGTGTCTGAACACTTGTATACCGTGCTGTGCGAAGATGCTTGAAAAATACTGTACACAACCAGTTGATGTATGTACCTAAAGTAATATATGGCTACGTATATACCTGGCTACGTGATGTATGGATATCTAATATATACCCAATATATTTCGAGTACAAAAACATATCTAAGATATTTTGGGTTATGTATGTATATACCTAGTGATTTATTCAAGGTATTAGATACTCGATGAAAAATAAAGGAGAGCACATAAAAATATACGACCTCCATTATACGCAAAACATACCTGACTATGTGACGTATGAGACATGCATGGGTTTAATTTGGGTGGGTATTAAGTGTTCATATCAAGCTATAATTAGCGATAATTTTTCCTAATACTAATTATCAATTACTGCTAATACTAATTACACGTGCACACATCTTAGTGTCATCCAACGGTTTCTAGCCAAGGTGCCCAGACACTATGTCATGAATTTTACATCATGCAATACAAAAATGACTTGCTATATTTGGGACCTAGGTGCCCCACATATATATGTATATGTACATATATAGTTTGCTTATTTTTAAATAAAAGTTCACTGAGCTTTAGCAAATGATATATATGTATATATGTATATATATAGTTTGTTTATTTTTAAATAAAAGTTCACTGTGCTTTAGAAAATGTTCATATAATGTGAAATTTTTTATACAATTTTTTAAAAAATGTTTATCACATTTAGAAAAATGCTCGCACAATCTAAAAATGATCATGCAGTGTTAAAGAAAAAAATCACCCCATTCAAAAAACGTTTGTGACATTCAAAAAATGTATATTTGTGTATTAGAAAAATGTTCACGCGTTGAATTATTCTCCATGTAGTGTAATTTGTTTTTGAGCATGTTATACATATATGCAAACCATTCTAAGAATCTATTTGACATTTAAAAAAATAATCAATATATGTTTAATTTTTTATCGCATTAGAAAATAGTTTGCGTGCACTAAGAAAATCTCATCGTGAATTTAGAAACTGATCACCTTGCGCTAAAAAATGTTAATCATGTATTAAAAATGTTCAACATATGTTAAAAAAATGTTCAAAATGTATTTAAAAAAGAACAACTTGTTCGTGAAAAACTAGGTGTATTTTATAAAACTCAGCGTATAATAATATACACCATGTATTGTAAAAATGTTCAACAAGTATTCATACAAACGTGCATTGTGTATTAAGAAATTGTTCAACATGTTTGTGAGAAATATTCAACGTGTATACATAAAAAGTTCGACAGGTTTGTGAAAACATTCAACGTGTATTTGACATAAAAAAGACGGAATAACCAAAATCAATAAATAAATAACCAAAAGAAATCCCAATGAAAAAGGTAAATATAAATCGGAAGAAAAACAAAACAAAAACAGAAGAAAATTAATAGGGAAAACACACTGAAAATTAAAATAAAAAGAAACTCATCGAAGGTTCTAAACCGGATTTTACCGGTCCTTGGAACCTTTCGAAAACCGTATGATTGGGTCGACCCAGTAAGGAAACCGTTCGAACACCGACTCGCGTCAAGCGCCAGCCTGTGTATGGTACATTATGCACTGTTTTTCCCTTTTTATTTTTGTTTATATTCCATATATAAATATTCATCATATTTTAAAAAAATGCTCTTACAATTTAAAAATGATCTTGCAGTGTTAAAATTTTGTTCATGTACGTTTTAGAAAAAATTATCCCATCGGAAGAAAATGTTTGTGACATTCATATAAATGGTCATTTGTGTATTAGAAAAATGTTCACGCATTAAAAAAATTCATAGTCTGTAAATTTTTTATTCGTGCATGTTATAAATATATTCAAACCATTTTAAATTTATATTTTGACATTTAGAAAAATACTCAATTTTTTTATCACATATTAGAAACAGTTCATCTGCACTAAGAAAATTTCATCGTGAATTTAGAAAATGATTGCCTTGCGTTAAAAATTATTCATCATGTATTAAGAAATGTTCAATGTATGTTAAATAAATGTTCATGTGTATTTAGAAAAAACAATGACTTGTATTCGAAAAAATACTTGTATTTATAAAAAAATCAATGTATGTTAAGAAAAAGTTCAGATAGTTTTTTAATAATGTTCACCATGTATTGAAAAAATGTTCACCAAACATATAGAAATGTTCAATATGCATTTAAAAAATGTTCAACATGTATTCATACAAATGTGCAGTGTGTATTCAAAATTCTTCAATATGTATGTGAAAAATATTCAACCTATATACATAAAATGTTCAACAGGTATTTGAAAAATTGAAAAGACAGAATAAAAAAAATATCCCAATGAAACTCGTAAAGATAAACCGGAAGGAAAAACAAAATGAAAACATGTGAAAACTAATAGTGAAAACATACACAAAAAGAAAAGAAAAAGAAAGTCATCGAAGGTTCTAAACCGGCTTTTACCGGTCCTGAGAACCTTTCGAAAACCATACGATTGGGTCGACTCACTAAGGAAAACCCTTGAAGCGAGGCTATCTTGAATCTGGCGGTAGGCGAAACATGGCCCTGGAGCGCCTAGACGGATCTTCTTGAAGTTTTCTTCGAGAATGAAGATTAAGACTCATATAGTCTGCATCAGTAGGATACACACAACAATCTTTATTGAACTTGATGAAGGCAAAAGACATCAACAAGCAGTGTACACGGTATAGATAACTATCGCCGGGCCATTACAGTATATGAAATTTAACACCAACGATTAGGTCGACTTCTTCCGCAGCAACTCCTTTAAAAAGGATAAACATCCTGGCGTAGTCGTCATCACGTTCGGCCGAACACGGCCAGGACAAAAAAAATCATCCTGATTTGTGGAGACCAACTAGTAAAAATTGTCACATTAGCAGCAAAAGAAAAAAAACTACGTCTTCAACAAGGTACTTACGCTGGTAATCAAGGTGAACCATTGCGGCGAATGGTGGTCCATTCACGTGCCTGCTAATTACTACTTCCTACGTCTCAAAATAAATGTCTTAAATTTAGTATAATTTTATACTAAAGTTAGTACAAAGTTGAGACATTTATTTTGAGACGGAGGGAGTACATCACAGCTTGACACCTAAGACGACATGGATCGTCGATGTTATGTCCAACACCAGCACAAATCCAAGGCCAAATAAAGTGCCACAGGCTTTCGTATGTAATCCATGATGTAACTCTGCCACCAGTTAAATAGTGCCACAGGCCTTCCCTTAAACACACACACACACAAGCACAAATCCAAGGCCATTACAAATCTGAAACGACTTTGGGGCTCAAGGCGGGCTCCAACTAGAAAGGTGTAGGCTTTTGACCTAGCACGGCGCGATAGCTAATTGCAGGACGGGCTTGCAGCCTAGTTGTTGTATTAGCTCTAATAACAAACACAATCCCGTGGGTCACACAGGCACGATCTCCTACCAACTTACTGTAAGTAGAACTAGCTTAAACTAAACACACTTGCTCCGTCCGCACAACACTAATCGCTAGCGCGTCTACTGCAAATAGTATATCTCTATGAACCTGCCCATCTACTGCAACTTTCTCTGCCACGCGCTCTCCACTAGACCACTACGCACCGCCCAGATGTAGCAAAATAAAAACTACTGTATGCATGTACGTACGTGTGACCACAGGAGCAGCATCACACAAGCAGGCTCATACGTACTAGCGTAATCTTTAACTACATGCAGAGCCTCCCCACACACGTAAGTGCAAATATCACTCACCCAGCCACGCTCCGGTTCCCGAGTAACTTATACATACTAGTGTCATGCATATGCCACTAGTATTAGTTACTACTACCTCCATCCTGATTTATTGATTCTTTTTATAACTTATGTCAAATTTTGACCAACGATTTAACTAATAAAATGTCAATGTATGTCAACAAAAAAAATACATCGTTTGATTTGTATTTGAACATAATTTTTTAATGATATATTTTTTGGTGACATGCAAGAACATTTTGTTAGTTAAATCTATGGTTAAAATTTGGCACAAAATACAATGTAAACCAATAAATCAGGACGGAGGTAGTACCTCCATAGTGCAAAGTAACATAG
This sequence comes from Aegilops tauschii subsp. strangulata, assembly GCF_002575655.3. NCBI lineage: Eukaryota > Viridiplantae > Streptophyta > Magnoliopsida > Poales > Poaceae > Aegilops > Aegilops tauschii. Next base: position 494,030,540 of record NC_053038.3, on the reverse strand, counting down.
TAGTAGTATCATAGATGGCTTCATTTATTAGCTTATAGACTCATCTTCTTTTTAGAAGCGTTATGTTACAGTAACATATTATGTCACTCTAAACGCATCTCTTCTCATTAAAGACATGCCACATAAGCAAATTTGTCTTGGACTGCACTATGTTACTAGCTAAGTTACTCCCACTATGACTAGCCTTAATCTAATCGGAGCTTGTTGCCATCAGCGGTAGGGAACCTCGATATGCGATGATTGGCATAGGGGGTGCGGGATAATTATAGTAGATTAGACCCTCAGTAATCCGCATCGCCTATTGTTGCACCAGCGCCGGGAGTGTGTCAACACCCCTGTTCATGCTGACGCTACTGAAGATAAAGGCAATGAGCGGAAGGAGGAGGATTTAACTCATGGGCCAAGGCTTGGGCCCATTTGTCCCTTATGAACCGGGACAAATAACCCTTTTTCTACACGAACCGGGACTAAAGGCCGTCCACGTGGCCGCTGTGTGAAGCTCCACCTTTAGTCCCGGTTGGTAACACCAACCGGTACTAAAGGTATTTTTACGAAAAAAAATTGAATTTTTTAATCTTTTTTTTAAAAAATTGATTTTCAAATTTCTGAATTATTTTCCAATTTAAAATCTAATATCACCCCTCATCACTGCTTAATTTAACCTCTAATCTCTAATCACCCATCATCATTCCAAATAATCTAACTTCCCGGCCGGTCACCCATCCTCTGACTACTCCAGCCTGAGCACGCTTAACTTTCGGGTTCTATTCCCCCTCGTTTCCAAGTCTGCACTTGTTGTTTACCTGACACTAGAAAGATGTCAATCCTATTAACCCTCAGGAGTTTAGCTTGAGCATGAAGTCACATGTTTCACTGTTTGAGTTTGAAACTATTATTCTAAAAAACAATAATTATTTACTAACACTAATATTTCTTCAATAAGTAGTTTGACCATAGTTTGACCAGATTTGACCAAAATTCAAAAAATTGAAATAATTATTTAGTAACACTAATATTCTTGAATAATTATGTAGTAACACTAATATTTCTTGAATAAGTAGTTTGACCATAGTTTGACCACAGTTTGACCAGATTTGACCAAAATTCTAAAAAACTGTAATAATTATTTAGTAACACTAATATTATTGAATAATTATTTAGTAACACTAATATTATTGAATAATTATTTAGTAACACTAATACTTCTTGAATAAGTAGTTTGACCAAAGTTTGACCTGATTTAACCAAAATTCAAAAAAAATATTGAAATTTGAGCATAACTTTTTTTCCTTTTAGAATTTGAGGATTCTAAAAATTTGCAAACAGGCCGTAGGATTGCAATCTATATCGTTCTAAGGAAAGGTCTACCAAGAATAATAGCACATGTAGGAGTGCAATCTATATCAAGAACAATGAAATCTACGGGCACAGAATTCCTATTTGCAACAATAATAACATCATTAATCCTTCCTATAGGTTTCTTAATGGTGGAATCTGCAAGATGCAAATTTAAAGAACAATCATCAAATTCACGGAAACCTAGCACATCACACAAGGTTTTTGGAATCGTGGAAACACTAGCACCCAAATCACACAAAGCATAGCATTCATAATCTTTAATCTTAATTTTAATAGTAGGTTCCCACTCATCATAAAGTTTTCTAGCGATATAAACTTGTAGTTCAAGCTTTTCTTCATAGGATTGCATTAAAGCATCAACGTATGTTTAGTAAAAGCTTTATTTTTGATTATAAGCATGAGGAGATTTTAACACGGATTGCAACAAGGAAATACAATCTATCAAAGAGCAATTATCATAATTAAATTCCTTGAAATCCAAAAGTTATAGCATGCAAAAGTTAAAGCCGTCTTTGTGCTGAACATTTTGATATATTATACGTTTTTTTCTCACATCGTATGCAAAAGTTATAGCCGTTTTACAATTTTCCTACACTTTTTGCAAAACATGTCCAAATTTAAGTTTTTAAATTTTCCTAACTAGTACATGTAGTAACATAACTACATCTGGAAGGGTTTTAATTTTTGAAGTTTTTATCATTTTCTTTAGCTTTTTACAAAACTGTAAAGGCGATCCACCGGGGGGGGTAGAGTTTGAAAATGGGACCTTTAGTACCAGTTCGTGCCACGAACCGGTACTAATGCCTCAAACCCCATTAGTACCGGTTGGTGGCTCGAACCGGGACTAAAGGTCTAACCTTTAGTACCGGTTGGTGCCACGAACCGGTACTAATGGGCATCGCACCCTTTAGTCCCGGTTCGTGGCACCAACCGGGACTAAAGGTCCCATTTGAACCGGGACTAATGCATGTACGGTGCCCTAGCCGCTCGAACCGGGACTAATGCTCACATTAGTCCCGGTTCGTAATGCAACCGGGATTAATGCTCTTTTCTGGCCGAACCAAAGCCCTGTTTTCTACTAGTGTAATTGGGATGCAACGTACTGATTCGAATAACTGTGTGTGTAAGCCGCGGAGGTGGCCCTATTTCAAATGTTTCCTACTAAGGCACCAGGCCACGGTAGTTTTCCAGTGCACTTTTTTCAGAAGAATTGGGGTGTTTGCGGGGATGAAGTAACCAAGGTAGTTCTAGGAGTGCTGAATGGGGAAGAGTCTTCGGAGGTGGTTAAGGCCTTGTACAATGCTAGGTGCTTAGGGAGGTGCTTAGAAAAATAAACCAGGTTTTTCGGAAGCACCAGTGCCTATTTCTATAGAAGAGGCGCTTAATTAAGCGTCTACCCTGTACAAATAAGCACTGGTGCTTAAGAAAAGCCTGGTTTATTTCTCCAAGAACCTCTCCTAAGCACCTTGCATCGTGCAAGACCTAACAAGACATTCATCGTTTTGATTCCTAAGGTATCAAATCCAACCACTTTATCACAATTTCGACCTATTAGTTGTGCAATGTGATTTTTAAAATCATTTCCAAAGTACATCAAATCGGTTGAAGAAAGTGTTGCCAGAGATAATTTGACAGGAGCGGTCAAAATTTGTACCTGGGAGACTAATCACTGATAATATCATAGTAGCTCATGAGTGTTTGCATTTTATGAAACACTCGAGGAGTAAGAATAATTCGCATTGTGCTTTGAAGTTAGATATGATGAAGGCGTGTGACCGCGTTGAGTGGGAATACCTTGAGGCTGTTATGGTGAAGATTGGCTTTAGACGCTCGTGGGTGTCTTTAATCATGGCATGTGTATCATCACTGTCTTTTTCTGTACTTGGCAATGGTAATAGGAGGGAGGAGTTCAAACCTTCCCAAGGGATTCACCAGGGAGATCCCATCTCGGCTTATTTATTTCTGTTGGCAACAAAAGGTCTCTCCTATTTACTAAAGGCAAGAAGTTCCAACGTGAGTGTCACGGGTTTGGTCATTGCACCTGCAGCTCCCCCTGTTAATCACCTATTATTGGGCAGACTAAGGCATAGCCTAGTGGTGGGAAGGGGCTGATGCCTTCCCACCCACCCAGGTTCAAGGCATGGTACTTGCAATTTGGGTTTGTTGCACCAATTATACTATAGGGGGTTCCCTTAAGTCTTTCTGTCAAAAAAAGATCACCTATTATTGGCTGACAACTGTTTGCTCATGTTTAAAGCAAACACAGAAGACGCAGCCATAATCAGAGATGCTATCAGTCAATACTGTGACGCTTCTGGACAGAGGATCAATCTCACAAAATCAAGCATTTCCTTTGGGAAAAGGGTCTCCAAAAGGTACAAGGAATATAGTGAAAGGTACACTCGAAGTTACTAATGAATCACTATCTGAGAAATATTTTGGTCTTCCTACTTATGTTGGCAGATCAACCAATGGAGCTTTTAAATACATTAAAGACAGATTATGGTGAAAGATCTAGGGATGGGTTGAGAAGTGCATGGCAGCTGCTGGAAAGGTTGTCTTAATTAAATCAGTGGCACAAGCGATCTCTACCTTCTCTATGGCATGTTTTCTCCTCCCAAGGAGGTTATGCCAGACAATATGATACGGAAGTTCTGTTGGGGAAGTGAAAATAGAGAAAGGAAGGCTGCGTTGGTACCTTGGGATGTCCTCACAATGTCAAAGTACATGGGGGGGGGGTAGGCTTCAGAGACACTCACTTGTTCAATCTTGCAATGGTTGCCAAGCAGGCATGGCGTTTGACACATGATACGAGCTCTCTAAGTGCACGGTTATTGAAGGCAGTATATCATCCTTCATGTGATATTTTGGAGGCAAAGCTAGGGAACCATCCCTCACAAATTTGGCGAGCTGTCATACATGGCAAAGAGGTAGTAAAACATGGATTAATAAGAAGAACCGGGGATGGGAGGTCCACAAACATATGGAACCATAATTGGATTCCTCGAGATCATATGATGCATATTGTTCACCCACGATCTATGAACCCCCCGCAATGGTGGCTAATCTTATTGACGGTGTTGAAAGGCAATGGAACAAGGAGCGGGTCACCTCACATCTCCAACCTATTGATGCATATGAAATACTAAACATCCCCTTGTCTTCCATTCCCACTGAGGACAGCTGGGCATGGCAATATGAATGAAGTGGCCTTTTCACTGTTAGGTCTTGCTACCGCATGCTCAAAGAAACAAAGTAGAAGGGAGGACTAGTTGGAAGGGAACAACGGGAAATTGGATCTTCAGGAGAACAAGGCACATTGGGGCAACTTATGGGGCGCTAGAATCCCAGCAAGACCGGAGAACTTCGCGTGGAGGTTATCTCATAATTCGATCCCCACGGAGGGGGTCAGATTTCAGAGGAATACGTCGAAAACAAATGTCTGTGCGATTTGCAATGGGACTGTGGACAACTGGAAACACACCCTTATAGATTGTTACATGGAGAAGTGTGTTTGGGCTATGGTGGATGAAGAGCTAGTCCAGCATATGGTGACAATCAGAATTGAAGATGCTTGCCTATGATTAGTTGAATTGTAGGGATCAGTGAATGAAGAACAGTTCATCGAAGTCATAGTTACACTCTGGTCAATATGGTGGGTTCGAAGAAAGGCCATTCACGAGCAATAGTTCCAATTGCCGCATTCGACCTTGTGTTTCATCAACAAGTATATTTCAGATTTGGAGCTCGTTCCGTCGAAGTAAAAGGTTGTGCAACATCCTAGAACAAACCCGATAATGCAGCACAAAAAGAAGTTGGGGCTGAGGGCACCACATGCTGGCTGGGCGAAGGTGAATGTTGACGCGGCGCTAGCTTGTCGGCATGATAGGGGAGCTCTGGCCGTGGTCTGCCGTGATTTCTTTTCCTGTATTTTTAGCCATGAGTTTAGGATCCAGAATGTCAAGGCACACGATCTAGCAAAGCATGCTCTTACTTTCGGGTTTGGCCGCCATGCTTGGTTAGGCCAAGCCAGAAATCTTCTCTTCATCCCTATAAACATTGCGACAACATAATAAAGATTTATGAGATTGTCTAAAAAAAGATTTTATATACGTGGATCGGGTTTCGCGGAGAGTTCCTAATTGACACGCTAGGTGCCAAAAAGTCGCTATGGTGCTCACTGTCCACACGCGGGCCAAGGCCCAGTAGTGTGCTTGCACGACGCCAACTAGTCTCGTACGCTTGAATGCTCATTTCTTTTCCAAGCTTTTAGCAGTTGTTATTTGCGGTTGAGAAAAAAAGAAAAATATGGTTTTCAAGTTTCAAGAAGTTAAAGTTCACAGATGCTCGTGCATTTGAAAAAAGTCACGAATTCAAAAGAATGGTCATGAACTCAAAAAAGTTTACGGATTAAAAAATAAGTTGATCATTTTTTAAGAAAGTTAGCAAAATTGGAAAATGCTCACATATTTGAAAATAAATCACGAAATTGAAAACATTTCACAAGCACGAAAATTGTTCGTAATTTCCTTTGAAAAAAGTTCACGATTTTTGAAAAAAAAAGTCATGTTTTTTAAAATAAAAAGAAAAATAAAAACTAAAATTAAAATGATAAAAAGAACTGTCCAAAAAATGCAAAGAATAAACCAGCTAAAAAACTGTCCAAAACCAGGGAGGAAGCTTCTCAAAACCAGGAGCAAAACCGACAGTTCACTTAGATAGGCTAGCCCGTTACGGGAAGTGCATGGATGAACCCGGTACATATGAACCCACTTTGAAAAACACATTTATAAATGCTAAAAGAAAATCTGAAAAAGGTTACACAAGTACATCTCCATGTTCTATGTGTGTGCATAAAGTTTCACGGAAAAATAACTTTTTTTGTGGCATGTGCAAAAAAACAAAAAAATGTGCCGTGGAACGCTATTTAGAAGCACTGAAATTTGTCTTTTTTGGGGACACAAAACTAAAAGACATTTTTTTCATAAAACTTAGTGCCGCGCACACACATCTGTGAACATGTATGCATGATTTGTTTTGAATTTTTTGAGATTTTAAAATGTGCTTAAAATGCATTTTTTGAAAGTGGGTGCAGATGCCCGTGTGTTCAGGACGTGCCTACTCAGCCCGTTATAACATACGCTGGAGTGGAGGAGGTGTGCGTTGTGTACCGTTAAGGCACTATTTGGCGCCTTTAGCGCTAAATAGGAACTGTGGGCTTCTCGTTCTTTTCCATATAAGTTACTTATATGTTTTGGAGATTTCATTTCATACTATATACTGACTTAAATGAATGAACTAACACATGAAAACATGTCTATAACATCTGATTAAAAAAGGACGCGTCTAGGGAGCGGCCAGCTGCTCCCTAGCGTTCCCGAGCAGCCACCACCAGAAAAGAAAAGATTCGGTCCCCCTGATCTCAGAAAAGGAAATCCAGCTACAGACCCACGCCAACCCAACAAACTACACACAGGACGCGGTCCCCAGGCCATCACATGCCCTTCCCTCCCCTCCTGAAGCACTCGAAGCTCTCACGCCCTCTTGGCCACCAACCTTCTCCCCATGCCCCTACCTGCCCCCACCTAGCTTCTTCACACGAAACAAGGGGTTCCCAGTTCTGGATCTCCATCGCCAGAGCTGCCATGGCAGATGAATCAAGGTGAAATAACAATGCTATGGAACAATTTGCTGCGAAAAAAAGAAGAAAGAGGGAGGACAGATTAGAAAGTACCAGGCAGCATCAACAAGGGTGAAAAAAGAGGTTGATCCTTCTCCTCATGTCCAGATCCTCACTCCTTCACTTTCCCTTTCACCCCCACACCAAATTTCTCTTTGAAAAATAGCTTCTCCATACTTAAAAGACAACACAAACAAGGATAAAAAATAGGGAGATCCGGTACCTGTGCAATTTTAACTAATTATTGTGCAACTAGATCATAAGACAAGTCAACTTTTGCAGCAATGTGTGCAACAAAACACAGAAAATATGCAAATATATATATAAGATAGCACATATAGAGTCTTATTTCACACATAATGCAGAAGAACCAGTGTCACTGTAGCAAAAAAAGAAAAGAAAAAAGCATATTGTAGGTACAATGAAAATATAACTACCAACTAGACAAGAAGTATATGTGTTTTTTTCCTTTGATCTTTCCACACAGTAGTATATGTGACTTTGTAGCTTAGAATTGTGTGCAAAAATCTACATCAGTTCATGCACCCCCATAGCCTGTAAAACCTGCACATGATGCAAAAAAAGAAGCTTGAGAAAAAAATGAACCAACGCCAGCTTGTATTTATGCAACTTAACGAGTACAAGTGTGCAACCGACAACACTCCCATATCCATCCACTTATGGGGTTTGAATTTCATTAGTTGGCATCTTCAACTCATATAAAAGTAAAAGATGCCAACTCTGATAATTTCAGATTCATTTTGGTTTTAGCTAAAAATCTGTATGCAGAATTCCAAAAATAAACTTTATGTTGGCTGTTGTGCAACTACATCATCTATTTTGTGCAACTGCAAGTACTCCTGCATGCAAATCATGTTGCGTGTTTATGCAGCTATGTAATGAATTTTGAACTGAGGAACATGATGAATTTAGCCTATCTAAACACAAGAAAATAGATAAAATAGTGAATTTAACAGATTATAATCTTCCAAATAAGTAGTGCAACTATAGTCAAGTGCATTTGTAAACCTAGAAAATCATATGCATGTGAACACATGAGGATGCCAACTACTGAATGGTTCTTGTGCAACTAAAGAAGTTGAAGATGCCAACTCATGTGACACTGTTGCGCAACTATTAAAAAATTGGTGATGCCAACTCCCTTATGCAACTAAAATAGTTGCGGATGCCAACTCATGTGATATTGTTATGTGACTATTCAAAAAGTTGAGACTGCCAACTCCCAATTGGTTCTGGTGCAACTATGAAAGTCGAGGATGCCAACTCGTGTGATACTGTTGTGCAACTATTTGAAAACTTGAGGATACCAACTCTTAATTGATTTTTGTACAACTATAAAAGTTTCAGGATGCCAACACCTAGCTGGTTCTTGTGCAACTGCGTAAAAAATAATATCCCAGGTTTCTTTGTGTAGGAAAAAAAATCCTAATGCCATTTTATGTTACCTCGGCAGCTGCTGCAGACGATGTGCCAACTCCAGCTACAACTCCAACCTGCGTGGTCGCCTTCCGTTTCCGCCGTTTCACGAAGAGGAATGGGTCACCAACCTAAAGGATGCATGAAAAAAGTAACTTGTGTGTGTGTCCAAAAAAGGGAAATGCACCCTCACTGCTTGCTTGATACCCCTTTTTTGAGTCAAACGAATAGTCACGACTAGTCGATGAGTCGTAACTAGAAGTCGACTCAGACACCTCGACTAGATCGGCACGGCATGACTCGTCAAGAGTCGCTACCCCAGAAGGACTTGTCGAGTCGAAAACTTTGCACGATACTTACCTCATCATCCTCTGCCTCCCCATCGACTTGGGGGGCTGTTTCGAGTTCCACCGAGAAGAATTGTTTACAGGCCTCTGCATAGAACAAACAAAACACATAACATGGTCAAGAACCTCCCCCCCCCAAATAGTTATTATAATTGCAAAACAAAACTGCCACAAGGATAAATGAAAATTGATGAAAAAAGCAAACATACCTCTCCTTCACTAGGAGCCGCATATCCTTCTACAACCATTTTTGGTCTGTGAAAAGAAAAGCGAACAAACAAATTAGTCGAAGCAACCAAATGTATTAAAGAGAAAAAATGAGCAAAAACAATTGATATCAAAAAATGCCATGAGGTAAGCAAGTAATGTTGATTTTTCAAAGCACACCTACAAAACAAAACAAAAATGTGTGCAACTTGATGCACTGTATGGCCAACAGGTCACACATGAGTGTGCAACCAAAAAATCAGCATATACACTGCATGGTCATGATTTAGGCATTGAAACCAAAACTAAACTAGTTGTCAACCATGCAACTATATAGCCCTTCCCTGTACAACTGCATAAGTGTGACTAAGCCAGCTAGGATATGTACTGCTTTGATTTGCAAACTCTTGTATGAATGCATACCCTTATGACAACAGAGCACACATGAGTGTGCAATCAAATGAACACATATACTGCTTGAACATGGTTTACATAGTGCATCCATCTGAATACTATCGTTTGTGCAACTGGTTAGCCCTCACTGTGCAACTTCATAAGTTGGCTAGCCAATTGAGATTTGCATATGCATGATCCAATTGTATATGCATGATCCAACTACATTTGCGTTTCTGTGCAACTATGACAACAAAATAGCCAACTGGTTATTTATATGCATGGAACTTATTAAAAAACAGAGAAACCACACAAATACATTTTGAGAGGGTTGAGCAATAACATTAGAACTATCCTCTCTGTACTCTTATGTACTTCCCTCCTTCTATTCCAACTCAAATCGCCGCCCAAAAATCAAAACATACAAACGTTACAGTGTTAGCTGACTAAAGAAAACACTTATTTCACCACCCAATCATTCAGTTTCTGCAAGGACGATGGAACACACATAGAATTGGACTATTTTGCTTCAGTCGTGTATTGAGTAGCAGACTAGCACTCAATTAGAAAAGGGAAAACTAACATTAAAAATGTAAATATACACTAGACTCGTGTGCCAGGACTACTAGCAAATACTACTACACTGTATTGACATGCAGGCACCCAGAATCGCTAGGCTATGATGGTCCAGTCAACGAATTTCAGACGAGAAGGTGTCAATGCTCTCCCACGGAACCCTTCTGCCTGAATCAGGCCAGAATCGCTGCCGGCGCTGGGACCTGACACTGCTGCACCTCCGCAACAGATCATGACCGGAAAGACCACATCAGACACCACCACCACCGGAGGCTGCTCCATCTCCGCCATCACGTGACACAGACATCAAACGCCACCTTGACCAGAGGATCCTCCACCTCCGCCATCACGGTGTCCAGGCACGTGGAGGAGATCATCAAAGAGCAAGCAGATGGGGGGAGTGGGCTCAGTCTGAGTCGGAGGGGAAGGAATCTCAACCAACCTCGGGCAGACGAAGGAGACGACGGCCGCATCCCGTCGACGACGGCGGGGCACGGCGGCGATGGGGCTGGATCTGGTTGCGCAGGAAGGAGCGGGGCAGTTGGAGAGGACGCCATGGTGGAGTGGGCTGATGGTGGTGCGGCCAAGCCAACCGTCGTCGTGGTGGTGCGATGACGACCTCGGGGCAGAGCCACGCGGGGGTGGTCCTCCCCTCCCCCGATCCGCCGGTGGGGCGTGGTGGCCGGTTAGTGGGAGGCTCCTGGTGGTCGGCGTTGAGGGGAGAGGCCGGTGAGCCCCCTCTGATCCAGATCCGTGGGGAGAGTGAGAGAGAGACGCGGGTGCTACGGGGAAGACAGAGAGAGGCTGTCGATGGGGTGGGCCGGGAACTTGTCAGATAGCGGTTGTGATGGCCGGATCGTGCGGCCGCGAGCCGGCTGCTCGATGTGTCCAAATAGTGCGTATGCACTTTTTAGATTTTAGGATTAAAAAAATTAGAACATCTTATATTTGCGAGCGGAGGAAGTATTTCGTTCTTCTTATATCTAACAAAAACTAATAGTTCTTTCCGCCCGCCACACTAACAGCCCATCACCACCAATCTACCCTAGCGCAGCTTTCTGTAATCCCTAAATATACTACTACATGAACCAAAGCATAACCTATATATATCTGTATGTGTGACCACAGGAACAGCATCACACAAGCTCGTTATTACAGCCTAATAATCTTTAATCTCTGCATCCAGACGCACGCACACACACGTACAAATATCACTCGCCCAGCCACGCTCCCCAGCATAATCTAACCGGCGTCGCCATCGCCGGTGAGCTCGTCAGGGAACCTCGGGCGATGATTGGCACAGCCGGCCGGGGAGGATTTCTCCGGGGGACCGGGGAATCCGTAGGCGGGCGTTAATTACTCCTGATTAGCAGCGGAATCTTGGACCAGTGGTGTGATTAGAGTAGACCTAGACCCTCAATAATCCTTCCCGCGTCGCATTAGTGTTTGCATTAGTGTCGGGTGAGTGGCCTCGCACGGGGCCGGGCCACGCTCTGGCGCGATCCGAATCTTGGCTCAGTTGGTTAGTATAGTCCCTTGTTGATCTCTCCCCGGCCGTGCTGAGATACCACCTCCATGCATGATCTCTCCCTAGCTTGCACAAGCTGTTGAATTGTTTTTCCCTCAGAGGATGATCGAACTCGATCCGCCATTAGATGCAAGGCACACGAGAGAATAACACACGGTGCACACTGCGTGCTACTACTGCTAGGTGGATGAGACCGAACAACCAACCGCCCCCTCCAGCACTTTCATTCCGTATCCATTATGATTCTTGCAGAAGGAAAAAAACATCTTTTAATTGTTAGTTTAGTGAGTCTGAGCTGAACTATCTGGATCTCTACTTTTAATGGACGAGTTGGTGAATCGTCTCCGCGGTTTATTTTCGCTGGTTTTTTTCGTCTCTCCTCCCACCACCCCCTCCCACCCTGGTCCATGGTTTATTTTTCTCTCCACTCTTTATTACAACCAGAACTTTCCTAACGTATAACAAATCACGGATCTAACTTTCTTAAATTATGCAAATCAATCGATTCATTTTATTGGTTCAATTTGTCCTAAGAAACAAATAACAGATTTTCAGGAAACAAATAATACATTTTAATCTAACTTTCTTAAATTATGCAAATCAATCGATTCCTTTTATTGGTTCAATTTGTCTTAGGAAACAAATAACAGATTTTCAGGAAACAAATAATACATTTTAATCTAACTTTCCTAACTTATCTAAATCAATCGATTTCTCTTATTAGTGAAATTTGTTTTAGGAACAAAGAACTGACACGTCATAACTTTCCTCCCAATAAATAGTTTCTTAACATTTGCAAACTTTCCTAATCAGACACGTCACAAACGGGCAGGTACTGATATCACGTTACCAAACAATAAAACCCCATTTGCATAGAAATCAGTTCAAAAATCCTAACTTTCCTAAATTTTTACCTTTCCTTGATAACAACCAATATTTCCTCTGTTTTCCACCTATTCAAGGAAATCATCCCTCCATCGATATTAGCATTTTTTGAACTGAGATCTCCGGGTTATGATTTTTTTTTGCGATTCTTTCCAATTGTGACATCTCCTTCCACTCCGGCTCCTTCTCGCATAAACACCTCCACCACAGTCAGGTGACACCGCCCCAGACCTCCTGCCTCTCCACACCTTCTCCGCCACCTCCTTCTCGTACTCCATTAACAATCCCTCTGCCACATTTGTCCACGGCAATGTCGAGGGCATGGCGCAGCAGCGTACCAGCGGTAGAGCAGCGCATAGCAGCAGGAAGCAACACACAGCAGGCGAGGCGAGCAGCCGACGATGGAGGGCAGAGATGCGGCCGACGTGGCTGAGGGGGCGGCCGGCAGAAGATGGCCACGACTGGAGGCGGCGCGAGGCAGGGGCGCGACAGCGGGGCGAGCGAAGGAATAGGCGGCAACAGACGGGGTGAGCGCAGCCAGCGAGAGTGTGGCGCGCGGCCAGGGTGTGTGTCGCGCAGGGCACAGTGGTGCGGTGGCTGCGGCGAGCGCGACGGCAGCGGCGGGCACGACCGACGCGGTGTAGCACGTGCATGGGCATGGAGAGGGAGTGGCCCCGCGGGCGCGGAAGAAGAGCGACAGGCTCGGGCATGGGCGTGCATAGGAGCGGGCATGTGCCACGGGGTCAATCCGAGGAGCTCGGTGGCTACCCCTGCAATGGCCATGGCGGACGGTGGTTCTCGGCCACGGCGAAATACCTAACGAGAGCAAACGAGAGGGGAAACAGGGGAAAGGCAATAGGAGATCATGGCGGTGTCAATGGCGCCCTAGGGGAAGACATGGGAGCTCGGGGCGGCGCGGATCGAACGACAATGTCGCGGTGGCCCAATGTTGAGGAAGACGGCAGCGACGTCGATGCGGGGGTGCTGGACTTGATCTCGTTGGCGCAGGCGAAGTAGCGAAGGCATTCGGAGCTCCTCCACAAGCTCCTAGCCCGCAGGGAGGGCAGTGGCCATGTGGACGGGGTCGGTCATGGTGGCCGTGGCGTCTGACTTCGTGGAGGAGGAGGAGAAGTGGATTTGGGAGGGGGTGTCGAGGAGGAGTGAGGCCATGGGGGCAGGGAAGGAAGGGTGACACCCTTATCCATTCCCCTTCGATGCCAGCGAGGTGCTCGGGCGGGAGCCCGGCTCTGTAGCGACGCGGCTCGGGGAACAGGAGAAGACGACCCGCGCGGGGACTGGACCGCTGAGCCGGTTCGGTGGCAAGGCCCGGGGGGCAGGGCGAATCCCCTTTTACATCGTCCTTTTGGTTTTACAATGTATTCTAATCTGTTTCTCCTTTTTAACACCGTTTTCTATTTATTCTTATCAACTAAATGATCTCTACTCCTAATGTCTCAGTTGGTAGTCTCCGTTCCGGGTTTATTTTCGTCCCACCTCTCGAGTGAGGGAGAGGGGGAGAGAGAGTGAGGAAGAGGGAGGGAGAGGGTGTGTGTGTGAGAATTTGATGGTAAAAAAGGTCGTCAATGTCACTTAATATGTATGAGAATATTAAATGTAATATTAACATAATTGATATTAAACTTTTAAAGTTAATGTGGCCCCGTTGCAACGCACGGGCGTTCTTCCAGTTATGGTTAATGGTTGGGTTTGTTTTATATCTGGCAGTTGCTTAGTGCGCCCGGAGGTGCTAGGTACCAATGTGCAATGGCGAGCCAAGAATATGATTCATGATCCACAAGTTGCAACACTACCAATTTTTAACACTTTGGCTATAGGGATTAACTAACTATTATTTTCAGCATCCAGTGAGTTATACAACTTTATTGGATTCTGATGTTAATTGGCGTGTGCTTGGACGCGCAAATGCCAGATTTAGTATTGCAATTGTTGGTCTGGGGCATTGGTTATCCGTCCGGCACTACTTGCAGGGTTTGAAAGCGTCGTCGATCTCGATCTCTGCAGACCAAAACTGCAGCAAGATCGAGTGACAGGGGTTTGCAACTATGCTGAATCAAGTAGGGGCATAGTAATCTAAAGTAGTATGCAAATTGTGACTAATTAAGCAACTCTAGACGGATCCATAATTGGTCCCCGGCCTTGGCATTTGCAAGCTGCGTGCCGCCCGCGGGTTCGCTCTGCTCTAGTCCAACAACAGGCACAAAAACGTAGAGATGTTTACATCAACTTGGGTAACTTTTGCATTTGTTGTCTACATATAGCGAGAATCTTTCCGGAGAAGAAGCAATGAAGCATATACATCGGGAGAAAGAAACAGTATCAGGGAAGCAAGTGATTAGCTTTAGTTTATTTACTCATGCTACTTTGCTAGAGATTGGCACTTGGCCACGCACGCGCACACGTATGCAAACCGAAGAATTGCAGATGCAGCAACCTGACAAGCAAGCAGCTAATTAAGTGTCAATCTCTCCTCCTTTTCGAAAAAAAAAGGTGTCAATCTCTCGTTGAGGCAAGTAGGCATCTTGATTTCTTAACCGGTTCGCCAATGGGAGGATATTCACATGCACGTACAGATCACGAGTAGGAGTAGAAAGCAGCGACTTACCGTCAAGGAATAAACAAGCATCCCCCTCTCTAAAGTATCAATTACCAACTTGATCGATGTAGCCACTAACTAATCAACATCAGCCAAGCTCTCCGTGAGAGTCTCTCACCGTCCAGCACACGCTCCACGTACGCCGCACATAATGGATTCCGAGTCCCCGTAAACAAATCCCGCCTGGATCTTGGACCAGCGGACCACCATGTCCATGTCCATGTGATATACCCGGCCAGCCCAATGACCTCATCACCATGTGGCCCTGCTTTCCTTCAACTTGTTTTTCATTCTACTTTTTTCATTCAACAAAACAAGTGGCCTGCCCCTGCTTTGTGTCCCACTAACTGGGAGACGGATCAGCTGATTTTTTTTTTTACTTCCTCATTTCTTAGTCTTCACTGATCTACATAGGTAGGACAACCAAAACTCATCAGGTTTGGACACCGGTTGCTTGTTTGATTCAGGATCAGATCAATCAGCTTAAGCATCATTTTCAGCTTCCATTCTCTCAGGAGATCATCATTCTGGTAGCTCGGGCCATCTCGGATACTCGCAATGATTCATTTTCAAGGCAATTCAGCGGGTCTAAATTATATGCTCGCTGGAAAAAGAAATTGAGGAGTTGAAGTGGATTACATATTTAGCTCAGAGGAAGAATATAATTGTTTTAAATATTCGGTGTAGGCCGCTCGATATATTTTTACCCATTTACCCTTGTCTTTCCTTTTCTTTAGCTAGCCTTGTACTTGTTGTACATACCTTTTTATATTAATTAAATACCTAGTATGAAGAAATTGTCCTGAACATGACACAAACCCTTATTCCATCTTCAGAGTGTCACCACCGTTCGCCTTCCTGAACAGGACAAAACCCTAACAAAACTCAAAGAACATCTAAAAACAGAGCGCCTCCCCCCTCCCCCCCCCCCGGCCGCTGGCAAGGGTTGGGATCCACAGTGCCCAATAGCCCTAAGGGCACATGAGACGAGGCAAATCGGCGGCAACACCAGGGGAGGCAGAAACCATAACCGTCTTTTCCCTTGGGAGGAGAGACGAAGTGCAGGAGAGATATGTGTGTGGTCCGTGCTCTTTGATACCGGACAAAGTGGCTCCACATCTTTTCAAACTGGACAACTTAATTTGGTCTAATGAAATCGCTGGTTATGTGAAATGGTTTTTGACATGAGTTGGAACTTCCTTGTCCAAATTATGCAGTTGGCAGCTCACCTCTCCTACAAAAATTCATAACGTTGGTCATAGTGGGGAGTAATTTAGACTAGTAATATGCATATGTTAGTACTTCTATATTGCTCGTGATGGGAGTATCAGAGCTAGTATCATGCATGCCAACTAGGCAATTTTGATGAGGTGGCATAACATTTAATGAAAAAAGAGTGAGTTGAGTATCATATCATAATACCGTATCATAATAAATGGTGTACTACTATGTGTCTTGCATGAAAATAAATAAGGCCATCTAAAATACTACTCTGCTCTATGATACTATGCATTACGAAGATAGTATCATGCACTAGTATCATATGCATGATACTAACTTTTGATGCAAGCAACCTAATGAGTAGTAACATAAGTGTAGTGTCGTGCAAGTCTTCATTTCTTTATATGTATATTCATTTCGCCTCATTTCTTTATATGTATAATCATTTCGCCTCGGGGTGCGTTATGATATGGTAACATATTATGTTACCATAATAATCTCTCTCCTCATTAACTATGTCACGTAAGCAAATTTGCCTTGGGATGCGTTATGTTACTAGGTACGTTACTCCCACTGTGGCCAGCTGTAGCGACCCGACCTCAGACGGTCAAGTCTCTGTGCTTCAGTGTCATCCCTGGATCGGTAATGCTGACACACATAGTACTCGAATGATTTATAACAGAGTAGCAATCACACACTATTACATCGAATGTCTCAAAAGAGAACTTATTACAATAAATATGGCTTAAGGCCATCTACCACGATAACAGCGGAAGGCTTGGAAGATAAAGTGAGTCCATCAACTCCAACGGCATAGCTGAGTGCATGACAACGACCTATCGCACCTTTACTCGTCGTCTGAAAAGTCTGCAACATAATACGTTGCAGCCCGAAAACGGATCAGCACATGGAATATGCTGGCAATATAACACAATAGAGCAATGAACAGATAAAGGCTATCACTACATGCATATATGGCTGCTGGAGGCTCTATGGTTATATGATTTTTGCGAAAAGCCAAATTTTCCCTACAACAAAGTAATAAATTTTATTTAACTATCATGGTAGTTGAAACATCATTGAGAAGGTTCCTCCAACTCAATCCCAATTAAAGTAATCATTAACCCAACAATTAATTTAGAGTGATGAGATGCAATAGGATAATCCAAGTACTAGATACTCAAGATGTCCATAACCGGGGACACGGCTAACCATGATTAGATTGTACACTCTGCAGAGGTTTGCGCACTTTTCCCCACAAGACTCGATTTCCTCCGTTGGATTTCTCGCACTACATGGTGTTTGAGAAACGGATGACCGAGACACTTCTTTCAGAACTATTAACTCTTTACTCCGGATGGACAGTTACACCTACTTTCCCTCTACATCTGCTAGCCCACCACTGAAAGAGGTCACACAGCATACTCAACTATGCCAGAGCCCATAATGGCTTGTGGCTGCACACGAAAGTTTCTAGCATGAAATATCTCACGATCTCTTTGAGCCTGGGTGGCGGACCGTAGGAGGATCACACGGTATATCCCCGGGATCTCCTAGGACAACACTGGTATATCTCCAGGTGCCCAAAACAAGCAATCCACCCAGATGTGTATTAAAGTTGCCACCTTAAGTTGAACCAGTAATTAACAATCTCACACCTGTCATGGATTCACTCACCCAAACCACGTCTACGAGCATAGCATGGCAATATAAGCATAATGTAGAAGTAACTCCCAAGGGTTTGATAATAAAACAGGGCAATAGGTTCTACCTCATCAACTACTTCCCAAACCCACAAGTTAATCACATCCTAATCATGCAGTGTTTGAGGATTGTAACTAATGCATAAAAACTGGGTATGAAAAGAGTATGATCAATGTGTTACTTGCCTTGCTGACGATCCGCAAAACCTAGAGACTCGTAGTAGCACGCTTCGCACTCCGGGAATTCTATCGCAAACAAACAATAGCATACATAAGCAATCAAGCAAAGATGCACGGATAAAACCCAAATAAGAAGATCCAACCAGAAAGTTCAACTTAAGAATTCCGCTTTGCAAAAAGAAACAAATCAAACGGAGCAACGAAACTCAAACTGCGAAAGAAACAAGATCTGATTACTAATCTGGACTAAAGTCAAATTTTACAGTACCAAAATCTTGTTCAAGTTGGTTAAACAGAAAGAGGGCTTCGAGACGAAGATCTAGGCGCTTGAATCGCCTGATTCCGATAAACGAGCGAAAAGATAAACTAAAATGAAAATCGGGTCAGAAATCGCGATCGAAAATAATCACGAAAAAACCCTGGAAAAAGAAAAACTGACGAACAGGCTAACAAACGAATGTTCGCTGTCTGTGACTAACGGGTGAACGGCGTTCGTTAAAAGAAACGTACGGACGAACGTCCGCGAGGTAACTAAACCGAAAAAAACGAATCGATCTATTAAGAAAAGCAGATATAGGGTTTTTGAAAATAAACTGAACGGTTAAAAAAAACGGCGGCTATCTCGGCGTACGTGACGGCGGCGGCGGCGGCAACTCCGGTGGCGGGGCGGCGGCGGGCGGCGGGCGGCGGGGCGGCGTGGGGCGGCGGGGCGTGGCGTCGGGCGGCGGCGGCGCGGCGTGGGGTGGCGGGGCGCGGCGTGGGGCGGCGGGGCGCGACGTTGGGCGGCAGCGGTGGCGCGAAGCGGCGGCGGCGCGGCGGCGGCGGCGGCTGGGTAGGGTTAGGGTTGGCGCGGCGCGGGCTGGGCCTCTGGGTCGCGGCTTGGGCGGCTTATAAGAGGCCAGCCGGGTATGGCCCGGAGTCGGTTCACTTTTTTTTTTTTAAAAATAAGTTCTGGCGCAGAAAAACAAAGAAAAGAAATACTAGACGGACTCCAAAAATCCCGAAATAAATTTTCCCCGTCCTCTAAAAATATGCCGGACAAAGTGAACATTTATTTGGGCCTACAGTGTAATTTTGAAAAACGCATATTTTTCCTAATTCAAATAAAATTGCAATAAAATCCGAATAAAATCAAATATTTGATTTTAATATTTCCCCTCCAATATTTCGTTTATTTTGGAGAAGTCATATTATCTCCTCTCATATATTTTGATATGAAATATTTTCGAAGAGAAAAATAAATTAAACCAAAGTGATCCTTGTTTCAATATTTGATAAATTTCAAATATGAAAATCTTGAAATCCTCAACTCTCTCCGCGGGTCCTTGAGTTGCTTAGAATTTCGAGGATCGCAAACGAAAATGAAATAAAATATGTTATGCATGAATGATCTATGTATAACATTCCAAATTAAAAATTTGGGATGTTACAAACCTACCCCCTTAAAATGAATCTCGCCCTCGAGATTCGGGTTGGCTAGAAAATAGGTGTGGGTGGTCTTTGCGTAAATCATCCACTCGTTCCCAGGTGGCTTCATCCTCGGTATGGTGGCTCCACTGAACTTTGCAAAATTTGATAACCTTGCCGCGAGTAACTCGGCTGGCAATCTCTAGAATCTTGACAGGTTTCTCCTCATATGTCAAGTCACTATCCAACTGTATTGCTTCCAGGGGCACGGTATCTCTCAGAGGAATATCAGCCATCTCCGCATGACACTTCTTCAACTGGGAACGTGAAACACATCATGAACTCCCGACAGTCCTTCGGGTAACTCTAACTTGTAGGCAACTTCTCCCATGCGTTCCAAAACACGGTACGGTCACACAAATCTCGGGGCTAACTTTCCCTTAACCCCAAAACGTTTAACTCCTCGCAAGGGTGACACTCGCAGGTATGCTCGGTCTCCGATTTCATAGACTACCTCCTTGCATTTTGAATCTGCATAACTCTTCTGTCTGGACTGAGTTACCTTCAGTCTATCTCGAATCAGCTTAACCTTCTCTTCGGACTCCTTAATAAAATCCAGACCAAACAACTGACGGTCTCCAACTTCATCCTGTCATGACCGGTTTTCCAATAAAAATATTTATTGAGAAATCGATCCCTTTTACGGACCAGTAGAGAAGAATCCTTCTTACTGGTAGACAAAATCTTGATCACAGAAGAAAAATACCAGGAGTACTGAATATGATACACGGTTGAGCGGAGACTGCTCAACAATCTATTACAAGCACGCCAATAATACATAAAGGCGGATAGGGTGGCATAACTACTAACTCACGATAAAAGCGGTGGTGGAAATATCACCGCGAAGAGGGTGACATGACTCCTGAAACTAACAGCTCTTCGAGCGTCGGAGTGAGGCTCGAGGATACTTATTGTGGATGGCGGAAGCGTATATAAAACAAGTGACCAATATCCAGGATCGCACGGGACTGACTGGGACTCCTCTAGGCGTCGGACTCATTATCAAACTCTTCATCCATGAGATCGCCTTCGTCAACATCTGGCCAAATCAACAAGCCAGGTGAGTACTATGAAAGTACTCGCAAGACAGTTCGGACATAAGATATAACAAATGTAAACATGATGCATATGAACAGATTAACAAGCACACTCAGACGATGAGATAACAATGCAAGAAAAATAAAAGGGAAGTCGGGCGGTAGTCCTCCCGAAATCCCAAAAAGTAATACAGAGGGCCAATCGAGTGTCTGAATGACTCCTCGGAAGGGTAAAAATTAAATAATAATGCCGCAGTCGGGCGTCAAGGCGACACCTCATAAATGGCTTATAATAGAATATAAAATACAGTGCGTGCCACAGTCGGACGTCTGAGCGACATCACATAAAGGGCTTATATCAAAAGTAAATAACAAGAGTGCCACAGTCGGACGTCTGAGCGACATCACATAAAGGGCTTATATCAAAAGTAAATAACGAGCGTGCCACAGTCGGACGTCTGAGCGACATCACATAAAGGGCTTATATTTCACAACTTAATAATTCAGTAGCTCATGAATTTAATTCATTTCACGGGAATATTCAAGTACGAGATAAAATAAAGGTTAGTCCATCCATAGGGATAACAATTCAAACGGGTATACCACTTAAGCTTGTTCACCGGGGATTTTACCACGAGGACTGACATAGATATGGATCTACTGGCCATGGTCCTTGACCATGGGCATGATGACTCGGAAGGATTTGACTCTGCAGAGTTTGTACTTTACCCACAGCCAACGGAGTTCAGTAGTCTCAAGGACTAGTTCCGTTTACGGTGTTTTAGAAGAAACACATCTAACCAGTACACACCCATTCAACATTCCGATGCCAGGAATCACCCTCGGCAATGTCCAAGAAAAACCTTGAGACGGGGAGGCTACAACCTCGCGTAGCATGGGATCATATTTATATACGCGCGCTCTAAGGGGTGCCCCCCTCTCGGTCCCAACCGGAAACACCCATGCCCCCTGATCGGATGACTGGCTTTAATCCAGGGCCATGGAACCCTCATCCCGGCCCCTCTATTTGGTGTGTACACGGAAAGAGGTTAACAACTTACTAAACCGTATTCTTTGCAGAAAACATGTGGCAGCACGAAAGGGGAAGAACGGTAACGTGACTCAGTCCACGTTAACGTCGGAGTTTATCGGGTGTCGTAAGGCTGGCATGCTACAACAGTACCACCTTACTGCCTTTCATGTCACCACATGACTAGGCCATCTCTCATCAGAGATCACAGTAACTTCGGAATACACTGATAGTTGCCTTACATGCAACGAGATGCTCACCGATGCTCATATGCCATGCACAAACCATTCAAGCAAACATGCAAAACACCTATCATATCAAAGGTTCAAACATGCTTGCCTGGTTCGGAGAAGTCGGAGTCTAGCTCGGCGAAGTTCGCGGCTCCGTCACCTCCTCCGGAACCTACGGTATAGCGAAAAACGTACACTAACGTGAAAATCAACGCGTGCATAAAAATTGTTCCAAAAAATTTCCAAATAAATACTATAAAAAACTAGACGAAAACACAAGACTTACAGAAAAAGAATCAATCAAAAATCATCTTTTATTAAAAAGTTATAAGGGTTTTAGTCCAGGGACTAATCTGTGATGAAACAGAAAAGATCCAGGGACTTAACTGAGAAAGCAGAAAACGGTTCGGAAATAAATGCGCCAGCCCGAAGGGAAAGCGCATTTGCCCGAAGGCGCCAACAGAAAACGGTTCGAGGGGGGAGAAAGAAGAGAGGCTGACGGGGGGGGGGGGGGGTGGTCCACACGTCAGGTTTAAAAACGGCCAACGGAGCTCGCCGGCGCCCGAAGGCTGCGGTGGTCGCCGGCGTTGAACCACGGCGAGACAGGGAGATCGGAGGGTACCAAGAGGTTCAGTGTGTTCTTCCGCGTCGGTGGGTGGTGGACTTGGTCGTCGGAGAGCACCACGTCGACGGCGACACTTTCTCCGGCGGACGGTGGTTCGGGCGATGGTGGAGAACTCTGGTGGGTGCTGCAAACTCCAAATTGAAGCGCGGGTCAGCAGAGTGGATGCATAAGGAAGCTACTGGCAAGAGATGAGGGGTAGAGGTGCACACACGGGAGCGAATCGAGCTGGGTCCCGTGGCGGGTCGAGGCGGCCGGAGTTGGGGAAGAAGGCTCCCTCGTGGCTCTACCAGTGGCTTGGCGTGGTATTGGTGGTGCGTAGGGGTGGGGTGAGTTCGAGTTCGAGCTCGGGGCCTCTATTTATAGGCGATCCGAGGGGGTGGCCGTGAACGGGATTTCTCCGGCGAGCGATTACGGCGAGTCAGAGGTTGGGTAGGGGTTTTAGGGGGCTAGGCACCATCAGGGAAGATCACTGGTGCCGTTCCACCACTAAACTTCGGTCGGGCAAGGCGTAATGCGCCGAGCCTCGACGGGGCGGTCGTACGGGCACGGCGGCGGCAGAGAGCGCGCTCCGCGCCTAGCAGTTCACGACGAAGGGTGGCAGCGCGCACGGGGGAGTGGAAGGCCATGCGGCGACCTCCGGTGGCTTGGGCGGCGCTGGGTGGCGCCGTCCATGCTGCGCCTCTCTCTGGCGGCCGCAAAGCCGCCGCTGCCGTCGCTCACGGGTGGCGCACCTCCTCCTGCTCGTCGCCGACACCCGCAAGCTTCCATTTGATCGTGCGGCGCAGAGATAAGAAGGAGGGGACAGGAAGCACGGCGACACCGGGGTACTGGCAAAATCGACGTCGGGCTCTGAAGAAAACGACAGTGTTCCTGAAACTGTTAACTGAAATTTCTGAACATGATAGCAACAGTGCCAGACAGGTGTTCGATGAAATGATTTGGCATGAAGAATTTTTTTTCTGGAGCTGGGACTTGGTGAGGTGACCTCTCAATGCACCCAGAGGCCGCCTGAATTTTCTCAAATTTTTAGGAAGAGAATTCAAATGAATTTCATCAAATTTGGCAAATAAGGTCCAAACTTGCAGCAAGTACAATTTGGAATATTTGAACTGGAGACCAGTGGATCTTCATGGATCCTGGTTGAGGGCTCAAGGGACTAGCTAGGGAAATTGGTTTGGAGGCAAAACTCAAAGTAGAAATGGTAGCTCCTTTGTAAACCTCCAAGAGCTAGAATAGAGGGCAGAAAATATTTTTGATAAGAATTAAAATGGAAGAAAAATTATGGGGAGGTTCAAACTGCTGGATTTGAAATATATCATGATCCAAAGATGGGAAAAGGCTTTTGGGGGAGGATTTCCACTAAGGTCATGGCAGGAGGGATTTTTGAAAGGGGGAGAAAAACACTCTAAATGCCATAGGATTATTTTAAAAGATTTTCAAAAGAAATTTCCCAAATGAAAAACAATTGGGTTTGAGTCCACATAAGAAGGAAAAACCTCCAAGACCAAAATCAAGTCTTGGGTGAATCCAAACAAAACATTTTTCATAAAAGAAAGTTCTTGAGAGGAGGAGTTCTTTAGAAGAAATTTTTAAATAACACTCCTCAAATCAAATAAAAGTTTTTGATAAAACCAAAATAAATTTTTTGGGTGTCACAGCACCTACCCCCTTAGGAAAAATCTCGTCCTCGAGATTTCTGCTGATCCTCAAATAGATGTGGGTACTCTGCCAGGAGAAAATCTTCTCTTTCCCATGTAGCTTCATCCTCGGTGTGGTTGCTCCACCGAACCTTGAAAAATTTAGTTGTTTTCTGTCGGGTCCTCCGTTCAGACTCTTCCAATATCTTTACTGGCCGTTCTCTGTAGGTGAGATCTGGTTGCACATCAATGCTCTCATGAGACACATGCTTTTCCGGGTTACTCACACATTTCCTCAACCGTGAGACGTGGAACACGTCATGGACGTCTGACAGTTCCTTGGGTAGGTCTAGTTTGTAGGCCACTGTGCCTCTTCGTGCAACTATACAGAATGGTCCAATAAATCTCGGGGCTAGCTTCCCCTTAATTTTGATCCGTTGCAGGCCCCTCATAGGAGACACTCGGAGGTATACGTAATCACCGGGCTCAAAGCTGACCTCACGATGTTTTCGATCGTAGTAGCTCTTCTGTCGGCTTTGAGCTGTCTTGAGTCTGTCCCTGATCTGTTTAACCTTCTCCTCGGCCTCCTTGAGCATGTCTGGGCCGAAGATACGACTGTCACCTGTTTCTGACCAATTCAGTGGGGTACGACACCTCCGTCCGTACAACGCTTCAAAAGGTGCCATTTGTAAGCTGGCTTGGTAACTGTTGTTGTAAGCAAACTCGGCATATGGCAAACTTTCTTCCCAACTGGATCCATAGGTGAGCACACAGGCTCTCAGCATGTCCTCTAGGATTTGGTTCACGCGTTCCGTTTGTCCATCAGTCTGAGGGTGGTACGCTGTACTGAAAGCTAGTTGAGTGCCTAGAGCTTGTTGTAAGTGATCCCAGAATTTAGAGACAAATTGAGTGCCTCGGTCGGATATAATAGTCTTTGGGACTCCATGTAGACAAACTATACGGGAGAGATAAAGTTCGGCTAGCCTTTGAGTGGAGTAGGTCGTCTTCACGGGAATGAAATGTGCTACCTTGGTTGCCTATCTGTGATGACCCATATGGCATCATTTTCGCGTTGCGATCGAGGTAGTCCGACGATGAAGTCCATTCCAATTTCATCCCATTTCCACTCAGGTATCCTGTTTGGCTGGAGTAGCCCTGCCGGCTTTTGATGCTCGGCTTTTATGCGCTGACATGAATCGCAACAAGCAATAAATGCGGCTATATCCCTTTTTATACCGTGCCACCAAAATCTCTCCTGAATGTCTTTGTACATTTTGGTTCCTCCAGGGTGGATCGAGTATGGAGCGGTGTGGCTTTCGGTTAGGATTTGTTGCTTGAGTTCCTCACTGTTTGGTACGCAAAGTCTGTCCCCGTACCATAATATTCCTTCATTGTCTGTGACGCACTCTGAAGCCTTGCCTAGGCTCATTTTTCTCTTTATGCCTTCGATGCTGGGATGTCCCTGCTGAGCCTTCTTAATTTGTTCCATTAGGGTGGGATGTATCTCCAGATTTGATACGGTGCCCTCAGAGACTAACACCATGTTGAGTCTAGCGAACTCCTGCTGAAGCTCAGGTCTCAAGTTCTGTGGACTGTCGTTGCCCGGGCTGGGGTTCCGACTGAGAGCATCTGCCACTACATTGGCCTTCCCTGGATGATAGTGAATGCTGACATCATAGTCCTTGACCAATTCCAACCAGCGTCGCTGCCGTAAATTTAGCTCTGGTTGTGTGAAAATATATTTGAGGCTCTTATGGTCCGTATATATTTCGCAACGGTTTCCCAACAGAAAGTGCCTCCACTCTTTGAGTGCATGGATGACGGCTGCTAGCTCCAAGTCATGAGTTGGATAATTTTCCTCATGCTTCCGCAGTTGCCTGGAAGCATACGTGACAACTTTGCCATCTTGCATTAGTACGCATCCGAGGCCCTTCCGGGATGCGTCACAATACACTTCAAAACTCTTGTGTATGTCTGGCACGGTCAAAACTGGTGCTGTTGTTAGTTTCTTCTTGAGTTCTTGGAAGCTTTTCTCGCATGCTTCCGTCCATACAAACTTCTTGTCTTTCTTGAGCAACTGGGTCATTGGTTTCGCCACAGTGGAGAATCCTTCAATAAATCTCCGGTAATATCCAGCCATTCCAAGGAAACTCCGCACATCTGTCACGTTGGCTGGTGGTTTCCAGTCAAGTATGGCTTTGACTTTTTCTGGGTCTACGGCCACGCCTTCTTGGGTTAATATATGGCCTAGGAAACCAACTTGCCTTAGCCAAAATTCACACTTGCTAAATTTGGCGTACAATTGATGTTTCCTTAATTCTCCCAAAACAATTCTGAGATGTTCAGCATGCTCTTCTGGTGTCCTTGAATATACTAGAATATCGTCAATGAACACCACTACAAATTTGTCCATGAATTTCATAAACACTTTGTTCATGAGGTGGACGAAATATGCGGGGGCGTTCGTCAGTCCGAACGGCATTACTGTGAACTCATATAAGCCGTATCTGGAGGTGAATGCTGTCTTAGGGATATCTTTTGTCCGTACTTTTAATTGATGGTATCCCGATCTCAAATCAATTTTTGAGAACACCTTGGCTTGTGCGAGCTGGTCAAACAAATCATTTATCCGTGGCATCGGATATTTGTTTTTGATGGTGACCATATTGAGAGCTCGATAGTCTATACACAGTCTCAGTGTCCCATCCTTTTTCTTGGCGAATAATACTGGCGAACCCCAAGGTGAGGAGCTGGCTCGAATAAATCCTTTGTCCAGTAATTCCTTTATCTGCTTCTTCAATTCTACCAACTTTGAGGGTGCCATTCTATAAGGTTTCTTATAGATGGGAGTGGTGCCAGGTGCTAGTTCAATGCTGAACTCTATCTCTCGGTCTGGTGGCATGCCTGGTAGTTCTTCAGGAAATACGTCAGGAAACTCGCACACCACTGGAACTTTTCTCAATTCTGAAATGTCTACTTTGTTCAACTTTGGTTGCCGTGACCGTGGTCTCTCTTGAGCTGTATCCTTTATTGTTTTGCCGTGAGGGTGAGAGAGAATCACAGTCCGATTGAAACAATCAATAAATCCTTTGTTGGTGGTCAACCAGTCCATCCCTAGGATGACATCCAGTCCTTTATTTTCCAACACGACGAGATTAGCCTGAAACTTTAGTCCTTCGAACTCAATGATCACTTCTTGGCAGTAACTCTGAGCGATCTGCTTATTTCCGGGGGACTTGATGATCATAGATTTTTCCAAGGGAAGTATCGGAAAACCGTGTTGCAAAACAAAACTCTTCGAAACGAACGAGTGAGAAGCTCCAGAATCAAACAAAACCGTGGCAGGTACTGTGTTGACAGGGAGCGTACCGAGCACGATGTCTGGGGCATTCTGCGCTTCTTCCCTGGTCACGTGGTTCAGGTGACCCTTCCTGTGATTGTTGCTGGGATTGAAATTGTTGCGCTTGGGGGCTGGATTGTTCCCACCATTGTTCGGCTTGGGGGCCGAGTTCCTTGGTTTTGGGCACTGTTTGGCATAGTGCCCCTCTTCATCACAAGCATAGCAAGTGACCCCTGGACGGTATGTAAAGTCCTTGTCCCTGGAATGAAACTGTCTGGTTGGCCTTAGATCAGTAGCCGTGGATTTTCTTGCTTCAATCCTCTGAACATCAGTCTTGCTTCGGTTGTTGCGAGCAAGAGTCGTCTTGTCCCTCTTTCGCTTACGAATATCTTCCAGACTACGGCGCTCATTCTCCAAGGTAATGGCCTGTCAACCAGAGTTTTAAAATCTGGGAAAGTGTGTACGACCAGTTGGCATCTTAATGCTGGCGCCAGGCCGTCCAGAAATTTTTCCATCCTTTTGTTCTCAGTCATATGTTCATCGTAGGCATAACGAGATAGCTGTGTAAACTGACCGTTGTATTCTGTCACTGACATGCCTCTTTGCTTGAGGTCATCAAATTCTCTTTTCTTGATTTTTATGATGCTCCTGGGGATGTGTGCCCCACGAAAGCCTTCCTTAAACTCTTCCCAGGTGATGTTGTGTTCACTGGGGTGCATGTGTAGGAAGTTCTCCCACCATGCTGCAGCTGCTCCAGTAAGGTAGTGGGGTGCATAAAGCACCTTCTCCTGATCAGAACATTGAGCAATAATCAACTTTCTTTCGATGTCACGAAGCCAATCATCGGCTTCAAGTGGCCTATCAGTGTGAGCAAACGTTGGAGGGCGTGTCTTCTGCAGTTCAGACAACTTGGAGTGTGGTTGGTATGGCTCACGGTGATTTCCCATATTGATGACGTGATTCATCATCTCTTGGTGCTGTTGCTAGCTTTGTTCGAAGAGGCGGCATACTTGAGATAAGGCTGCCTCACTGTCCTGTTGACTAGACTGTCCCTGAGTGAAGTTGTTGCTTGTCTGTGTTCCATAAACTTCTTCGGTTGGATTTGGCATGGAACGAGTCCACGGACGAGACATTTTCCACTCTGGGGTATTATGTTGCAAAAATCATGAGAAGGATTGTGTGGCACAAGGAAAAAATCTTGCACAGGCAAAAATTTAAAAGACCTCAAGATTTTTCAAGGACATAAACGATTTCGCACGGAGAAGGATTGCTTAGCACATATCTTACACGCGAAACGCAGACATACGATACAGCACTCAGGATGTGCGTACACAATCCTGACATGTTATTTAGACTAGCACACTTCTCCGGAATGCAGCGCACACAACTACTACAACTTAAGTACATAAAACATAACATACATGCAGGCACAACGCGCGGCTACTAAGCGTACTCAGTCGGAGATGGTGAAGATGTCCTTCCCCTTGCCGAGGGTAAGACCCAGCGGTGCAGGAGACTCAACCTCCACCTCCTCCCTAGTAGGCTCCAGGCGCGTAGCACTGCGCTGAGGTGATGGCGCGGGTGCGACAGGCAGCAGTGCGGGTGTGGCAGGCGGTGCAGCTCTGACTGGAGTAGGAGCGATGACTCGGTCGAACTCCTCAGTGGTAGGCAGACGGCGAGCAGTGGCCAAAATGGCCGGTGAATAAGATGCCGAGGACGAGACGAATGTCAGAGGCGGTGCCATGTGGAGAAGCTCCTTCCTGCTGGCAGGACCGCCCCGAACTAAGTCCATGCGGGCAGCCACAAGATCGTCCACGAGGTTGTCGAAGGATTCCTCCAGAGCCTTGAGGTACTCGACAAGCATCTCGATAGCTTCATCCCGCTCTCCCCTATGGCAGGCGAATGCATAGTGACAAGTATATGGGACATGGCATGGGAGGTAGCGGTAGCGACGAGTCTTCATCATAGGAAGGATGTCCCGAAGGCGAGCTATCACCTCACGGGCGGCCATCTGCATGGCATGCCTCTCCGTAGGCATGGCCCTTCCCACAAAACGGAAGTGGCGTGACGCAGAACGTTCTCCCTTGAATTGCACCACGGCCTGGTGCATAGACACGTCGTCGCTGAGCTTGTGCTGGTAAAGCGTGAACTCCGGACGAGTCGCTGGCCCGATCGCGAGCTTGGTGATGGAGACGAGGAGTTTGACAAACCCCTCGGGCACGTTAGTGAACACCCGAGTCTCGCCGTCGTGGCCAGCCATCTACAAAAGTAGGCAAAAATTCTGAGTAGTCATGTCATAAATTTATGATGACCAACAGAAAATAACTACATTTGCAAAATGTTGAAAAGGCACCAAAGACGCTAATAACCGATTAGCGATCGCACCTAGTGGCTTCCTATAGTCAGCCTGGCTCTGGTACCAAGCTTGTCACGACCGGTTTTCCAATAAAAATATTTATTGAGAAATCGATCCCTTTTACGGACCAGTAGAGAAGAATCCTTCTTACTGGTAGACAAAATCTTGATCACAGAAGAAAAATACCAGGAGTACTGAATATAATACACGGTTGAGCGGAGACTGCTCAACAATCTATTACAAGCACGCCAATAATACATAAAGGCGGATAGGGTGGCATAACTACTAACTCACGATAAAAGCGGTGGTGGAAATATCACCGCGAAGAGGGTGACATGACTCCTGAAACTAACAGCTCTTCGAGCGTCGGAGTGAGGCTCGAGGATACTTATTGTGGGTGGCGGAAGCGTATATAAAACAAGTGACCAATATCCAGGATCGCACGAGACTGACTGGGACTCCTCTAGGCGTCGGACTCACTATCAAACTCTTCATCCATGAGATCGCCTTCGTCAACATCTGGCCAAATCAACAAGCCAGGTGAGTACTATGAAAGTACTCGCAAGACAGTTCGGACATAAGATATAACAAATGTAAACATGATGCATATGAACAGATTAACAAGCACACTCAGACGATGAGATAACAATGCAAGGAAAATAAAAGGGAAGTCGGACGGTAGTCCTCCCGAAATCCCAAAAAGTAATACTGAGGGCCAATCGAGTGTCTGAATGACTCCTCGGAAGGGTAAAAATGAAATAACAATGCCACAGTCGGGCGTCAAGGCGACACCTCATAAAGGGCTTATAATAGAATATAAAAGACAGTGCGTGCCACAGTCGGACGTCTGAGCGACATCACATAAAGGGCTTATATCAAAAGTAAATAACAAGAGTGCCAAAGTCGGACGTCTGAGCGACATCACATAAAGGGCTTATATCAAAAGTAAATAACGAGCGTGCCATAGTCGGACGTCTGAGCGACATCACATAAAGGGCTTATATTTCACAACTTAATAATTCAGTAGCTCATGAATTTAATTCATTTCACGGGAATATTCAAGTACGAGATAAAATAAAGGTTAGTCCATCCATAGGGATAACAATTCAAACGGGTATACCACTTAAGCTTGTTCACCGGGGATTTTACCACGAGGACTGACATAGATATGGATCTACTGGCCATGGTCCTTGACCATGGGCATGATGACTCGGAAGGATTTGACTCTGCAGAGTTTGTACTTTAACCACAGCCAACGGAGTTCAGTAGTCTCAAGGACTAGTTCCGTTTACGGTGTTTTAGAAGAAACACATCTAACCAGTACACACCCATTCAACATTCCGATGCCAGGAATCACCCTCGGCAACGTTCAAGAAAAACCTTGAGACGGGGAGGCTACAACCTCGCGTAGCATGGGATCAAATTTATATACGCGCGCTCTAAGGGGTGCCCCCCTCTCGGTCCCAACCGGAAACACCCATGCCCCCTGACCGGATGACTGGCTTTAATCCAGGGCCATGGAACCCTCATCCCGGCCCCTCTATTTGGTGTGTACACGGAAAGAGGTTAACAACTTACTAAACCATATTCTTTGCAGAAAACATGTGGCAGCACGAAAGGGGAAGAACGGTAACGTGACTCAGTCCACGTTAACGTCGGAGTTTATCGGGTGTCGTAAGGCTGGCATGCTACAACAGTACCACCTTACTGCCTTTCATGTCACCACATGACTAGGCCATCTCTCATCAGAGATCACAGTAACTTCGGAATACACTTATAGTTGCCTTACATGCAACGAGATGCTCACCGATGCTCATATGCCATGCACAAACCATTCAAGCAAACATGCAAAACACCTATCATATAAAAGGTTCAAACATGCTTGCCTGGTTCGGAGAAGTCGGAGTCTAGCTCGGCGAAGTTCGCGGCTCCGTCACCTCCTCCGGAACCTACGGTATAGCAAAAAACGTACACTAACGTGAAAATCAACGCGTGCATAAAAATTGTTCCAAATAAATACTATAAAAAACTAGACGAAAATACTAGACTTACAAAAAAAGAATCAATCAAAAATCATCTTTTATTAAAAAGTTATAAGGGTTTTAGTCCAGGGACTAATCTGTGATGAAACAGAAAAGATCCAGGGACTTAACTGAGAAAGCAGAAAACGGTTCGGAAAGAAATGCGCCAGCCCGAAGGGAAAGCGCATTTGCCCGAAGGCGCCAACAGAAAACGGTTCGAGGGGGAGAAATAAGAGAGGCTGACGGGGGGGGGGGGGTTGGTCCACACGTCAGGTTTAAAAATGGCCAACGGAGCTCGCCGGCGCCCGAAGGCTGCGGTGGTCGCCGGCGTTGAACCACGGCGAGACAGGGAGATCGGAGGGTACCAAGAGGTTCAGTGTGTTCTTCCGCGTCGGTGGGTGGTGGACTTGGTCGTCGGAGAGCACCACGTCGACGGCGACACTTTCTCCGGCGGACGGTGGTTCGGGCGATGGTGGAGAACTCCGGTGGGTGCTGCAAACTCCAAATTGAAGCGCGGGTCAGCAGAGTGGATGCATAAGGAAGCTACTGGCAAGAGATGAGGGGTAGAGGTGCACGCATGGGAGCGAATCGAGCTGGGTCCCATGGCGGGTCGAGGCGGCCGGAGTTGGGGAAGAAGGCTCCCTCGTGGCTTGGCGTGGTATTGGTGGTGCGTAGGGGTGGTGTGAGTTCGAGTTCGAGCTCGGGGCCTCTATTTATAGGCGATCCGAGGGGGTGGCCGTGAACGGGATTTCTCCGGCGAGCGATTACGGCGAGTCAGAGGTTGGGTAGGGGTTTTAGGGGGCTAGGCACCATCAGGGAAGATCACTGGTGCCGTTCCACCACTAAACTTCGGTCGGGCAAGGCGTAATGCGCCGAGCCTCGACGGGGCGGTCGTACGGGCACGGCGGCGGCAGAGAGCGCGCTCCGCGCCTAGCAGTTCACGACGAAGGGTGGCAGCGCGCACGGGGGAGTGGAAGGCCACGCGGCGACCTCCGGTGGCTTGGGCGGCGCCGTCCACGCTGCGCCTCTCTCTGGCGGCCGCAAAGCCGCCGCTGCCGTCGCTCACGGGTGGCGCACCTCCTCCTGCTCGTCGCCGACGCCCGCAAGCTTCCAGGTGATCGTGCGGCGCAGAGATAAGAAGGAGGGGACAGGAAGCACGACGACACCGGGGTACTGGCGAGATCGACGTCGGGCTCTGAAGAAAACGACAGTGTTCCTGAAACTGTTAAATGAACTTTCTGAACATGATAGCAACAGTGCCAGACAGGTGTTCGATGAAATGATTTGGCATGAAGAATTTTTTTTCTGGAGCTGGGACTTGGTGAGGTGACCTCTCAATGCACCCAGAGGCTGCCTGAATTTTCTCAGATTTTTAGGAAGAGAATTCAAATGAATTTCATCAAATTTGGCAAATAAGGTCCAAACTTGCAGCAAGTACAATTTGGAATATTTGAACTGGAGACCAGTGGATCTTCATGGATCCTGGTTGAGGGCTCAAGGGACTAGCTAGGGAAATTGGTTTGGAGGCAAAACTCAAAGTAGAAATGGTAGCTCCTTTGTAAACCTCCAAGAGCTAGAATAGAGGGCAGAAAATATTTTTGATAAGAATTAAAATGGAAGAAAAATTATGGGGAGGTTCAAACTGCTGGATTTGAAATATATCATGATCCAAAGATGGGAAAAGGCTTTTGGGGGAGGATTTCCACTAAGGTCATGGCAAGAGGGATTTTTGAAAGGGGGAGAAAAACACTCTAAATGCCATAGGATTATTTTAAAAGATTTTCAAAAGAAATTTCCCAAATGAAAAACAATTGGGTTTGGGTCCACATAAGAAGGAAAAACCTCCAAGACCAAAATCAAGTCTTGGGTGAATCCAAACAAAACATTTTTCATAAAAGAAAGTTTTTGAGAGGAGGAGTTCTTTAGAAGAAATTTTTAAATAACACTCCTCAAATCAAATAAAAGTTTTTGATAAAACCAAAATAAAATTTTTGGGTGTCACACATCCCACATCAACGGTGGTCGGCATCTCCTTCCATAAGGGCTTCGAACGGTGCCATCTTCAAACTGGCCTGGTAGCTATTGTTGTATGAGAACTCTGCGTAGGGCAGGTTGTCATCCCAACTAGATCCATAATCTAGAGCACAAGCTCTCAACATGTCCTCCAGAATCTGATTGACTCTCTCGGTCTGTCCATCTGTCTGCGGGTGAAAAGCTGTACTGAAATCCAGCCTGATACCCAAGGTCTGGTGCAGCTGGTGCCAAAATTTTGAAGTAAACTGTGTTCCTCTATCTGATACAATGGTCCTCGGAACTCCGTGCAGACATACGATCCTGGTCATATATATCTTGGCCAACTTCGCACTTGTATATGTGGTTTTCACTGGGATAAAGTGGGCTACTTTGGTCAAACGATCCACTACTACCCAGATAGAATCATATCCTGACCGGGTCCTGGGCAATCCCATGATAAAATCCATGCCAAGCTTATCCCACTTCCATTCGGGTATCGGCATAGGCTGCAGTAATCCTGCTGGCTTCTGGTGTTCTGCCTTCACTCTCTGACATACATCACATACGGCTACATACTCGGCAATATCCTTCTTTATACCAGTCCACCAGAAATGCTCCTTGAAATCCAAATACATCTTGGTGTTTCCGGGGTGTATCGAGTATGGTGAGTCATGAGCTTCCTGTAGTATCAACTTCCTGATCTCTGCATTATTGGGCACATATCTACGGTCCTCGAACCACAAGGTGTCATGCTCATCCTCATGAAAACCTTTGGCTTTTCCTTCGTCCATTCTCTCCTTTATCTCAGCAATCTCTTTGTCATCCTTCTGAGCTTCTCGAATCTTTCCCAACAATGTAGATTGAACTTCCATTGCTGCAACAAAACCTCTAGGAACAATCTCCAAACGTAGCTCCCTGAGATCCTCGGCTAACTCCTTTGGCATCCCTCCGCTTACGAGGGTGTTAACATAACTCTTACGGATCAAAGCGTCTGCTACGACATTGGCCTTGCCTGGATGATAGTGCAGCTTCATGTCATAATCCTTTATGAGCTCCAACCATCTCCTCTGCCTGAGATTCAGCTCCTTCTGGGTAAAAATATACTTCAAACTCTTGTGATCCGTGTATACATCGCAACGGTTTCCGATGAGAAAATGTCTCCAGGTCTTGAGTGCATGCACCACAGCTGCTAACTCCAAACCGTGTGTGGCATAATTCAATTCGTGCGGTTTAAGTTGTCGTGAGGCATACGAAACAACCCTTCCGTCTTGCATAAGTACTCCTCCAAGTCCTAAGCGAAAGGCATCGCAATACACTTGGAAATCCTTGCGTATATCTGGCAGGATCAGCACTGGGGCTGTAGTCAAACGTTTCTTCAACTCCTGGAAACTTGCTTCACATTCTTCAGTCCAATGGAACTTGGTGTCCTTCTTCAACAATGCCGTCATAGGCTTTGCAATCTGAGAAAAATTCTCAATAAATCTCTGATAGTATCCCGCGAGTCCAAGAAAACTGTGGATCTCTCCAACTGAGGTGGGTGCCAACCACTCAGTGACTGACTGAACCTTGGTGGGATCCACTGCTATACCTTCTCCTGATATAACATGTCCAAGAAATCCAACTTTCTTCAACCAAAACTCACATTTGTTGAACTTGGCATATAACTGATGTTCCCTGAGCTTCTCGAGAACTAAACGCAAATGCTCCTTGTGTTCCTCTTCATTCTTCGAGTATACCAAGATATCATCAATGAACACCACTACAAACTTATCCAAGAACTCCATGAACACCTTGTTCATCATACTCATGACATAGGCAGGGGCGTTAGTTAGTCCAAATGACATAACCGTATACTCATACAGCCCATACCTTGTGGTGAAAGCTGTCTTAGGTATATCCTTCTCCCGAATCTTCAACTGGTGATATCCCGATCGCAAGTCGATCTTCGAAAACACCTTTGCTCCTTGCAGCTGGTCAAACAAATCATTTATCATCGGCAGTGGGTACTTATTCTTGATCGTCACTTCATTCAACGCACGATAATGAACCACCATTCTTAACGATCCATCCTTCTTCTCAACCAAGAGCACTGGGGCTCCCCATGGTGATGAACTTCGTCGAATGTACCCTTTCTCCAATAACTCCTTAATCTGCTTCTTAATCTCCTCCAGATCATTAGCGGGCATCCGGTATGGTCTCTTCGATATTGGTCCGGTGCCTGGCAACAGCTCTATCAAAAACTCGATGTCTTGATCTGGTGGCATGCCTGGTAACTCCTCCGGAAATACATCCAGGTAATCCTTCACTACCGGCACTTCCTCCTGAATAACTCCCGTGAGGGAATTTACTTGGGTCCTCCTTGGCGCATGCCTGGATACATACTTGATCCTTTTTACCTCCGGGGTGGTGAGTAAAATTGACTTACTCGCGCAATCGATGTTTCCCCCATACATCGATAGCCAATCCATGGCTAGTATCACATCCAATCCTTGTGACTCCAAAATTATCAGGTCTGAGGGGAAAACATGGCTTCCAATGGTCAATGGCATCTGAAAATATCCTTGACTTGCCATATACTCCGCTCCTAGCGAACTTACTAACATAGGTGTCCTAAGTAGCTTAGTGGGCAACTTATACTTATCCACGAATCCCCTTGATATGTATGAATGCAATGCACCAGTATCAAAAAGAACGATGGCAGTAAAAGACTTAACCAAAAACTTACTGATAACTCCATCTGGCTGCTCCTCAACTTCCTCCACGTTCACGTGGTTCACTTGTCCTCTGTTGAAAGGGTTGGGCTTCTTCCCAGCGCTTCCATTGCCATTACCGTTCTTCAATTCCGGACAATCGTTGGCGTAGTGCCCAGTCTTCCCGCACTTGAAACAAGTAATGTGACTTTGATCCTTCTTGGCGGGTGTGGATGGGTTAGAGCGGTTCTGATTGCTGCCTGCTCCATTCCAATTCCCATTCTTGGGGCCATTGTTATGGGAACTTCCTCCATTGTGAGTGTGGCCTCCATGGTTATGGATAAGTCCTCCCGAGTTCGGGGTGAAACGAGGCTTCTGCCGAGCTCCAGAATTGTACTTTCCTTGTGCATACTTCCTCTTGTGGCTCTCAATCTGCTGCTGCTTCCCTTCAATCATAAGCGCCTTGTCTACCAACTCATGGTAGTTGTTAAATGTTGCCACCATCAACTGCATGCTCATCTCATCGTTCAGCCCTTCCATAAACTTCCCCTGCTGCGCGGCATCTGTGGCCACATCATTAGGGGCATAACGAGACAGCTTACTAAACTCATCTACGTACCGAGCCACAGTACGGTTTCCCTGGCGTAAGTTGCGAAACTCACGCTTCTTCATGCTCATAGCTCCAGTTGAGACATGAGCTGTGCGGAATGCTTGCTGAAACTGATCCCAAGTGATATTGGCTATAGGGAAAGTGGCTGTGTAATTCTCCCACCATGATGCTGCTGGTCCATCCAATTGGTGTGCGGCAAAACGCACCTTCTCAGCATCTGTGCATCCTGCGGTGGTCAACTCCCTTCCAATCTTGTGTAACCAGTCATTCGCAACTATGGGCTCGGTGCTACTGGAAAACACCGGCGGCTGTAACCTCAGAAAGCGGGCTAAGTTTTCAACTGGAGGTGGTGGCGGTGGGTTGTTGTTGTTGTTGTTGTTGTTATTGTTGCCTTGGTTCTGGACTAATATCTGCATCAAGGCATTCTGCTGCTGGATCAACTGGGTGATCTCCGGTGGGAAAACAAATCCGGTGTCACGTCTCGGAGGCATCTGATGGGTTTAGAGGGGAGAGATTAGAATAGAAAACAGGTCTAGTGAGAAAGCACTACCCATATGCACATGATACAAACACAATCATATCACTCAATCAATCAAGCAAGGGCATACAATCGGTCTAGAACTATCATTAAAAGTGCTCGGACTACTACTATATACATGGGAAAATACTACTAGTCATATGGTGGTCATCTAGAAATATTGATCGCTGGAAGACTCCATGATATCCGCTCCAGCTTCATCTTCATAATCATCATCACTATCGTCAAGGTCGGAGTCGGTGTCATCTATGATGATGTAGTTCTCTGGACAAGTGAAATCGTCGTCCTCTCCTCCTGGCGCGGGGTCTCCCATGAAAACTCCTAGCTTCCTTGTTAGGTCATCATTCTTCTCACGAGTATCGTCATTTCCTCCTCATATCCATCGCGTGTAGACTTGAGTTCCTCTTCTAGCTCAGTGATCCTTGTCATCGCCTTCTTCAGATCCAACATGCTTGAGCACATCTGGTTCTCCTGGCGTCGAATGTGCTGGTTTAACTCCTGGATGAAAGCTGCAATAGATCTATCCTTCCTGGTGCTGATCATCTCCCATTGCTCATCTCGGCGCCCACATTTCTGGTAGATAGTGTCCTTCAGCTTCTGTTTGTAGACTTCTCCAATAGGTGCCATAGCAATATGGGCTGCCATGCTCTTGCCTAGGCTCCAGGTGGGTGCATCAAAGGAAAACTCTATTGGCTCAATGACTGGCGTGAATGTCCTTCCTGGAACTTGAACTCGAATCATCCAGTGCTCCTCTTCTGGTAAAGTGGCGTTGTAGGTCCCGGTGAAGCTTGGTATTCCAATATTCAGGTATCTAGTGACTTCCTTCAAGTGTCGTCCAAAAGGTGTGTCTTCATCCAGTTGTGCAAACTTGTTCCTTGAGTCCGCCATCCTAAAGAGTAGAAAATGGAGAGGAGTCAGAAATGGGTAGAGAAGAGTGACCTATGGCTTTTCTTAGTGGTCGTGTCCTACATTCAACGTGTGCTCTGATACCATCTTGTAGCGACCCGAACTCATACGGTCAAGTCTCTGTGCTTCAGTGTTATCCCTGGATCGGTAATGCTGACACACACAGTACTCGAATGATTTATAACAGAGTAGCAATCACACACTTATTACATCGAATGTCTCAAAAGAGAACTTATTACAATAAATATGGCTTAAGGCCATCTAACACGATAACAGCGGAAGGCTTGGAAGATAAAGTGAGTCCATCAACTCCAACGGCATAGTTGAGTGCATGACAACGACCTATCGCACCTTTCCTCGTCGTCTGAAAAGTCTGCAACATAATACGTTGCAGCCCGAAAACGGGTCAGCACATGGAATATGCTGGCAATATAAAACAGTAGAGCAATGAACAGATAAAGGCTATCACTACATGCATATATGGCTGGTGGAGGCTCTATGGTTATATGATTTTTGCGAAAAGCCAAATTTTCCCTACAATAAAGGAATAAATTTTATTTAACTATCATGGTAGTTGAAACATCATTGAGAAGGTTCCTCCAACTCAATCCCAATTAAAGTAATCATTAACCCAACAATTAATTTAGAGTGATGAGATGCAATAGGATAATCCAAGTACTAGATACTCAAGATGTCCATAACCGAGGACACGGCTAACCATGATTAGATTGTACACTCTGCAGAGGTTTGCGCACTTTTCCCCACAAGACTCGATCTCCTCCGTTGGATTTCTCGCACTACATGGTGTTTGAGAAACGGATGACCGAGACACAGTCTTTCAGAAGTATTAACTCTTTACTCCGGGTGGACAGTTACACCTACTTTCCCTCTACATCTGCTAGCCCACCACTGAAAGATGTCACACAGCATACTCAACTATGCCAGAGCCCATAATGGCTTATGGCTGCACACGGAAGTTTCTAGCATGAAATATCTCACGATCCCTTTGAGCCTGGGTGGCGGACCGTAGGAGGATCACACGGTATATCCCCGGGATCTCCTAGGACAACACCGGTATATCTCCAGGTGCCCAAAACAAGCAATCCACCCAGATGTGTATTAAAGTTGCCACCTTAAGTTGAACCAGTAATTAACAATCTCACACCTGTCATGGATTCACTCACCCAAACCACGTCTACGAGCATAGCATGGCAATATAAGCATAACGTAGAAGTAACTCCCAAGGGTTTGATAATAAAACAGGGCAATAGGTTCTACCTCATCAACTACTTCCCAAACCCACAAGTTAATCACATCCTAATCATGCAGTGTTTGAGGATTGTAACTAATGCATAAAAACTGGGTATGAAAAGAGTATGATCAATGTGTTACTTGCCTTGCTGACGATCCGCAAAACCTAGAGACTCGTAGTAGCACGCTTCGCACTCCGGGAATTCTATCGCAAACAAACAATAGCATACATAAGCAATCAAGCAAACATGCACGGGTAAAACCCAAATAAGAAGATCCAACCAGAAAGTTCAACTTAAGAATTCCGGTTTGCAAAAAAATCAAATCAAACGGAGCAACGAAACTCAAACTGCGAAAGAAACAAGATCCGATTACTAATCTAGACTAAAGTCAAATTTTACAGTACCAAAATCTTGTTCAAGTTGGTTAAACAGAAAGAGGGCTTCGAGACGAAGATCTAGGCGCTTGAATCACCTGATTTAGATAAACGAGCGAAAAGATAAACTAAAACGAAAATCGGGTCAGAAATCGCGATCGAAAATAATCGCGAAAAAACCTTGGAAAAAGAAAAACTGACGAACAGGCTAACGAACGAACGTTCGCTGTCTGTGACTAACGGGTGAACGGCGTTCGTTAAAACGAACGTACGGACGAACGTCCGCGAAGTAACTAAACCGCAAAAAATGAACCGATCTATTAAGAAAAATAGATCTAGGGTTTTCGAAAATAAACCGAACGGTTTAAAAAAAACGGCGGCTACCTTGGCGTACGTGACGGCGGCGGCGGCAACTCCGGCAGCGGCGTCGGCTGGCTAGGGTTAGGGTTGGCGCGGCGCGGGCTGGGCCTCGGGGTCGCGGCTCGGGCGGCTTATAGGAGGCCGGCCTAGAGAGTCCCGGCCGGGTACGGCCCGGAGTCGGTTCACTTAAAAAAAGTCCTGGCGCAGAAAAACAAAGAAAATAAATGCTAAACGGACTCCAAAAATCTCGAAATAAAATTTCCCCGTCCTCTAAAAATATGTCGGACAAAGTGAACATTTATTTGAGCCTATAATGCAATTTTGAAAAACACGTATTTTTCCTAATTCAAATAAAATTGCAATAAAATCCGAATAAAATCAAATATTTGATTTTAATATTTTCTCTCCAATATTTCGTTTATTTTGCTGAAGTCATATTTTCTCCTCTGATATATTTTGATATGAAATATTTTCGAAGAGAAAAGTAAATTAAAACCAAAGTGATGCTTGTTTCAATATTTGATAAAATTCAAATATGAAAATCGTGATATCCCCAACTCTCTCCGTGGGTCCATGAGTTGCTTAGAATTTCGAGGATCGCAAACGAAAATGAAGTAAAATATGTTATGCATAAATGATCTATGTATAACATTCCAAATTAAAAATTTGGGATGTTATACCAGCCTAACTGTACCCATGCATCAAGTGATGCACCTAACCAGCTCTTTATGAAGCTAGACCACTTGGAGAAATGCATTAGAACATAACACGCTAACATAAATAGTAAGAGGGAAACAAACCATCTGAAGAGAGCACTCAAGATGTCGTACTGCAAAAGACTAGGCCTTCTTTGGTTCATAGAATAAGAAAGTCGTAGGAATAGAAAAGTAATAGGAAATGAGATGACATGTATCTCAGTTCCTATAGGAAAGAGATGTCTGTTGGTTCATAGGATAGGAATTTTTTCTTTGAAATGTGAAGGATAGGAACCAATCGAACATAGGAATAGGAATTAATTCCAACAAACCAAAGTGCTGTATTGAAAATTTTCCTTTCGAAATCCTATCTGCTACTTATCCTTTAGAAATGTGAGGACGACCAAGCTAATTACTCTCGCTTCGATAAAAATAGATCAGACCCCACGTTGCTCACTTGAGCGACACGTGTGGTGACATGCTCATCCGCTGTCGGCTCCGTCTACCCTCCCCACTTTGCCATTGTCGGAGGAGCCTACCGACCAAAGGCCACGCGGCAAATGGTGGCAGCTGCGCTTTTCTTGGTGGTGGTGGCTGGTGCAATGCGTTGGACGGCGGCGGGACCGCTGATGCGACGTTGCTTGGAGGACGACGGGCTTTCGGTGCTCTGTCGCGCGGTGCCACTCGACGCAAGTGCAGGAGTCTCACAATAGTGGGGATCGACAACGCGTCTCCCACTGGCGTCCGAGTTGCACATGCATGGCTGGGCTCGATCCGGAAGGCGTGCCGGCTTCGGTGGAAGGTGGCTCCGTCCCGGGCGGCTAGATCTGGTTGGTTCTCTGCCAAGATCTCCTGCTATCTACTAGGAGGTGGACCTCAGTGGCGTGGTACTGGCCTTCTACGCGGGTGGTGGCCGGCCGGCGGCACTATGGTCTACTGCTTGGTGGTGACGATCCACATCCGATCGGCCAGGTGGGGTTGACTACAAATTGTGTTGCAGCGACGTCCTATGGCTCCACGACGGTGGTGGTCACAAGAAGATATTCGGGAGTGTTCATCTCTCAACATCCAGTGGTTGACTTCGGCAGTGAGATGCAAATTATTGACGGCTGCTTGATGTAAAGGGAAGGTTTTACAATGATGCGGCTAGAACTGTGTCGGTATTTCCCCAAAGAGGAAGGGATGATGCAGTATAGCTACGGTAGGTATTTCCCTAAGTTATGAAACCAAGTTATCAATCCAGTAGGAGAACCAAGCAACACTATGTAAACGGTACCTGCGCACAAAGAACAAATCCTCGTAACCCAACGCGTAAGAGGGGTTTTCAATCCCTCCTCGGTAAAAAGATAGATAAATTTGTATGAGTTCGGATAAATAGATCTCGATAAAACGTGGAATAAAATAAATAAAGAAAAGGTGCATCAAGGTATTTTTGGGTTTTTGGAATAATAGATTTGAAAAAAATGCAATGGAAAATAGATCTTGAAAGTAATATAATAAAAGATAGACCCGGGGGCGTAGATTTCACTAGTGGCTTCTGTCAAGAAAATGGCATACGGTGGGTAAAAAAATTACTGTCGGGCAATTGACAGAAAATCGAATAATTATGACGATATCCAAGGCAATGATCAATATATAGGCATCACGTCCAAGATTAGTCGATCGACTCCTGCCTGCATCTACTACTATTACTCCACACATCAACCGCTATCCAACATGCATCTAGTGTATTAAGTTCATGGAGAAATGGAGTAATGCAATAAGAACGACGACATGATGTAGACAAGATCTATTCATGTAGGAATAGACCCCATCTTGTTATCCTTAATAGCAGCGATACATGTGTGCCTCGTTGCCCCTTCTATCACTGGGAGAGGACACCGCAAGATCGAACCCATCACAAAGCACCTCTTCACATGGCAAGAAAAATCGATCTAGTTGGCCTAACTAAACCAAAGATTCAAAGAAGAAATACGAGGCTATAAATAATCATGCATATAAGGGATCAAAGAAACTCAAATAATATTCATGGATATAGATCTGATCATAAACTCAAAGTTCATTGGATCCCAACAAACACACCGCAAAAAGAGTTACATCAAATAGATCTCCAAGAGACCATTGTATTGAGAATCAAAAAAGAGAGAGTAAGCCATCCAGCTACTGCCTACGGACCCTTAGGCCTATGGTGGACTACTCACGCATCATCAGAGAGGCACCAATGAGGATGATGAACCTCTCCGTGATGGTGTTAGATTGGATCTCGTGGTTCTGGAACTTGCGGCGGCTGGAATTTATTTTCGTCGACTCCTCTAGGGTTTCTGGAATATTTGGGAATTTATAGGGCGAAAAGGCGGTGCAGGAGACCCCTGTGGGCCCCACAACCCACCAGGGCGCGCCTGGGCCTCCTGGCGCGCCCTGGTGTATTGTGGTCCCCACTGGACTCCTTCCAGGTGCTTTCTTGGCCCCAAAGGTGTCTTCTGGTCCAAAAAAATCTCCAAAAAGTTTCATTGCGTTTGGACTCCATTTGGTACTCATATTATGCGAAGTAAAAACAAGCAAAAAAATAGCAACTAGCATTGGGCACTATGTCAATAGGTTAGTCCCAAAA
This sequence comes from Aegilops tauschii subsp. strangulata, assembly GCF_002575655.3. NCBI lineage: Eukaryota > Viridiplantae > Streptophyta > Magnoliopsida > Poales > Poaceae > Aegilops > Aegilops tauschii. The sequence goes on along the minus strand of NC_053038.3, from coordinate 493,986,617 downwards.
AAGGATATAAAGTTGCTATAAAATGATTGTAAAACATCCAAGAATGATAATATAACATCATGAAACAATTACAAATTATAGATACGTTGGAGATGTATCAACATCCCCAAGTGTTGGGGATATGACTATTGAGTATAAACCGGCCAAGAGGGGCCGGGTTATGCTCATAATGCTTTATCCTTATTTGAAGCCCATGAAGACATGGAAGATGGTGCTTTACGAAGGAGTTTGAATAGTAAGGCTCAAGGCCCAAGGGCGGATTAGGGCCCAAAGACATAAACCGCCATAAGACGTATAACTTGTATTGTAAAGATAGGAAAGAGTAGGGACCGAGCCGGACACGTTTATGAGCCGGCCGGGAATCTGTAGACCGCCGGGTGTCAACCTGTGTATATAAAGGGACGACCCGGCGGCGGTTTAGGGACAAGAAACAACAACTCGAGAGCCAGGCAAAGCGTATTCGCTCCCTGGTCATCGAAACCCTAGCAATACCACCTCAAACTGGATTAGGCCTTTACCTTCACCGCAAGGGGCCGAACCAGTATAAACTCCCCGTGTCCTTTATCCTGTTTAACCCCTTTAAGCTAACCTCATCGTAATGGCTCCACAACTAAGTCCTTCCGTGAGGACATCGGCCGTGACAAAACCACGACAGTTGGCGCCCACCATGGGGCCCACGCACGATGGTTTCGAGTTCTTAAAGGGCAGCTTCCAAGGGATCAAAGGATACGCCGTGGGCCGGATGACCAAGAGTCATCGCGGCAAGCTCTACATCGATGACGTAGGCTGGGGTCCCGAGGCCGGCTCAATTGAGTACGGGTACCGGGTCCCCTTTGGTGGGATTCACGTCTTCATCGGCAAGATCGGTGAACCGGGCCCTGAGCCGGACATCTGCACCGACATCGTCGAGATGGCTCAGCGTGCGAGACCCGCCCGGGTTCAGCCTGCTATGAAGCGTGCCTTCGTGGGATTCATCCATGGAGCGGCACCTGAGGATGAAGCGGGATCTGGTGATGAGACAGTCGTTTATTGTGATGACGAGTCATCCACTGGTGAGACTGAGTCGTTGTATCAGCTGCAAGACGGCCGGCTTGGGGGCTGTTCTGATAGCGACAGTATTCCGGACCCCTTTGAGCCGCCGAACCGGGTTGCGATCTTCATGGCCGGTACACAACCGGTACAACACTCATCAACTGGAGCAGCAATGGTGTCCGGATCAGCAGCGGCCACGGCTGCCGGGGCAGGAGGCCCTGTGCGCCCGCCGGCTCAGGTTGTAACCGATCTGTTGGATAAGCTAACTGCGTTGTTGACAACCGTGGTTAACCCGGCAGATCAGGATCAGCATAATGCGGCAATTGCCATGTTACGGGATGAGATAACACATGCTAAGGAGGAGCTGAACGCGGAAAACACTAGGATGGCCGCAGAGCGGGCCGCTTTGGATGTTCAGGCGCAGCGGATTCAATCAGAGTCTTTCCGGCTTATGCTAGATCAGAACGCTTTGAATGACGTCATGAGGAGGAGGCATCAGAGTCGTCTGCCATCGGTTTATGAGGCGAGGAATCTCTTCAACACGCCAGGAGCAGGAACCAGTAACCCGCCAGCAGTAAACCAGGTTGAAGCGCCTGGGACGGGAGCACCGGTTCAACCGCGCACCATGGACCCACCTCGCCAGGACAATATCCCACCGCAATACGTGCCGACGCCGCCGGGTCATTATTCGAACCCCTTGGATAACATGGTTGCTGCCGCTTCACGACTGGCGGCTCTCCCAGTTGAAGGCGAATCCCCAGTAGCGGTTGAGATGCGGAGGGCTAGAGAGCTTCTTCAGACAGCTTTGGTTCAGCAGCAGGCTTACTCTTACAGCCGCGAGAGGATTCATTCCACTCCCCGCCCTAGCCGGAGTTACAGCAGGCATATCGATGAGCCGGCTGTGTCAAGCAGCGAGCGGAACCGTAACCCGGCTCGTGGGCATAACCCGAAGGACGGTGCTGATGCTCAGAACGTAGTGGATCAAGGAAGGGCACGTCGCGAAGCCGAGTTAGCAGCACAATATGCAGCCCGTCAACTTACTCAAGTTCGGTGGAGCCAGGTGTAACTTTCAGGACTTTGGGTGTACCGTGTCTAGCTCCAGCCCTACGTAATGTACGATTGCTCAAAGATTTCAAAGGTCCCCGCAAGGTGCCCAACTACACTGCCGAGTTATCCCCCGAAGCGTGGATTGAGAGTTATGAGATGGCAATGGAGATGCCGGACGTTGACGATGCTGCGTGTTACCTCTTGAGCACCGCGTTGGTTTTCCCTTGAAGAGGAAAAGGTGAGGCAGTAAAGTAGCGTAAGTATTTCCCTCGGTTTTTGAGAACCAAGGTATCAATCCAGTAGGAGGCCACGCACGAGTCCCTCGCACCTACACAAACAAATAAATCCTCGCAACCAACGCAATAAAGGGGTTGTCAATCCCTTCAGGGTCACTTACGAGAATGAGATCTGATAGATATGATAAGATAATATTTTTGGTATTTTTATAATAAAGATGCAAAGTAAAATAAACGGAAATAGAAATAGCAAAGTGTTCGAAGATTAATATGATGGAGAATAGACCCCGGGGCCATAGGTTTCACTAGTGGCTTCTCTCAAGAGCATAAATATTATGGTGGGTGAACAAATTACTGTTGAGCAATTGATAGAATTGAGCATAGTTATGAGAATATCTAGGTACGATCATGTATATAGGCATCACGTCCGCGACAAGTAGACCGACTCCTGCCTGCATCTACTACTATTACTCCACACATCGACCGCTATCCAGCATGCATCTACAGTATTAAGTTCATGAAGAACAGAGTAACACATTAAGAAAGATGACATGATGTAGAGGGATAAACTCATGCAATATGATATAAACCCCATCTTTTTATCCTCAATGGCAACAATACAATACGTGCCTTGCTGCCCCTACTGTCACAGGGAAAGGACACCGCAAGATTGAACCCAAAGCTAAGCACTTCTCCTATTGCAAGAAAGATCAATCTAGTAGGCTAAACCAAACTGAGAATTCGAAGAGACTTGCAAAGATAACCAATCATACATAAAATAATTCAGAGGAGATTCAAATATTGTTCAGAGATAATCTTGATCATAAACCCACAATTCATCGGTCTCAACAAACACACCGCAAAAGAAGATTACATCGAATAGATCTCCACAAGAGAGGGGGAGAACATTGTATTGAGATCCAAAAAGAGAGAAGAAGCCATCTGGCTAATAACTATGGACCCGAAGGTCTGAGGTAAACTACTCACACTTCATCGGAGAGGCCTTGGGGATGATGTAGAGGCCCTACATGATCGATGCCCCCTCCGGCAGAGCTCCGGAAAAGGCCCCAAGATGGGATCTCACGGGTACAGAAAGTTGCGGCAGTGGAATTATGTTTTTGGCTCCGTATCTGATAGTTTGGGGGTACGTGGGTATTTGTAGGAGGAAGAACTACGTCGGTGGAGCAACATGGGGCCCACGAGGGTGGAGGGCGCGCCCAGGGGGGTAGGCGCGCCCCCTACCTCGTGCCCTCCTGGTTGATGTCTTGACGTAGGGTCCAAGTCCTCTGGATCACGTTCGTTCCGAAAATCACGTTCCCAAAGGTTTCATTCCGTTTGGACTTCGTTTGATATTCTTTTTCTGCGAAACTCTGAAATAGGCAAAAAACAACAATTTTGGGTTGGGCCTCCGGTTAGTAGGTTAGTCCCAAAAGTAATATAAAAGTGTATAATAAATCCCAATAATGTCCAAAACAGAATATAATATAGCATGAAGCAATCAAAAATTATAGATACGTTGGAGACGTATCACTGCGTGCGCTAAGTACTTTACCATGATGTTGGAAGGGACGGTACGTACGTGGTTGAAGGGATTGCCAGCCAACTCCATTGGGTCATGGGCTGAGTTAAAATCCTGGTTTATCCAGAGCTTTAAGGATACATGCAAGCAGCCCATGCCAATTGTGGATTTGGCCGCCTGTGTCCAAGAAGAAGGAGAATCGACAATGCATTGGGTGCGCCGGGTCTCGACCATCCTGCACTCGTCGGATCACATCAATGCAGATTCAGCAGTCTTAACATTGGAAAACAATTACCGATTTATGCCCCTGAAGCAGAAGTTAGGGCGGCTCAAACGTCACTGCAATGACATGGGAACACTTATGGCGGCTTTGGTGAAGTACGCTGACTCTGATGGTACCAAGGACCCCGAGTCTGATGATGAAAAGCCAGGAAAGGGAAAGAAGAGCGGCAGCACCAGAGGACAGCAGCATAATCCGGGAGGTCATGGAAACAACGGTAAGCGCAAGGCTGACAATAGTTTGGACTTCGTGGCTAACACCAATACGTAGAATAATGGTCAGCGTCGTAAGGGTAAACCGCCCCCGCAGACCGGAGTGTCAGGTGTCAATCTTGAGTACCTGTTAAACCAGCCCTGCCCAAGACATGGAACACGAGAGAGACCATCTAGTCACCTCTTGAAGGATTGCTTCATTATGAAGGAGTACAAAAATTCCAATTTATTTCAAGGCAACCATGGACCGGGCGGCGGTTCGGGATCTGGCTCCCACGGACCGGGTTATGGCGGTGGCGGTTCAAGTTCTGGATTCCAGGGCAATCAGGGCAACCAAGGCAGTCAGGATGGTTATAATCAGCAGAATAACCAGGGGAGTCAACAGCAGCAACAGTCGCGTTATCAGAGCAACCCGAAGCAGTTGAATAGTGGACAGTATCATGTTTTCACCACTAGCCTATGCAAGCGCGACCAGAAGCTTCATAAGAGGGCGGTGAATTCTGTTGAACCGGCAGTTCCCGATTATTTGCGCTGATCTGAGCAGCCCATCGTGTGGAGTCGAGAAGATCACCCGCCCCGGGTTGATAATCCGGGTCACCTGGCGTTGGTAGTGGCACCAGAGGTTGGAGGGTATAAGTTCACCAAGGTACTCATGGACGGAGGGAGCAGCATTAATATTCTTTATTATGAGACGTTCTGTCGCATGGGGTTGACAGATAAGAATCTTAAACCGTCAAATACTGTTTTTCATGGTGTGGTGCCTGGTAAGTCGGCATACCCAGTTGGGAAGATAGCTCTGGAAGTTGCTTTTGGAGATGAACATGACTCCCTATCAGAGACTTTGACCTTTGAGGTAGTAAAAATCAGGAGCCCTTATCATGCCCTGTTCGGCCGGCCGGCTTATGCCAAGTTCATGGCCAGGCCCTGTTATGTTTATCTACAACTCAAGATGCCGGGTCACAAGGGGACCATTACAGTACACGGGAGCCGAAAGATAGCCTTGGAGTGTGAAGAGGGTGATGCAGCTTATGCTGAGTCGGTTTGTGCAACGGAGGAGTTAAAGTTCTATAAGGACAATGTTGATCCGGCGGATATGACTTCTTTGAAAAAGCCGACTACGGATCATGATCCGGCGCTGAAGTTTAAATTGGCTGATGAGACTAAGCTAGTTGATTTCGTTCCTGGCGATTCATCCAAGCAGTTCAGCATCAGTGCTAACCTGGATCCGAAATAGGAAAGCGCGCTCATCGAGTTCATTCATGAGAACCGGGACATCTTTGCATGGAAACCTTCTGATATGCCAGGTGTACCGAGGGAACTCGCTGAGCACACTCTAAAAGGTCAGGCAGTTTCTCCGCCGCTTCAATGAAGAACGGCACAAGGCTATTGGTGAGGAGGTAGCCCGGCTCTTGGCAGCAGGGTTCATTGTGGAGGTTTTTCACCCTGAGTGGTTAGCTAACCCGGTGCTGGTGCTTAAGAAGAATGGCACTTGGTGTATGTGCGTGGACTACACAGATTTAAACAAGGCTTGTCCGGCTGATCCTTTTGCTCTCCCTCGTATTGATCAAATTATTGATGCTACGGCGGGTTGTGAGCGTTTGAGTTTTTTGGATGCTTATTCGGGTTATCATCAGATTAAGATGGCAGTTAAGGACCAGGAGAAGACATCTTTCATAACTCTCTTTGGAGCCTTCTGCTATGTGTCTATGCCCTTTGGGCTCAAGAGTGCTCAGGCAACTTACCAGAAGTGTGTGCCAAATTGCCTTCACAATTAGATTGGGCGTAATGTTCATGCTTATGTGGATGGCATTGTGGTGAAATCCAGGAAAAAGGAGACTTTAATTGATGATCTAAAGGAGACGTTTGACAATCTCCGGGTTTATAAGATGATGCTTAACCCAGCCAAGTGTGTCTTTGGTGTACCGGCCGGCAAACTCTTGGGCTTCTTGGTGTCTAACAGGGGCATCGAGGCTAATCCGGAGAAGATCAAAGCTATTACTTCTCTAGCTAAACCAAAATGTGTCAATGACGTCCAACGCTTGGCGGGTCGTATCGCAGCTTTGAGCCGGTTTATAAGTCGCCTCGGAGAAAAGGCCATCCCTTTGTATCAGATGATGAAGAAAATGGATGATTTCGTTTGGAGTGATGCTGCCAACGAGGCGTTCGAGGACTTGAAGAAGCAACTGGCTGAACCGCCCGTTCTTGCTGCTCCTATTGATAAAGAGCCATTGCTATTATATGTGGCTGCTAACGCCCGGGCTGTCAGCGTAGCAATTGTGGTGGAACGGAAGGAGGCAGGCAAGGAGTACCCGGTTCAGCGGCCGGTTTACTACATCAGTGAGGTACTTATTGAGTCCAAGCAGAGATATCCGCACTGGCAGAAGCTTGTGTATGGGGTTTTTATGGCAAGCCGGAAGCTTAAGCAATATTTCCAGGGTCATCCCATCACTGTGGTTAGCTCTGCTCCTTTGGGAAATATCATCCAGAACAGGGAGGCAACTGGCCGGGTTGCTAAGTGGGCCATTGAGCTTGGCCCACACGATTTAAAGTATGTGCCTCGTACGGCTGTCAAGTCCCAAGCACTTGTGGATTTCATCAATGACTGGACGGAGTTGCAGGCACCAGAGGAAAAGCCGGATGACACATATTGGACTATTCACTTTGATGGGTCCAGGCAATTGGAAGGCTCGGGGGCTGGAGTCGTGTTAGCTTCCCCTCGAGGTGATAAATTTTGTTATGTTCTCCGTTTGATGTTCCCTTGCACTAACAATGCAGCTGCATATGAAGCCTTACTACATGGTCTTCGGATGGCTAAGGAGATGAACTAAGCCGGGTATGGTGCTTTGGTGACTCAGACTTGGTGGCTCAGCAAGTTTCTGGTACTTGGGATTCTAAGGATCCCCTCATGGCGGCTTATCGGCAAGAGGTGGATGTCATTGCTGGTCATTTCAAGGGTTATCAAGTTGAGCACATTGATCGGAGAAAGAATAAAGCGGCTGATGCTTTAAGTCGGCTGGGTTCTCAACGTAAACCGGTGTCGCCTAACGTTTTTCTTGATGTTTTGCATAACCCGTCGGTCAAGTTACCTACGGAGGAAGATTTGGCTATTCCGGATCCAGAAGCTCAGTTGGTGGCAGCTCTTCATGCTATTCCGGATTGGACAGTCCCTTATTTGACTTATATGACCCGGGGCGAGTTACCTGAGGATGAAACCTTAGCCAGGCAGATAACCCGGCGGTCTAAGTCAATGACAATAGTCAATGGCGAGTTACACCATTGCAGTGTAACTGGGGCTTTTCAAAGATGTGTCTCTCTAGAGGAGGGCCGTGAGCTTCTTCGTGAGATTCATGAAGGGGATTGTGGTCATCACGCCGGATCAAAATCTCTTGTGGGTAAGGCTTTCCGTCATGGTTTTTATTGGCTGACGGCTCATGCTGATGCAGAGGACCTGGTCAGTAAGTGTGACGGTTGTCAAAAGTTTTCTCGGCGCGCCCATGTGCCGGCTCAAGAATTGAGGATGATTCCAATTACTTGGCCGTTTGCAGTCTGGGGGCTTGACATGGTTGGGCCTTTTAAGAGGTCCAAGGACAAGAAGACCCACCTCCTGGTGGTGGTTGATAAGTTTACTAAATGGGTAGAGGCAGAGCCAGAGAGTAAGTGCGATGCAGCAACGGCTGTTCAATTCATGAAGAAGGCGATCTTCCGCTTTGGCTTTCCACACAACATTATAACAGACAATGGCACTAACCTCTCCAAGGGTGCTATGAAGGACTTTTGTCAGCGTGGGCACATCCGGCTTGACATGTCATCAGTGGCTCACCCCCAATCTAATGGTCAAGCTGAGAGAGCCAATCAAGAGATCCTGAGAGGCAACAAGCCCCGGCTTATGGTTCCCCTGCAGAGGACGCCGGGTTATTGGGTGGAGGAGTTACCTTCCTTGCTATGGAGCATTAATACCACCCCCAACATGTCTACGGGTTATACGCCTTTCTTCATGGTTTACGGAGCAGAGGCGGTCCTTCCTAGTGACATCCGTCATGACTCGCCCCGTGTGGCGTCCAATGTTGAAGCCGACAATGAAAAAGCACGTCAGGAAGCACTTGACCTGTTAGATGAGGAGCGTGATATCGCATCGGCTCGTTCGGCGATTTACCAGCAGGATCTGCACCATTACCATAGCCGCCGAGTTAAAACCAGAACTTTTCAAGAAGGCGATTTGGTGCTCCGGCTCATCCAGGATCAGACTGACATGCACAAGTTACCCCCACCTTGGGAAGGACCCTTTGTGGTCAGCAAGAATCTGAACAACGGGTCGTACTACCTTATCGATGTTCGGGAGCACAAAGACTCACGCAAATCGGAGGAGGAGACCAATCGGCCGTGGAATATTGCTCATCTCCGGCCTTACTACACCTGAGCCATACGCTCTCCCTATGAACATATTCTAGACAATGTATATATTATGATTAATATGATAAATCGGCATCCCTGCTAAAGCAGGGCCTCTATCGTTTCTCTTCATGAATTTTTGGTTACTTGGGGGCTTCCGGTTTATGCGTGAAGTTATAATTCCCTTTGAACCGGCTTATAAGCCAGATTGAAAAAAAAACTGGGGGCTATCCACCCGGGTTAAAGGGACTAAGGAGAGTCTGTTGTCAAAACGACAGCTCAAACATAGGTGCCCCTTGAGCGCAGCTCACAATATTACTTGGGGGCGCTTTTATTCTAAAGAACATATGTTGCTATAACCCTTGTGATAGGCTTAAAAGCCAGGCTTGAAAGCCAGGTGTATTCACCTAAAACCCCGGGTTATCCTGCGTGTATGCCAGATGTTTCTCCATCAGGTAATCCTGATTGATCCGGTGAACTCTTAACAGTCAATCTTTTCAACAAGACCCTGAACTTGTTAAGGTTAAAACACCGGTTTATCATGAGAGAACACGGTTTACGGATAGCAAGGAGAAGCTCAGGCTGATAAAAGCCGCCTTCCTTGAAACTTGGATAAATCGGCCTGTGATGCATGATGCTACTATGGCCCCGCGTACTCCAGATAAGTCTATCTTTAAATAAGAACTGAACTTATCTGGGTTAAAATGTCGATTGGGTAATGTGAGTGCCGGCTCACAGAAAGCGCGTACCTTCCAGTGGCTAATGCTAGTTTCATTGAAGAAGATATTTTGGCTTGGCGGCCTATGAAAGCCTTGGATTTTTCTTTTGATTTGATTCTAACGTCTTTTTGTGATTTTTTTCTCTTATGACATCGTAGTACATGGTTGCAAATCAACCAGGCTTATAAAGCCTCATGAGTCATATATGACATCAATATCCGGTGTTTATTAACCCAGCCTGGTTTTTGACTATAAGTCGCCAATATGAGATAACATAATATCCGGTGTTTATTAACCCGGCCCTAGCTTTCTTCATAAGCCGGTAACATATGGTAACTTACCAATATTTAAATTTGGGTTTTCACCCTTATCACATTGGCTTGGTAAACCGGCCGGGCAAGCACATATCACAGGTATGATATATGTGTATTTTTAATAAATCTTTGGTTATAAACCAGGCTGGTTGTCTTATAAGTTTATGTTGGGTATCATAACCCGTCTAGCGGTAAACCGCCGAGACACTTTTTATCTGTTATTTGCAGGAACAGATTCAACATTGGTAATATCATAAGCATACGTGGTATATTTTAAACCCATCAGTGTCATGCAAAACAAAATATGCACGATGGCATAGCAGATCGAGAGTTTTTAACTAGCCTATTACAAGGCGTTTGATGCCCAAAAGAATGATTGTTTTCAACAAAGGCTTGCAGAAAGCAGAAGCTAATCCGGCTCCGGTTTATGACTCTTGGCTGGGCTGACTGGAAGGTTGCGGATCATCCTGCGCCGGTTCATCATCCTCGTTTCTACACAGTGGCTGGAAGTCAACGGTTGTCCAATCGATTCCAGTTAAAGCTTTGAATATAGCTTCGTCACTTATAAGGGTGGAGGGGTCAATATCAGGGGCATAAGTATGCTTACGATTGGAGGAATAAGCGTTGGAGCGTCATATGTTGGCGGATTAATCCTCTTGTTATCAGCATCATAAACCGACTGATAATGTGACAGATCGGCCTCTTCAGCCAGTTTGCTAGCCAACGGACGTATCTCCTTTGTTAAAGCCCTGAGATCATCATTATCAAAATCTGACCCGTCCTCCTTTAAGCTTGGATAACCATTTCCCACATCAGCCGGATCAAGATCAGGTACCCACGCTTTGGCCCGGGTTAGTGCTGTCAGAGCACCTGCCCTTGCAGCTGATCTCTTTAGGTCTTCAAACCGGGCAGGCATCATTGACAGCCTCTCTAAGGTGTCCTTGATCAAGGATGGGGGCGGTTTGTTATGAGAGGCAGTACAGATGATCCGCTGTGCGCTAGTATATAATTTCTCTATAAGAGTATAGGCAGCTTTTAATTTCTTCTGCATATCGGAGCCAAGATGAGTAATGCGAGATCATTGGTAAACCGGCAGTTTATGGGATAATGCATGTTTAAAGCTTATGAAGAGGTTCTTTACCAAAAACAGCAGAAGTCATGGCGTTTATTTGTCGCTTCAAACCAGTCAGCTCCTCTGTTACCGGAGCAAGAGCTGCTTCAGCATCTTCCGCCCTCTTTAGCAGAGATACTTTTTCTGTGTCTAGGCTTGCCCGCTCGTTTTTGAAGTCCTCTTTCAATTTCTCCACGACTGCTAAAGCGTTGGTCAATTCATTCTTGGCCTTGGAAGTTTCTGCTTGTTGAGACTTGACATTTTCTTGAAGGTTGGCGATTTGGGATTCCTTTTTGCTAAGATCAGCCTGCAAAAGATTCGGTTTATGAGATTGGCAGTACATATCTGAAGTCCCAAGCGCATAACAAGTTATCCACTTGGCCCTTGGGGGCTAATGCCTATTGCTTTTCTTAAAAATTTATTGCAAGTCCCAAGTTCAATACAAGTATCAATCTTGGCACTTGGGGGCTAATGCATATTTTCTCAAGATCATACTATGAATCTTTCTTCAGGCTACAAAGATGATTCAGCGAGAATATTGAGATTTACAGTCAGAAAGTCCCGGTTCATCTTAAAAAGGTAAACCGGCCCTTGGGGGCTACACAGGCAAAGTTGAAGTATTGTTATCTGACAAAGTCCCAGTTCATATTGGTATTATAAACCGGCCCTTGGGGGCTACTCGAGTTGATAGCCTAAACCGGATTAAAGGGAAGAATAATTGTGCAAAGTCAACAATATTTACCTCATATCGCTCCTTCATCATGTTCACTAAGTTGGCTTCATAGTCGCGGCTTGTATACAGGCGGTTTAAAAACCCAGAATGGATGTCTTGGGCGCTGAGATGGGCATAGCTTTCCAAATCCGCTTTCCATTTTCCCTTGTCAACAGCAGATATTTCTTCCTTGGCACTGTGCTTTGATAGGGCAATGGGGTTGTCAGGAGATGTATAGCCGAAGCCAATAACTACAACATCATCTGCTTTATCATCAACAGTTTTGACTGGGCTTGGTGGTTTATCAGTGTTTTTGTCCGGGCTTGGCGGTTTGTCAGCATGACCTATTGGATCAATTTCCATATGATCAACAAAGTCATGGTCTTGCGGTGGCGGATCATCAAGAATATCATCGGCATTTGATTCAAACTGTTCTGGAGTCTTTTCCGGGTTAGTTGCCGGGTTATCATAGCCGGTTTGTTCAACTTGGCCTTCTTGCTGGGCCTCGCCTGGGCTCTGAAAATAAGATGCCAGTAGCAGGTTAAGTACAATGGTCAATCATAAGGCATGAAGGATTAATTAAGTATGCTTACCCCGGAACAGTTTTGAGGACTGGAATTTGGGTTCCTGTTGACTCGCCAGAGGAAGAAGTTCCCTACTAATTTGAATCAGACGGATTAAGAGGTTGTCAGAAATAACCCGCCTTGGGATAACATGTGTCAGCAGTATAAGAGACCTCTGGGCGACGTTTACGAACCGGCGTATTAGGTAAGCCGGAAGAAGTTACCACCTGGCCGCTATGACGAGTTGTGCGGCGAGCTTCATGTTGTTGTTTCTTCAAAAGAAAGTTTGAATCCAAGTGAGCTAGAGGGTGAGAAAATCTTACTTTCCAACTTGCTTGACGGGTTTTCTGTGTTGGCTGAGGGTCTGAATCAGAAGAAAGAATAATTACCTCTGCATCCCCAACACGGCTAGCTTCTGCATCACCCTGATAATAATCGTTGTCAATGAGGTGTATGAAAAAGGAGCCAAGTGAATCAAGTTCTACCTCTGAATCATGATTATCATCATCGTCATCAATGTTTAAATCGGTGGACTCGGCGGTTTTCTTCTTGGCAGGCTTCTTGTTCGCCTTGGTTTTGATACGAGGTGTTTTGGCTGGTTTATCTTGCGTTTTCTTCTTCCAGAACGGATCATCACCCTGTTAAAGGTTGAAACAATTATCAGGGGGGGTTAAGAGTATGGACTAAAGCAACGAATTGGGCGATTCTTACAGGTGGCGGTTTATTTGAAGCGTAGAACGAGCTAAGTCCTGTTTTACTGCAGTCGGCCACCGGTTCATCCAGCATCTTCTTAACAGATTCAGTTATTTCAGCATAAGTTAGCTGAATATCAATATGCCATTGAGGATCTTTCACGTCCCCTGTGTAATCACACATTAAACCGGGGCGGTGACTTAAAGGTAAGATGCTCCAGGATACCCAGCAGCGGACGAAGTCAATGCCTGTTAAACCGTTGGCTACAAAGGCCCTGAGCTTTGCAAGCTGCGGTGCATATTTGGCCCGTTCCTTTGCAGTTAGCCTTTGAGGGAGTGGATGTGTGCTCGTAAGCCGGTGAGCACGGTAACCCTGCAGAGGATTCTCATCAGCTGGAGACATATCTCGGCAATAGAACCAAGTCTGATTCCAGTCTTTGGGGTGACTATGATGTTTGGCGTGAGGAAAGCTGGCATCCTTCCTTTTCTGAATTGAAACCCCGCCAAGTTCAGTATTGGGCCCATCTGTAAATTCAGTACGGCGGTTTAAATATAAGAAGTCTCTGAACAGTTCAACAGTGGTTTTTCTTGTAGATAGGCCTCGCAAAACACTTGAAAATTGCAAATATTGGATACGGAGTTAGGTCCAATATCTTGAGGGCGGAGTTGGAAGCTAGCAAGCACATTACGGAATTTTTTTGATCCGGGAGGGCTAAAACCTCGACCCAGATGATCAACGAATATAATTACTTCTCCATCCTTGGGTTCAGGAGGATTTCTGGACCAGGGGCTCTCGAGTGGATGACTTCCTTTTTTGCTAAAGCGCCAGTTGCGACGCACCCATTCAGTTGTTCTTCAGTAACCCGGGAGGGAACCCAATTACAAGCGTAAAAAGACTTGGCCATTTATTCGTCAACCTGAAGGAAAATCTATGCCGGTTTAAGGTTCATGATTGATAAAGCATAAAGCGTCCTAAGTTAAGGGACAGGAAGTGTTAAAGCATGCATAACTGTTAAACCGGAGGTTGATGTTATCAGAAGTACAGCGATGAGCAGCTAGCGGTTTAAGAGGGGACTAATGGTACCTGGCGGATTATTGTTTTCTAAAGTTAAACCGCCTACACAGATATTGAAAGTATAGATCTGCGATGGAAAAAAGACTAAGTGATGAAAAACAAGTTTCACAGATCGACGTCACAATTGTGGATCTATTGCGTGTCAGAAAAGGAAAATATATTCATATTGAAAATGGGTGCTTAAGCAGTTCATCAGATCCAGATGGGACTTTTTCTATATAAAGAGGATGCTTTAATGATGGAAAAGGGAACTATAGCTACTACTGCACAGAAAAACATTAGATTTTGATTCACCATTTATGCTACGACGAAGAACAGGGAAGAACAGCTCTGAGTTTTGATGAACTCGCAGAAACCCTAATGGGATCTACAGGAAGAAGAAGGAGAGACTCACCAAGGTTGTTGAATGCGGAAGCGTGCGGACGAGGATCTGGTCAGATCAGGTTGATGCAGCGGCCGTCGTTGGGGAAGAGGCGAAGGTCGACGGCGGCGGTAGCGCTCGAGCACTCAGGCGATGCGAGGAGGAAGGAAGACGAAGAGGCGAGGGGGGGGGAAAGGAAAGGGACGCTAGGCCCTATTAATAAAGGCAAATGGATAAGTAGGCAAGCGCGGGAATCGAGGAGGTCCAAAACGGATCTGTAACAGGGCTGACGCCTCGATTTTCGGGGGTTCATTAAAAATAAGGAGATACAGTAAAGATTTTGGTTCTGTGTAAAATTAATGACAGGTGACGTCACGACGGGTTATCATGATCCCAGAAGATGACGTCATGGCGAGTTACAAGCATCGCGAGGATAATGAAGGAGGAGTTTTTTCTAAGTGTTGAAGATTGACATGAACAAGTTCAAATCAACCTGGGGCCTAATGTTGGGGATATGACTATTGAGTATAAACCGGCCAGGAGGGGCCGGGTTATGCTCATAATGCTTTATCCTTATTTGAAGCCCATGAAGACATGGAAGATGTCGCTTTATGAAGGAGGTTGAATAGTAAGGCTCAAGGCCCAAGGGCGTATTAGGGCCCAAAGACATAAACCGCCATAAGATGTGTAACTTGTATTCTAAAGATAGGAAAGAGTAGAGACCGAGCCGGACACGTTTATGAGCCGGCCGGGAATCTGTAGACCGCCGGGTGTCAACCTGTGTATATAAAGGGACGACCCGGCGGCGGTTTAGGGACAAGAAACAACAACTCGAGAGCCAGGCAAAGCATATTCGCTCCCTGGTCATCGAAACCCTAGCAATACCACCTCAAACTGGATTAGGCCTTTACCTTCACCGCAAGGGGCCGAACCATTATAAACTCCCCGTGTCCTTTATCCTGTTTAACCCCTTTAAGCTAACCTCATCGTAATGGCTCCACAACTAAGTCCTTCCATGAGGACATCTGCCGTGACAAAACCACGACACCAAGCTTAATTCTCGCTCGTCCTCGAGTAGGTAAATGATAAAAACAAAATTTTTGATGTGGAATGTTTCCTAACATGTTCATCACATTTTTTTTCTTTTGTAGCATGGACATTTGGACTTTTATATGGTTCAAAGCAATAGTCTTTATTTGACATGATAAGTTCAATACTCAAGCATATCAACAAGCAACCACGTCTTTCAAAATATCAACACTAAAGAAAGTTACCCCTAGCCCATCATGCTCAATCATTGATCCATTCATGAAACAAACTCGAATATTAGCTACATCCCATGCTAAGGTACGATCATAGTGCCCACTAGTTGGTTCTTTATAAGAGAAGATGGAGACTCAAACAAAAATAAAAATTGCATAAAGTAAATAGATAGGCCTGATGACCCACAAGTATAGGGGATCAATTGTAGCTCTTTTCGATAAGTAAGAGTGTCGAAGCCAACGAGGAGCAGAAGGAAATGACAAGTAGTTTTCAGTGAGGTAATGTCTGCAAGTGCTGAAACTGTAAGTAGCGAGTAGTTTGATAGCAAGATAATTTGTAACGAGCAAGTAATGATAATTGTAACAAGTATGCAGCAAGGTAGCCCAATTCTTTTGAGGCAAAGGACAGGCCAAAACGGTCTCTTATAATAAGCAAAGCTTTCTTGAGGGTACATGGGAATTTCATCTAGTCACTTTCATCATGTTGGTTTGATTTGTGTTCGCTACTTTGATAATTTGATATGTGGGTGGACCGGTGCTTAGGTGCTATTCTTACTTGAACAAACCTCCTACTTATGATTAACCCTCCCGCAAGCATCCGCAACTACGAGAAAAGTATTAAGGATAAATCCTAACCATAGCATTAAACTCTAGGATCCAATCGGTCCCTTACGGAATAGTGCATAAACTGGGGTTTAAGTTTCTGTCACTCTCGCAACCCACCATCTATTTACTACTCCACAATGCATTCCCTTAGGCCCAAATATGGTGAAGTGTCATGTAGTCGACGTTCACATGACACCACTAAGGGAATCACAACATACATACTATCAAAATATCGAACACATATCAAGTTCACATGATTACTTGCAACATGATTTATCCCGTGACCTCAAGAACAAAAGTAACTACTCACAACTCATCAACATGCTCATGATCAGAGGGGTATTAATATGCATAATGGATCTGAACATATAATCTTCCACCAAATAAACCATATAGTAATCAACTACAAGATGTAATTAACACTACTAGTCACCCCCTAGCAACAATCTATAGTTCCGGTAACAAGATTGAATACAAGAGATGAACTAGGGTTTGAGATGAGATGGTGCTGGTGAAGATGTTGATGGGGATTTCCCTCCCCAAGATGGGAGAGTCGTTGGTGATGATGATGACGGTGATTTCCCCCTCCGGGAGGGAAGTTCCCCTGGCAGAATCGCTCCACCGGAGGGCAAAAGTGCTCCTGCCCAAGTTCCGCTCGAGGCGGCGGCGCTCCGTCCGGAAAGTATTATTCTAATTTTTTCTAGGTTAAAAGCACTTATATACCAGAAGATGGGCACCGGAGGTGGGCCGAGGAGGGCACAATACACTAGGGCGCGCCAGGGGGCCTGGCGCGCCCAGGTGGGTTGTGCCCACCTGGTGGCCCCCCTCTGGTAGTTATTGGCTCCAATATTCCTTAAATATTCCATAAAAAATCTCCATGAAGTTTCAGTTCATTTGGAGTTGTGCAGAATAGGTAGCCTGACGTAGCTTTTTCAGGTCCAGATTTCCAGCTGCCAGAATTCTCCCTCTTGGTGTGTACCTTGCAAATTATGAGAGAAAAGGCATTAGAATTACTCCAAAAAGCATTATTATGGATCAAAACATTGTAAATAATAGTAGGAAAAACATGATGCAAAATGGACGTATCAACTCCCCAAGCTTAGACCTGGCTTGTCCTCAAGCGAGAACCGAAATTGAAAAACATGTCCACATGCTTTGAGAGAGAGGTGTCGATAAAAACAAAATACGGACATAGAAGCATCATGTTGTTTATTATAACAACAACAAATTTAAACATAAGACTTTAATCATAGAACTTGCATCATATACTTCCTATGAATAAGTAGCAGTTCATCACACAATCGAAGTATAAAGCAAAAACTCTATTAGAAACCAACAAACCATGTTCTCAGTCAACTTTGCAACTACAATTCATCATCTTTTCAGGAAAGGGTCACATGTCGGAGCCTTTACTCAAGTCCACATACTCAACCATCATATAGTCTTCTATGATAGCTAACACTCACCTTGTACTCATGAGCAAAATGTTTCAACCAGACACATAGAAAGATAGGGGATTATAGTTTCACCTCCCAACATGCTCACCTCAAGGGTGATGTCAACAATAATAACTCATGCTATCTATATTCCGCTAGATGTGCCTAGATCTTTCCTCACCACATGATGCTTGCCAAAGGAGAAAAATAAAAGGAATAGAAGGAAAAATTTGACTCTTTGCATAAAAGTAAATACATAAAAGTAAAGGATAGGCCCTTAGCAGAGGGAAGCAGAGGTTGCCATGCGCTTATTTGTTTGTATGCTCAATCCCTTAGTGCAAGAGAACGTCATGTTGTATTGCCCCTTAAGATGACAACCTTTATTATGCAGTCTGTCGCTTTTATTCTTTGTCATCCAAGTTCGTACAACGCTCAATTTTCTCTTACACTAAATGATCTCACATATTTAGAAGCAATTTTTATTGCCTTTTTGCACCGATGACAACTTACTTGAAGGATCTTGTTCAATCCCTAGGTAGGTATGGTGGACACTTGAAAAAGATTTGGGTTTAAGGCAAAGATAGGGGCAAGCATCACATGTTAAAGGATCTATGACAATATGACTTCTGTGTGAATATAAACATACATAAACCATTACATTGTCTTCCTTGTCCAACGTCAACAATTTTGGCATATAGTATTTTGATGAGGGCTCACAATCACAAAAGATTTCTAGGATAGTATATTTATATGTGAATCTTCCCTTCCCTTATTAATTCTTTCTTGAGTTGCATCACTGACTAATGTGTGTTTGTCAATCTCTAATAAAATTTTCTTACTTATACTTTTCCTTATGTGGTGCTATCACCTACCATAGGATTAGTATATGATCTTATTGATTTATCTTTCCTTTCTCTTTTTCTTTCTTTCTTATTTCTTTTCTTTATTTGCAACATGAAGGTAAAGAAATCAAAAACTCCAACTAAACTTTATTATATAACTTGCACATGATAAGAATGATTGATCACTAAGCAAACTCTCAAAGAAGAAAAGATCGAACTAAACTTTATTCCTCTAAGCAAAAGATTGAACTAAGATAAGTAAAGGCAAAAAGGATAGCGGGATGATACGATACCGGGGCACCTCCCCCAAGGTTGGCGGAAGCCAAGGGGAGTGCCCATACCCGATACTCAATTCTCCTTTGGTGATGTCTGTAGGCTCCTCCCGCTTCGTCTCGATCGTCGTCAGCCAAACATCTTCTTCCATGTGGTTGGAGGAGCAGGAAGACCTGATGCCTAGCTTGATAAATCTGACCAGAAACAGGAAGAAAAGAGAACATAGGATTTTCTCCGCGATACGGTGGTTAACAGGTTAGGGAAGTATATAAAGAATTTTTATCTTGCAAGGCAAGCATACATAAGAAAAACGGAGTACAGGAGGTGTCCCAGGTGGCACAATCCACCTGGGCGCGCTAGGCATGCCTGGCGCGCCTTGGTGTCTTGTGCCCACTAGGGGACGCTTCCTGGAAGTTTATTTATTCCCAAAATTCTAAATTATTCCAAAACTGTCAAAAAATATTTTTGCAGATTTTTCGGAGTCCGTTTACTTACCGTATCGCGTACCTCCTTATTTTGACGATTCTGGAGTGTTCCGGAAGGACTCTTTTATGTACTCTTCCGGTGTCAAAGTTTGGATAATATTGCTTTCAACATTAATAGGCGTACCTGAGATATAATGCTTTATTCGTTGTCCATTGACAACCTTCGGGTTAGTACCTTCAGAATTATTTATTTTGATGGCACCGGACCGGTAAACCTCCTCGACGACATATGGGCCTTCCCATATCGAGAGGAGTTTCACTGCAAAAAATATAAAGCGAGAGTTGTACAAAAGAACATATTCTCCGACTTTAAACTCACGCTTTTGGATTCTTTTGTCATGCCATCTTTTAACTTTCTCTTTGAATAACTTTGCATTTTCATATGCTTGGGTTCTCCATTCATCTAATGAGCTTATATCAAATAGCCTCTTTTCATCATCAAGTTTGAAATCATAATTGAGTTCTTTAACTGCCCAGTATGCTTTATGTTCTAACTCAAGAGGCAAATGCCAAGCTTTTCCATAAACCATTTTGTAAGGAGACATACCCATAGGATTTTTATATGCTGTTCTATAAGCCCAAAGTGCATCATCTAATTTCTTAGACCAATTCTTCCTAGACCTATTAACAGTCTTTTGCAAAATTAATTTTATTTCTCTATTGCTAAGTTCAATTTGACCACTAGACTGAGGATGATAAGGTGATGCAATTCTATGGTTAACATCGTACTTAGCAAGCATTTTACGGAAAGCACCATGAATAAAGTGTGAACCACCATCAGTCATTAAATATCTAGGGACTCCAAACCTTGGGAAAATAACTTCCTTAAGCATTTTAATAGAGGTGTTGTGATCAGCACTACTAGTTGGAATAGCTTCTACCCATTTAGTAACATAATCAACAGCAACCAAAATATGTGTATACCCGTTAGAGGAAGGAAAAGGTCCCATGTAATCAAATCCCCAAACATCAAATGGTTCAATAGCAAGTGAATAATTCATAGGCATTTCTTGACGCTTACCGATATTACCTATTCTTTGGCATTCATCACAAGATGAGACATACTTACGAGCATCTTTGAAGAGAGTAGGCCAATAAAATCCAGATTGCAATACTTTGTGAGCAGTTCTATCTCCAGCATGATGCCCTCCATATGGTTCGGAGTGACATTTCCGAAGGATTTGTCCCTGTTCATGCTCAGGTACACAACGTCTAATAATACCATCTACTCCTTCTTTATAAAGATGTGGGTCATCCCAAAACTAATGTCTTAAATCATAGAAGAATTTTTTTCTTTTGTTGGTAAGTAAAGCTAGGTGGTAAATATTTAGCAACAATGTAATTAGCATTGTCAACATACCAAGGAGTACTATTAGCAACATTTATTGCAGCTAACTGCTCATCAGGAAAACTATCGTCAATAGGAAGTGGGTCATCAAGCACATTTTCAAGCCTAGACAAGTTATCAGCTACAGGGTTCTCAGCTCCCTTTCTATCAATAATATGCAAATCAAATTCTTGTAACAAGAGAACCCAACGAATAAGTCTAGGTTTGGCATCTTTCTTTTCCATAAGATATTTAATAGCAGCATGGTCTGTGTGAACAGTTATTTTGGAATCAACAATGTAAGGTCTAAACTTATCACAAGCAAACACCACTGCTAATAATTCCTTTTCAGTAGTAGCATAATTTCTTTGAGCACTGTCTAGAGTTTTAGTAGCATAATGAATAACATTCAATTTCTTATCAACTCTTTGTCCTAGAACAGCACCAACAGCATAATCACTAGCATCACACATAATTTCAAAAGGCAAGTTCCAATCAGGTGGTTGAACAATAGGTGCAGAAATTAAAGCTTTCTTGAGTGTTTCAAAGGCTTCAAGACAATCATCATCAAAGACAAAAGGAATATCCTTTTGCAATAAATTAGTGAGAGGCCTAGAAACTTTAGAAAAGTCTTTGATAAATCTCCTATAGAAACCAGCATGGCCTAGGAAACTACGAATACCTTCGATGTCCTTGGGACATGGCATTTTCTCAATTGCATCAACCTTAGCTTGGTCCACTTCAATACCTTTTTCAGAAATTTTATGACCCAAGACAATGCCTTTATTAACCATAAAGTGGCACTTCTCCCAATTCAAGACAAGATTCGTTTGTTCACATCTCTGCAAAACTCGATCAAGATTGCTTAAACAATCATCAAAAGACTTCCCATAAACAGAGAAGTCATCCATGAAAACCTCAACGATCTTTTCACAAAAGTCAGAGAATATAGCCATCATGCATCTTTGAAAGGTAGCAGGTGCATTACATAAACCAAAAGGCATACGTCTATAAGCATAAGTTCCAAAAGGACAAGTAAAAGTAGTCTTTTCTTGATCAGGTTGAGAAACAGGTATTTGTGAAAAGCCACAATATCCATCAAGGAAGCAAAAGTGTGTGTGCTTGGATAATCTTTCAAGCATTTGATCAATAAAAGGCAAAGGGTAATGATCCTTCCTAGTTGCTTTATTTAATTTTCTTAAATCAATTACCATTCTACAGCCTGTAACAATTATTTGTGGAATAAGTTCATTCTTATCATTAGGAACAACATTTATACCTCCCTTCTTAGGGACACAATGAACATGACTTACCCATCTACTATCAGCTATGGGATATATTATACCTGCTTCTAGCAGTTTTAGTATTTCCGTTCTTACCACTTCTTTCATCTTCAGATTTAACTGACGTTGGTGATCAACAACTGGTTTAGCGTCAGGTTCCATATTAATTTTGTGCTGACATAGAGTGGGACTAATGCCCTTTAAATCATCAAGAGTATATCCAATAGCAGCTCGGTGCTTCCTTAGAACCTTTAATAATCTTTCTTCTCATGTTCTGAAAGGTTAGCACTAATAATAACAAGATATATTTTCTTTTCATCAAGATAAGCATATTTCAAAGTGTCTGGCAATTGTTTTAATTCAAACACAGGATCACCTTTAGGTGGAGCAGGGCCTCCTAGAGTTTCAATAGGGCAAATTGTGTTTAAGTAGAGGACGTTGTTCAATGAAAATATTATCTATTTCATTTCTTTCATGCATATGTAAATCAATTTCATGGTCTAGCAAGTATTGCTCTAAAGGATCAGTAGGTGGCAAAACAATAGAAGCAAGACCAATGAATTCATCCTTACTAGGCAATTCTTTTTCATGATGATTTCTACTAAACTTGGAAAAATTAAACTCATGAGACTCATTACCAAAGCTAACACCCACAGTTTGTTTCTGGCAATCTATCCTAGCATTAACTTTGTTCAAGAAAGGTCTACCAAAGATAATGGGACAAAAGCCATCTTGTGGGGAACCAAGAACAAGAAAATCAGTAGGGTATTTTACCTTCCCACACAAGACTTCAACATCTCTAACAATCCCAATTGGTGATATGGTGACTCTATTGGCGAGCTTAATTGTAACATCTATGTTTTCTAACTCAACAGGTGCTATGTCTTCCCTAATTTCTTGATATAACTTATGAGGAATGGCACTCACACTAGCACCCATGTCACATAAACCATGATAACAATGATCTCCTATTTTGACTGAAATGATAGGCAGGCCAATTACTGGTCTATTTTTACCCCTTTTTAAGGTTTGGCAATTCTAGCAGCTTCCTCACAGAAGTAGATAACATGCCCATCCACATCTTCTTCTAAGAGATCTTTAACCATAGCAATATTTGGTTCAACTCTAATTTGTTCATCTGGTTTAGGTGTTCTAACATAGCTTTTGTTGACCCAAGTTGAAACTTTAGCATGTTCCTTTATCCTAACAAGAAAAGGTGGTTTCTCAATATAAGCAGTAGGAACAACTGGATCAACATTATAAAGTATTGTTTCTTCTTTAATGGGTACTAGTTCTTTAATTTCATCTTTAATAGGTGGGTGATATTTAAGCCACTTCTCTTTAGGGAGTTCAACATGAGTAGCAAATGATTCACAAAAGGAGGCTACTATTTCAGAGTCAAGTCCATATTTAGTGCTAAACTTTTGAAAAGCATCGGTATCCATAAAAGATTTAACACAATCATACTTAAGCCTTATACCTGACTCTTTACCTTCGTCGAGTTCCCAATCTTCAGAGTTGCGTTTAATTCTTTCCAAAAGATCCCACCGGAACTCAATAGTTTTCCTCATAAAAGAACCGGCACAAGAAGTATCAAGCATGGTTTGATCATTACGAGAAAGCCGAGCATAAAAATTCTGAATAATAATTTCTCTTGAAAGCTCATGATTGGGGCATGAATATAACATTGACTTAAGCCTCCCCCAAGCTAGTGATACTTTCTCCTTCACGAGGCCAAAAATTATAAATATAATTCCGATCACGATGAACTAGATGCATAGGATAATTTTTTTGATGAAACTCCAATTTTAAACGATTCCAATTCCATGATCCAATATCATCGCATAGCCTATACCATTGCAATGCTTTTCCCTTCAAAGATAAAGGGAAAACCTTTTTCATCACCTCATCTCCGGGTAAACCTGCAAGCTTCAACAATCCACAAATTTGTTCCACATGTATCAAGTGCATATCAGGATGTTCTGTTCCATCTCCTGCATATGGATTAGCTAGCAGTTGTTCTATCATACCCGAAGGAATTTCATATTCAATATTTTCAGTAGGTGCAGTAGGTTGAGGGGCAACTAATTGTGGTTCCGGACAAGGTGAATATACCCCGAACAAAGCCCTCAAAGGATTGTTTTCCATAGTGACAAGTGACAATAAATTTCAGCACACGATATAAATGTTTCCTTACCGAATTCCACTTATCAAAGGCGCTTCACTCCCCAGCAATCGTGCCAGAAAATAGCCTTGATGACCCACAAGTATAGGGGATAAATTTTAGCTCTTTTCGATAAGTAAGAGTGTCGAACCCAACGAGGAGCAGAAGGAAATGACAAGTAGTTTTCAGTGAGGTAATGTTTGCAAGTGCTGAAACTGTAAGTAGCGAGTAGTTTGATAGCAAGATAATTTGTAATGAGCAAGTAACGATAATTGTAACAAGTATGCAGCAAGGTAGCCCAATTCTTTTGAGGCAATGGACATGCCAAAACGTTCTCTTATAATAAGCAAAGCGTTCTTGAGGGTACACGGGAATTTTATCTAGTCACTTTCATCATGTTGGTTTGATTTGTGTTCGCTACTTTGATAATTTGATATGTGGGTGGACCGGTGCTTAGGTGTTGTTCTTACTTGAACAAACCCTACTTATGATTAACCCTCCCGCAAGCATCCGCAACTGCGAGAAAAGTATTAAGGATAAATCCTAACCATAGCATTAAACTCTAGGATCCAATCGGTCCCTTACGAAATAGTGCATAAACTGGGGTTTAAGTTTCTGTCACTCTCGCAACCCACCATCTATTTACTACTCCACAATGCATTCCCTTAGGCCCAAATATGGTGAAGTGTCATGTAGGCGACGTTCACATGACACCACTAAGGGAATCACAACATACATACTATCAAAATATCAAACACATATCAAGTTCACATGATTACTTGCAACATGATTTATCCCGTGACCTCAATAACAAAAGTAACTACTCACAACTCATCAACATGCTCATGATCAGAGGGGTACTAATATGCATAATGGATCTGAACATATAATATTTCACCAAATAAATCATATAGTAATCAACTACAAGATGTAGTCAACATTACTAGTCACCCCCTAGCAACAATCTATAGTTCCGGTAACAAGATTGAATACAAGAGATGAACTAGGGTTTGAGATGAGATGGTGCTGGTGAAGATGTTGCTGGGGATTGCCCTCCCCAAGATGGGAGAGTCGTTGGTGATGACGATGACGATGATTTCCCCCTCTGGGAGGGAAGTTCCCCCGGCAGAATCGCTCCGTCGGAGGGCAAAAGTGCTCCTGCCCAAGTTCCGCCTCGAGGCGGCGGCGCTCCGTCCCAAAAGTATTATTCTGATTTTTTTCTAGGTCAAAAGCACTTATATACCAGAAGATGGGCGCCGGAGGTGGGCCGAGGAGGGCACAATACACCAGGGTGCGCCAGGGGGGCCTGGCGCGCCCAGGTGGGTTGTGCCCACCTGGTGGCCCCCCTCTAGTAGTTATTGGCTCCAATATTCCTTAAATATTCCATAAAAAATCTCCATGAAGTTTCAGTTCATTTGGAGTTGTGCCGAATAGGTAGCCTGACGTAGCTTTTTCAGGTCCAGATTTCCAGCTGCCAGAATTCTCCCTCTTGGTGTGTACCTTGCAAATTATGAGAGAAAAGGCATTAGAATTACTCCAAAAAGCATTATTATGGATAAAAACATTGTAAATAATAGTAGGAAAAACATGATGCAAAATGGACGTATCAAGGCCCTTCGCAGAGGGAAGTAGGGATTTGTAGAGGTGC
This sequence comes from Aegilops tauschii subsp. strangulata, assembly GCF_002575655.3. Taxonomy (NCBI): domain Eukaryota; kingdom Viridiplantae; phylum Streptophyta; class Magnoliopsida; order Poales; family Poaceae; genus Aegilops; species Aegilops tauschii. Next base: position 493,961,029 of record NC_053038.3, on the reverse strand, counting down.
CAGAGCTCAAAGCTTAAATTGAGAGATAAAACTATTTTGAGAGGCATGCTTTTCCCGTCAACGAGAATGACCGAGTAATTCCCAACACTTTCCATGCTAGATATATCACAGGCAGTTCCCAAACATAAAATAAAGTTTATTCCTTTTTCCACCATACTTTCACACTCCACGACTAGCCGTATCCACGGGTGCCGTCCATACCAACAATTTCCAAGGAATTTATTATTTGACAACATAAAGTAAAAAAAATCATTTCAGGACTGGGCATCCCTATTACCACCATACTTTCGTGCATTGACAAGTGAATAAACACTCATCTTGAGAATAACACATCTAGCATGGAAAATATTGGCCACCACCCGCCGCTTCATGAGCGGTACGGGAACACAAAAAGGAAATTCATTTTGAAAATTAGAGATGGCACATACAAATTTGCTTAGAACGGCATGAAAATACTGCATATAGGTAGGTATGGTGGACTCATATGGCAAAACTGGGTTTAAGGATTTTGGATGCACAAGTAGTATTTCTACTTAGTACAAGCGGACGCTAGCACAAAGATTTAGAAGCAACTAATCAAGAAACGATAATTCACAAAAGCGAGCATTAAGCATAACTAACACCAAATAATGCACCATAAGTAGGATGTAACTTCATTGCATAACTATTGGCTTTTGTGCTTGCATAGGGAATCACAAACCTTAACACCAATATTCTTACTAAAGCATAATTACTCACCAACATGACTCATATATTACTATCATCATATCTCAAAACTATTGCAAAGAATCAAGTTTATTTTGTCCAATGATATTCATGGAATTTTTTATTATATCCTTCTTGAATATCTATCACTTTGGGACTAATTTCATATGTTGCTTTCGATAACCTCAAACTAATTTAAGTGAAGAACATGAGCATAAAAAAATTCTTCTCTCAAAACAATATAAGTGAAGCATGAAAGAATTTCTTCAAAAAATTACTAACTCTCAAATAAATCTAAGTGAAGCATGAGAGTATTTCTCCAAAAAAATTAAAGCACACCATGCTCAAAAAGATATAAGTGAAGCACTAGAGCAATTCTATAGCTCAAAAAATTTAAGTGATGCACATAGAGCAATTCTAGCAAATCATGGCATAAATTTTGGCTCTCTCAAATATGTGTGTCTAGCAAGGATACTTGTGCAAAAAATAAAAAGCAACACAAGCAAATACTCATATAATACAAGACGCTCCAAGAAAAACTCATGATATGTGACTAATAAAAATATAGTTCCAAGTAAAATACCGATGGTCGTTAGAAAAAAGAAGGGATGCCTTCTGGGGCATCCTCAAGCTTAGTTGCTTGGTTCTCCTTGAATATTAACTTGGGGTGCCATGGGAATCCCCAAGCTTAGGCTCTTTACGCTCCTTATTCCTTCATCCATCGTGATCTCACCCAAAACTTGAATACTTCAAACACACAAAACTTAACAAAACCTTCATGAGATCCGTTAGTATAATAAAGCAAGTCACTACTATAAGTACTGTTCCAAACCCATTGATATTTTATTATTGCATTATACCTACTGTATTCCAACTTTACTATGGCTTATACCCCCCAATACAATCCATGGATTCATCAAAATAAGCACACAATGCAACGAAAACAGAATCTGTCAAAAACAGAACAGTCTGTAGTAATCTAGACTCAAACCATACTTCTGTAAGTCCAAAAATTATAAAAACTTAGGACAATGTAGACAATTTGTATATCAATCATGTGTAAAAAAATCAGAAACTTTTGCCATTTCTGTGATTTACGAAAACTATTTTACTGGACGCGAAAGTTTCTGTTTTCCAACAAGATCAAATCAACTATCACCCAACATAATCCCAAAGGCTTCACTTGGCACAAAACTTAACTAAAACACAAAAACACAATCATAACAGAGGCATAATTTTGTAAACACTCAAGAATAGAAAGGAAAATGAAAAAATAAACTTTATTAATTGGGTTGCCTCCCAGCAAGCACTATCGTTTTATGCCCCTAGCTAGGCATAATGTATAGATTCAAGTATTATCATCTTTAAGTTCGCCCCATAGGATGCCCTCATGATTGATTCACATGGTGGCTTAATTATTGTTCTAGGTAAGTGTTCCATACCCTTCCTTAGTGGAAATTGAAATTTGATATTGCCTTCTTTCATATCAATCACACCACCTATAGTGCATAAAAACGGTCTACCAAGTATAATTGGACAAGACGGATTGCAATCAATATCAAGAACAATAAAGTCTATGGGCACATAATTCCTATTTTCAAGAATAAGAACATAATTAATTCTTCCCAAAGGCTTTTTAATAGTATAATCCACCAAGTGCAAATTAAGAGAACATTCTTCAATATCGGTAAGACCAAGCACATCACATAGAAATTTCAGAATTGTGGAAACACTAGCACCCAAATCACATAAAGCAAAGCACTCATAATTTTTAATCTTGACTTTGATAGTAGGTTCCCATATTCATCATGTAATTTTCTAGGAGTCGAAATCTCTAATTCCACTTTTCTTCTAAAGCTTTCATCATGGCATGTACGATATGTTTAGTAAAAGCTTTATTTTGTTCATAGGCATGGGGTGAATTTATCATGGATTGCAACAAAGAAATACATTCAATCAGAGAGCAATTATCATAATTAAAGTCTTTGTAATCCAAAAGAGTAGGCACATCACTAGTTAAAGTTTTGACCTCTCCAAACCCACTTTCATAAAAAAAATCATCAAGATTTTCACCTCTCCAAATTATCAGGATGCCCACTAGCTAAAGTTGACTCTTTTTCAGTCCCTTTATCATCAATTTTAATATTACTAAATAAGGAATCAATAGAAGAAGCACCAGCCATTTTAAGATCTTCATCATTTTTATGAAAGCAATTGGTAGAAAACGCTCTTTCTAAACATTTCTTTTAGCTCTAAGCATATCGGTTCTTTTCTTACTTTCATACATAGAAACATATAAAGCTTTAATTGATTCATTGATATCAACCTTGGGTGGAAAAAATTTAATCTTGACATTTTCTACATCATGAGAAATTCTATCAATGCTTCTAAACATATCATCAACTTTACTCAATTTTCCTTCTATCGTAGTATTGAAAACTTTTTGAGCATTGATAAATTCTTTAATATTACTCTCAAGATCAGAGGGGTTCCTATTATTATTGTAAGAAGAATTACCATAATTATTAGAGGTATTTCCAGGAAAAGGCCTAAGATTAAAATTACCTCTATAAGCATTGTTATTGAAATTGTTTCGTGAGACAAAATTCACATCTACGAGATCACTATTTTGCTCAATCAAAGTAGACAAAGGCACATCATTAAGATCAATATGAGCAATTTTACTAGCAACCAATTTCATAAGAGCATCAACTTTTTCACTCAAAGTACTAATTTCTTCAACTGAATTAACTTTTTTTACTAGTAGGTGCTCTTTCGGTATGCCATTGTGAATAATTTTCCATGATATTATCTAGCAATTTAGTAGCTTCACCCAAAGTAATTTCCATAAAAGTACCACCCACGGGGGAATCTAAAAGATTTCTAGAAACAAAATTCAACCGCATAAAATTTTAAATGATCATCCAAAGATTTAAACCATGAGTAGGACAATTTCTTAGCATCAATTTCATTCTTTCCCAAGATTGTGCAACATGTTCATGCTCAGGTTGCTTAAAATTCATGATTTGATTTCTAAGTGAAATAATTTTCGCAGGAGGGAAATACTTAGTAATAAAAGCATCTTTGCACTTATCCCAAGAATCGATACTATTACGAGGCAAAGAAGAAAACCAAATTTTTGCACGATCCCTCAAAAAGAAAGGAAATAATTTCAACTTCACAATATCATTGTCCACATCTTTTTTCTTTTGCATATCACACAATTCTACGAATGTGTTTAGATGGGATGCAACATCCTCATCAGGAGTACCGGAAAATTGATCTTTCATAACAAGATTCAACAAAGCGGCATTCATATCACAAGATTCCGCACTAGTGGCGGGAGGAGCCATCGGAGTGCAAATAAAATCATTATTATAGGTACTAGAAAAATCACACAATTTGGTATTTTCTTGAGACATTGTGACTACGCAAACAAGATTGCAAGCAAAAAGATAGATCTGGCGAGAAAAAGGCGAATAAAAAGGCAATTTTTTTTGAAGTGGGGGAGATGAAAACGAGAGGCAAATGGAAAATAATGTAAATTTGCAAGGAGATGAGATTTTTGATTAGGAACCTGATAGATGTTGATGATGTCTTCCCGGCAACGGCGTTAGAAATTCCTTTTGATGCGGCTAGAACTGCAACGGTATTTCCCCAAAGAGGAAGGGATGATGCAGTATAGCTACGGTAGGTATTTCCCTCAGTTATGAAACCAATGTATCAATCCAGTAGGAGAACCAAGCAACACTATGTAAACGGTACCTGCACACAAAGAACAAATCCTCGCAACCCAACGCGTAAGAGGGGTTGTCAATCCCTCCTCGGTAAAAAGATAGATAATTTTGTATGAGTTTGGATAAATATATCTTGATAAAACGCGGAATAAAATAAATGAAGAAAAAGTGCAGCAATGTATTTCTGGGTTTTGGAATAATAGATCTGAAAAAATGCGATGGAAAATAGATCTTGAAAGCAATATAATAAAAGATAGACCCGGGGGCCGTAGATTTCACTAGTGGCTTTTCTCGACAAAATAGCATACGGTGGGTAAACAAATTACTGTTGGGCAATTGATAGAAGATCGAATAATTATGACGATATCCAAGGCAATGATCAATATATAGGCATCACATCCTAGATTAGTGGACCGACTCCTGCCTAACTACTATTACTCCACACATCGACCGCTATCTAGGATGCATCTAGTGTATTAAGTTCATGGAGAAACGGAGTAATGCAATAAGGATGATGACATGATGTAGACAAGATCTATTCATGTAGGAATAGACCCCATCTTGTTATCCTTAATAACAACGATACATGTGTGCCTCACTGCCCCTTCTGTCACTGGGAGAGGACACCGCAAGATCGAACCCATCAGAAAGCACCTCTTCCCATGGCAAGAAAAATCGATCTAGTTGGCCTAACTAAACCAAAGATTCAAAGTACGAGGCTATAAATAATCATGCATATAAGAGATCAAAGAAACTCAAATAATATTCATGGATATAGATCTGATATATGCAAGAAGAGCTGTCACTATGAGTGAGAGCGGAACTATGCAGTACATGAGGCGGCGGTTACGAGTCATCTCTCACGCTAGCGTGAACCTCAAGTAACTAGCTTCTGCTTCTTGTCTGCTTTTGAAGTCTTTATGGCTGGTGCCCGAGACCCCATTCACTTGCGCCTGACACTCAGCCCACTCGTTGTACACCCCCGGAACCTTCCCTTTGTACACGACATAGCACTGCCACCTCGCCATCAAGAAGCTAGGTACCTGTTAGAGATGCATCTTCATCAAGAGAATGTACAATCATATGCAACAAAATATACTAGAGCAACACGAAAAAGAAAGGGTTAGCAACTGGATGCAACATACAGTACGCAAACTAATTAACTAGAGGTACGCAGGTCATCGTACCCAAACTAACAAAGTAGCGTTACGCAAGTTACGCAGGGACCATGGACATCACAAAGTTTCATCGCTACAGAAAGTATACAAGTTCAACCGACACATATCATCATCATCGGCATCGTAAATCACTAGAAGTTCCATCCTTCCATATCATCAAGGATGGACCCTAGCTTCTTGAACGGCGTGAGGTCATGACGTTGCATGCCTATGCGAGTTCGGATGTCAGCTCGCGATATAGGGCCGTGGTGGAACATCCACTACTGGAATCAGCTTCTTTGCCGTCTGCCATGGCGGACGGCAAAGGCATACATGCCGGACGGCAAAATCCTTTGCCGTCAGCCAGCGGACGGCAAACTGTCCGTCTGAATGAGTGCCAGCAAAGGCCTTCTTTGTCGTCTGCTTCTTAGAAACGGATGGCAAAGGATTGTGCCGTCCGCCGTCCGAGGCCAACAGACGGCAAAGATCATGGACGGCAGTGGGGTGGGGTGAGAGCCGTTAGGGGGTTAACGGCGCTCTTTATTGTCCGCCAGCGGACGGCAAAGAGGCAAAGCTCATTGCCGTCTGCTGACAGCTCGGCCAGCACTGAGAAGCTCCACGTGGCCATCTATGCCGTCTGCTGGCAGACGGCAAAGAGGTTTGAATCTTTGTCGTCTGTCAGCAGACGACATAGATGGCCCTGTTTGCCAGTCCTATTTGGTCACTTTGCCGTCCTCCAGCAGACGACAAAGATTCAAACCTCTTTGTCGTCCACGGGCAAACGACAAAGTGACCAAATAGGCAGCCAGCGTTCCCAGGTTCTACAGGTAGCTGCCACGTGTCCTCTTTACCGTCTGCTAGCAGACGGCAAAGAGGCTATATATCCCCTGTTTTTATTTGAATCCATTTAATTTGACAGGATTTCACACACAGATATACATGCATACATGCATACATATCCAACATCATATAACAGCATGTCCAACAACATATTTCATCAAATCCAACATATATATCCAACAACATAGTTCAACATAGTTCAACATATCCATATATACATATACATAACCAGAAACAAGTTTCCAACAACATATCCATATAGACATACATATCCAAACAAGTTTTCATAAACAACAAGGAAGCACCATAAGAATAGTACACTCCATGAATCCAAGCTTCCTCATGTAAAGCAAATCTGCAAATTGGGAAAGATGAAAGTTAGAAGAAGAAGAAGAATACTAGCTAGAAGAAAAGGAAGAGGAGGAAAAGAAGAAGAAGAATTTATCTTCTTTCTTTCTCTCCTCTCCTATTATTTATCTTCTTTTCTAACTAATGTAGGCAAAAATGCCATTTTTGGGCTAAGGTAGGTAAAAATGCTAAGTGTGTAGGTCAATTTAGAGCTAAGCTAGGTAAATAGGCCATTTTGGAGCTAACATAGGTTAAATGGATCATATTGGAGCTAACCTAGCTAAACTTGGTCATTTTTTAGCTAACCTAGCTAATTATGCCATTTTTGACCTAACTAAGCTTATTGTGTCATTTTAGAGGACAACAAGCTAAGTATATGACATTTATGAGGTTAGCAAGGTTATTATGCCATTTACGAATAAAAACAAGTAAGAGGAGGAAAAGAAGAAGAAGAAGAAGAAGAAGAAGAAGAAGAAGTCTTCTTCTTCTTCCTATTCCTTCTTTCCTTCCTCTTCCTTGATTTTCTTCATCTTATTATGTCATTTGTGGACTAAATAGGCTAAATTATGTCAAAAATGGACTAAAAATGCTTAATAAGAAGAAAAATACTCTTATCACGGGGGTGTAGGAATGGTCGGGGCTGCGCCAGTGGCAGACGGAGGTGAAGGACCGGTCGGGGTTCCGCCATTGGCAGACGCAGAAGGATTGGTCGATGCTTGTCGGGAGCCATGCTGCACCAAAGATCATTTCCAATAATGTCTTATTAGCATGATGCAAACTGAAATGTGAATACTAGTAACTAACGACCATTCAAATCAAACTCACCGTGGTCGCCGGAGCAATCTGGGGCATCGGCGGAGGGGGCTGACCGTTTTTCTCGCACATGGTCTGCACATTTTGTTCTCACGAGTCAGTCATATTAGTTAGTAATGTGAACATTACGTGCATGATTGGGCTAATATGCACGAGAAACGTACCACGATGAGCTCGTATAGGGCCCGGTTAGACGCCTCGTTCTGGTTCCTCTCCTCCTCCAACAGCTTAGCCGTCCTCTCCTCCAGCTCCCTCTCCCTCTCTGCCGCCTCCCTTTTTGCCTCCTCCAAAAGCGCCTGGGTGTTCAATCTCTCTTTCTCAACCAATGCCTGCAACACACCACTCCTCGTTAGCATTGTAATCATCGATGGACGCACACACAATGTAATGGAGGAAAGGTGAGAGAGTCCGTATAACTAACCGCCATGGCGAGCTCCGCAGGCCGTGCATGAGGCGTTATCTCAGGATCAGATCTACTCTGGCGCTTCTTGATCTGTGGGAGAGTCCTAGGACAACGTATCAGTCCATCACCAATGGCTACGGAGCCATGGGACCTCCCGCCACTAGATATCATCACCAGCTCTGTATCAAAAGGATCCAGGCTCGGGTTAAAGTCCTCCCCTTTCCTCGCCTTCCCCGCGTCTCTGTACTTCACAAGCTTGTGGTGGGAGGAGATGTTGGTGAAGCTCTCTGGATGATCTAGGTCAGACTCCATGAATGGCTTGGCCTTCTTGTACGGGGCCATATGGTCCATGCCATAGAGGTCGAACAGATTTGGCACAGGCTTCTTGTGGTGGTACGCCTGAGAGAGAGGGACAAAATATTAGTTAAGGGCTCAAACTAGCATGAACAGTGATATTGTTATGTAAATAGGTCATTTTGGAGCTAAGTAAGGCTATTATGTCATTTTCGAGGAAATAAGCTAAGTTTAGGTCATTTTCGAGGTAACCAAGATTATTATGCCATTTTGGACCAAAGTATGCTAATTATGTCATTATTGAGCTATCCAAGGTAGCTATGCCATTTTTTAGCTAACTAAAGCATATTTAGGCATTCTATAGAGCTATCTAAGGTTATTATGTCATTCTAGAGCTAATTATGTCATGAATGAACTAGCTAAGATTAGTTTAGGTCGTTATTAAGCTATCGAAGGTAGTTATGCCATTTTTTAACTAACTAAAGCATATTAAGTCATTTTATAGAGCTATCTAAGGTTGTTATGTCATTTTAGAGCTAAATATGTCATAAATGAACTAGCTAAGATTAGTTTAGGTCATTATTTAGCTATCCTAGGTAGTTATGCCATTTTTTAACTAACTAAAGCATATGTAGTTATTTTATAGAGCTATCTAAGTTTATTATGTCATTTTAGAGCTAATTATGTCATAAATTAACTATCTAAGGTAGTTATGCCATTTTTAACTAACTAAGCATATTAAGTCATTTTGGAAGGGATAAATGGTAGCATGAAGAATGAAATTGCATGAATCATGTAGCAAACCACATACCCAGTTATCCCCGTACTCAAACAGGTTGGAGCTCCCTTGATGGTGTGGCACACCTTCCATTTGGTCGCGCTTATCCTTGGCCCTATGGTGTTCGACTAGCCATTGGGGAGAGCACCACGCATCCACCAACGCCTCCCAACAGTCCATCTTATCCACACACCATCTCGGGGGCACCTAAGTGAGTCAAGAGAAATTTCAGCGCTACGCCTATGAATCAAATCAAGAAAACTAAGTTCAAGGCCTTAAGAATAGGTAATTACCTGCATGTACTTCTCCTTACTCAGAAACTTGCCGCGACACTTCTTCTTGCCCCTCCTAATACCCTTCGAGGCGTAGTAGTCTCGAACGGCCTGCACCCGAGCCTCGTGCCGTAAGTTCTGAAGTAGGCGCTTGCACTCGGTTTCGACAACCATAGACGCAGCCTCCTGCTCACCCTCTGAAACCTGTAGAAGGTCTGCAATCAAACAAGACAACACTGATTAGTACAATCACTAGGTAGTGTTGATTTTTCATTCTGTAAAGGAGAAATTACCCAAAACCGACGAAACACAATGTCGGCCACCGTCTCGCACAAGACACCGTCGACCCTCTCCTCCGGCGGGGCCGGGGCAACCGAGTACAACTCCCAGGTCAGTGCTAGCTGTGGAACCTGACCCTCACCGGGCAACGTGACCCACCCAGGGAAGTGCTGCCGGCAAAGCACACCAAGGACCTGGTTGGGCCTGCGGACACCACGGGGGTGTACCCAGCCCCTGCAGTATGACAAGGCTAACGCATTAGATATTAATTTGTAGGAACATGAAGGCAAAAGGTTAAAAAATAGTAAATGCACTTACTTCAACCCTTTTAGGCGCAATCAACCACCTCTGGTCGGGGGTCGTCGGCACGGGCGGGAGCTTTGTACAGCCACGCTTGTAGACCTTCTTGCCCTTCTCAACCAGCTCGTCGTCGCTGTAGCTATCATCAGAAAAGGTGTCCTCGCTACCATTAGTAGGGCCACTAGCCTCCGGAGTCTCGTGGGACAAAGACTCCGGGACCGGAGTCTTCTGGGACGAAGATTCTGGGACCGGACTCACGTGGCACGAAGGATCGGTGACACGAGTCTGGTGGGGCGAAGGATCGGCGACCCGAGTCTGGTGGGGCGAAGGATCGGCGATCGGAGGCTCATGGACCGGAGTCCGAGACGGGTCCACGTCAGAAGGAGCAGTCCTGTGGTCGGGTGAATCAGCTGAGGGTGGCGGCGAGGAAGGTGTAGCAGCCTTCCTAACTCTCCCGCTGCCACGTCCACCTCTAGCAGCCTTTTTCGTCCTCCCCCGACCTCTCACAGCCGAAGAAGAAGCGCCCGCTGCAGCTGTCTGCATACTGTCTAGCAGCGCTCTCCGGAGGGGCTGGCCTGGAATAATGGAACCACCCCTCCCAGTAGCGCTCGCAGGAGGCTCGGGGCGCTCTGGACCCTTGCCCACCATCCTGTCAACACCTGCAATGACAAAAAGTTAAACGAAATTAGTACAACATAAAAAAATTGGATACCTGACATGAATAATATGTATATAATTTAAGTGTATCGTCATCATGAACATAATAAAAAATTGAATACCTCACATTACTAATATTACTCTGAATCCTCTATATATGCTCCGGGATCATTAAATGCATCATCATCATCACTATCAGTGACGTGCTCATCATCATCATCAATAAATGCATCAACATGTGGAAGGCCTCCTTTACGTAATCGTTCAAGCATTGACAGGTCATCTGTAGCAGTAACTTCTTCTTATTCCGGCTCTTCTTGTTCCGGCTCAGGGGTGAAGTTGGATTCACTATCGTTGTCTACTTCAATGTTCTGGGGTGGAGTAGAGCGGTTCTTGAAATGTTTTTTGGAAAGACGTGTTTCTTGGAAGAATTCTCCTTCATCATATGTGTCTTGGTTAATGTGAGGTTCATACTCCTCTTCATTGGGGGAGGTGGTCTAACACGTGGCGGCACTTCATAAACGACATCCCAACCACTGAGATTTGGATCACTTTGACAGGCCCACGGTAGATAGAAAACTTGGGTTGCCTGTTGAGCCGTAATATAGACATTGGGAATATCCAAATGGGTGCTTTGTTTGATTTCGACTAGCCCTATATGTTCATGAGTCCTTCTAGTCTCCCTCGCCTGGAACCAATAACATCTGAAGACTACGAGGTTTGGTGGGTTTTCACCATAGAATTGAAGTTCATAAATTGCTTCAACTCTTCCATAATACTCGATATCTCCTTCGCCGATAGCAGAGACATAACAATTTGTAGACTTTCGGTTGGCCATACTAGCTCTTTGCCATAGGTACGAAAGCGATACCCGTTGATGTCGTATTTGTCAAATGAACGGACCTTATAGTCAAAACCATTAGCTACTTGTCTCAATTCGGCATCCATAATCTCTGAATTAGCCAACAAGTTTAATATGAAAGGATTGTTGCATTAGTCGCAAATTAGCCAAAGAAATGAAATGGTCTAATGGAAATTGTCGTTTTTTTGAACCAAGAGATGAAACCGGGATATTTGCCTCCTTGCTTTGCCAGAAGCTCATACTCTTCGACGGAATCCTTTTGGATCACCGCTCCATACGACAATATGGCGACGTATCGACTGCATCAAATATCCAGGAATAAGAGCAGTTCAAAGGAATTAGATGTTGTGAAACAATGTACGGAGATCTTACTCGATGTACGGCCACACTTCTGTTAGGTTGTTGAAGAGATACAGCGAAATGGTCCGCCATTCTTCAACATCCAACTATACTGGTTTCCAACCACTGGCTGGTGCGAGATTCCCTTTGAATAGGTGATAACCCACAAGTGTAGGGGATCGCAACAGCTTTCGAGGGTAGAGTATTCAACCCAAATTTATTGATTCGACACAAGGGGAGCCAAAGAATATTCTCAAGTATTAGCAGCCGAGTTGTCAATTCAACCACACCTGGATAACTTAATATCTGCAGCAAAGTGTTTAGTAGCAAAGTAATATTTTTGGGTTTTTGTAGTGATTGTAGCAGTAGCAAAGGAAAAGTAAATAAGCGAAGAACAATATATGAAAAGCTCGTAGGCATTGGATCGGTGATGGAGAATTATGCCGGATGCGGTTCATCATGTAACAGTCATAACATAGGGTGACACAGAACTAGCTCCAATTCATCAATGTAATGTAGGCATGTATTCCGAATATAGTCATACGTGCTTATGGAAAAGAACTTGCATGACATCTTTTGTCCTACCCTCCCGTGGCAGCGGGGTCCTATTGGAAACTAAGGGATATTAAGGCCTACTTTTAATAGAGTACCGGAGCAAAGCATTAACACATAGTGAATACATGAACTCCTCAAACTACGGTCATCACCGGGAGTGGTCCCGATTATTGTCACTTCGGGGTTGCCGGATCATAACACATAGTAGGTGACTATAGACTTGCAAGATAGGATCAAGAACTCACACATATTCATGAAAACATAATAGGTTCAGATCTGAAATCATGGCACTCGGGCCCTAGTGACAAGCATTAAGCATAGCAAATTCATAGCAACATCAATCTCTGAACATAGTGGATACTAGGGATCAACCCTAACAATACTAACTCGATTACATGATAGATCTCATCCAACCCATCACCGTCCAGCAAGCCTACGACGGAATTACTCACGCACGGCGGTGAGCATCATGAAATTGGTGATGGAGGATGGTTGATGATGACGACGGCGACGAATCCCCCTCTCCGGAGCCCCGAACGGACTCCAGATCAGCCCTCCCGAGAGAGTTTAGGGCTTGGCGGCGGCTCCGTATCGTAAAACACGATGAATCCTTCTCTCTGATTTTTTTCTCCCCGAACACGAATATATGGAGTTGGAGTTGAGGTCGGTGGACCGTCAGGGGGCCCACGAGGTAGGGGCGCGCCCAGGGGGTAGTCACGCCCCCCACCCTCGTGGATAGGGTGTGGGCCCCCTAACGTGGATTCTTCTTCCAGTATTTTTTATATTTTCCAAAAATATGTTCCGTGGAGTTTCAGGTCATTCCGAGAAAGTTTGTTTCTGCGCATAAATAACACCATGGAAAGTCTGCTGAAAACAGCGTTAGTCCGGGTTAGTTCCATTCAAATCATGCAAGTTAGAGTCCAAAACAAGGGCAAAAGTGTTTGGAAAAGTAGATACGACGGAGACGTATCAACTCCCCCAAGCTTAAACCTTTGCTTGTCCTCAAGCAATTCAGTTGATAAACTGAAAGTGATAAAGAAAAACTTTTACAAACTCTGTTTGCTCTTGTTGTTGTAAATATGTAAAGCCAGCATTCAAGTTTTCAGCAAAGATTATGACTAACCATATTCACAATAACAATTAGGTCTCATGTTTACCCATATCAATGGCATAATCAACTAGCGAGCGATAATAATAAATCTCGGATGACAACACTTTCTCAAAACAATCATAATATGATATAACAAGATGGTATCTCGCTAGCCCTTTCTGAGACCGCAAAACATAAATGCAGAGCACCTTTAAAGATCAAGGACTGACTAGACATTTTAATTCATGATAAAAGAGATCCAGTCATACCCAATATGAATTAACAGTAATGAATGCAAACGACAGCGGTGCTCTCCAACTGGTGCTTTTTAATAAGAGGGTGATGACTCAACATAAAAGTAAATAGATAGGCCCTTCGCAGAGGGAAGCAGGGATTTGTAGAGGTGCCAGAGCTCGATTTTGAAATAGAGATAAATAATATTTTGAGCGGCATACTTTCATTGTCAACATAACAACCAAGAGATGGCGATATCTTCCATGCTACACACATTATAGGCGGTTCCCAAACAGAATGGTAAAGTCTATACTCCCCCTCCACCAACAAGCATCAATCCATGGCTTGCTCGAAACAACGAGTGCCTCCAACTAACAACAGTCCCAGGGGGAGTTTTGTTTGCAGTTATTTTGATTTAGTTTGCATAAAGCATGGGACTGGGCATCCCGGTGACCATCCATGTTCTTGTGAATGAGGAGCGGAGTCCACTCCTCTTGAGAATAACCAACCTAGCATGGAAGATATGGACAGCCCTAGTTGATACATGAGCTATTCGAGCATACAAAACAGAATTTCATTTGAAGGTTTAGAGTTTGGCACATACAAATTTACTTGGAATGGCAGGTAAATACCGCATATAGGAATGTATGGTGGACTCATATGGCATAACTTTGGGGTTTAAGGGATTGGATGCACAAGTAGTATTCCCGCTTAGTACAAGTGAAGGCTACCAAAAGACTGGGAAGCGACCAACTAGAGAGCGACAACAGTCATGAACATGCATTAAAATTAATGAACATTGAGTGCAAGCATGAGTAGGATATAATCCACCATGAACATAAATATCGTGAAGGCTATGTTGATTTTATTTCAACTACATGTGTGAACATGTGCCAAGTCAAGCCACTCGAATCATTCAAAGGAGGATACCACCCCACTATACCACATCACAACCATTTTAATAGCATGTTGGCACGCAAGGTAAACCATTATAACTCATAGCTAATTAAGCATGGCATAAGTAACTATAATCTCTAATTGTCATTGCAAACATGTTCATTTATAATAGGCTGAATCAGGAATGATGAACTAATCATATTTACAAAAACAAGAGAGGTCGAGTTCATACCAGCTTCTCCCATCTCAATCAATTCATCATATATCGTCATTATTGCCTTTCACTTGCACGACCGAACGATATGTAAAATAATAATAGTGCGCATGCATTGGACTAAGCTGGAATCTGCAAGCATTCAATAAACAGGAGAAGACAAGGCAATATGGGCTCTTGGTTAAATCAACAATAATGCATATAAGAGCCACTTTAACAGTTTAATTATGGTCTTCTCCTATCGACCCCCAAAGAAAAGAAATAAAACTATTCACACAGGAAAGCTCCCAACAAGCAAAAGAAGAACGGGAAATCTTTTTGGGTTTTCTTTTAATTATTACTACTACAGCAAGAAAAGTAAAACAACTAATTTTTTTTGTTTTTTCTTAAAGTTTATCAAACACACAAGAAGAAAGGTTAAAAAGAAAATAAACTAGCATGGATAGTACAATGAAAGAGTATGAGCACCGACATCTAGCAATGAGTGTGTGAACATGAATGTAATGTCGGTGAGAAATACGTACTCCCCCAAGCTTAGGCTTTTGGCCTAAGTTGGTTTATTGCCACGGATTGCCTGGCGGGTATCCAAAGTTATAGTTGGGGTCGTACTGAGATGCAGCAGTCATTGCCTCGTGGGCTGCAGCCTGGAGGCGAGCTATCTCAGCTCTCCTCTTATACTCTTCCGCCTCCTCTCTGGTTATAAAATATCTCCCCTTTGCCTGAAAGTCAAAGAAAGTAGGGGCAGGGAGAGTAATGTGGACAGCACGGCGTCTGTCAAAGATTAGTCGGTACTGGAAGGGAGGTCCATCCCTCTCAACAAACTGATGACGAACCATAGCATCATAATCTAGATAAGTAGGAGGCAATTCAGTATCATCATCGCGTATGGTTACACCAAGAAAATCAGCTAAGCGGGTTGCATAAATTCCACCAAAGAAATCTCCATTAAATCTATTGTGATGCAACCTACGTGCAACAATGGCTCCCAAATTATAAGATTTATCTCCTAACACAGCACTCCTAAGAATACTGAGATCAGGGACACACATGTGACATGCTTCATCCTTACCATTTATGCACCTACCTATAAAGAGAGCAAAATAATGTATAGCAGGAAAGTGAATGCTCCCTATGGTAGCTTGTGTTATATCTCTAGATTCGCCCACAGTTATACTAGCAAGAAATTCTCTAAATTCAGATTTGCGGGGTTCACTAGTACTACCCCATTGTGGAAGTTTGCAAGAAGTAGTAAAATCCTCTAAGTCCATAGTGTAAGATTTTTCATAGAGATCAAATAGGACAGTTCGAGAATTGCGTGAAGATGAATATTCAAACCTCCTCACAAATGAGCTAGTGAGATAGTGGTACTGACTGCATTTTTCCGCCTCGAAGCTCACAAGATCGGCGTTACGCAAATATGCGTTAAATTCTTCCTTAATTTCCGCTTGATTCATGAAATCCTCTGAAGACCATTCACAAGGTCGCATTGGAGTGTCCCTTGGTGGTTCATCGTCAGCATCACGCATTGCAAGCCTGGGTCCTTCCTTCCTTGAAGGACCACCATGGAACATTTTCCTAAACATATTTCTTCCTCTGCAAAATTTCTGAAATTTTTAGTAACTTCAAATAAAAGTGAACCAAGCTCAACAAAATTGATAGCAACTACTCCTACAAGTGCCTAGAGCCTATATCATGCATTAGAACTACTTGGAACCATATAAATTTGACATGCAAGCTCAAGAACCTGGTCACCTAAGCAGCAAAAATATGCAATAAATAAAGCACTAGAACAAAAACTAATTGGACCATTGGAGGAGTCACATACCAAGGAACAATCCCCCAAAGCAGTTTTGTGAGAGGTGATTTAAGCAAGGAGAAAAATGAGCTAGAACTCGTGCTTGAGCTGGATGGTGATTTTTTTGGGAGGAAGAAGAAGTGTATGGGTGCAAGAATAAGTGGAGGGGAGCCACCATGGGCCCACGAGGCAGGGGGCGCGCCCCAGGGGGTGGGCGTGCCCTGGACCCTCGTGGACAGGTGCCAGCTCCCCCTGATGTGTTCTCAGTGCCAGACATTCTCAAATATTCTAGAAAAAATCATATTTCATTTTCGGGGCATTTGGAGAACTTTTATTTTCGGGGTATTTTTATATTGCACGGATAAATCAGAAAACAGACAGAAAATACTAATTTTACTTTATTTCTTCTAAATAACAGAAAGTAAAAGGAGGGTACAGAAAGTTGTGCTTTCTAACTTCATCCATCTCATGCTCATCAAAAGGAATCCACTAACAAGGTTGATCAAGTCTTGTTAACGAACTCATTCCGACTCACATGAAACCGGAGAAATTTTGAATAACACTATGTTACCTTAACGGGGATATGCACATCCCCAACAATAAGAATATCATATTTCTTCTTGACAGTAGGAAGAGGAAATTCAAAACCTCCAATTATAATAGTTGGAATTTTTCCAATAGAATTGATACTGTGGACTTGAGGTTGTTTCCTCGGAAAGTGTACCGTATGCTCATTACCATTAACATGAAAAGTGACATTGCCTTTGTTGCAATCAATAACAGCACCTGCAGTATTCAAAAAGGGTCTTCCAAGAATAATAGACATACTATCGTCCTCGGGAATATCAAGAATAACAAAGTCCGTTAAAATAGTAACGTTTGCAACCACAACAGGCACATCCTCACAAATACCGACAGGTATAGCAGTTGATTTATCAGCCATTTGCAAAGATATTTTAGTAGGTGTCAACTTATTCAATTCAAGTCTACGGTATAAAGAGAGAGGCATAACACTAACACCGGCTCCAAGATCACATAAAGCAGTTTTAACATAGTTTCTTTTAATGGAGCATGGTATAGTTGGTACTCCTGGATCTCCTAGTTTCTTTGGTATTCCACCTTTAAAAGTATAATTAGCAAGCATGGTGGAAATTTCAGCTTCCGGTATCTTTCTTTTATTAGTGATAATATCCTTCATATATTTAGCATAAGGATTCGTTTTGAGCATATCAGTTAATCGCATACGCAAGAAGATAGGTCTAATCATTTCAGCAAAGCGCTCAAAATCCTCATCATCCTTTTTCTTGGATG
This sequence comes from Aegilops tauschii subsp. strangulata, assembly GCF_002575655.3. Lineage (NCBI taxonomy): Eukaryota > Viridiplantae > Streptophyta > Magnoliopsida > Poales > Poaceae > Aegilops > Aegilops tauschii. The sequence goes on along the minus strand of NC_053038.3, from coordinate 493,943,149 downwards.
GTTTAGGAGGGAAAGGCATGGGTTTCTGAACCCATGGTTCTCTTTCTTTACCGTGTTTCCTAGCAACAAAGTATTTCTTATCATAACATTGATTCTTTGATTGTGAGTTATCAAGATCAACAGTAGGTTCAATTTCTACATCATTATCATTGCTAGGTTGAGCATCATCATGAACATCATTATTAATATTATCACTAGGTTCATGTTCATTACCAGATTGTGTTTCAGCATCAGAGATGGAAATATCATTGGGATTCTCAGATGTGTCAGCAATAGGTTCGCTAGAATCATGCAAAGTCCTATCATTTTTATTTTTCTTTTTCTTAGAAGGACTAGGTGTGTCTATATTATCTCTCTGGGAATCTTGCTCAATTATCTTAGGATGGCCTTCAGGATACAAAGGTCCCTGAGTCATTTTACCCCCTCTAGTCACAACTCTAACAGCATTATCATTTTTCTTACTATTTAATTCATTGAGCAAATCATTCTGAGCTTTAAGTACTTGTTCTACTTGAGTGGTGACCATAGAAGCATGTTTACTAATGAGTTTAAGTTCACCTTTAACTCTAGACATATAATCACTCAAGTGTTCAATCATATAAGCATTGCGTTTTAATTGTCTACCAACATAAGCATTGAAGTTTTCTTGCTTGACAATAAAATTATCAAACTCATCTAAGCAATTGCTAGCAGACTTATAACGAGGAATATCACCTTCATCAAATCTATAGAGAGAATTTACCTTTACTACCTGTGTCGGGTTATCAAGACCATGAGTTGCTTCAATAGGTGATGGATTAAGATCATATGTTTCTTCCACAGGCAGTAAATTAAGACCATGTATTTCTTCAATAGGAGGTAAATTCTTAACGTCTTCAGCTTTAATACCTTTTTCTTTCATAGATTTCTTTGCCTCTTGCATATCTTCAGGACTGAGAAATAGAACACCCCTCTTCTTCGGAGTTGGTTTAGGAATAGGTTCAGGAATTGGCTCAGGAAGTGTCCAATTATTTTCATTAGTCAACATATTATTCAATAGAATTTCAGCTTCATCCGGTGTTCTTTCCCTGAAAACAGAACCAACACAACTATCCAAGTAGTCCTTGGAAGCATCGGTTAGTCCATTATAAAAGATATCAAGCATTTCATTTTTCTTGAGAGGATGATCAGGCAAAGCATTCAGTAATTGGAGAAGCCTCCCCCAAGCTTGTGGGAGACTCTCTTCTTCAATTTGCACAAAATTATATATTTCCCTTAAGGCAGCTTGTTTCTTATGAGCAGGGAAATATTTAGCAGAGAAGTAATAAATCATATCCTGGGGACTACGCACACAACCAGGAGCAAGAGAATTAAACCATATCTTAACATCACCCTTTAATGAGAACGGAAATATTTTAAGGATATAAAAGTAGCGAGTTCTCTCATCTTTAGTGAATAGGGTGGCTATATCATTTAATTTAGTAAGATGTGCCACAACAGTTTCAGATTCATAGCCATAAAAAGGATCAGATTCAACCAAAGTGATTATCTCAGGATCAACAGAGAATTCATAATCTTTATCAGTAACACAGATAGGTGAAGTAGCAAAAGCAGGGCCGGGTTTCATTTTAGCATTAAGAGATTGCTGCTTCCATTTAGCTAATAACCTCTTCACATCATCCCTATCATTGCAAGCAAAAATTTCTTTAGCAATTTCTTCATCCATAACATAGGCCTCAGGCACAACAGGTAAGTCATATTTATTAGGGGGAGAGTCTTCATCATTATTATCAGTTTCAATAATTTCATTCTCTCTAGCCCTAGCAAGTTGTTCATCAAGATTCACCAAGTGGTACAGTAGTGTCAAGCATAGAAGTAGTTTCATCATAAGTATCATGCATAGCAGAAGTGGCATCATCAATAACATGCGACATATCAGAATTAATAGCGGTGGCAGGTTTAGGTGTCGCAAGCTTACTCAAAACAGAAGGAGAATCAAATGCAGAGCTAGATGGCAGTTCCTTACCTCCCCTCGTAGTTGAGGGATAAATTGTTGTTTTAGCGTCTTTCAAGTTCTTCATAGTGACCAACAGATATAAATCCCAAGTGACTCAAAGAATAGAGCTATGCTCCCCGGCAACGGCGCCAGAAATTAGTCTTGATAACCCATAAATGTAGGGGGTCGCAACAGCTTTCGAGGGTAGAGTATTCAACCCAAATTTATTGATTCGACACAAGGGGAGCCAAAGAATATTCTCAAGTATTAGCAACTGAGTTGTCAATTCAACCACACCTAGATAACTTAATATCTGCAGCAAAGTGTTTAGTAGCAAAGTAATATTTTTGGGTTTTTGTAGTGATTCTAACAGTAGCAATGGAAAAGTAAATAAGCGAACAACAATATATGAAAAGCTCGTAGGCATTGGATCGGTGATGGAGAATTATGCCGGATGCGGTTCATCATGTAACAGTCATAACATAGGATGACACAGAACTAGCTCCAATTCATCAATGTAATGTAGGCATGTATTCCGAATATAGTCATACGTGCTTATGGAAAAGAACTTGCATGACATCTTTTGTCCTACCCTCCCGTGGCAGCGGGGTCCTATTGGAAACTAAGGGATATTAAGGCCTCCTTTTAATAGCGTACCGGACAAAGCATTAACACATAGTGAATACATGAACTCCTCAAACTACGGTCATCACCGGGAGTGGTCCCGATTATTGTCACTTCGGGGTTGCCGGATCATAACACATAGTAGGTGACTATAGACTTGCAAGATAGGATCAAGAACTCACATATATTCATGAAAACATAATAGGTTCAGATCTGAAATCATGGCACTCAGGCCCTAGTGACAAGCATTAAGCATAGCAAAGTCATAGCAACATCAATCTCAGAACATAGTGGATACTAGGGATCAAACCCTAACAAAACTAACTCGATTACATGATAGATCTCATCCAACCCATCACCGTCCAGCAAGCCTACGATGGAATTACTCACGCACGGCGGTGAGCATCATGAAATTGGTGATGGAGGATGGTTGATGATGACGACGGCGACGAATCCCCCTCTCCGGAGCCCCGAACGGACTCCAGATCAGCCCTCCCGAGAGAGTTTAGGGCTTGGCGGCGGCTCCGTATCGTAAAACGTGATGAATCCTTCTCTCTGATATTTTTTCTCCCCGAACACGAATATATGGAGTTGGAGTTGAGGTCGGTGGAGCGTCAGGGGGCCCACGAGGTAGGGGGCGCGCCCAGGGGGTAGGCGCGCCCCCCCACCCTCGTGGACAGGGTGTGGGCCCCCTAACGTGGATTCTTCTTCCAGTATTTTTTATATTTTCCAAAAATATGTTCCGTGGAGCTTCAGGTCATTCCGAGAAAGTTTGTTTTTGCACATAAATAACACCATGGAAAGTCTGCTGAAAACAGCGTCAGTCCGGGTTAGTTCCATTCAAATCATGCAAGTTAGAGTCCAAAACAAGGGCAAAAGTGTTTGGAAAAGTAGATACGACGGAGACGTATCAATAGGCTGAGGTTGGATCGACCCTTTTTAGGGTCATCAGCATTGTACCGAGGCTTCGGATTATGCAAATGACGATTTTTTGCTTCGTAGTGTGTTGTCACAAAGTTTGCCGCCTCCTCAGTGATGAATGCCTCGGCCATCGATGCTTCAATTCTACGTTTATTTTTAAATTTTGCTTGAAGCGGCTTCTACATCCTCTCAGTTGAGTAGCACCAATGATTTTGCACGCCCCCCCCCCCAATCGTGCCTCGGTCGGGAGATGCAAAATCAAGTGTTGCATTGGATTAAAGAAGCTTGGCGGAAAGATCATCTCTAACTTGCAGATCAACTCTGGTGCCAACTGTTCCATTTCTTCTAGGAGGCCAGGCGATAGTTCTTTGGCACAAAGAACACGGAAGAAATAGCTCAGCTCTGCCAGTACTAGCCATTTCATCCTCAGGGATGAAGCCACGTAACATCACTGGCATTATCCGCTCAATCCATATGTGCCAATCATGACTTTTTAGACCAAATATTTTCAATTTTTCAAGACTCGCTCCCCTCTTTAGATTTGCTGCATACCCATCGGGGAACATCAACTGCATTTTCACCCACAAAATAATTTCCCTCATAGCTGGCCTTCCAAGATTGAACCATGCCTTTGGCTTCGTCCAGTTCCGCTTTCCTTTCGGTTCTTGCATGTTTTGTAACGGTCTATCACATAGCTCCTCTTGATCGACTCTAGCCTTAGTATTATACTTTCATTTCCCCTCTATGTCGAACAATGTACCAAAAATGGCTTCGGCGATATTCTTTTCAGTGTGCATCACGTCGATGTTGTCTGGGCAAAGGAGGTCTTTGAAGTAAGGCAGATCCCAGAAGCATGTCTTGTGAGTCCAGGCGTGTTCCTTATTATACCCCTTGAAATACCCTGGACGCTCTGGATCTGGCTCGAGAGCGTTTAACTGATCTAGGGTCTGTTGGCCTGTCAACGCGGGTGGTGCAGAGTGTTTGGCAACTCTACCTTTGATGAAGTTCTTCTTGTCTTTCCTGAACTTATGGCGAGGTTCTAGAAACGGTCTATGCAAGTCGAAGCAAGTATACTTGTGCCCTGCCGTCAGCCAACGAAACTCAAGAGCTCCCTTGCATGTGGGGCACGGGAACCTTCCATGCACACACCAGCCAACGAATAGCGCATACACCGGCAAGTCATGCGTCGAGTACATGTACCAGGCACGCATTATGAAGTTCTGTTTGCTAAAGGCGCCGTATGTCTTGAACCCATTATCCCAAGCTTCTTGCAATTCGTCCTTAAGCGGTTGCATGTACACATTCACATTCTTCCTCGGATAGTTGGGCCCTGGAATTATCAACGTCAGGAAAATGTTCTTTCTTTGGATAATCTGCCCGGGGGGAGATTGAGTGGAATGACAAACACGGGCCAACAACTGTATTGGGCTGCCGTCTGACCAAACACAGTGAACCCATCCATCCTGACGGCGACTCGACGATGCCTTGGATCTACCGTTCTTTCCTTATGTAATGCATCGAAGCGCTTCCACGCTTCACCATCCGATGTGTGCACCATCATCACATTCCCATCTGCATCTAGTTCGATTCTTTTTCCCGTTTTGTGCCATGTCATCTGTCTGGCCATCTCTTTGACCATGAAAAGACGTTGAAGTCTTGGTACGATTGGCATATACCGAAGAACATTTACGGGTATTTTGGTCTGTGTCTTCTCACCCATACCGTTGTCTACCACAACATACCTGGAAGACTTGCAAATGGGACAATAGTTCAAGTCCTCATACTGAAGCCTAATTAAGACACATCCTTTCTCACAGGCATGTATCTTCTCATAGGGCATCTTAAGAGCACGGAGGATTTTGTCCGACTGGTACAGGTTTGGAGGTAACACATGGCCTTTGGGTACAAATCGTCTGAATACTGTCATCATCGCGTCGTAGCATTCTCTGCCCAAGTTGAATTGAGCCTTCAAAGCCATTATTTGTGAGATGGCATCCAGCTAACAAAGCTCAGTGTGCTCGTGGAGAGGACGTTTTGAGGACTCCAACATTTCAGTGAAGGCCTTTGCAGATTCCTCCATCTCCTCGTCCGAGTCCCGAGCATCGTCAAAGTCTTCCACCATGTCTTCCATCCCGGTACCATGCTCATCGGTGCGATGACGAACCACCTCGGCTCTGGCACGTTGGGTAGACTCACCATGTAATGTCCAGATCGTGTAACCAGGCGTAAAACCAAACTTCTGCAGGTGTTTACTCATTTCAAGCTCGTCCCTCATATTATAGTTGTCGCACCGGACACAGGGGCACCAGCGTAATTTCTGGCCATTTGCAAATGTGGCTCTAACAAACCCCTTGGTTTTTGTTAACCATTCCTCGGTCCAAACTTTCTGACAAGTGTAACCGGTGTACATCCCACCCACGATCACTCATATTGACTTCCTACTGGACACACAAGAAATATATACATAATTAAGCAAACCATATCCATCAGTTAATGGAGTTTGTCAGTTTTATTACGTCCATGCAACCTACACGCTAATAGGTAAAGATAGGTCCTAATCCCACCCGAGTATGTGTAGATTGGGTTCATTTTCCCATGCTCTGCTCCGGATCCGACGCAAAATTTTGGCAGCACCTCCCCGTTGTTCTCCTGATACACGTCTCGGCAATAAGCTGAGAGGATGTGTACCCGGAGAACAACAGGGAGGCACTGATGAAATTCTGCATCGGATCCGGAGCAGAGCATATGGAAAACGAACCCAATCTACACATACTCAGGCTGTCCATGGATAACGTTGGACAATTCGAAAGAATCACGATTATAAATATGCAAATGCATGCATATTTATAGATGTAACCCTTTCGAACGGGAGACGCATAGTGGTTACGCATACTGATGATTGACACCTATAGCGAGCAAGTTTCATCGGCACGAAGACCGGAACAGAGCAAATGAAGGGGGGAGGAGGAGATGTCATTTGTGCTCACCAACGAACGCAGGGGCGGAGCTCGTCGAACGCACGGGGAGGCCGTCAAACACCACACCCTCGCAGCGACGAAACAACTGCACATTTAAATCCACCCGATCAACACAAATATATATGATGTTTTTCATAACAAAATCAAAAAATATACGACCTAACTCATAATTCACAAACATATGACCCCGTCGGGGTCGGGGTGTGGTGTCAGGGTGTCGGGGTTGATCGGGGTGTCAGGGTGTCGGGGTGTCGAGGTCGGGGTCGGGGTTTGGTGTCAGGGTGTCGGGGGTCGGGGTGTCGGAGGTCGGGGTGTCAGGGTGTCGGGGTCGGGGTGTCGGTGGTCGGGGTCGGGGTGTCGGTGGTCGGGGTGTCGGTGGTCGGGGTCGGGGTGTGGTGTCAGGGTGTCGGGGTGTCGTGCCGGGGTGTCGGGGTGTCGTGTCGGGGTGTGAGGGTGTCGGTGTCGGGGTCGGGGTGTGGTGTCGGGGTGTCGGGGTGTCGGGGTGGTGTCGTGTCGGGGTCGGGGTCGGGGTGTGGTGTCAGGGTGTCGGGGTCGGGGTGTCGGGGTGTAGGGGTCGGGGTGTCTTCTTCTTCTTCTTTTTTCTCCTTTTTCCATTTTCTTCTTTCTTCTTCTTCTTCTTCTTCTTCTTCTTCTTCTTCTTCTTCTTCTCCTCCTCCTCCTCCTCCTCCTCTCTCTCTCTCTCTCTCCTCTTTCTTCTTCTTCTTCTTCTTCTTCGTCTTCTTCTTCTTCTCCTCCTCCTCCTCCTCCTCCTCTCCTCTTTCTTCTTCTTCTTCTTTCTTCTCCTCCTCCTCCTCCTCTTCTTCTTCTTCTTCTTCTCCTTTTTCCTCTTCTTCTTCCTTTCTTCTTCTTCTTTCCTCTTCTTCTACTTTTTTTTCATCTTTCTTCTTCCTCTACTATTTATCTAAGCCTAAACCTAAACCTAAAAACTCAAAACTAAACCTAAACCTAAAAACTCAAAACTAAACCTAAACCTAGCACTAACCTAAAACAAAACAGGAAAACAGAACAAAAAAACAGGAAAAAAAGACTAACCTTGCTCCGGCGAGGTCGGCCGATGGGGCGGGGCGGCGCAGGGGCCGCGGGGAGGAGTCCAACAGCGGGGCGGGCCGGTGCAGGGGCCGCGAGGAGGGGTCCGGCGACGGGGCGCGGCCGCCGTGGCCTGGCTCCTGTTGGCTGGCGGGGCTGGGTCCGGGCGGCGGGGCTGGCCGGCGGCGGAGACTGCAGCGGCGGCGGCGACAGGAAGAGAGAGGCGGGCGCGCGCGGGAGGGAGAGAGAAAGAAAGAGAGAGAGGGAGACGGCGCCACCGGCCCATACGTTATGTGGGCCTTCTTTGCTGTCTGCTAGCAGACGGCAAAGAGGGCGACCGTTAGGGCTGGCCCACGTCACCTCTTTGCCGTCCGCTAGCGTACTGCAAAGGAGGAACATTGCCGTCTGCTAGCAGTCGGCAAAGTAGTCACCTCTTTGCCGTCTGCTAGCGGACGGCAAAGAAGCTGACCTAGCCACGTCGTGCCCTGTGGGGCCCACCTGGCTCTTTGACGTCTGCCTTTTAGCTCTTTGTCGTCTGCTAGTGGACGGCAAAGAAGCATCTGACGGCAAATACCATTTGTGCCATCAGCTCTTTCTTTGTCGTCCGCTTCCGTAAAGCGGACAACAAAGAACCTCTTTGCCATCAGCTGGCAGATGGCAAAGAGGTGGAGGACGGCAAAATGCCATATTCCAGTAGTGATCCCCTTCTCATCGATGACTTCTTTCATGATGATCGTCGCAATGTCCCTTTGGATGCGAAAGAATTCATCTCTAAGTTTATAACCTGCTTCTCCATGAGATTATACCCACTTGTGGATATGATCATCATTTCTTTTGTGATGCGAAGCTTTTGATGATCCGTGTTGAACTCAATCATGAGATGGAGGATGTAGAATCCATCTTTCTTGCTTGGTTATGGGACATGGAGGCAGTAGAAGTTAGTTTTATGCGCGAAACCCATCTTCTTGTTCCTTTGTTTCCTGATCTGCACGTGGCCACCCCTAAAGCTGAAGCTTGGAGAGCATCATCTAGAATATTCATTATGTGGGTGTAGTCCTTCTTCTCGTAGTTTCTGGTGGGGTCCAAATACACGGCGTGGGAGACTCGCAGGTAAAGAACGATAAGGACGGCGCGCCCGTTGCTACGGGGAAAAAGACACCTCAAATTATTCTCCATATGAGCGAGAAGGAATGATTGAAATGTACGAAAGGGTTGCCCGGAAATGACTTACTTTGGATGATAAGGCAGGAGGACAATTTCCTTGTCCTTATTCTGTACCATGAAGGTATGGAGGTACTCCCTAGCAGTTTCACGCTCAGAGTCACGGAGACTCAAGGACTCGTGCATGTAGTACGGATCCGCCACACAGATTTGCGAGACTTCTTCTCTCTTCATGAGGGAGCTCATATGTAGCGCAAAAAGGCGGACGATTGTAAAATCGAACCGCCTTGTCAGAAACATCTTGAAGATATGGTCAAACCGCAGGAAGAACACCTCCGCGGGCCGTGTGTCGACGTAGCACTTCCCCTTAGGCACACGAGCTGCGTATGTCGGATATCCTGGATCCTTCGAGGCTAGTACGCTTTTCTCAGTCGACAGCACATGGTCATGCAGTCTCCTGAGATCCCCTGATAGTGCCTCCAGCGGTTTCGGCGGTAGCATCGGCTCACCCGTGACATGGAACATGGCTGCACCTTTGACGGTATCTCTTCAGAATCCACCGCATGGCTGCTATGTGCTCTGGCTTGTTTGCAGGCGGTTGAGCCTATCTTCCCCGATCTCTTCCTCTCCTTTTTCTTGGGCACACCTTCCAGACCCTTCCTTAACCCCTGCCCCAGTGTTGCCGGGCTAAGCACTGTATGACCCCCGGCTAGTTGAGCTTGTGTTGAGGCGACATCTTTAGGCGTGTGTTGTGAGGATTTCATGAAGAGAGACTTCTTGCAATCCCTGCTAGGACGTTCCTGCCCGGGCAAATCACCCATATCCTCATCAGCATGCTGATAGCCCGATTCGTCATATGGCTGACTCATCATATCTATGTCACCTTCATAGGTGCCTGTATTGAGGAAACCCATTGGGTCCTCCATCTCCTCCATCTCATCATCCATTCTTTGTTCTACGGGGCCGATTACGTCAGCCACTATTGGACCCCCTTCATCACGTCGTCCGCCGCTCTCACCCGGCACTACAGGAGCTGGTGGTATCCATACATTCTTGTTGATGTGTGGTTATTGGTGTGCTCTCGGCCGGCTCCAGACGAAGAAGATTCTTCGGCCATAGCAGCACCCAACCCTTGCAGCTTCCTATCCGCAGTGGGGTCTCGTCGTCCTCTCCCCCAAGCCGTACTGGAGGAGGCAAATCCTCGTGCCCCGATTTCACACTGGACAAGTTAACCCTGAAGTGCCCAGTGGGCATCGGCTAGTTGTGGAACGTGAGTTGCAAGGGCTTCGTTATCACCCCCTTTCCCACGTCCACCTTCTGGCCTTTGATCAAGTAGAGTATGGTGCACGGGGTTTCGTCGGCCTTCAAACACATCTCTGCGGTGTAAAACATCCAAAACGCAACAAAAATGGAATATTGTAGATATATATGTTGGTGCGACATGTAATTACCGTGAGGGCGTCGAGCTCAGCCAAAGAAGAAGACCCGCCTAGCACGCCAGAGACTGAGGACAAGCTGCTATGAGCGGGTGCAGGTGCGTGTGCGAGAGCTGGCCCGGTTGCGTGAGCAGATGATGGTGCAGTGGTGTTGTTCACCGAGTTTCTCCCGACGAAACTGGGCATGGGAAATCATGTACCGTCTTGTTTGGATTTTCCTTCGTCCAGTTGATGATAGCCGGGACCAAGTTAGTAGCAAAATCATTTCTGCAAGCATTTACAGCTGCATCTACTACCTGCTTTAGCAAATCATGTTTCTCCTCGACTGCTTTTTGCGCGTGCTCAGCTGCTTTTTTCTCGACCGCAAGCTTCACCTTCTCGTCGATGTCCGCCTGACTAAAATTCTTTTTCTGCTTCTTGGCCTCCGGGCCCTCGTTGTAAAACACCTTTCATGTGGCGCCGTCTCCGGCGCCGTGCACACGTCCATATTGCGGCCGCTGGCCCAAAGGAAGTCCCTTAAGTTCGTTCAAGGCCCGGTTGAGAGGGGTGTCCCACTTGGGCCTCATCAGCGAAGTAGGGCTTTCGGCTTCAAGCTGGTGTTGCTTCTCCTGTAGAAGGAACGTGAACCGTTTACGAATGTGTAGTCGATTGATCAGGAGCTAAATGTAAGGTGGTATAAGAATAATTATCAGTAATCTAATCAATCTCCTTGTGATCTCGTCCGTGTAAAAAACCTTCTTTTTCTTGTCCCACTTGTAGCGGGCCCGGATGAAGTCACGCTCCAAGGGATTGGTGAACTTCGCGAAGGGGTCTGGGAGACCCGCGGCTTCATGTTCCGCGTCCTCCTTATCCCATATGGGCCTTTTGCCAAGGTAGCCACGGCTTCTGAGGCGATGCTTCCACTTGTTACTTTGCTGAAGGCTCTTGAATTTTGCAGCCTTAGCCTTGGCTGCCTCGGTAGCGCAAGTGTCCTTGAACTTTTCGAACTCCTCTTCCGTAAGTGTCGGATTTTCCTCCAGAATCTTGGACAGGGGTTCCTCAGCCTCAATAGCTCGTTTCACCCTCCCTTTCCAAGAGGCCAACTCATTGCTGAACATGCCCATGGCGTGATTGTTAATCTTTTTCATCTTCGGATCATCCCACGGTTGCTCTATGCTATCGTCCCGGTCGGGGAACTTGAATCTCTTGTGCAACTTCGTTAGGAGCAACTGCCTCAAATGTTCTTTACTCCTTAAGTCATCGTCGTTGATGCTCGCGCATTCCCATAGGATGCATCCTACTTGGTTCCCATAGCACTTGCGAGGTTCTTTCGGCTCTAATGGCTCAAACTTGCCAGGTGCCATATTTGTGATCACCAGTCGTCCGATGCCGAGTTTGTTAGGTTTTCATATCCTCTGCTTCTTCTGCTTCTTCTCTCCGGTATCGGCGCCGGTATCTTCCCTGTCGGTACCTTCCTCGCTGGTACCTTCCCCGCCGGTCTCGGCGCCGCCATCGGTGCCGGCGCCGCCATCGGTGCCGATGTCGGCGTCAGTACCATCATCAAGGCCGACCTGCAAACCTTGACTTTGCTTAGCAGTCAAATAGTCGAGGTACTCTTGTTCACCCTCATAATCCATCTCGTCTGCATCTTGGTTAGAAGGCCCGGTTTCTTCGTTGTTCGACATGTTTCCTATGATTAACTCTCCTCGTTTAATTCTAAAACTATAAAAAAATGAGAAGTGACATAAAAAAATATCTATGTTTGCCGGAATGCCGTTCCAGCAACTCCCAGCACTCGATATGCCTACTTTCTAGCACAATTCATGCCAAAATTCACGGAAAATTTCGGCATGACCTTTGCTAAAAAGTGGACATATTGAGCGCTTAAAATTCACCGGAACGGAAATGAATCAACATTCCGGCGAAACATAGGCCACTCGGATCATTTCCCCTGCACATCACATGTCCAAATGACATGTCCAAATTCCAAATATGACATGTCCACATATCACATGTCCACTTCAAATTCGGATATAAAAGGAAGAAAAATATAGAACTTGAAGAAAAATGCAAGAAATCATGTTTTTTTAAAATATAGAACTAATCTGTCCACTTCAAATTTTGTTTTTTTAATAGCAACAATTGCTTTAACTAAAAAATTAAATAGCAACAATTGTTTTAACTAATCTATCCTAGGTTTCATACTAATTCTAATTAACTAACTAGCACTATATAATTTAAATAACAACAATTGCTTTACCTAAAAAATGCAAGAAACCTATATAATCAATTTTGTTTTTTGTTACACTAAAAAATAGCCTAGGGTTCATACTATTTCATACTAATTAGCACTAAATAGCAGAGAAGAGGGGAGGGGAGAGGGCTTACAGAGGGCAGAGAGAGATGGGGTCAGGGGCGTCGCGGCAGCGAGGCGAGGCGGGGGCGAGCGCCGGGGTTGGGGGTCGCCGGGGTCGGGGGAGACGGGGGCGAGCGCGGGGACGGGGGCGAGCGCCGGGGTCGAGGGCTCCGGCGGCGACGACACAGGGGAAGAGAGAGGGGGATGTGGGGGAAGAGCAGAGGCAGGAAGAAGCAGAGAGAGTGAGGATTTTGGGGGTTAAGTCGAGATAGTAGTAGCGCGTTCTGGACAAACGCGCTATAGCTAAGTTAGCTATAGCACTTTTGTAAAGAACGCGCTACTGCTATTTTAGATAGTTATAGCGTTTATTTCAGAAAGCGCTACTGCTACTACAGATAGCGATAGCGTTTTCCTGTAGAAAGCGCTACTGCTATTACCTGTAGCAGTCTTCCTGTTTGTTTCTTCTATTTTCTTTTCCTTTATTTTCTCTCCCTTTTCTTTTATTTTCTTTTCCTTTTTTCCGAGAGCAGTGAACGAAGGGAAGGTGATACAATGTATATAACTAAGGCGATATATATTGCATCATTTGACGGTTCAGTATGTATACAAAATGGGAACATATATATTACATCATTTGACCAATGCATAATGGCCATGTGTACACAAAATGGGAACATATATATTACATCATTTGACCAATAACGTACGGTTCCTCAGCGTTGACGTTTTCGTTCTTGAGTGAGCTTCTTTCCCTTCTTGTTCGTTGAAGAATAATTGAGCCCCTCATTGTGACTTTTCCTTTTCCATGGAGTACGATCTTTCTTAGGTAATGTAGTATTGATTCTTCTTTTGACATATACTTCATCCTCATCGTCATCTTCCCTCATTGGGTTGCCGTACAGATTGTAGTCTTCCTCATTGGCAACTCCAACCATTCCAATGATGTTCCTTTTGCCTCTCCTCACGACAACACGACTGGGATTGAACGGGTCGGTTATGAAGAAGCATTGTGTCACGTGCTTAGCGTGTACCCATGGCTCGTTTTTTGCGATAGCGTTCACGGTAGCGCTCTTGGCATTGGGTATAGTCATGGTAGTGAAAAAATGGTTTTCTCTTTCGACATCTTAGCCCATCTAACACGGAACATCGTCGCGTTGTGCAGTCCAGAGTAGTCAAGCTCCCAGATCTCCTCGACCCTTCCGTAAAATCTCTCAGTTGCGTCGTTGTCGCTGCCGGTCATGCATTCCATCGTCACCCCTGAGTTATGATCATCACTGTCCATATCTTTGGCCTCCGTGTAGAACATGTATCTGTTGATATCGTATGCCTGATAGGTGACGAGGTTGGGCGAGGGGCCATGTGCTAAGGCGTATATGAGCAATCCGTCCTTAGAGCCCTCTTCCGGGGGATTAGCAATATTATGCTCTTTGAACCAATGCAGGAAAGTGGAGTTGTGCTCTCTAGTAACTTCGGCGTCCGTCCTGCATACCCCCCGGTCATGATACTTCTTTGCGATAATTTCTTTGTTAGTGCCACGAAAGGATCTACCTCGTCTAGGTGTTGTAGCACTACCAAGTTTGCTCTGTCAAAGTCGTTGCGTCGATCTGAGTATGCCACGTGCAGTTCCCTGCGATCGTTGGAGTGACCTTCTCCTTCGAGCCTCCCATCGTGCTTGTTAACGGGCAAACCAACACCAACGCCAGGAGGCTGGTCCGCGCCATATAGAAAATTCTCGCAGAAAGAGATGCACTCTTGTGTCAGATAGCCCTGGACGATGCTTCCATCCGGACGGGACATGTTACGAACGAATCCTTTGATGATCCCGTTCATATTCTCAAACGGCATCATATTGTGCAGGAATGACGGCCCCAGGTCTATTATGTCGTCCACAATTTGGACACACAGATGCACCATGACGTCAAAGAACCCGGGCGGGAAGTACATCTCAAGCTCATTCAGTATCACAACGATCTCTTCCTGTAGCCTTCGGAGCTGCTTCACACTGATCGACTTTCGAGAGATGACGTCGAAAAAGTTGCAGAGACCAATAAGTGTGTCACGGACGTGCTTTTCCATTATCCCTCTAAGGGAAACAAGTAGTATTTGCGTCATCATCACATGACAGTCATGAGACTTCATCCCGCTGAACCATTTCTTGTTCGTGTCTAGATATCTGCTTATCTTGCCACAGTAACCGGAACTAACTTTGACTCCGGTAAGGCACTTAAAGAATTGATCGATCTCAGCCCGACTTAAGGTGAAGCAAGAAGGGGGGCAATAATCCTCTTCCTTTACTTTTTTGCCCTTCTTCTCCCGCGCCTCTGTCTCCGTCTCTGTCTTGTCTGACTTTTTACGGGGCAGCATGTGCAGATCTTCCCTGATTTCCAAATCTTGCAAGTATTTTCTTGCCTTTGGCCCATCCTTGGTCTTATCCGGCATGTTCATCAGTATCGCGAGCAAGCTCTCAAGGACATTCTTACAGATATGCATTTGATCAAGGCAATTAGGTGTGTCGAGTTTGTGCCAGTACTCCAAGTCCCAGAACACAGACCTCGTCTTCCATACCTTTAGCACCGGCTCCGGCACCTTTTTCATCGCCTTTCCTGGCGCGGGGCACTATTCCCAGTTTTTCAACAGCTCATCGATTTCGGTGCCGCTCCGCTTACGTGGAGGTCCTCGATGCTCAGCATGACCATTGAATAGATCTCCAGGTTTCTCCATGGGTCGTCCTTCTCGAGCCATCTTTGATGCCCCATGTACACGATTTTTCCAGACCCGCCCTCTTTCCTTGACGTTAGCTGCTGAGACGTCGTATCATTCATGCACCGCGTGCATCCGCAATATCCATGGCACACCTGGCCTGCGACATATCCGTAACCGAGATAGTCGTGCACCGTCGTGATCAACGCGGCTCTCATGTAGAAATACTCGCCTTTGCTGGCGTCCCATGTCTTGGCCTGTGTTTTCCATAACGTGTCTAACTCCTCTTGAAGTAGCCCCAAATACAGATTAATATTATTTCCCGGTTGTTTCGGGCCTTGAATCAGCATGCTCATGTGAATGTACTTCGACTTCATGCACAACCAGGGAGGGAGGTTGTACATCCATACAAACACGGGCCATGTGCTATGGTTGGTGTTCTGGTTGCCAAATTGATTCATGCCATCGGTACACGGCCCGATCACGATGTTCCTTGCATCACATTCGAAATACCAATAGAAGCCGTTCAACGCTCTCCACTAGCTTCCATCCTTGACCTGTCTCAGCTTCAGATCATCTCCATCGTCGGGCTTCTTCCTCTCCGCGTGCCAGCGCATGAGCTTTGCTTCCTTGGGATCTACAAAATACCGCTGGAGACGGGGAGTGATCGATAAGTACCATACAACTTTCTGGGGAGATTTCTTCCCAGCCTTCTTGTATCGAGAAGCATTGCACACCGGACAGCTTGTTTTTTCTACGTGCTCCTTTCGATAAATTATACAATCGTTGATGCATGCATGGTATCTAACGTGCGGCAGATCAAGAGGGCACACGATCTTCTTGGCCTCATCCACACTAGTAGGACATAGATTCCCCGCGGGAAGAACATCCTTTAGGTACTTGAGATGCTCATCGAGGCTAGTGTCGGTCCATTTGTTTTTAGCCTTCGTCTTCAGGAGTTGGAGCGTGAAACTCAAGCGGGTCACCTCAGGATTGCAACCATCATACAATGGAGTGTTCGAGTCTACCACCAGTTGATGCAGCTTAGCCTCCTCTCTAGAAGCAGCTCTCTCAGTACTCGTCTCCTTGCGAAGCAGTGCTTGAACATGAGGGTCCCGCACGATTGAACTTAGTACCGTCGAACTCTGCGGTGTGGAGTCCACGTTCTCTCCGCCGCCATGTCCGGCCCCTTCTCCTCCGCCATGTCCGGCCCCTTCTCCGCCGCCATGTCCGGCCTCTTCCCCGCCGTCATTGTCGATCATCTCTTCGTCTTGCCCCGTGTCGTCATTGCATGCCCCATCGGCGTCCTCAACATCATCATGCTCATCTTCAATTATCCACCGAGTATAGCCATCCATGAAACCAGTCATGAGTAGGTGCGCCATCGCATCATAGGGGTCGAGCCAAACTCCTCCTTTGCATCTTCGACACGGACATAAAACCTCTGTCAGGTTATTTTCTTTCATGTCCTGCACCGTCGACCGCGACCACCTGTCCACCATCGTTCCACTAACCATCATGAACGCATGCACGGTAATAATAAACAATTTGATTATAAAAATGCGTGCATGCATCAAAGTCATACAAAAATTCGACATGACCTTCCCTAAAAATAGGACATATAGAGTTTGCCCGAAATTCGCCGAAACAGAAATAAATCGACATTTCGGCAAAACATAGGCAACTCAAGCACAATTCGGCGGCAACTCGATCCACACACACAATTTCCATCATATCACGTGATTATGTCATATCGCACACATACACATATTTCCATTCTTGCAAAAGCACAAATTTTTAATCACCTATCTCGAGATCGAGCACGGTGATGATGATGTCGATCGGTGTCACCACACACCTAGGGAATGATCAAAAGTGGACAAAGCTTACTTCTTGAGATGGCTAGATCTAGTTAGGGAGGTACATAGCTCACTTCATTAAATGGGTAGATCTACCAAGCTAGTTGGGGAAGGAGATGACTATCTAGTGGAGGGAGAGGAAAAAGAGAAAGGAGATGCATTAATGGAGGTGGTGTAAGTTAGCTAGGAGCAATAAAGAGAGAGAAAGGTAGGTAGAAGAAGGAGAGTAATGGGGGGAGTAGTGAGAAAGAATCAAAGTGAGGGAGAGAGGAGGTGGGAGGTAGGGGAAAGTGAGGAAGAGAGGATGGGGAAGGGGGAGGGGGAGGTGAAAATGTGGCATATGCTGCGGCTTAGCAGTAGCGCTGGTCATAAACCGCGCTACTGCTATAAACGTAGCAGCAGCGCGCTTACGACACACGCGCTACTGCTAAGTGGGTCCCGCCACTAGTAGAAAAAGGGTCTAATGTTCAGCTCATTAGTCTCGGTTTGTATTTGAGCCGGCACTAATGTGACCATTAGTGCCGGTTCCAACGGCTAGGCGGGCGGCGCTCATTAGTACCAGTTCGTGGCGAACCTTTAGTACCGGTTCGTGCCACGAACCGGTACTAAAGAGGTGGTGGCCTTTAGTACGGGTTGGTGGCTCCAACCGGTACTAAAGACCCCCCCTTTAGTACGGGTTCATGCCACCAACCGGTACTAAAGGGGTGCGCTGCCACCCGCCGTGCACAATGTTTAGTCCCACCTCGCTAGTTGAGAGGAGCTCGCACCGGTTTATAAGCCCCGCCGCGGCTACCGTGTCGAGCTCCTCTCTAAGCAGGCCTTTGTGGGCCTATTGCAAATCTTCTGCCCTGTGGGGCCTACTGGGCCGTATGGGCCTGCATCCTGGCCCAACCAGAGGTTGGGTTTCTAGTCGTATGCAGGCCGTGCCAGCCCAGTAGGTGGGCTGTTTTTTCTTTATTAAAAAAAATTCAAAAAAATCATTTAGTACCGGTTGGTGTTACCAACCGGTACTAAAGGGCTCCCCTCCCCCGGCGCTGGCTCGTGCCACGTGGTGGGTCTTCAGCGGCGGTTCGTGCAGAACCGATACTAAAGGGGGGGACCTTTAGTCCCCACCCTTTAGTGCCGGTTACAGAACCGGCACTAAAGGGCCTTACGAACCGGTGCTATAGCCCGGTTCTGCACTAGTGCGCCATGTGGCCAGTTTTTAAAAAAGCGACAATTAGCAGTAGCGCGTACGGGAAAAAGAGCACTATTGCTATTACTTTATCAACAGTGCGCTTATATAGACCGCGCTACTGCTAAATCTAGGTTGGCGGGAACTGTCGGTCGACTTTAGTAGTAGCGTGGTTCCGCCAAACCGCGCTACTGCTAAGTCAGTAGCAGTAGCGCCTGTTTTTTTGCCTCGCTGCTGCTAATTAGCAGTAGCGCCTCCCCCTGAACCGCGCTGCTGCTAAGATTCTGTGTATAAGGTTTTCCCTAGTAGTGGTAGAGTATTCAACCCAAATTTATTGATTCGACACAAGGGGAGCCAAAGAATATTTGCAACTATTAGCAGTTGAGTTGTCAATTCAACCACACCTGGAGACTAAATAACTGCAGCAGAGTGATCAGTAGCACAGTAGTACGGTAATTTGATAATGATAGCAGCGATAGTAACGACAATAGTAACGCTAACGGTAGTAATAGTGGTTTTGTAGCAATTGTGACAGTAGTAGCAACAGTAGTAACTTAACAAGGAACAATATGTGAAAAGCTCGTAGGCATTGGATCGATGATATTGTTGGATAATATTCATCATGTCACAGTCATAACCTAGGGCGACACAGAACTAGCTCCAATTCATCAATATAATATAGGCATGTATTCCGTATATAGTCATACATGCTTATGGAAAAGAACTTGCATGACATCTTTTGTCCTACCCTCCTGTGGCATCAGGGTCCATAAGGAAACTAAGGGATATTAAGGCCTCCTTTTAATAGAGAACTGGAACAAAGCATTAACACATAGTGAATACATGAACTCCTCAAACTACGGTAATCACCGGAAAGAAATCCCAATTATTGTCACCTTGGGGCATGCGGATCATAACACGTAGCAAGTGCATATAACTTGCATGGTATGATTAAGAACACAAATATATTTGCGAGAACATAAACAGTTCAGATCTGAAATCATGGCACTCAGACCCTAGATAGCAAAGTCGTAGCAACATCAATCTTAGAACACAGTGGATACTAGGGATCAAGCCCTAACAAAACTAACTCGAT
Source organism: Aegilops tauschii subsp. strangulata (assembly GCF_002575655.3). Lineage (NCBI taxonomy): Eukaryota > Viridiplantae > Streptophyta > Magnoliopsida > Poales > Poaceae > Aegilops > Aegilops tauschii. The sequence goes on along the minus strand of NC_053038.3, from coordinate 493,923,843 downwards.
TACATGATAAATCTCATCCAACCCATCACCGTCTAGCAAGCCTACGAAGGAATTACTCACTCCCGATGGTGAGCATCATGAAATTGGTGATGGAGGATGGTTGATGATGACGAAGACAGAAGATCCCCCCCTCTTCGGAGCCTCAAACGGACTCCAGATCTGGCCTCCTGATGAAGAACGGGAGGTGGCGGCGGCTCCTCATCGTAAAAGATGATGAAAATTCCTTTTCTATTTTTCTCAAAAAATATGAATATATAGTGCTGAGATTAGGGTCAGCGGAGCCACGTGGCCCCCACAAGCCACCAGGGCGTGCCCCACCTGGTGCCTTGTGGGCACAGGGCGGCCCCCCTCCAATGGGTCTTTGCTCCTATATATTTTTATATATTCCATAAAAAATCTTCACAAAAATTTGTCCAATTCCGAGAACTTTTATTTCTGCACAAAAACAATATCATGGTAGTTGTGGTAAAAACAGCGTCAGTCCGGGTTAGTTTCATTCAAATCATGCAAATTAGAGTCTGAAATAAGAGCAAAAGTGTTTGAAAAAATAGAGACGATGGAGACGTATCAATGCGTCATTTTGAGCCAATAAAAATCCACCATTTTTCCAATAATCCTCTAAAAATTCCTATAAAATGTACAAACCGAAAGGAGGCCCAAGACACTAGTTGCTTGCATACCAATGTCACTAGCTCGTGGTATTCTAGTAGACGAAGTGTAGACAATGTGCGGAGTCAATGTATAACAGTATATAGTATGCTACACCATGACCCGTATTCTTGTTAGAATTTATGCGATTTGATCATTGCATAAAATAGACGAAATAGACAATATTTATTAACAAGGTTCACCAAACATCATCACGTCACCGGCCATGATTGTTAGGAGAATATGGTGCATCCAGTGCACCGAACTTCCATAGCATATTTTTAAATGTTTGGAAAATTCTTAAAAAAAAGTTAGCACATCACACAACATCAATGCATGTTGTCACAAAATATGAAATGAAAATTTTAAACATAGCCCAAAACACACAAGAATAAGAAATTCAACATTGAATAGTACATAACATAAGTTGTGCTTTAGATTTGGCCCATTAATTATGGCAATGATGTGAAATTTGTCATTTCTATATCTCGTGGCATAATTTGAATTTTGATATGAATTTTTTGTGATAACATACATTGATGGTGTGTCAATGTGCTAGATGTCTCTAGATTTTTCAAAAAATTAAAAATATGCTACGGCGTCCGGTCCACCGGTAGCACCACAAGGTGGAAGCACCAGATACACTCCATGACCGTAAGAGCTCATCCAATGCACTAAATTGACATACAACAGACCATGACAAGCCTGTCAAACTCATCAGACGCATCTCGACCATCGCGCCACGGTCAGTCGGGTCATCCCCGCCATGAGCACTTGGGTCGTTCCCTTTGCAATTTTGTGTCTGGCCTATCAGCTTCGTCTAGTCTATTTTACCTACCACACGGTGCGTTTACATAATAGGGTCGTATTACACGTGTATGACTTACACACCTAGCCCTCCATATACACCAAGTATAATTGTAGTTTTATACACATATACAATATTGATTTCAACACATATCCTGACAATGGTCGCAAATTTAGTGACATAGTGTCACTTTGGGCAACTGACATGTGTGCCAGTGACCAAATGAACCACGTACGTGTTTGTCACCCAAAGTCATGTGGCATTATGTCACTGGATCCTAATCCCCACACAAATAATCCATGTCATCGTTACATTACCTTGTGTGGTCGTCGCAAAGACAAGTGTGTGCGGGCTACACGATAAAAGTGCAACTAAAAACCAGTCATCCCATGAGATAAAATTCCTCTCAATCACACAATATTAAAGCCATCTGGATATATAAATTTGCCATGTCATCAAAAGCTGGTTTAATCTTTTACTAGTATACTAGCTATTTGCCCATGCATTGCAATGGGACATTAATATTCTAGTGGTTCAACATCAATCATGTCCGGCATATACCTTACACTCACCGTATTTTAGATTTTGATAAGATTTAATTTGATTTGGGTACGGGTAGGGGAAGGCAAGGAAATGTTTGATTTAGCTGAGGTTTTGTTAAGATTTGATTTGATTTGGGTATGGGTGCGGAAGTCAAGAAAAGTTTTGATTGAGTTGAGGTTTTGGTAATAATTGATTTCATTTTTGTTTTATTGAGTTTATGCATGATGTGGTTTTGGAAAGTACCGATTTTGTATTGATTATTTCAAGTTACTCTATTTATTTAGGTTTTTTTTACTTTGTTTGGCATATGTTGAGATTATTCAAAAAAAAAAGAAAACCAAATTGAAGAGGGAGGCATGGAGAGGGAAAACAGGGGAGAGGGTGGAGGCCACGCTACAAACTCCCCTTTAATAGTATAGACTAAATAGTACAAATAAAAGAGTTGGCTACAATGTTGGGTATTAAGTTAGTGTACAAGCGCATACTTTATTTCTCTTTTCTCTTAATCAACATTCTTATATACGAGTACACGTAGAGATTGGCTCTTACATGAGAGCTCACTCTTCAATTTCATTATATCTCCTTTACATAAGCAAAAATGCCAAGTGTGCTTATAGCCTACGACCATAGCTTTTATGGGTATGTACTGCTTTATTAATATTTGATTAACATTACTCTCACAAAAAAATTGAACATCTGGGTGTTGCTTGCTCTTAAGAGAAAGTATAATAAAGCGATGTAAGCAGACTATAAAAATTTAAATATTACATTTTTGTTGAATTCGAGAAGAGAGAAGAGGAGGGTGAGAAGAATCAGGATGTAGATTAAGAGTTGGATGCAGCAAGGGCTCCAAAACTTTGTGCGAAGATGAGGTGGGTCAGCCATTTATACTGAACTAATATGGATGTTGGCAATAAGGTTGGGTTGTATTCTTGTCGATCACATGGCAATAAGATATAGCCAACAGTTGGCTCCATTATTATTCATTCTCTTAATTATAACCCGCTTACATGAGACTTAAAATGCAAAAAAGAGAGAAGAATGAACTCTCATGCAAGAGTCAATTTCTACACATATTCCTACACAAAATACACAAAATGAGTAAATTAACGAGAGGAAGGAGAAATATATAAAGTGAAAAGAAAGACTAACCTAATAGCCAATCAAATTATATGTTGCGGCACGGTATTTAGTAGTTGGCTATATTATTATGAGTAATCCTAGACCTACGAAGACTAACACAAGTTTTTACGTAACTTTGCATCGGTACTTCTCTCCCCCCTAAATTTAAGTGAGATGGGGTCCGTCTTCTTCCTAAAACCCCAGTCATGACTTGCCAGCTGTCTAATCACGTAAGCATTGCGTAAACCCCTTTTGTAGGTGTAGTAGTATTTTTTTGTGAGAAAACTTCCAATCTATTCCTCTTCAACCATGGCAATACAACGAACTCCGAAAATAATAAAAATTACATCCAGGTCCGTAGACCACCTAGCGACGACTACAAGCACTGAAGCGAGCCGAAGGCGCGCCGCCATCATCGCCCCTCCCTCGTCGGAGCCGGGCAAAACTGTAGTAGTATTACTCTATTATTTGTTTTTTTGCTTTAATCTACAACACGCTATGTTCTCTTTCACCTTTTCTTTTTTCCAACTCATCGGGAATACAATATGACAACTTTTATAGTTTGCTTATATCACCTTGACGCACGTCCTACAACGATTGAAAATAAAGAAACCGGACTTAAGTTTTTCTTTTCAAAGTCACACATTTCGAAACAGTGGTGGCAACAGCTACGTATAGACATCCCGCAAAAAAAAAAACAGCTACGTATAGACACTGTTGTAGAGATATTTCGCTGCCACCCACGTATTATACGACAGCTACGATAAGTCCAAAGCGCCAGCCCGGCGGTATCTGAATCTCTTCCCATCAAGCAAACAAATACGTACGTCACTGTCGACAACAGCAGGCACCACGATTCCAAATCCATCCGTATCTCGACCCTCTCCGCTGCCAGCTTAGCCTCTTTGCTTCGATCATTACCTAGACTTCCCAGTCCCAGTCCCCATGAATCATACCTCTCGTGTATATTATACGCGGACGAATCAAGTTGATCGCCGGGAGAGTTGAATCGCGAACATGTCTCGAGATCCACGACAGCTAATCATAGAGCAAAAACAAACCCGCCCAACAGGCAACAGCCAGCACCACGCACGTATCTCATACACGGCGGCGTATTATACGTACGCACGGCACCTCGCCGGAGTTTTGTAGTAGTACTGCTGCTCGATGACACCACCGGGTTGATGTGACAGTACCGGTGTTCATATTTGTCCTGTGCGTCGACGTATCCGGGCCGGCTGGATCCCGATGAACAGCGGCTAGATTCCAGTACGTACATACCGCAAATAGTCAGAGCATAATATCGGCCAGGAAACCCTATGTAAACTGTTACCGTCTCGATCAAAGACTCTGCAGGCTAGCTAGGTGACAAGAACGCATCAGAGTTTTATAGGCGGGAACTTACTTAAGTGAGCGAGTGATGTCTGTACACCACCTCCTACAATCATGGAGCTAGCGTGAGAGTTATAAACTCCTCCTGACCAGTTACGGGAGGACAGTGGCTTGCCCCCGTACGCGTTGGTGTAGTTTTCTGGTGAAAAGTAGGTGTCATGCGTCCATCTCAGCCCCCCCGTGTTGAGCACAGGATTAAGAAATGACAGTGCACTTACAGTCTAAGCCCAGTCATGAGAGAACTGCGGCTTGCTTCCGTACGTACGCGTTGGTATATTTCTCTGGTGAAAAGTACTCCAAGTATCATGCATCCATCTCATCGCCTGTGATGACTAGGAAATGACAGACCAGTTACAGAAGTACACCAGCGTGAGCTCCCCACGTCACCGTCGCACACCTCGTAGTTCACACGATGGAACCATGGAAGGGAACCCGCGGTGTTCGCCTCGTTGTTTTATAGGTGAAGAACGGTCTCAGCTCTTTCTTCCTTCACCTCGTCCCTCTCTGGGGCTGGAATTCAAGTTGAGTCGAGCTTTAGAGCTCGTTATCTTAGCTAGCTGAGATTCAAAGTAGGTTTGATTGTCAACAAGGTCAGATTCAAACTTGTCTCCGACTCCGGTAACTCGCGAGCTAGCTCATTTAACTCGTTAAGCTCGTTATAAATTGAATAACAAAATATACGTATCATGTATGCTATTAATCTAAAAAAATTGTAGACACATATTTTTTCTTCACAAATCACGACAATCAACAATTTGCATTACAGGAACAGTTGGTGCACTCCACAGATGACGGCAATCAACAACGATATTGGAACTTATCGCATGTCATTTGTGATAAATGAGCTAAATGAGCAACTCGCTAGCTCTGTTCGTTAAACTTGTTTTGTTAACACATTCAAATCAAAACTCAACTCGACTCATTAGTCATCGAGTTCGAATCGAGTTGAGCCGAGTCACATGCTACTCGTTTTCGTGAGTTTCGAGTTTAAATTCCAGCCCTATCCCTCTCAATACCTTTTCTTTTTTGCGGGAACCCTCACTATACCTTGGCCGTCTCCTTCCTCGCATGTTTTTCCTACTGGTCTTCTTTATTTATCTCATTTCATCCATTCTAAGGCACCATTCACCTATTGTTGTCGACTATTGGCCACCTTTGTCAATAGCGAGCCGAGGAGTTGGTGAGCTCGTCTAGCCACCTCTAGTGCACCCCTAATGTTTTCACTATTCGAAATCGGTCATATTCCTACTTCCTCCGCAACACTCTCCTTAATCCTTTACGCATCCACGCGCAACAATCGCCTACTCCTTCTGATAAATCAACGATGGGTGAGTGATAGTTCCCTAAGACCAACGGGTGAATGTTCACGCATTAGTTTATTCATTACATAATGTAGGTATTGTTGTGAAGGACTTTGAGGAGGAAAGACGTAATGTGTGGCCATGACACACCTATCAATGACACAAGAATAACAACAATTGCGTACTAATTAATTGTATAACTCGCACACCAGGGAAGGAGCAACTAACGAAGGAGCGCTCCTTCGGAAGCCTCCCCAAGGGTCATTTGCGGTGGGCTGAGAGTGCGCCGTGTCGCGCTCTGGACGGTCCCTCCGGATTTTTTTTTGTATTTTTTCTCACGCATTTTCGGCTTTCTAGATGGTTTTTTTCTTCGAACTTTTTCGGTTTTCCATCAGTCTTTCTTAACTTTCAGACAAAAAGATTGCGTGAAAAAACGCGTTTTCTTTTTTCCCCTTCTGCAAGAGGCACGAGTTTGCTTCCGCGAGAGGCACGGCCGTGCCGCTTGGAAACGGAAGAAAAACATGTTTTTTTTCTTCCGCGAGATGCAAGGATTTGCTTCCGCTAGAGGCACGGCCTTGCCTTTCGAAAACGAAAAAACGTGTTTTCTTTTTTTTCCGCGAGAGGGACGGGTTAGCTTCCACAAGAGGCACGGCCGTGCCTGTCGAAAAAAAAAACTTGTTTTTTCCCTTCCACGAGAGCCACGGTCGTGCCTCTTTCGGAAAGGGAAAAACAAGTGTGCTCCTGGTTTAATTTTTTAATCCAGATTTTTTTCGTAAAAAAAGGTTTGTTAGATCCTATCAACATGGGATCTAGTTTTGAAGATCTCGACACGAGTAATCTAACGGCGAAAACAGTTCAAGGTTTGGACGCACGGTTTAAGAGATAAATCATTTTGAATAAACAAACCTACGAAAAAAGAAAAAACTTTCAAGTTATGACAAATGATGGACATGAAGTATGCCACTTGTCGCAACTTGGGAGATGGGAGTAACATTTGCAAAAAGTGCTCCTTAATTAGTGATTTTGTATAAAAAAAGCACCTTCCAAAACACCAAACATGTACTCCCTCCGCAATAACAGTGTTTAGATCACTACTTTAGTGATCTAAATGCTTATATTTCTTTATCGAGGGAGTAGCTTTTTCTGGTTTGACGCTGTCTAGCAAGCAAGCAATCTCATTTTGCTATTTGAAGAAGTTCAATCAAAGGCCGTTTCGTCAAAAAGAGAAAAAGGAAGTTTAATCCGAGGGAGAATCTTTCTTTCACCCACGGAATCACGCCTCACGCCTCACGGGTTCGCGGTCACAGCCACGGGCGGGGCCCAATAGATGCACGTTCTGCCCACGTCAGCCGCACGAGGAGGAATTCCCCGTCCTGCCCCTCGCGCCACGCCCAAGCCCGGTTGACTTCGGGCCTCCACCCAGGCCCATTCCCGTCAACTCACCCTCCCTCCCCGCTCGAAGATTCCGTCGCCGTCGTCATCGTGCGGATGCACAAACAAAGATGCAGCCGAGGAGCGCATGTCATGTCATGCCACGGCAGCAGCTCGTCGCCGGAGGAGGAGTAGAAATTGAGAGCGCACTCCGAGGAGGATAGCCAGAGGCAGAGGCTACTTGCGCGCCGTCCTCAAGTACAAATCCACCACCCCCACCCCGGCCAGTCCACCAACCCACATCCTCCCGTACGTACCCTCCCCACTCAAGCGCGCGCGGCTAACTTTATTCCTGGCGGCGGCATCCGTCTGGTACCGCACCGCGCAGTCCTAGTGCGTGCCCGAGAGGAACGGGACAGTGATCCGGAGCCGCTCATCGACTAACTGCTTGTCGGGCCCTATCGCCATGGGAGATCGCCTCCGCGCGCCGCCGAGCTAGGTGAGCTGGGTTCGTCGACCGACCGGTCCTCGGCGCCCCGATCTGATCTGAGCTGCTCTGGTTTCCTTGTCGTTTTCTTCGTCTCCTTCGTCGGCAGCGCCCCACCTCCTCCTCCGTCTCCGACTCTCCGTGGGGAAGAGGAAACGCCATGGCCATGGCTATGGCTATATAGCTAGGAGCCTAGGAGAGCACTAGCGCGCGCTAGTCGGCCGGCGGCCAGCTAGCTGCACGACCACGACAACGTGGTGGGGGTTCACCGGGGAGGGAGGCTACCTGCGGCTGTCTACCGTCTCGTCTCTCTCCCTTCACTTTCTTCCCATGGCGTGGCTGGGGCGGGGCGGGGCTAGCTGACGGCGATGTGTCCCGCTTTAGTTTCCATCATGGATGGGGATGGGGATGTCTCGTCCGCTACCGCTACTTGCTCCTGCCTGCCAATGGAGTGGTGCGGCCGGGAACGGCTGCCCGCGAGCTAGTGGCGTCCGTCGTGGCAGCCATGCGCATCAAATCCTATTGCCTGCCTGCTGCTAGAGTCCTTGGATTGCATCGTGACGAGATTTTTCCTCTCCTCTCTTTTTCCCTTGTGCCCAGCGAGGAGTTGATCCGAGGTTCGTGGCTCCCGTCGCTCCGCCCCGTCCCCGTCGCCGGCCGGTTCGTTGGTTGGTGCGTATGCGGCGGAGGGTCTGAGGATTGCCGAGCGAGCTGGTTGTGGCCATGGAGCATCCGATGCAAAGGAGCGACGAGGGCGGTCCGCGCGGCATCATGCGTGCCGACATGGACGAGCTGGATCTCATGGAGGAGTTCCTGCTCGCGTCGCCCGTGCACGACTTCCCCGAGTTCCTGCACCCCGGCGGCGCGTCGCCGAGCCCCTTCTCCCCGCTGTTCGACCTCGGCAGCACCATCACCGCCGCCACTCCCCCCGCCCCGGCCGCCGGCGACGACGACGACGGGGGTGAGTCCCGCCGCGCGTGGCTGATCCAGCCGCAGGAGGCGCCGGCCTCGGTGAAGGAACGGCTGCAGCGCGCGCTGCAGGGCATCGCGTCGCGGTCGCGCGGCGCGGCGGGCGAGCTGCTGGTCCAGGTCTGGGTGCCCACGCGCATCGGCGACCGCCAGGTGCTCACCACCTGCGGCCAGCCCTTCTGGCTCGACCGCCGCAGCGACCGCCTGGAGAGCTACCGCACCGTGTCCGTCAAGTACCAGTTCTCCGCCGACGAGACCTCCTGCGCCGAGCTGGGGCTCCCCGGCCGCGTCTTCGTCGGCCGCGTCCCCGAGTGGACGCCCGACGTGCGCCTCTTCACGGACAACGAGTACCCGCGCGTCCGCTACGCGCAGCACTTCGACATCCGCGGCAGCGTCGCCATGCCGGTCTTCGAGCGCCGCACCGGCGCGTGCCTCGGCGTCGTCGAGCTCGTCATGACCACCCAGAAGATCAACTACAACGCCGAGATCGACAACATCTGCAACGCTCTCAAGGTAGAGATTGTGGCTCATTGCGAATCCCTTCTCGTTCCTTTCCATTCTCCAAACCCATGTATGTACCGTGCGTATCATGTTATGCGCTTAACCTGTTCGATGAAATGCCCTTAGGGGGAAGATGTGATAACTACCGGGCACGCCGATCCCCGAAGTAATCAGCCTTTTCGCCCCTCTTTCCTTGATCATTTCCTTGTGTTCTAAAACTACATCTGTGAAAATTTTGCAGGAGGTTGATCTTAGAGGTTCTGATGTCTCGAGCGATCCTCGCGCACAGGTGCGCTGAAACATACCAAGTTCATGGTTCTTTTGCGGTAGAATGCCGAAATGCCGGTATCGCTAACATACGCTCTGCTTGCTTCGTTGTTGTCAGGTGGTCGATACTTCGTACCGACCAATTGTACCAGAGATCGCGCATGTTCTCAAAGCTGTTTGTGAGACCCATAAGTTGCCACTGGCCCAGACATGGATACCCTGCGTCTGCCAGGCCAAAAGGGCGAGCCGCCACTCCGACGAAAAATACAAGTACTGTGTCTCCACCGTGGACGAGGCGTGTTATGTCCGCGATGCCGCCATGACTGGCTTTCACCAGGCTTGCTCTGAGCATCATCTGTTCAGGGGCGAGGGTGTTGTCGGCACGGCGCTCGGGACAAATGAGCCGTGTTTCTGCCCGGACATAACTGCCTACAGCAAGGTCCAATACCCTCTCTCACATTATGCAAAACTTTTCGGCTTAAGGGCCGCGGTGGCAATTCGGCTGCGAAGTGTCAAGACTGGGAGTATGGATCTTATCTTGGAGTTTTTCTTGCCAAACAACTGCATAAATAGTGAAGAGCAAGGGAACATGCTCAATTCTCTGTCCAATACCATACAACAAGCCTCCTGTACACTGCGAGTTGTCGGCGTGAAAGAACTGGCGAATGATGGATCGCCTGAAACTAGCTCGCCAACCCCACCAGAAGTTTGTGACAAGCCTGCTGAAATCTTGGATGAGCTCCATACTAGTGGCATTAATGTTCCTGCAAGGACAACATCAGTGGATGCTTCTGAGGAGGTATCTTCATGGATTGCAAGCCTTGTGGATGTTCAGAATAATGGGGTACAGGGAGAAACAGATTGTGGCCTGCCATTTGGCTTCAGGAAACAAGAGGATGAAGGGTTTAGTGTAACAGCTGGCTGGCCAACTTCACCGGTGCTAGTACCTGAAGATAAAAGTTTCTTTCCAGGGTTTAAGAAGCATGAAGAATATGAGGCCAAGGGTTCACCTTTTTCCAGTGATCGAAGCCTCTCAAACTCAGACAAAGCAATAGAGAAGCGGCGAACCAAAATCGAGAAAACTGTGAGCCTGCAAGAACTTCGGAAGCATTTTGCTGGTAGTTTGAAAGAAGCTGCAAAGAATTTAGGAGGTAACTTATGACTCTCTCAAAGTTTCTCTATTGTTCTTTACCTTTCTTTTTGTTGGTTGACTTGCATTTTCTCGGTTTGGATGAGTAGTCAGTAGACTTAGACAACTCTCTAAAAACCTGGCATCGCTATTCCTTCCTAATACCCGTATCTTTACTTGAGCGGCTCAAATAGGAGTGTGTATTCGGGCTGTGAGCATCTTGCTATGCAGAGCCCGGATTTTGTACGCATTGCAGTTGTATTGCCTCGATGCGACGTCTGAGTAAATATTATTCCCTTTACCAAAAAGGGAAGTGTATAATCACTTAATTAGGCAGGGACTCTTAAACAGACTTATACTCTAATAAAGTTAGTTCTCAATAATTCAGCTGATGCTGTTCTTGCAACAATTTGCAACTGAAAGACACACTGGTCTAGATTCTTCATTGACTGTTTGCATACATACAACTGCCATTGTCTATAATTGACTATAACTTATTGTCTTTATACCATTCGTTCCAGTGTGCCCTACTACATTGAAGAGAATATGCAGACATCATGGAATTGATCGTTGGCCATCAAGGAAGATCAAGAAAGTTGGGCACTCCCTAAAGAAATTGCAAATGGTCATTGATTCGGTACATGGAGCTGAAGGAACAGTTCGGCTGAGTTCACTCTATGAGAATTTCACCAAGACTACATGGTCAGAAAGAGAGTTGCAGGGAGATCTGAGTTATCCAGCATCAGAGCAAAAGGTTCAGCTGGAGCCTTCAGTTCCTGATCGACAGTGCGAGAGCAGATTCAGTCCGCGTACCTCCGGCTCTAATTCCCTCTCCCCCACCTACAGCCAGAGCTCAAATTCTAGCCTTGGCTGCTCCAGCGATCCAAAGCCTCAACAACAGCAAAGCAGCGCTCCTCAGCTTGCGGTGAAGCAGGAATTTTTCATGGAGGAGAATCAGAGTTCGACACAGATGAAAGCTGCGAGCCACGACGAACTGCAGTTATTTACTGAAGAGAAACCTGTCACCCTTTGCAGGTCTCAGAGTCACATGCTATTCAGTGAACACAAACCAATGGAAAACATGTCAGGCATGCAAGAAGCTAAGCCTGATTCTCTCAAGATAAAAGCCATGTATGGGGAGGAAAGATGCATATTCCGGCTTCAGCCGAGTTGGGGCTTTGAGAAGCTAAAAGAAGAAATCGCAAAGCGGTTCGGCATTTCTTGGGAAGTTTATGACCTCAAGTACTTGGATGATGAGTCGGAGTGGGTTCTTTTGACATGTGATGCAGACCTTCTGGAGTGTATCGATGTATACAAGTCATCAAGTGCTAAAACAGTTAGGATCTCGGTGAATCCTGCAGTTCAACCGGTACTCCGTGGTTCTTTCGGTTAATCCTGACACTGCTTCTTCAACATTGAAAACAACCACCCCTTCTTCCAAGTTTTCAGTTATGGTACAGACCACCTTTGTAAATATTTGGAGTCTGTGGACTGTGGTCCATCCAGTAGTCATATGCTTGGTGAATTATCTGTCAGCCTGGTCTGTGATAACTGAATATGACACTTTGTACTTGTAGACTAGGTCATATTCAGCCATAGGGAAACTCGTTTACCGCAGTTACCAAACTAGTGTACAGAATAGGAAAGAATAGGAATTTGTCGAAAATGAAGCTTCGCATTAGGTCTAGAACTCATGTTCAGGTTACCTGGCAAATGTAAGTTCTTTCTGGGCTTGTTTGATCCGTCTTGCAATTCTGAAGCACCTTCAAGGTTTCAACATTGAAAGCTTTCTTGAAGGCATCCATGCGCTGTGTGATTGAACAATTATGTTTCATGCCTTCACGCGTCAGTGTGAGCGGTACGAAGATGAATCCTTTACGGTGCTGAAATGCCTTCTCTCTTGTGTAAGTATTGCTGGACTGAATTTTCTTTTCAGAAATAGTATAAATCATTTCCCTTGTAAAATTCGATGGCATGGTTAACTGATCTTACTTGCATCCACATATTGCAGATGAGTATGATATGAGCACTCGGATTGTTTAGCTGACAGTAAGAATGCACTCATCGATCAAACTCATCTCTCATGTCGAAAATGCAATCCTGCTTGTTCCAGATCAGTGAAGGCTTTTTCACAGCGTTGGTCATGTGTAAGGCAGGGAGCCGTCTAGACTCCTAGACAGCCTCTGGCCAACGATGGTGCATACATAATAGGATGATATGAGATGTTTTATTTTCCTCCTTTTTTTTTGTTTGAGAACAATGGAATGCTAGAGTTTTTTGGTGGTAATCTTTTTGTATAATTATACTCTCAGGATTACACCTGTATACCTTGCTTCAGAAATCCATAACCTGTATGCAACAGTCTGCGATTGCTTATAGGCTGATGTTTCTTCTTCTTTTTTCTCTGAATGTGCATTGGAATATGCCTGCTATTTTGTGTTACTAGACAAAGTACACAAGAATACAAAGCCACAAGTGCGGCAGTGACTTAGTAATTCAAAATCAAGTAGTATAAAGCAAAACAAAACTGCCTAACTGACAAAGAAATTCAGAAACTAATGAAAGACCGTTCGTTAACTGATGGAATTATCAGTTCGTCGTCAGGCCGGCTTGGAGTTGGAGGAACCGCGGTACGGCGACCTTTGTGCTGCCGCCGGGACGGGCCGCGGCCTCGGCGGGAGCGAGTCGCGGCTCCCTCTGGCGTCGATCTCCTCGAGCTTGGCGACGACGTCGTCCATGGAGGGCCGGGCCTTGGGGTCGCCGCAGAGGCAGCGGTGCGCGAGCCTGGCGGCCCGGAGCGCCGCCTTGGGCGGGTACTGGCCGGCAAGCCTCTGATCCATGAGCCCGGTGAGCTTCCTGCCGCCGGCGATGTAGGGGCGCGCCCACTCGACGAGGTTGGCCTGGTGGGTGGGCCGGTTGGGGTCGTGCGCGCGGAGCCCCGTGAGCAGCTCCAGCAGCACCACGCCGAAGCCGTAGACGTCGCTCTTGACGTAGAGGTGGCCCGTGGCGACGTACTCGGGCGCCGCGTAGCCGTAGCTGCCCATGACCCGCGTGGTGACGTGCGACCGCCCCGCCGCCGGCCCGCTCTTGGCCAGCCCGAAGTCGGACAGCTTGGGGGCGAAGTCGTGGTCGAGGAGGATGTTGGACGCCTTGAAGTCCCGGTAGATGATCTGCGTCTCCGGCGAGTGCAGGAACGCCAGCCCCCGCGCCGCGCCCGCGGCGATCTTCAGCCTCGTCGCCCACGACAGCGGCTCGAACGAGCCGCCCCCTGCGCCATGCATGGGTCGAGGAGAGGTCAGCGAAGAGCAAAGTGCAGCGTGTGGATGGATCGATGAATGGCGATGGATGCATGCATGGTGGAGTGGATTGCGTACTTCGGAAGAGGTGGTTCTCGAGGCTGCCCTTGGGCATGAACTCGTAGACGAGGAGGAGGTCGCGGTCCTCGCCGTCGCCGCAGTAGCCCAGCAGCCTCACCAGGTTCGGGTGCTGCAGCCGCCCCAGGAAGTTCACCTCCGACTGCACTTGTGCCATACAAAAGAAAACAAGTTGCCACGTTAGCACAGCACGCCGGTGAGGTTTTCAATTTCAGTGAAATTCCAATGAAATTCACTGAATTTCATAATTTCAGCAGACACTCAAATAGTTACCTTTCGACCCAAATATTTCAGTAGTACACATGAATTAAAATATTTTTCAAAATAGTTTACAAATTTCAAACATTTAACTCAAGCGTTGGCCAGAATCACTGAATTTCGATGATTTCCGTTGGTGCTGAAATTTTTCTTTTTAAACTAAAAGTGAAACCCAGCTCATGCGCTGGCCAGTAGTGCCAAAGAGCACACAACCCAAATGAACATGGACAGCTGGGACGACGACGAGCTAGGGACGGCATGGATTAGAAGCAAATTAACCAGCAAATGGATGGGGTTGAAAAATGCAGCTTGTTCCTTGCTGGCATTAATTGGCACGCTTACTAATTGTCAACTATAGGGGGTTGACCAGAATTGTACACACACCGATAGGCCATAGGCCAAGACAACGACTAGCTGGAAAGGGGTGAACCCGCAGGGAAATGTTCTCCATTGACATTATCACGTACTCCCTCCGTTCCAAAATAGATGATCCAACTTTGTACTAACTTTGTACAAAGTTGAGTCATCTATTTTGAAATAGAGGGAGTACGTAGTAACAGTAACAGAAAGGGATGGATTTTTGTTTGGCTTTTGCATCCCGGGCTCTATGAGAGCTGGATTTTTGAAAAATACAAAAAAGAAAATAAAATTGATGTTTAAAAAATAAAAATAAAAACGCACGAATCTAGGAATGTATACTACATCTACATAAATTTCCATGGTGAAATACATTTTCATTCAAGGTACGCAAAAAACAAATCATGTCTTTCTAGCACATGCACTACTCACTATAAAAGTTTATTCTTTTATGCAGCTCACACAAAAGTGTATTGATCATGAAACGATCTTATATTTCTTTACAGAGGGAGTACAACTCCATGTTCATATGTTTTTTTTTAGAGTTTTATGAAACTTTAAAATATGACTTTGTTTGTTTATTTTCCGAAATATGCCATGGAGCCCAGGAGCAAGAAATCCACTCATGAAAATCGACTTGGTCCATGTGTAATTTTTATATGTTTATGCTACTTTTACAAAAGTAGCAGTATTTTGGTGCAAACAAAGTTATTGAAGTGCAAATTGAGCAGGAAAACGAATCAACCAACCCAAGCGTACGAGAAAAGGGATTTTCAGGCATTGCATGTTTTGTCCCAATCATAGCCAAGGTACATACATACTAGCACCTACAATTCAAAATACAAGCTATAGTTTGACTGTCCAAAATCGTGTTTTTTCGTCAAATACTCAAATATAATCATGGATTTTTTTTTTGCGGGATTAGAATCATAGATTTAGACAGTTGGTATGAATTTAGAAGCAGCATGTTGGAAGCAAACCAACAAGCACATGGAGCTGGAAAGTGCAGCCTGTTGCTTCTTTGGCATTGGCACGCGAATTACTTATCAGCTAGGTTACACACAGGGTTGACTAGACTTGTACACCGACAGGCCAAGACAACGACTAGCTGAAGCGCGGCGAGACCGCACGGAAATGTTCTCCATTGACATTATTATCACATACTCCCTCCGTTTCAAAATAGATGACCCAACTTTATACTAACTTTAGTATAAAGTTGGGTCATCTATTTTGGAACGGAGCGAGTAGAAAGGGATGTGATTTTTCTTCCCTGCCAGCGCATTTGATCATGAAACTTTACACAAATTTAGTATACACTTCAATGTTCGTGTGTATTTTTTTCAAAATTTTATGAGACTTCAAAATGTGTGCTGACGGGGTGTTCATAGGTGTAGGTTGTACGGCGTGTGTTCATAGATGTGAATGCATGTGCGTGTATGTAGTAAGCATTTGAGATTGTACCGCACGTGTTAAAAAGAATCACGGATTTAAACAGTAGTATGGGTTTAGAAGCATGTTGGAAGCAGACCATGGATGGAATGGAGTTGAAAAATGCAGCTCGTTGCTTGGTGGCAATGGCACGCGAATTACTTATCAGCTAGGTACATGCAGGGTTGACCAGACTAGTACACCGATGACACTTGACAGGCCACGACAAGGAGTAGCTCAAGAGTGGTGAGCCGCAGGGAAATATTCCGCAGGGAAAGGGATGGGTTTCTCCTTCCCTGTTGCTATTGCAACTCGGAGACAAAATTAATCAACTGCAAAGTGCAAATTGACCAGTAAAAATGCCATGGATGGGACGAGAGAGGCTGACTGGATCAACTCGGAAGGGAAATGGAGCCGAGAGAGGCAGGCAAGGCAAGCAACAGAAACCGGCGGCCGGGGGATGAGATGAGCTCACCTGCCACTCCTGCAGGCCCTGGACGCTCTCGGCGTTGAGCCTCTTGACGGCGACGACGACGCCGGCGGAGCTCTTGGCCGGGTGGAGGGTGCGGTCGTCGACCCAGCCCTTGTAGACCCGCCCGAAGCCGCCCTCCCCGAGCACCATCTCCGGCTTGAACCCGCGCGTCACCGCCCGCAGCTCCGCCAGCGTGAACACCCGCAGCCTCGGCGCGTCCAGGACACGCCCGCCCGAGCCCGCGCTCGGCCACCCGCGGTACGACGCCAACGACTCCTCCTCCCTCCCGCCGCCGCCGCCGCTCTCCCTGGTGGCCGGTGGACTTGGGGGCTTGCCGCCGGACCGCAGGCAGTTCCCCATGCTAGCCGATCTAGCTTGCCTCCTCTTCTTCTTCTTCTGGCTGTTTCCGTGCGCGCGCGCGTGTGTGCACTGGTGTTAGGTGATCGTGTGCGCGCGTTTGCTTATGTATATGCAGTTGGGCTGTGGCCGACGTTGACAAGGCGAGGACGCGAGGTCGATGGCGCCAGGGAAGTGAACTGGTCGTGGCCGAGGACATGCAGTAGGGGCCAAGTGAGTTCACCGCCGCAGCCGTGTTCAGACGGGAGGGAGGAGGGTCGAGGGGCAATTCCCGGCCGGTGACGTGCGCATTGGAGGGAACACCTGGCGCTGACGGGCGGTCGGGCGCGTTGGCTGGTCAGTGCAAGTGTGCAAGTGCTCCTGGCTGCTGCTTCGATGTGCCTCGTGGGGTTGGTGGTGGTGATCGCGCTGGTTGCTTCGTCTCGTGTGCATGCATGGAAATTGAAAAACCATGGCTAAGTCAAACTCCATCAACTTAAGATACATATACTGTATATGGTTGTGCGTTTCTTTTTCTTTTTTTCCTTTTTTTAGGAAAAAAAAGGAAATTTGACCAGAGTGGGATTTGAACCCACGCCCTTTCGGACCAGAGCCTTAATCTGGCGCCTTAGACCAACTCGGCCATCTGATCAACTGATGCTTTTACCATTTTTACAAGCTACTTGAACACGCATGTTCATTCTCCCGTAACCGGGAGAAGATACTACATAAGTGCTTCTTAGCGGATCTATTAGTTACTGTCTCTTGGCGTTTAATCCCTGCCTTCTGCTGTCTTAAAATCGTGAAGTATCGTGGATAGCCGTTTGGTTGCCTGAAGTTGACAGCAATATTTGAATACCATCACCTTCCACGTGTATACACGCCGTGCTTGCTTATTGTATCTCCGGCGTTTATTACATTGCCTAGTACTCCCTCTGTAAGCTAATATAAGAGTGTTTAGATCACTACTTTAGTATTCTAAATGCTTTTATATTAATTTATGGAGGGAGTACTACACTTGTAAAGAAAGCAGTAAATGTTCAAAAAGAATGAAACTGCTCTGCACACGGCAGTCCACGAACGAAATCTGAACGATGCCTATCTTCAACGGTGCTGATTTTGACCCCGCCAAGAAAAAAACGGTGCTTATTTTGAAAATGATCCAATCTAAGGGATGATTTGATCAATCGTTCACAATCGGGTGCAGGGGTGTCGTCCGTATAGCACTGCTCTAAAAAAATGCAAGGCACAAACTATTTAAGACCTTATCTTAGAAATAAATACAGAATTAATAAATCGCAGTCTCTAATGCTTGCTCATTCCGCGGGGCTTGTGAGAGCAGCACACACCTTCTTCCTCGCTGCCCCTTGCTCCAGCCTCTCTGGACGAGCTGGGAAGCTTATATAATGGGTCTCCGGACAACCTGGAAGACGTTTGGAGGGGAACTCTCAGCCACAAAGTGCGTTCAATCGTGATAATTGATATTCTTTGGAATTCCTGGAAACGTCCTAATGCCAAAGTTTTTCACAATGAAACCCTAGGCATCACAACATTGCCATGGCCGCGGCGGACGACCTTGCGCTTTGGTCTCATCGATGCGGCCACACTCTTCTCCGTGACTGTGGCGCTATGTTGTCTCACCTAGCTGCAAGATTATAGCCCCCGTGTAATCCCTTTTTTTTCCTGCTTTCTTTCTTTTCCCTACACCACCCCCTGCAAAGTTGTAACTCTACTCTCTGTAATGACCTTGGTTTCGGTAATATAAGTTCAGGCCAGCGTAAGCCCACCGTTGACGCGTCAAAAAAATGGATAATTAAGATAACACGCCACAATGATTTTGGGCACATTCCTGTTTCACCACCACTCGACATGGCGCATGTTCCAAGGTCCATTTATTTTTGCGGATGTCCAAGAAAACGACGATCTATTTTTAGTTTTGCGGTTGTACTAGCTATTTACTACGAGATTGCTAAATCTCAATCGACTAAGACCAAGTGACAAAGAATACGAAAAAGAAAAAAGTCGATTTGGTTAATTCTTAGTCGATTGAGACCTAGTCACACCTATTTCACCAACCCTTTTGTCCCTTCCCTTGTGTAGATTTGGTCCATCATCTCTATATATGTCTTGCGTCACACGGAGTATTTGTCAGTCTGAAGAAACTCTGCCCACATGTGCAAGCACAATATCTTCCACTGGATCATCGACATTGATACTTTTTCTCTTGTTTGGAAGCAGAAATCCTATTCCTACGCAATACTTTTACTTAAATCTTATGTGTTGTGACATGTGAGAGTCGCAACAAACTAGAACAAATCGGGCTAATAACCGTCGCCCAAGTGAACTAATACGTACTAGGTTTTATGTAAAACACGGTAACACCTACGTAATAATAGCATTGCTCTTTTGAAGAAAAAACTTACTTCCTCTGTCCCATAATATAAGAACGTTTCTCAAACTATGTTAGCTTGAAAAACATTCTTATATTATGAAACGGAGGGAGTAATACGCATGACTTAATGATGACAATAACAACCTGACCAAAAATCCAAACAGCAAATACATTGCTGTTTCCCTGTCATCCCAGGAGTGACCAATACGCATGACTGATCATATGTACAAAATCGCCACACAATTTATGAAGCTGCTAGAACCAACCGACAACACGAAAAAACGAAAAAAACCAACAGTCACACACACACAGTCAGCTGCAACTCTATG
Organism: Aegilops tauschii subsp. strangulata; assembly: GCF_002575655.3. Taxonomy (NCBI): domain Eukaryota; kingdom Viridiplantae; phylum Streptophyta; class Magnoliopsida; order Poales; family Poaceae; genus Aegilops; species Aegilops tauschii. The sequence continues at coordinate 493,904,359 of NC_053038.3, read as the reverse complement.
ACATTTCAACAGTTTCTCTCTCATACAGCCCTCTGCCGCGACTCTATGACATTTCGACAGTTTCAGGTTGTTCAACGACCTACCGACCGCACTCATCTCTCTCGCCAGGCCCAGTGAGGCCTATAGGAGGCTAGGACGCGTACTGCGAGACCCTCCTGCTGCCGCCGCCGCCTCCTCGCCGCCTGGACGGCGTGCGGCTGTACTGCGGTGAGCCGCTGTATGCCGGGGAGCCCATGGAGGCCAGGGAAGCATAGGGCTGGCTGGCGACATGGTTCAGGCCTATCGCGACGTCTGCCATAATGGGGCGGACGTGGGGCTGGTCCTGCAGGCACATGATGCTGATCACCACCAGCTGGTTGAGCGCCGACGGCGGGTAGCTGCCGCGGAGCGCTGGGTCGGCCAGCCGGTGGAATTTCCTCTTGTCATGCATAAATGGTCTTGACTGCAGAAAGATAAATACCAATGAAGGTGTTAATAAGCCTCCAGTGCTTTACAGAACCAAATTTGATGATACTCAAATTAACCGTTCCGAATTTTATGTTCAATGGCGGCAATGATGCAATGCGGGTAAAAATGTGAAAAATGTATGTTTTTTTTCCTTTGCCAAGGAACAGAGAAACTCATGTGAACATCATCTAAATAGAAGGAAAATTAACATGTCTATGAAAACGGAGTACTGTCAAGATATAATTGGATTCTAAGAAAAGACAGCTATTCTGCAGACAGATTCTGAGAGGATGCATATAAAGTATGGAACGAGGTAGAACTGCTTACCCATGTTAGCAAACTCTGCTCTGGCTTAGGCCTCGAAGCATCATAGATCCTCCTCCCGGTGATCAGCTCCAACAGAAGAACACCAAAGCTGTAGATGTCGGATTTCATGGTAAGCTTGCCACTCACCACGTAATCAGGAGCGCAGTATCCATAGGTGCCCATGACCCTGGTAGACACATGAGTCCTGTCACCAACGGGCCCAACTTTTGCCAGTCCAAAATCGGAGAGCTTCGGGCTGAAGTCCTCATCCAGCAGAATGTTGGCAGCTTTCATGTCGCGGTAAATGATCGGTGGGTCTGCCACGTTGTGCAGGTATGAGAGCCCTTCTGCTACCCCAACAGCTATCTTCACTCGTGTATTCCAGTCGAGTGGTGGCTTGCCATGAGGCACATCTGTTCAAAAGTGAAAATTTCTATCAGTGAATGAAGTGTACATGATGTTTAGATGAGACAAGAAACAGAAAGTACGCGAACGGTTAGATAAAAAAAATCAAGTCGAGTTAAGAGTTACGAAAACACATTTTTGGAAGACTGGAAGTATTGGCCTAAGTTTAGCAAGAGCACATCACTGAAACAGATTACATGTTAGGAAAATAAAGGAACTTTGCAGAAAAGTTCAGATGGTTCACATCATGCCCATCACCTAGTACTGCTATCATTGTGCAGACCATGTGATGTTGAGGCATGAGACAAAGCACGAGGACCTGAGAGCTTCAATAATTTCCGTGGGGACAATTCTGGCTAACCTTAGGCATTACGTGCTCAATAATTTTGGCATGTAGGAAAATGATCAATCATCAAAAAGGTTGCTTTTCAGGTAAGAAACTCATAAGCGAGTATGACAAAGTTTTTGTGCGGATTGCACGCTGAAACCAGTTTATTTTGTAGTTTTCCAGAATACACCAGAATGGATGGTTCACACTTCACACTACCCAACTAAGTGATTAGCCAATAATACTTACCAACTTACTAACTATACACACACAAAAAAAAACTCAACCCTCACGTGGGATGGTGTCGCTGTGCGTGCCATCGAGAGGGAATTTTTTTTATGCAAGACTCAGGCTTCGAACTCGGGTCAGTCGCTCCAGTACAGGAGGCGTTACCATCACACTCAATACTTAATAGTGTTTGTAAATGGACATGAACATAAATGACAATAACAAACTACATTGTCCCCTGACTTTCATCCCTTGAAAGAGGAGACAGCATACCCATAGTTTCAGAAATCTTGCCAAGTATTCAGCTTTACAAGCAAACAAATCAGGAAGACAAAGGCGATGGCAGAGGACATATGGGGAATGCAAAGTAGTACTGCAGTATATTTTAAACGGTGGGGAGCTATTGCCCCTATTATTCTCGAACATTATAGTGCATGGATATACTATACTATGTCTGACCTTTTTTAACTTATATCTTTGTCCCAACTTTGACTTTCTTAAATACAAAATCCGGATTGCAATCAAGTACTAAAAAACACAAAATTCCAATCTGAATCCATGCACTAAGAAACGGAGGTGGAAGGTTGGTTGATTCACCAACAATTAATACAGAAAAAATACCTGCCATATTGTTTCTTCATGATTTTTGTAGAAATAGAAACTTCAACATATAAAAGATAGACCTGAATTCTATTAAAGCAGAAAATGAAAGCGACATAGAAAAAGAACCGAGCAACGCTCGATTGTCTAGGTGCACCGACAATTCATAGAGAAAAAATACCAACCCTATTGTTTCTTCACGATTTTTGAAGAAATGAAAACTTCAACATATAAAAGATATATAGCATCCTGGATTCTATTAAAGCAGATAATAAAAACGACATAGAAAGAGAACCGAGCATAGCCCGATTGGCTAGGACAGGTCTGCGTGCTCGTTGCTCACCGACCCGCGTTCGAGGACCAGTGTCAGCAGGGTGCTAAAGATTGGTTGATGCACGAACAATTAATACAGAAAAAAGATCTGCCTTATTGTTTCTTCACGATTTTTGTAGGAATGAATACTTCGAGATATAGAAGAATAGATAGCATCCTAATTCTAGTAAAGCAGATAATAAAAAAGACAAAGAAAGAGAACCGACCAACGCTCGATTGGCTAGGAGCGCGGGTCTGCGTAATTATCTGTCTAATTGTTTCTTCACAATTTTTGAAGAAATGAATACTTCGACATACAGAAGAATAGATAGCACCCTGAGTTCTATTAAAGTAGAGAATAAGAGAGACAAACAAAGAGAGAACCAAACACTGCTCGTTTGGCTAGGAGCGTGGGTCTGCGCACTCGTTGTTCGCCAACCCACGTTCGAGGCCCAGCATCAGCAGGGTGCTCAAGGGTGGTTTATGCACCAACAGTTGATACAGATAAAATATCTGCCTATTGTTTCTTCACGATTTTTGTAGAAATGAATACTTCAACATGTAGAAGAATAGGCATTCTGAATTCTATTAAAGCAGATAATAAAAGCTAAAAAGAAAGAGAACTGAGCATCGCTCGCCTGGCTAGGAGCGCGAGTCTGCGCGCTTGCTGCTCGCCCACCCGCGTTCGAGGCCTGGCGTCAGCAGGGTGCTCGGTTCTTCTTAATATAATTTATTCTCTGGGTGCTATTGCCCATATCTCAAAGCATACATCAGTTGAATGAACCTTATGTCCTCCACATAATGGATGACAACAGGTAATGTCCTAATAACACAACAGGAAATCTTGATGAGGGTGAATGGACCACCACCAACCCAGATCTTTATAAGAGTAGGTTGGGTATAAAGACAACTAAATATTTGTTTTCTTATGAACTGAGTAACCCGGTCAAAATACGATCTGTTTCATAGTTAAAGGAAAAAAAAACCATGATCCTGAGAAAGTGAAACTCCAATAAATCCTCATATCGGTGCACCGGACAAGAAGAATCTTCGAACAGTTGGCGTACGGCCTTCTATTTTCTCGACAAAAGTACAACCTTCTATTTTGTTTGGTGATAGTAACTGGACTTTTTATTTTCCACCTCTATCAGAAGTTATCATAGACTAACAGACAGCAGCACAACCATGGATGGTTCCCAAAAGTGAATCCCAAAAAAGCAAATTCTCAAAGCCACCTCTTTCCCAGAACTGAGAAAGGGGAACCAAACCATAGATGGTTTCTTTTCCCCTTTGATTTCCTGAATCCACACGAATTACTTTCGAGAGAGCGTGTGCCGGTAGTGCGAAGGTTTACCACACAAACAGAACTACCATAGCGCACATTATGCTTACTTAACCAAAAACAGAGACCGATACATATTAACTGCATTGCAGAGATGAACTGAACCAAAAACAGAGAGCAAGTCTGAAGAATTCTGAGAAGAGGTATTACCAAAGAGGTGGCTCTCGAGGCTGCCGAAGGGCATGTACTCGTAGACCAGCAGCCGCTCGTCCCCCTGCGCGCAGAAGCCGACGAGGCTGACGAGGTTGGGGTGGCTGAGCACCGTGAGCATCAGCACCTCCACCAGGAACTCCTTCCTGCCCTGCACGCTCTCCCGCGCCAGCTGCTTCACCGCCACCATCTGCGCATCGGAAGCGCCCTGTGAGAAGGAGGAAAACAATCACTCGAATCTTTCACCGGAACCAGGGCCGCCGGAGGAACAGAGGTGGAACAGGGGAGGAAGAGTGGGGACTCGCCTGCGAGTTGGTCTTGGAGATCTTGCCCTTGTACACCTTGCCGAAGCCGCCCTCGCCGATGAAATTGCCCTCGTTGAAGTAGCCGGTGGCGACGAGCAGATCCTTGAAGGTGAAGCTGTGCGCGCAGCCGCTCCCCACGTCCGGCGCCACCTTCCTCTGCGCGTCCGCGACTGCTCCGAGACCCAACAACACAACACGGATAAGAAAGATGAGAAACAAAGAAGAGCGCTTTGCACCAGGCGGGGGCGTGGCGGCGGGGACGGGCAGAAATCGGTCAAGAAGATGACCTGAGTCGTCGTCGGTGCAGTGGTGGGCGAGCTTGGAGGGCTTGAGGTCGCCGGCCCCTCGGCGCGCCGCCGGGGCGAAGCACCCGAAGCAGCCCATCCCCCCCAAATCAGCGCGCCTGTCAGATACTTGCGGCGCGAGGGCAGGGAGGAGGATCAATCTCGCTCGCCCAGGGAGCGAGGAGGGGAGGGAGGGGGGCTATAAATGCGCGACCAAACCCGTCGGCATGGGCCCCGTCCCGGGGGAACTCCAATCCAGGGGCCGGGATTGACTGACCGACCGACCGACCGATCGAGCGGCGGCCGACGAGCGGGCGATGGATTGCGGCCTTGCGGGGCTAGCAGGCAACAGCGCGCCGGGGGGCTGCGCAAATTAGGCAAGAAGTAATCGCCGGCAGTGGGGAGGAGGACAGCGGCGGCCCCAGCGGTGGCGAGGCGGACGAGCAATTCGGGAAAGCATTAACCAGCGGGACGAAACGAAATCCACACAGACTCTGGTCTGGCTGGCGGCCCGTCAGCTCCGCTAGGCTCCTGCAGGAAACAAGAATCAAGATCGAATCCCGGTTTGGAAGCCGGCCGGCCGTCAGTCTCGCGGCCTTGTTCGCTCTTGCTCCGTCCGGACGGACGGAGAGGGAGAGAGAGAGAGAGAGAGAGAGAGTGAGGGAGAGGGAGAGAGACTCGTGGCCGGTTTCTTGGGCTGGCTGGGTTTCCCGCGAGATGAGGATGGGGGAGTGGAGAGTGAGCGTGACTGCTGCGTGCGTACGGTTTTCCTGGCGTGGACTGTGCTGGCTTAATTGCTCGGTGGCGGAGGGAGGAGTAGATCTGATGACCGAGCGCCGCTCTCCCTCGTGCTCCTACTCGTAGGACACGATGATGATATTTGTCCACCCTTCCCCTCCCCCCTCTCGTGGGTTTCCCTTTGCCATGTGTTTTTGACGATGATGATGATGATGAAAAATGACATTGGATGTTTGCTACAAAGCATTGCAGATATTTGCCATAACTTTATTTCCTTACAGATTATTTAATAGCAATCATCGAGGACCCATTGTTTTAAAAAGTTATTATAAACTCTGTATTTGAGATAAAGGGTGGTAGATTGCGTCTCTCTTTTCGATGTGGTCATTGTTGAAATCTGATTAGATGTGCTCTCGACAATAATATTTGTCCACCCCCTCTCTCCGTCAATGGTGAGATGTTTCGTTACTTTGCTTTGGCATATGTGAGAGAATCCAATCAGACCCGCATGTCACTCTCGATTCCTATTACAGAAGCCTTTGGCATGTTGTTTTAGTGCATTCCACAAGACGTCAAGACCCTTCTTTATGTATTGAGTGACTCTTATGTATTCAGCGTGTATATATTGTTGTAACTGGAAATGCAATTGAACTTTTGCTATCCCATCGCGGCGATATTTGGCAGAGCCATATCTTGATGATCTTCAAAGGCTTCTGTAATAGGAATCAGCCGGACGGCCTATTGTCTTAAAAAGGATGCCTGAAATAGTATGTGTTGAGATAATGGGTGGTATCCCGCAAAAAAGAAGAGATAATGGGTGGTAGATTCCGCCTCTCTTTTCGCCACGGTTATTGTTGCTCTCAGATGAGCTGCACTCCCTATAATATTTGTCCACCCTCCCTCTTGACGGTGAGATGCATTGTTGATTTGATTTGTCACGGGTGAGATAATCTAGCAGCGGGCTCACATGTCACTCTGGTTTTTACACGTGCCTTTCCGGTGCATTTCCCAAAAAAAAATCTCTGGGGTATTTGAATTACATTTGTCTTGGCCACTTTAATCCGGCAAAATATTTTTGATAAAGCATTATGTACATACAGTGTTTGATGACCGGAGTGTTTGATGACCGGTGCGCCTATGCTGCTTAGCCGACATCGCGATGGTTGTTTATTGCAAGAAATGTTATTGTAATTGGAAATCTAGTTGGATTTTTCCGACAAAGCCACGGCGGTTTTTGGCATAACCTGTATCTGGGTAATCTTGGGCGGTTTCTTTAATAGAAATCGGCGGGAGAGCCTGTTAGAAGGGAGAGAGATTGTTGCGGAATATGATCGATGTATTATTGAGCCTCGAGGGCGAGTATATATTGAGTACAAGGCTTGGAGGGCAAGACGCCTCTCCTAGAGATAAGGTAGGAGATGGATTACAAATCCTAGACTACCAAACATATGTAACCCAAATATATCTCTAACATCCCCCCGCAGTCGTAGCGGTAGCGTTGCGAACAACAGGAGCGACGCGGATGGTCAGACTGGAGAGAATAGCAGCCGACGGACTGACATCCCCCCGCAGTCGTAGCGGTAGCGTTGCGAACAACAGGAGCGACGCGGACGGTCAGACTGTAGAGAATAGCAGCCGACGGACTGACATCCCCCCGCAGTCCTATCGGAAGCATCGTGGACGGTGTCGCGTCACGGACGCGTTGACTGTAGAGGAAGCCGACGTGTTTGCTCAAGCGGATGATAACCCTTTGTGCCAATGTTGATGTAGCCGAGAGCGTGGGTGGTGGAGCCGTGGTCGAGGTAGCCGTACGAAGAATGCCGTGGTCGATGTCGAGTCGGGATGGCCGGTGTCGAGGAAGTCGTCGTGGAGCCGCGGGCGCAAGAGGGTGCCGAGTTAGCTTGGGCGCAGTGGTGTCAAAGTAGGGGTGCGCCGGGAAGAAAATGTTGTTGACGACGCGTCACGACGGGTTTGCCAAGCCCGGACACATCATGGGCGAAGGCACGCACCGGTGTTGCCAGCACCTGACATGCGTAGACGGACGAAGACGAAGTTGACGAAGCGCCGACCAGGCTTGCCAGGCTCGGGGACACGTCGTGGATGAAGGCATGCATCGGTGGTGCCAGCACCGGGCATGCGTAGACGAGGGACCTGCACGAGCTGTACGCCATGTCGGAGAAGTCGGAGGGGCTAGCAGAGAAGAACTCGACGACGATTGCGGTGTCCATCGGCGCGGGGCCGACGTCACCAACGGTGGTCGGAGTAGACGAAGTGGTCGGGGTAGATGACGGCGACGCTGGCGACGGGCTGGTGCTTGGACGAAGACGAAGTGGGGTGGACGGGCAGCGGCGGCAGCTACGGAGGTAGCCGCGGCGGCGGCCAAAGAAGAGCGGCGCGGCGGCCTGACGGCGGCGGCGGCTTGGTTAGGAGTGCGGCGGCGGTGCTCGAAGTAGGCGAATGTGACGCCCGGATAATTAAGCTACAGTAACCCTCTATTAATGATGCCATGTCACCTCGGTTATTGTTGTTAATCTCACGTTAGTTCGAAACCGATTCTAATTCAAATCCAAAATCAAGCAAACAATAAAAGTTTTCAAATATTAAAATTAAATTGTTCGGAGTGAACCAAATATTGCATAGATAATTATGGTGGAGAAACCACACCTTTATAAAATGTTTAAATAATATGAGATGAATAAAACAGCAGCAAAATAATTATTTAAAAAACCTTTTGTAATTAATAAAATGTCAAACTAATTTATTGAGGACTGGACTTTTGAGTATGGACTAATTTGAAATACTAATTTATAAACAAAGTATATATTTTACTAAAACTAAAATAATAGGATGCAAAACTATAACAGAAAAGGAAAATAAATAAAAGGATAAAAGATTAAAAAAAAGAAAAAAGCAAAGAGAGAGAGAGAGAGCAACCCCCCTCCCTGGACCGAACCCACCTGGGCCGGCCCACCTAACCCACCCGAGCCAGCCCAGTGCCCCCTCGCAGCGGTCTCTCCCCCCCCCGCCCTGTTCCTCGGTCTCAGACCGCAACAGGGGCGTCGCCGCCGAACCACCTCGCCGGCCACGCTGCTACAGGCGCCGAGGGGACGATAAGGACGCCAGCGACGGCCCCCTTCCCCACGAGCTGCTACTTGCCCTCTCCGCCTCTCCCATTCCCCACCGCATCCGAGCGCTGCCGTGGCCCTGCCGCGTAACACACGCGGTCCCCGACACCGCCTCGCCTCTCCTCCGCGCCAAGAAGGACCGCCTCGACCTCCTCTTCCTCCCCGACGAATCACCCGAGCAGGAGCGCCTCTGCATCATCCCCTACATTGCCGTCTTCCTCCTCTTCTCTGACGAGCTTCGCCGTCGATTCCGCCGCACCGAGCCCTCCTCGAGCATGCTTGAGCACATCTGCAGGAGCACTGTGAGCCTGCGCTTCTTTCCCCTCTCTCTCCCGAGCTTTCCGACGCCCGTAGCCCCGTTCCCGTAGCTCGCCCGAAGAACCTCGCCGCCGACGAGCTCGGCGTCGTGGCCATGGTCGCCTTCACATGCGGCCGAGCGCCGCATCGTGCTCCTAGGGTTCCTAGTGGCCCAACGCGCGCGTCTGCTGCTCTCGCCGTGCCCCGTAGCCCCCTGTTCGCCGCTCACCGGAAACCCACCACCACCTGACTCGCCGCCGGCGACGTTCCCGGCCGTCCCCAGCCACGCCACCACCTCCATTCGACGCGGTGTGGACTGGCCGTTCGAATGGGCCAAACCACAGCCCCGGGGATGCCCTGTGGGCGAAACCCGAAGCTCACCCGCGCCTCGCCGCCGCATTGGAGCTCGCCGGAGCCCCTCTCCGGTGCCCTGCCGACGTGGCCGGCCGGGCCCCACCCCTGGCTCACTGCCAGTGGGCCCCACGGGCCCCAGTTGACTGGGTTGACCCAGTCAACTGCTGACTGGGCAGGCCCCAGCCACTGACTGGTGGGCCCAGGAGCCCCACTTTGACCAGTTGACTGAGGTCAACGCTGACTGGGCCGGCTTCTGTCACAGACATGTGGGCCCCCGCTCTGATAATTAGTTTAATAAACGTTTTTAAAAAAACAAGTAACTATACTAGCCTAAACACTCACTGACATATGGGGCCCACCCCTCTAATTAGACTGTTAGTTTAGTTTAAATTACTGTTAGACTAACAGAGGCTGACATGTGGGTCCCACTGGACCCACCTGTCTGGTTTGATTGGTCAGCCGACCTGTTGACCTGCTGACGTCAGCGTTACCTCATGCTGACATCATAATTCATTTTTGCTAAATTCAAATAATTCCAGAAATTCAAATAATCTTTGAAAATTCATATCTTTTAAACCGTAACTCGGATGAAAATGTTTTCTACATGAAAGTTGCTCAGAACGACGAGACGAACCCGGATACGCAGCCCGTTCGTCCGCCACACCTCCCTAACCTATTGAACTCGCAACTTTCCCCCCTCCGGTACCTCTGTCCGAAAACGCGAAACTCCGGGAATACCTTCCCGGATGTTTCCCTCCCCCCTTCGTCGGTATCACCTATTACCGCGTTAGGGCACACCTAGCACCGTGTATTGTCATGTTACGCTTTGTGTTGCTTTGATTGCTCTGTTATTTATTGTGTTCCCCCTCCGTTACTTCTTTCCGGTAGACCCCGAGACTACTGATGACCCCAGTTCGACTACGGAGTTGACGACCCCTCCTACTTGCCAGAGCAACCAGGCAAGCCCCCCCCCCTTGATCACCAGATATCGCCTAGTCTTCTCTATACTGCTTGCATTAGAGTAGTGTAGCATGTTACTGCTTTCCGTTAATCCTATCCTGATGCATAGCCTGTCATTGTTGCTACAGTTGATACCCTTACCTGCTACCCTACTGCTTAGTATAGGATGCTAGTGTTCCATCAGTGGCCCTACACTCTTGTCCGTCTGCCATGCTATACTACTGGGCCGTGATCACTTTGGGAGGTGATCACGGGTATATACTATATACATTATATACGTGACACATGTGGTGACTAAAGTCGGGTCGGCTCGTTGAGTACCCGCAAGTGATTCTGATGAGGGGGCTGAAAGGACAGGTGGCTCCACCCCGGTAGAGGTGGGCCTGGGTTCCCGACGGCCCCCGACTGTTACTTTATGGCGGAGCGACAGGGCAGGTTGAGACCACCCAGGAGAGAGGTGGGCCTGGCCCTGGTCGGCGTTCGCGGATACTTAACACGCTTAACGAGTTCTGGGTATTTGATCTGAGTCTGGCCATTTGGTCTATACGCACTAACCATCTACGCGGGAGTAGTTATGGGTATCCCGGCGTCGTGGTATCAGCCGAAGCCTTCGTGACGTCAGCGACTGAGTGGCGCGCACCGGATTGGACTGGAACGCCACTAGGCTAGGTCTGCTTCCGGCCGTGTACGCAACGTGCAGGTGTGCATAGGGCGATGGGCCCAGACCCCTGTGCGCATAGGGTTAGACCGGCGTGCTGACCTCTCTGTTGTGCTTAGGTGGGGCTGCGACGTGTTGATCTTCCGAGGCCGGGCATGACCCAGAAAAGTGTGTCCGGCCAAATGGGATCGAGCGTGTTGGGTTATGTGGTGCACCCCTGCAGGGAAGTTTATCTATTCGAATAGACGTGTCCCTCGGTAAAAGGACGACCCGGAGTTGTACCTTGACCTTATGACAACTAGAACTGGATACTGAATAAAATACACCCTTCCAAGTGCCAGATATAACCCGGTGATCGCTCTCTAACAGGGCGACGAGGAGGGGATCGCCGGGTAGGATTATGCTATGCGATGCTACTTGGAGGACTTCAATCTACTCTCTTCTACATGCTGCAAGATGGAGATGACCAGAAGCGTAGTCTTCGACAGGACTAGCTATCCCCCTCTTATTCTGGCATTCTGCAGTTCAGTCCACTGATATGCCCCTTTACACATATACCCATGCATATGTAGTGTAGCTCCTTGCTTGCGAGTACTTTGGATGAGTACTCACGGTTGCTTCTCTCCCTCTTTTCCCCCTTGCCTTTCTATCTGGTTGTCGCAACCAGATGTTGGAGTCCAGGAGCCAGACGCCACCGTCGACGACGACACCTACGACACTGGAGGTGCCTACTACTACGTGCAGCCCGCTGACGACGACCAGGAGTAGTTAGGAGGATCCCAGGCAGGAGGCCTGCGCCTCGTTCGATCTGTATCCCAGTTTGTGCTAGCCTTCTTAAGGCAAACTTGTTTAACTTATGTCTGTACTCAGATATTGTTGCTTTCGCTGACTCGTCTATGATCGAGCACTTGTATTCGAGCCCTCGAGGCCCCTGGCTTGTATTATGATGCTTCTATGACTTATTTATGTTGTAGAGTTGTGTTGTGATATCTTCCCGTGAGTCCCTGATCTTGATCGTACACATTTGCGTGCATGATTAGTGTACGGTCAAATTGGGGGCGTCACAGCGAAGAACCCTGACAGCGTGACGAAGACCGGCGCGGACGGTGGCGTTCCCGCGCCAAGCGAGACAGCGCGGCGCATACCACGGAAAGTCAATGCGCGTGGACGACGAAGTGGACCGTGGACCGCCGCGCTACGGCCCGAAGGGGCGACGCAGCGGCGGCAGGCGGGTCGGGGCGACGGCAGGGACCGCGGGCCGCGGCGCGATAGCCCGAAGGGGCGGCGCGGCGGAGGAGCGCAGGTCAGTGCAACCACGGGGACGGCCTCTGGACGGCGGCGTGGACCGCGTGCCATGCTCGCTACGGCCCGACGGGGCGACGCAGTGGCGGCGCGAGGGTCGGTGCTGCCACAGGGACGACCTGGAGCGGACGGCCTCTAGGCGGCGGTGGACCGCGGGCCGCGGTACTACGGCCCGAAGGGGCGACGTAGCGGTGACGCGGGTCGGTGCAGCCGAGAAAAGAACCATGGGGCGGCGGCGCAGCGGCCCGACGGGGCGACGTAGCGGCAGCCCGTTGCTCGATCGGTAGAGGGGCACGCTGAACTCGGGACGGTCTTCACGGGGCCTGCGGAGGCGCGCGCAACCGACGGGCCAGGTCGGTCGCACGACGTAGATGAGGTGGATCGCGGCGGCGGGCGGGTGATCAATCCGATCGCGCGCGAGGTCGGGGACGCCGCTCGGTGGAGGCGCGGTGGCGGCGGAGTCCGAGATGAAGCCGGCGGCGGGGGGGCGGTAGGACGACTATGATTGGCCGCCGCATGGCGCGTGGCCGCCGGGTTGGGGTGATGCAGGAGTCCCGGTCGGAGCAGGGCGGTGACGGCCGGCGTAGATCGACGGGCGGGCCGTCGCGTGAACGGCAGCGGTGAAGGGCCGCCGGGTCGGGGCGACCGGCGGGCCGACGCGCGGACGACGCGCGAGGCCGCCGAGTCGGGGCGACCGACGGGCAGACGCGCGGATGACGCGCGAGGCCGCCGGGTCGGTGAAGAAGCCAGCCAATCGCGCCGGTGTTGGAGTAGAGGCGCACGGGGTCGACGACGGCGGTGGGCGACGCAAACCGGATCACATAGACCGGAAAACCAAAAAGTAGACGCCGATCAAGGCGACCGGCGAGAGAGAGAAAATCCGGATCAAATGATCGGGAAAAAAGACTCTCTAGGGCAGCCGGCCAACACGGCCGGTGGACGAACCCTAGGTACGGGCGGCGCGGCCCCCAGCGGCGATCATGGAGACCGACCGCCCCGAGGGCAGCGCGGAGCGGAAGCGACGGCGCGGCTAGGGTTTGGATCGGTTAGGCTGATACCATGTTAGAAGGGAGAGAGATTGTTGCGGAATATGATGGATGTATTATTGAGCCTCGAGGGCGAGTATATATTGAGTACAAGACTTGGAGGGCAAGACACCTCTCCTAGAGATAGGGTAGGAGATGGATTACAAATCCTAGACTACCAAACATATATAACCCAAATATATCTCTAACAGAGCCCATCGTTATTCAAATAGATATCTGAATAATTTGCACCAAAAAGCAATGTTAACGGGTAGTAGATTTTGCCTCGTTTTCTTTTTGCCGTGGTTGGTTATTGTTGAAATTTCTAGCTTACCGTGTCTTTTTCTGTTCAGTTACACTACAGATGAAGAATCAAATGGTCAGCAAAAACTGAAGGCTTATCAATGTGCGTATGTGTCCTGCACTGACTGTACTGTAACACACAGTGCAGTGTATATCATCTGGCCATGTTCCCTCTGATTAAACGAGGGTGCAACGGGACTGACTGGCTGGTCGACAGGGAGTCATAGCTGAATTTTTGCAGATGCATTGTATTCATTCAGAGGAACGTGCATGCATGCATGCTTGGCTGCCGTCTGCGACTGTTGATGGACTCTGGAGTGAAACTGCAGAAGGTGCTCTGGATGCAACAACAGTACAGTACTGCCCTGAAACTGTTTCAGAAGTAATCATGGAAGATGCTGGTGCTGATGCATGCATGCATGCATGGTCAGAGCACTGGCCGGGTGCATGACTATGCATATAGATATACAGATATATCTCACATGGTCACTATGAGCCAAAAATGTGCTTGTATTTGGTGCTGCAAGATTGGCACTTCTTATGCTCTCTCAGAAAAGAAAAGAATGGGGATGATGCTTTGCTGCATGATACTGTATTATATACTACACATAAGCCTGGTTATATGTATTGTTTTCTTGTTGGAGACTTCAACGTAGTGATAAGGGAGGGTTGGTCCATGATGCATTGCATAGTGAGTAGTGAACATGTTGTGTACTCTTCAAGGAAGACAAAGTGCATCTTCCAAAGCATTCCTGAATGGATGGATGGATGGAGTAGGCAACAAGAGAGCCGGGCACAACTCCAATGCTCAAGTCACCAAGGACAAACTTGAAGCAGACACAATGGAACAATTGGTAGTTTACTAGTATATCCAATGGAAACTAGTAAGGTGACAAGCGAGGGTCGGTTAACCCAGCTGCCACCATTGACAGTTGGGAATAAAAGAGATTCTGTTGGGAGGCCTTTCTTAAACATTTGGCAAGACAGAAAAAGAAAGAATCTGTCGGTGCCATGCATCCTGATCGATCTGCCTCTCCCTGCACCCTGTTCCTCGGTTGCTCTAGGAGAACAGTTCCCGGCCTGTGGTCTGCTCCGCTGGGCCAGGTCAGGGGAAAGTGTTCCCTGGAATGCAATGCCTGCCCAAGCCCTTGATTGATTGGTGTGCGCGGAGCCGAAATTGCCACTGTGTTACCAAACTCTTGGTCCATAATCATGCATGCCGCTGCCGCCGCTTGGCCTGCCCCGCGCACCCACACACTTTGCAAGTCAAGCACATGTGCATGCCCATATGGCCGGGACGTCGTACAATGGCGCATGCTGTCGATTAGCATCGAAGCATTGATCGGATGCCGTTTCTGGTTGCATTTCCCTCGATCTGGCTGCACCATCGGTACGGCAACTACGCAAACGACACGATGATGATGCATTACTGCGACTTTGTCCACCCCTGCCCTGTTAACACTGACCGACATGGACACTCCTATGAATGAATGAATGGATGGATGAATGAGTGAACGAATGGTGCATGGAGAGGACATGTGTATGCATGCATGATTGCAACGTGGACGCGCGCATTTCTACCACCCACCCTGGTTAGAACCAAGCAAGTAGTCGTACGAGTGGTTGTTGGAGCGGCATGGATTGCGCGGCATGGGCCGGGCATGACATGACATGGTGCACGGCGGGATCAGGCCGGCCGGACAGACAGGGGTTGCCCGCTCTACAACGGGTGCAATGCAATGGTGGCTTTGGGACCAGACCAGTTCGGCACTGGTACGTGTGTGCTGGTACAGTGGTTAGTGGTGTACTGCGTAGATCAAGACTAGTCCTAGCTAGTGTACTACAGTGGTTAGTGGTGTAGATGAAGATTAGTCCTACTGTCCTACGAGTAGTAGCTAGGGAGCGGCGATCTGGCTGGTGCTACGTTCGTAGTACCGCGTGCGTAGAATGTAGGGGCCATCGATCGATCCAGCTGCACCGGCCGGTTTTCCATGCATGCATGTGAGGTTGCTTCGCGACGTGTGGTGTGGATCACATGCGTGTGATGTGATGAGCGAGCAATTTGGTCTTAGTTATTAGTGGAGTGCTCCTGGATCACGGCCACTTGTGTGTGGAATGGTGTTTTTTCTTTTCTTGATAAAAGTGTGTGGAATGGTGTTCTTTTTTTCTTGATAAAAGTGTGTGGAATGGTGTGGCGCACTGGTTAGTTGATTGATTGATTCCTAGGACATGGCGTGATTAATGAGGTGTGCCGTGCATGGACCCGACAAAAGACCAGCTAGCTACTACTCCTAGCTTGCTAGGCTTCCTTGTGAACCACTCCACTGCGTTGACGCTGACAATTACTCCCTCACTTCCAAATTACTCGTCGTGGTTTTAATTTAAATTCTTTGCTCGGATCTACTCTCTCTCTACATCGCCATGTATATAAGGGCAGCTCTGATCGAATCAAACCCCAAAACTTTGGGCATGTCCAACACTGACCAGTAAACGGGCACCGCAAATGTGCGCATGATGCGGGAGGGAGTCATGCAACGGTATTCATAAATTAATCCGGTCGGGAAAACAGAGGGTAGAGAGAGGACCGAATCCCGCATAGCTCCCCCAGTTTTACATGTGATGGGATATTGTGGCATGGTGTTTGGTTGGGATGAGAGAGAGGACCGGAGTCCCGCATAGCTCCCCCAGTTTTGCTTCGGTTTGCGGAAAACCGAACGTCCAGACCACTTCGCGAACCGATAGGAGTCCTCATTGAATGACAAAAGTTGACACAAATGGCCCGGACATCATAATCTGGACATATACCGAAGATGCCCTTAACTTCCAAAAAATCAGCCCAAAACCTAACTCCCAAAAAGAACTAGGTATTGGGTGGTCTGTTTCTAATCGATCATCGTTTAGGGATGACATGAGGTGATGCACCTATGTGTACGACTGCAACGTGGATGCATGCGTCATGCAGATTTCTACCACCGCCACCCTGGTTAACAAAGCACAGGTCCATGCGTGGGCGGTCGAGAACCGAAACAGATTGCAGCTTGGGCCGTCCATGACATGATCGCCTGTCTGCCTGCCTGCGTGCTCTACGACGAGTGCAAAGGTGAAGGATCAACGGTGTTCACTAGGAAGGAGCTAGCGGCGATCTAGTGATAGAGTAGACCGTGGAGTGTGGTGGTTATCAAAGGCACCAATTGTCCACGCATGTGAAGTTGTTTCGTGTCACATGTGTGAGGAAGAGTGGATTAACGAGCTGCTCGTGCTCGTTAAGGCTTGGCTCGTTAAGCTCGTTAAGATTAACAAGCAGAAAACCCTGCTCGGCTCGGTTCGTTTGAAGCTCGTGATCGCTCGTTAACAGATTCTAATGTGTTATGGTCTACACGATGAATATGTAGATGTGGCTTTTAAGAAGGAATATGGTGACTACAAAAGGAAATGCAGGAAACACACTAGTTTGTTGCATCCCATATAGATTAGATTGAATAGATGGGCTGAGATGCTACGAAAACTTTGCCATGTAAAATAGAAATATGTGTTTTTTTAGGATAATAAAACTATGTGTTGTGTTGTTACTAACGAGCTTAACGAGCTACTCGTGAAACTCGGTTGTTCCTTAAGCTCATTAAGCTTAACGAGCCGAAATCGTTGATAGGCCCTGTTCATTAAAAAGCGAGCCACAAGTTGAAGGGGCCAAATTATCGAACGCTCATTAAGCTCGTGAGCCACGGGCTTCTGGTCGAGCCCGAGATTATTGAAACCATTGCGTCCGTCCCGTCAGGGGAAGCCACTTGTGTGGCTGGCACGATGATTGATTGATTGCCTATTCCTAGGTTTCTCTGATGGGCCCGGCAAAATTAACATCAACTAGTTTGCTCGGCTAGCCATGCTTGTGAACAACTCCACTTCGCTGACGTTTCAATTTGACGTAATGCCATGGTTGTGAAAAAAATGTTTCAAACTGCTTCAGAAAGGATACCCGCTGGACGATTTATGCACGATATGTTAATCCACTGGTTGTGTTGTACCTGGTCCTTCGTATGGATGGTTTGATTTCCAGTAGATTTTTCTTGCCGAGTAGAAATAATAACTTAATAAGGGAGTGCCTTGGCCCCGAGGCCCGCATTAGGGGATGCTGGGTCCCCGGATCGAGCTCGGGAGCTTCCTAAGCTTAGAGTTAAATGACGCGTTTGGTTGCCCGCATATATCTCAGCCAGGCCCGCGCGGAAAGAAAATGGACCGTTTGATTACCCGCATTCACTGTTGGGCCTGCATAGCACGAACATTAAAGCACCTCTACGCCTGCATCCTTGGGAACGCTCAAATCGGTCGTTTTTCCTCAGCCAGGCCCGAGCGATGCAACCCTAGGCACGTGGGCGTGGGCGGTTGCATGCGTGGGTGCGGTCCCGAGACGTCGCGTTGTTTCCAGACGCGTCGTCATAAATTACCCTCACCTTCCCTTCCTCACCGCTCTCTCCCCTCTTCCCCACTCACACCGGCCGTGACCACCTGAGCTCTACTGCGAATCGATCCAAGACGACGGCGACAACCACCGGAGCGACTGCAGACCTCCACCGGAGCGCATCGGCCATGGCGGTAAGACCTCGTCCTCTCTGTACATTCACTGCTTTCGACTCGGGCTAGATTCGATTAGAGCATGCGATTGAAGAGTTAGGGAGGGGATTGAACACATCGGGGGGAGGGGGCACTAGTAGAAAAAGGAGCTTATGTGAGACACATTAGTCCCGGCTCGATTTTGTCCCGGTACTAATGGTACCATTAGTCCCGGTTCGAACGGCTATGCATTAGTGCCGGTTCGTGCCACGAACCGGTACTAAAGGGGTGGTGGCAGGCTGGCGTCAGGCCGGGGCCCCACGAGCCCCTTTAATCCCGGTTCGTGGCACAAACCGGTACTAAAGGGCTAACCTTTAGTACCGGTTCATGCCACGAACCGGGACTAAAGGGGTCTGACCTATAGTCCCGGTTGGAGACACAAACCGGGACTATAGGGCAATTTTCAAACTCTACCCCCCCCCCCCGGTGTATCGCCACTTCAAAACTTCAAAAATTAAAATCCTTCGAGATGTAGTTATGTTACTACATCTACAAGTTAGGAAAATTTAAAAACTTAAATTTGGACATGTTTTGCAAAAAGTGTGATGACAAAGTAAAACGACTATATCTTTTGCATACGATGTCGAAAAAAAGTATAATATATCAAAATGTTCAGAACGAAAATCCGCATCCGATTTTTACCGCCATAGGCCTGTTTGCAAAATTTTAGAATCCTCAAATTCTAAAAGGAAAAAAGATATGCTCAAATTTCAGTTTTTTTGAATTTTGGTCAAACTGTGGTCAAACTACTTATTCAAGAAATATTAGTGTTACTAAATAATTATTCAAGAATATTAATGTTACTAAATAATTATTCAAGAATATTAGTGTTACTAAATAATTATTTTAGTTTTTTGAATTTTGGTCAAATCTAGTCAAACTATGGTCAAACTGTGGTCAAACTATGGTCAAACTACTTATTCAAGAAATATTAGTGTTACTAAACAATTACTGTTTTTTAGAACAATAGTTTCAAACTCAAACGGTGAAACGTGTGACCTAATGCTCAAGCTAAACTCCTGAGGGTTAATATGATTGACAGCTTACATTTGTCAGGAAAACAACAAGTGCAGACTTGGAAAGTAGGGGAAATAGAACTCCGAAGTTAAGCGTGCTCAGGGTGGGGTGGTGAGAGGATGGGTGACCGGCCGGGAAGTTAGACGATTTGGAATGAGTGATCCACACTTGAGCAGTTAAGAGGGGTGATTAGAGACTATATCATCAAATAATTCAGAAAATTGAAAAAAAATCAATTTTTTTCCCAAAATTGAAAAAAAACAAAAAAACCTTTCGTACCGGTTACCAATCGGTACTAAAGGTCCCCCATACCACGGCGCGAGCTCACGCCACGTGGTGGGCCTTTAGTGGCGATTCGTGCCGAACCGGTACTAAAGGGGGGGCTTTAGTCTCCACCCTTTAGTGCATGTTGCAGAACCGGCACTAAAGGCCCTTACGAACCGGTAATAAAGCTCCGTTTTCTACTAGTGGGGAAGGATTGACATCAATCGATTCTGCATTTACGTCTCAAAGGTTATTTTTCGATTACATCGGTGGCGGGGATTGGATTGTCTAGCCGCGTCGACCCTGGAGTCGCGTCGAGCGGCGAGAGGGGGGATGTAGTCATCTTCTTTTCTTCCTCATCGTCTTCGTCAAGAACGATGGGTCTTGCACGGTCGCCTGCTGCCGGCACCCTGGCCACCATCTGCACCTCGTCGTTGTCAGACTCCTACGACCCATCTTGCACGCTGGTCTTGAGGCGCCTTGTACTAACTGTACTTGGCCCATCTTGCCCGCTGTCGAGCGTCGCAGAGTCTGCCTGCGGTCACCGAGCGAGCACCCAAGGAAGAAAGCCCTCCATTGCCGAGGAGAGGTGGTGAAACAGAGGGGGTTGGATTTGGAGTTCATGCCGAGGAGAGGTGGTGAAACAGAGGGGGTTTGAGTGCGGTGCTGGGTTAGTGGGCTGGGTTAATATAGGAGCATTAGCCCGATATGAATGAATGCTGACCATTGACATGTGTGATGTTCATAATGCAGATGGACAATGGCAAGGAGGTGGTGCCACCATTGGAGAAGGGCAAGGAGGTTGTGCCTCCATTGGACGAAGTGCATGTGCTGGATCACCCAAGCCCCAAGCGGAGGAACTATCGCCATTTCCATCAGGAGTCAGGACCAAACCACTTATGCAAGGTTATCCTTGCTTCTAAGCTGGAGAGTATGCCATTGCCTCTGGACTTCACAAAGCACTTCCCTGCCATCCCTACAGAGTACAAGCTGAAGACGAACACCAGCTGTGCATGGAGGGTGATGGTGAGGGTGATCGACGGCAGGGTCAACCTTGATCAGGGTTGGGCCACCTTCGCCGCCGTTCACCAGATCATGATCGGCTACATGCTGACGTTCAAGATGTTGTCCCCCGACACCATGAAGGTGATCGTCTTCAACGACGAGGGCGTGGAGGTGGTCACCAAGTGCAAGGAGCATGGCAATGCCTTCGCCGCGACCGCCTGGGCTCATGTGGTCCAATCCTTGGTTGTTCTTGCTTTAAGAGTTATTGTATTGTGTTCCAATCCTTGGTTTTTCTTGCTTTAGAACTTATCGTACTATGTTGGTTTAAAACTTGTTCTGCGTGGTTAAGACTTATGTTTGTGCCTAAGATTGTTTTGTTGGCTACTAAATTAGTTCTTACTAGTTCATGTGTGCCTTTGGTAACCTCATCACATCGAGTAGGAGGTTACCACACAAATGTAACCAAACAACTGGACTTGCGTTTCTCATCAAACAAGTCCGCAACCAAACATCGGCCCTTTCGTTTTAGCACATTTAGGTTAGAGGGGATGCAGATAACCAATCAACATACAGATGTTAGTTCTTAACCTGTATATGCTCAACCAGACCTAACTGAAACAAGTATGTAAAGTGGCAAAAAAGGTGCAGGTAACCAAACGCGCCTAAAATGAAAAAGGGCGGCATCGGTTGCATATGCCATGCCATGCAGGGAAGGCGCGGGACTGTTGGACACGGACACTGTCTGATCGAATGTAGCGACCCGACCTCAGATGGTCAAGTCTCTATGCTTAAGTGTCATCCCTGGATTGGTATGCTGACACACACAGTACTCGAGGATTTATAACAGAGGTAAATCACATGTATAAAGTAACGTAAATACTATTACCTCAATCCAAATAGCGGAAATAACAACAAGGTTGTGGGTTCCCATCAACACCAACGGCAAAATCGAGTGTAGAAATCGTAACCCTAACGCACCACTTACTCGGCGTAAGACTCCTGCAACATGAGACGTTGCAGCCACAAAGGGTCAGTACATTGAATGTACTGGCAAATTCACACCATTGGATAATGATGAATAATAACTATCACTACATGCATATATGGCCGGTGGAAAAGCTCTATGGTTATAATGTTTTTGCGAAAAGCCAATTTTTCCCTACTGCAAAGGAATATATTTATTTAACTACAAAGTTGGTTGAAAACATTGAGAATGGTAAATCCCCATCTCAATCCCAATTAAAAGGTAATTAATAACCCAACAAAATTAATTTATAGAGTGATGAGATCAATATGATAATCCAAGAACCAGATACTCAAGATGTCCATAACCGGGGACACGGCTAACCATGATTAGTTTGTACACTCTGCAGAGGTTTGCGCACTTTTCCCCACAAGACTCGATCGCCTCCGTTGGATTTCTCGCACTACAGGGTGTTTGAGAAATGGATGACCGAGACACAGTCTTTCAGAAACATTAACTCTTTACTCTGGGTGGACAGTTACACCTACTTTCCCCTACATCTGCTAGCCCACCACTGAAAGAGGTCACACAACGTACTCAACTATGCCAGAGCCCATAATGGCTTGTGGCTGCACACGGAAGTTCCTAGCATGAATAATCTTATGATCCCTTTGAGCCTGGGTGGCGGACCGTAGGATGATCGCACGGTATAACCCCGAGATATCCTAGGACAACACTGGATTCCCCAGGTGCCCAAAACAAACAATCCACCCAGATGTGTATTAAAGTTGCCACCTTAAGTTGAACCAGTAATTAACAATCTCACATCTGTCATGGATACACTCAAACCCAATCCACGTCTACGAGCATAGCATGGCAATATAAGCACAACGTAGAAGTAACTCCCAGGGTTTGAATGCAGGGCAATAGGTTCCTACCTCATCAACTACTTCCCAATACCCACATGTTATCAATCCTACTCATGCAATGTTTGAGGGTGAAACTAATGCATAAAAACTGGGTATGAAAGGGATATGATCAAAGTGTGAACTTGCCTGTACTGTTGATGAAGATGAATCGCACTCATAACTCCTGATAGTTCTACTCGTCACACTTCGGTCAATCTATCGTAAGCAAGCAATAGTAACCACACATAAGCAATCACTCAAAAGATCGGGAAGAACGAAGAAGACAATTCGGAAAACATTAAAACCAAGCAAATAACTCTTGCAACAGAAAACAATTTTTAACAGTACCAAAATTATGTGAATTTGGCCTTATCAGAAAGTTTAGGTGAAGAGCTTTAATTTGCAAAATGAATCAACTCAAACGGAGTTATGAAACTTAAGTTATGATCAAACTAAATTCAAATAGAAATCTGTTTAAATTCAAATTTTAAAACTTTCAAAAATATGTTTAAGTTGGTTTACTGGATAGTGGGGATCATAACGAAGAAGTGGGCGTTGGTTTCGTTGAATTTGGACTAATGAGTAAAAAGTAGTGATCGTTTGAAACAGAGGGACTAATCTATAAGAAAGATAATTACGAATAGGTCCCTGACGTAAATAAACAGAAAAAGAAAAGACTAAAAAGTGAACGTTCGTTTATAAGATCTAAACAACGGACGTTCGCTGTATAATAAAACTTAAAAAAACAGATCTAGGGTTTTCTAAAAAAATGAAAACAGAAAAAAAAAACCCGGACGGGTTGCGGTTTATACCGGCTCGGCGGTTTAGGCGGTTTTCACGAGAAAACCAGCGGCGGCGAGGACGAATTCCGGCGACGGTGAGACGGGCGAGGCGGCGTGGGGAGTTGCGGCGAGGGGCGGCGCGGCAGACGGCTTGCGGCGTCGCGCAGCGAGGCGGGCGGCGCGGCGGTTGGTGTCGGCGGCGGCGGCGGCGATGCGACGCGGCGGCGGCGCGATGCGAGGGGGCGGCGAGATGCGGCGCGGGAGGAGAGAGAGGCGGGGCCGGGCCTCGGGTTTTATAGGGGAGGGGCGGCGAACCTCGGGAAGCGGAGTCCCAAGCGCTCACGGCGGCGCGGCGGCTCTCCGAGCGGAGTCCCGCACTGGGACAACGGGCGAGGCGGCGCGAAGCTGGGCCGCGGCCTGCAGGGGCTGGGCCGGCCCAGTCGGGGAGAAGTTTTTTTTGAACAGAGACAGACAAAAATAATAAAACAAAAGAAAATAAAAATATTATAAAGGCATATGATATATCAAAATTTTCAGAAAGAGATTTCCTACAAGATGAACATTTTCCTGGCGTCAAATAAAATCCACAAAAATTCAAATAAATCAAACAGTACTACTGCTAAAATAAAACCTCATAAAAATCATTTTAAAAATACCAAAATGAGTTCACATTTATTTCTCTCCAATTTTCTGATGTAGGGAATCATGTTACCCTAATTTCCATATATTTTATTTTTGGAAAAAAATAATTTGAACAATACCCAAATAACTCGAAATTGAAAAAATAATTTTCAAAAGGACTTTAAATTGTTCCTTTTAAACTTCCAACTCATATTTCATATAATTTGAAGAAGTCATTTTATCTTCTCTCATGAAAATCATTGAGTTACATGAAGTTTATGAATTGGAAATATTTTCCGAATGAAATTCAAATGCTTTCAAAACCCTTTTCATTTATTTAAATGGAAGAAGTCATGTCATCTTCTCTCTAGGGTTTTATATTTGAAAAGAATTTGAATTCACGGAGATCCCAAATGCAAAATGAAAGTTTGGGAAAGTCCTTTTATTCCCTCTCATTTAACTTTCAAAAAGTTTCGAATTCACTCACTTTCAGTCAATCAATCACACAACAATCAAACAAACAATCAAATCTATCTATTTAATATAACATTCCAAAATTTAGAATTTTGGGATGTTACAAACCTACCACCCTTAAAATGAATCTCGTCCTCGAGATTCGGAGAGGCTAGCAAGAAATAGGTTAGGGTCGGGGTCTTCTCAAAATCCATCGATCATCTCCGGGGTCTCGGGTGCTACCACCCTTAGAAGCATGGTTATGGTTCCATCAAAACTCATATACTCCTATCCTTATTCTTGACAGTGTCTGTCTTCTCATATCCTCGAGAAAATTCCTTCTCTGGGCCCTTCCGGTAGTGGCATAACCTTTTTCCTCAATACTTCTGTCCGTTCATCTTGGTAGGATTCTTCCGAGACTGGGTCTTCTTAGCTGACAGGTATGGCGCCAATACTAAACAACTATCGATATCTCATGGTGGTCATCAGTTTATGGTTTCTCCTGCAGGAAATGGGTCTGGGCTTCATTCTCACCGTATAACCTACGGTTGGCAACGACTGCCTTGTACAAGGGAAAATACTTATACCATTCTAAGGTTCAAACAAGGTTTAATATCGTCGTCTCTCTACTATAGGTAAGTCACTCAGATTTACCATCCCATATAGCAAGGCGAATAATAAGAGTAAGTCGGTATGGTGATCAATCCATCCCACACCCAAATCATTACCTTGTATTCGGTTTAGCGAATCTCGCATTCTAACACTCGGTCATCCTCACAAGCATTGCAGAATTTCTCTTGTCGACGAACTAAGTTCGGATAAATCCATTGATTCTGCAAGCCAAACAAAACATCTATCGTGCCTTCACAACTCTCAGGTTTTGCGTTACTCCTATAAGATCGTCTGTTGATAAAGGCATATCCTCTTCCAGGGTTTTTCCTTCAGCAAGAGTGTGCTTGCTTCTTGGCAGGTCCTGAGGCCTGTGGGTTATGGCCCATCTCATCACTTGTAAACCTTGAACTCATCCTCGGGGTAACTGATCATTATTCCAACATCCAACTTCCTAGCATTCTTAAATCCATCCAATGGCACTGTCTTTCTTCCTTCTATTGGTACCAAACTAAGACATGATTACTCAGACTCATCACGAGGTTACTATTGCTCCATATTACCAACATCATATCTCCTTTGTATCCAATAGTACTTCCTCCCTTCATACTCTTGGGGTATCCCACATATCGAGATAAAACTTATACTCATTTTGTCCAAGGTCCACTCCGTGGAACACCATTATCCTTTCCAGGGGTCAAATCTCCTCACAGGGTACTACCACCCTTAAAATGCTCCAATTCTTCCATAGACCATATTTCTCATATCCTCGAAAATGGTCAGCAATCTTTCTTCATAGAGTAACTACTCATCCAAATCAATACCAACGATGCTAACTTTATTGCTTCTCAAATTATTGCAATCTTCTGCATTTCCATTACATGCATCAACTTAACACCTCAGTATAAAAGAATTGTTTCCACTTCTACTATATTTCTCACAGAATCAACTGTTTAACACAAGTCTCCTTCTCCTTGTGACAATCTCTGGCAAAGTGCCCTGCTTCATTACAACGAAAACATATTACTTCTGACAAGTCTCGAGGTTTCCTTGTGATTATATAGCCTCCTTGGGTCCTTGGCTTCCTTTTTGGGCAACTGCTGAGGTAGTGCCCTGACTCCTTGCACCTATAATAGGTGATATGACTCAGGTCCTTCCTGTAATCCAATCTACTTCTCTTCCTGGACTTTTCCGTTCCAATCAGGGCTTCTATTTCCTGTGGATCATACTCTACTTCCTCTGTCGGGAATTCTACTAAATCTCCATTCAGACAATTCTGGGAGATGTGTCCTTCTTCTCCACATGAATAGCATGACTTAGTGCATGGTTTAATTGGGTCTTCTTCGGGTGTGTCCTCCACCTCTTCCTTCATCACGGGTTCTTCTAAAATTTTCATAAAAGCTCCTTTCATTGCTTCTTTCTTCTGCTGGACGGTTTCTTTGTACCATGGGGTAAATGTGACACTGAGCAGGGTAGTGGGTAGTTCCTTCACATAAGAAACAAGTAATCTGCCTAGTTAGGCATTCTTCAACTGGGTGACTTCATAATTAGGGCATTCATCCATGTGTTCGTTATGGTTGTGTCCTATTTCTCCACAGAGCTTGCATGCACAAGGTTTCTGCATATCACTTCCATCAGGATTCAATTTCTGGGACACATGCCGAGCTTTTGGCAGAGTCAACTTAAATTCCTCCCAAGTGGTTGCTCCTTGCCATCCATTGATGATTTGGTAGATCCTCCACCAAGTAGCACCTCTTTCAAAGTACTGAAGAGCATGTTGTGCCATATCCTTTTCGGCTAGAGTGTTATTCTCCATGTGATCCTCCATGTTCTGAATCCATCAGTCTGTCTCCAATTGACTCATCGGTCCAGAAAATACAAGCTCATCTCCATTCATCCTCTATTGGTTCTAAGGGTTTTGGGGTGAGATAAGAGAGATAGAGAGGGATGCACACAATACAAACAATAGTTTTGAAAAGACAAATTTTTATTGTGGTTGTCGGAAAAACATCAAACAAATGACAGCTCACAATCGTCGCATCTAACATAGATATATAACAGGGGTTTGGTCTTCTAAAGGTCAATAAATCTTCAACGTCGACAAACTCTTCAAGTATTGTTCATGTCTCCGATGGCTTCTTCCGATCATGCTTGTCCTTCTCAAGTTGTTTTTGTCAGATCCTCTCTGTTGACGCGAAGTCTCTCATGTCGTCCTTTAATATTCTAGAGTTGCGTTCCAAACTTCTGGGTTTCAACATCCTTGGCATGAACCATGGTCCTACTGTCCTTCAGTTCCTGACGAATCTCCGGTATCTCGAGGTTTTGCTTCTCCAGGTTGGCTACTTCCAGCTTCTGGGTCCTAAGTTCTTCATGAAATGCTCCTTGTCAAATATAGCTTCCTAAAGGTCCATCTTAAACTTTTTGATATAATACTCCAGATCCTGGCGATACACCAGCTAAGGTTAAAATTGCATTCTTTGCTGACAGATGCTCCATCAGCCTTCTACCATCCAATCCTTCCATGCATATGCATGCTTAACTCCGCACGGTGACAATAGCATAAGCGGGCAATAACACTATGGTTAGCCGTGTCTATGCCCATGTTACTGCCATGAGCTTTCATTCCATAACTGATATCTCCTGCCTTTAGGGTTTTGTTGACAAAACTTTGAGTTCTAATGCTCCATGTTCCAGTCTTTCTCCGATACACCTTGATCTCGGGTATTGACGGCTTCCATAGTCTGACAAATTCCATAAGGGTAGCCTTCCTAGTCATAACAATCGGGAAATTCTTCAGAGTCTTCAAATTCTCCTAGTCTTCGTTGTCTTCAACCATTGTAGTTTCCATTGCACGGTAAAATCCTCTCCATTACGAAGTGGTCTTAGTTGTCCAATATCTTGTACTTGTTGGAGTGGTCTCATCGATCGAATCTTCGTGGTCAAATGGGGAAAGGGGTATATGTTGGGGAACGTAGTAATTTCAAAAAAAATCCTACGCACACGCAAGATCATGGTGATGCAAAGCAACGAGAGGGGAGAGTGTGTCCACGTACCCTCGTAGACCGAAAGCGGAAGCGTTAGCACAACGCGGTTGATGTAGTTGTACGTCTTCATGATCCGACCGATCAAGTACCGAACGCACGGCACCTCCGAGTTCAGCACACGTTCAACTCGATGACGTCCCTCGAACTCCGATCCAGCCGAGCTTTGAGGGAGAGTTCCGTCAGCACGACGGCGTGGTGACGATGATGATGTTCTACCGACGCAGGGCTTCGCCTAAGCACCGCTACGATATGACCGAGGTGGATTATGGTGGAGGGGGGCACCGCACACGGCTAAGAGATCCAAGGGATCAATTGTTGTGTCTCTAGGGGGTGCCTCCCTCCCCGTATATAAAGGAGTGGAGGAGGGGGAGGGGGCCGTCCACCCTTGGCGCGCCCCATGAGGAGTCCTACTCCCACCGGGAGTAGGACTCCCCCCTTCCATGTTGGAGTAGGAGAGGAGAGGGAAGGAGAGAGAGGGGGAAAGGAAAGGGGGCGCGCCGCCCCCCTCCTTGTCCAATTCGGACTTGGGGGGGCGGCTGCCCCTTGGCCGCCTCTCCTCTTCCACCACTTGGGCCCATGAGGCCCAATAACCTCCGGGGGGGTTCCGGTAACCCCCCGGTACTCCCGTATATATCCGATAACCCCCGGAACAATTCCGGTGTCCGAATATAGACGTCCAATATATCAATTTTCATGTCTCGACCATTTCAAGACTCCTTGTCATGTCCGTGATCACATCCGGGACTCCGAACTTCCTTCGGTACATGAAAACACATAAACTCATAATATAACCGTCATCGAACTTTAAGCGTGCGGACCCTACGGGTTCGAGAACTATGTAGATATGACCGAGAGACGTCTCCGGTCGATAACCAATAGCGGAACCTGGATGCTCATATTGGCTCCCACATATATTCTACGAAGATCTTTATCGGTCAAACCGCATAACAACATACGTTGTTCCCTTTGTCATCGGTATGTTACTTGCCCGAGATTCGATCGTCGGTATCTCAATACCTAGTTCAATCTCGTTACCGGCAAGTCTCTTTACTCGTTCCGTAATACATCATCCCGCAACTGACTCATTAGTTGAATTGCTTGCAAGGCTTAAGTGATGTGCATTACCGAGTGGGCCCAGAGATACCTCTCCGACAATCGGAGTGACAAATCCTAATCTCGAAATACGCCAACCCAACAAGTACCTTCGGAGACACCTGTAGAGCACCTTTATAATCACCCAGTTACGTTGTGACGTTTGGTAGCACACAAAGTGTTCCTCCGGTAAACGGGAGTTGCATAATCTCATAGTCATAGGAACATGTATAAGTCATGAAGAAAGCAATAGCAACATACTAAACGATCAAGTGCTAAGCTAACGGAATGGGTTAAGTCAATCACATCATTCTCCTAATGATGTGATCCCATTAATCAAATGACAACTCTTTGTCTATGGCTAGGAAACATAACCATCTTTGATTAACGAGCTAGTCAAGTAGAGGCATACTAGTGACACTCTGTTTGTCTATGTATTCACACATGTATCATGTTTCCGGTTAATACAATTCTAGCATGAATAATAAACATTTATCATGATAGAAGGAAATAAATAATAACTTTATTATTGCCCCTAGGGCATATTTCCTTCAATATAGGCTCACTAAAAGGGAATTTTTGAATAAGCTCAGAAGAAAAGAGAGGTAAAAGATCCTTTTTGAAAATGAAGTTATAGAGAAAATCTTTCCTATGGGCTCGCCAGTTTCTAGGGGTCACGTCCTACAGTCAACATGTGCTCTGATACCATCTTGTAGCGACCCGACCTCAGACGGTCAAGTCTCTGTGCTTAAGTGTCATCCCTGGATCGGTATGCTGACACACACAGTACTCGAGGATTTATAACAGAGGTAAATCACATGTATAAAGTAACGTAAATACTATTACCTCAATCCAAATAGCGGAAGTAACAACAAGGTTGTGGATTCCCATCAACACCAACGGCAAAGTTGAGTGTAGAAATCGTAACCTTAACGTACCACTTACTCGTCGTAAGACTCCTGCAACATGAGACGTTGCAGCCACAAAGGGTCAGTACATTGAATGTACTGGCAAATTCACACCATTGGATAATGATGAATAATAACTATCACTACATGCATATATGGCCGGTGGAAAAGCTCTATGGTTATAATGTTTTTGCGAAAAGCCAATTTTTTCCTACTGCAAAGGAATATATTTATTTAACTACAAAGTTGGTTGAAAACATTGAGAATGGTAAATCCCCATCTCAATCCCAATTAAAAGGTAATTAATAACCCAAGAAAATTAATTTATAGAGTGATGAGATCAATATGATAATCCAAGAACCAGATACTCAAGATGTCCATAACCGGGGACACGGCTAACCATGATTAGTTTGTACACTCTGCAGAGGTTTGCGCACTTTTCCCCACAAGACTCGATCGCCTCCGTTGGATTTCTCGCACTACAGGGTGTTTGAGAAACGGATGACCGAGACACAGTCTTTCAGAAACATTAACTCTTTACTCTGGGTGGACAGTTACACCTACTTTCCCCTACATCTGCTAGCCCACCACTGAAAGAGGTCACACAACGTACTCAACTATGCCAGAGCCCATAATGGCTTGTGGCTGCACACGGAAGTTCCTAGCATGAATAATCTTATGATCCCTTTGAGCCTGGGTGGCGGACCGTAGGATGATCGCACGGTATAACCCCGGGATATCCTAGGACAACACTGGATTCCCCAGGTGCCCAAAACAAACAATCCACCCAGATGTGTATTAAAGTTGCCACCTTAAGTTGAACCAGTAATTAACAATCTCACATCTGTCATGGATACACTCAAACCCAATCCACGTCTACGAGCATAGCATGGCAATATAAGCACAACGTAGAAGTAACTCCCAGGGTTTGAATGCAGGGCAATAGGTTCCTACCTCATCAACTACTTCCCAATACCCACATGTTATCAATCCTACTCATGCAATGTTTGAGGGTGAAACTAATGCATAAAAACTGGGTATGAAAGGGATATGATCAAAGTGTGAACTTGCCTGTACTGTTGATGAAGATGAATCGCACTCATAACTCCTGATAGTTCTACTCGTCACACTCCGGTCAATCTATCGTAAGCAAGCAATAGTAACCACACATAAGCAATCACTCAAAAGATCGGGAAGAACGAAGAAGACAATTCGGAAAACATTAAAACCAAGCAAATAACTCTTTCAACAGAAAACAATTTTTAACAGTACCAAAATTATGTGAATTTGGCCTTATCAGAAAGTTTAGGTCAAGAGCTTTAATTTGCAACACGAATCAACTCAAACGGAGTTATGAAACTTAAGTTATGATCAAACTAAATTCAAATAGAAATCTATTTAAATTCAAATTTTAAAACTTTCAAAAATATGTTTAAGTTGGTTTACTGGATAGAGGGGATCATAACGAAGAAGTGGGCGTTGGTTTCGTTGAATTTGGACTAATGAGTAAAAAGTAGTGATCGTTTGAAACAGAGGGACTAATCTATAAGAAAGATAATTACGAATAGGTCCCTAACGTAAATAAACAGAAAAAGAAAAGACTAAAAAGTGAACGTTCGTTTATAAGATCTAAACAGCGGACGTTCGCTGTATAATAAAACCTGAAAAAACAGATCTAGGGTTTTCTAAAAAAATCGAAAACAGAAAAAAAAACCCGGACGGGTTGCGGTTTATGCCGGCACGGCGGTTTAGGCGGTTTTCGCGAGAAAACCAGCGAGGACGAACTCCGGCGACGGTGAGACGGGCGAGGCGGCGTGGGGAGTTGCGGCGAGAGGGGGCGCGGCAGACAACTTGCGGCGTCGCGCAGCGAGGCGGGCGCGCGGCGGTTGGTGTCGGCGGCGGCGGGGAAGCGGCGGCGGCGGTGATGCGACGCGGCGGCGGCGCGTTGCGAGGGGGCGGCGAGATGCGGTGCGGGAGGAGAGAGAGGCGGGGCCGGGCCTCGGGTTTTATAGGGGAGGGTCGGCGAACCTCGGGAAGCGGAGTCCCAAGCGCTCACGGCGGCGCGGCGGCTCTCCGAGCGGAGTCCCGCACGGGGACGACGGGCGAGGCGGCGCGAAGCTGGGCCGGCCCAGTCGGGGAGAAGTTTTTTTTTTGAATAGAGACAGACAAAAATAATAAAACAAAAGAAAATAAAAATATTATAAAGGCATATGATATATCAAAATTTTCAGAAAAAGATTTCCTACAAGATGAACATTTTACCGGCGTCAAATAAAATCCACAAAAATTCAGATAAATCAAACAGTACTACTGCTGAAATAAAACCTCATAAAAATCATTTTAAAAATACAAAATGAGTTCACATTTATTTCTCTCCAATTTTCTGATGTAGGGAATCATGTTACCCTAATTTCCATATACTTTATTTTTGGAGAAAAATAATTTGAATAATACCCAAATAACTCCAAATTGAAAAAATAATTTTCAAAAGGACTTTAAATTGTTCCTTTTAAACTTCCAACTCATATTTCATATAATTTGAAGAAGTCATTTTATCTTCTCTCATGAAAATCATTGAGTTGCATGAAGTTTATGAATTGGAAATATTTTCCGAATGAAATTTAAATGCTTTCAAAACCCTTTTCATTTATTTAAATGGAAGAAGTCATGTCATCTTCTTTCTAGGGTTTTATATTTGAAAAGAATTTGAATTCACGGAGATCCCAAATGCAAAATGAAAGTTTGGGAAAGTCCTTTTATTCCCTCTCATTTAACTTTCAAAATTTTTGAATTCACTCACTTTCAGTCAATCAATCACACAACAATCAAACAAACAATCAAATCTATCTATTTAATATAACATTCCAAAATTTAGAATTTTGGGATGTTACATCGAATCGGAGAGCGGGGAAGAGAGCAGGAACGACCAGTCTCGGTGTGACCATATAAAAAGGTAATGGAGTGGCCATCTGGTTGTGAGCGATGAAGTCGGGCGTGGTGTCCACGCGGGCAAACCGAGATGGTGAAGCTCAAATCAATTACCGGGATGTAGGGATCGGATTCCCTCCTTCCCTTTGGGGATTGTCTTCTGACTGAGCATCACGTCACGCCACCCGTTGCCACCCCTGATCTACTCCCTCCGTTTTTATTCAGTCCGCGTATTAGTTTTACTCAAAATCAAGCTTTGTAAATTTTGACAAAATTTATAGATAAAAATATTAACATATACAATAACAAATGAATACCATTAGATTTATTATTGAATGTACTTTCACAGCATATACATTTGTTATAGTAAATGTTTGTATTTTTTCTATAAACTTGATATAACTTTATGAAATTTGACTTTAATCAACTCTAATATGCAGAATAAATAAAAACGGATGGAGTACTACCTTGTAAGTATCCACTTTCTACGGACGGACACATAGGTTTGGCAGCATTTCCCACGGTATGCCGCGGTTAAAAGGTCAACCTTGGCTGTCTCTGACGCACGATTCTAAATGGACTTCCATTTTGTCCGGAGCAAGGCGCGGCGTCCGGCCCTTTCTACATTTGCGCTGGTCGTGCGCCTAACCGGCGAACGCATTTCGTCCGGCCATATGAAACTTTTGCAAAGGAAACCAAACCTGAAATTTACGCGGCCATAGTGCTTGCCAGCGGCCGGCACAAATGCTAACCTACAAAATGAAGAACCTCATAGTATCACATCGGCAACAAAGCCAGCGGCCGGCACACATGTCGGCCTACAAAATGATCACGCCGGCAACAAAGCCAGCGGCCGGCACACATGCCAGCCTACAAAATGATCACGCCGGCAACAAAGCCAGCGCCTGGCACAAATGCTAGCCTTCAGGAAAAGGCCATAGCATGTCTCGCGGCCTCCGTAGTTCATGTCGTCTTGGCCTTGAGTCTCGTCGGGATCCGTAGCCTTGGCGTTGATCCTCGGGTTGGAAGGCTTGGCCACGGCCCTCGTAGATGACGTTCTCCATGTCTTGCGCCGGCGTCGGGTTAGGCGTTCCATCGAACATGTTGCGCATTTCAGGAAAGCTGGCCGTAGGAATCGCCTGCAGTTGCTTCCTTTGCATCCCCGGTTTCAAATTGCCGGCGCCGCCTGACCCAGGCATGCCATTGAGGTCGATGACGGTCGCGGGGGAGGGTGTGGCCGGCGCGATCACGCTTTTGTCCGGCGACGTCGAGAAGCGGGGAGGGAGAATGCGCACGCGCCGGATGAACACCGGTTGTCTGTGGTGTTATGGAGGAGCTCGGCAACCGGCCCTGTGGTGGGTGAACGGCCGAACGTGCATGTGCTCGTCGTAGCCATGGCGGTGGCGGAAATAAGGGGCGACATGGGTCAGCACAACCCTAGCATGACGAGGGTGTGCGTGGTCGCTGGCTGCATGGCCTTGGCGACAATGGCCTCCTGGTCCTCAATGGCATCCTTGTGTTGGGCGGTGGCGGCCTCGAGGGCGAACTCGGCAACGGCTTCCTTCTCCGCTTGAACGGACCTCCGGGGTCTCCTCTTGGCCAATTCTCGGCCAAGCTCCGCCAGTGTGAGCTCCGACCTCGGCTTCCTCTTCTTCTTTTCCGTGGGACGGGCAGAGGTTGCGTCTGGACGACGGCGGGTTGCTTTGGGGCGCCGTCCATGGAGCGGGAGGGCGAGAGGTTTTTGGGAAAAGATGGACGAGCGGTCAGGAGATGACATGGGCGCGCGTCGGCGTGTTGTCCATTTCAACGCATATGCGGCCCAAATTTGGGCCGAGAATGAGTCGGCGACGGACAACAAATAGACGCCCTTCCGTTTGAGGGCACGCGTTGGCTCGCGATTTGTGTCCGTTTCGCCCCAAACAGAAGCTGCCGGATAATTTGGGGTCGTTCCTTGGAGTTGGCCCTACCTCGATGTGGGTCTTGGTAGCCCGCCGTGTCAGATCCTCGCAACACAAATTTCGTACCGACCGAGAACGCATATTTCCTTCCGCTCGGTCCGACACATGCACACACAGCGAGATAGTGACGGTAGGGATTCCTCCTCTACTCTCTTTTCCGGGGCAACTCTTTTCTTTTGAGAAAAGGAAATTCATCTCCGCGTCGCTCTCCTCGGCGACGTTGTTGGTGTTCGGCTTCGTCCGGAGGGTCACAATGGTCACCTTCGGCCCGATGAGCTCTGCTGCCTCCAACGACTCAATCTCCGGGAAGTTGAGCCTATCCAGCGGCAGACCGATCCGCCACACCGCGATGTTGTAGGCGCGGGCGGCGAGGCGGAGGGCTCCAGCTAGTACCAATGGCCGGCGTGTTGGAACTCCACGCCGTACCGGCCGGAGGGCTGCAGCCGCACGCCCTTGAAGCCTACTTTGCTCTTCGCCTTCAGCGGCATGGCCACAACGCGAATGCGACGAGGCGAGGTGGAGGCTGCCGGATGCTCCCCATAACTTTCCCCACACCCTGTCAGTGTCCGCCACGGTTAAAAGGGCTGCTGAAGCACAAAAAGAACAAACTTTAAAGGTTTCAGGAAAAATGTCTTTGCTGGTGTGCAAATATCCCAGTGATCCATGTGAAGAAACATTTTGTGAAAACAATTCATCAATTTGCTATCCGGGTGAAGAAAAAAAAACATAATCTGAATGGCTTTTGAACGTTCTGGAAAATTGCTTGGGATCTGCAAGCTGTTAGCGATTTCCACCAACTTGGAAAATCTGCAAGCAAACATGTGGAGTTTTCTTTCAAAGTTTTCCTTGGGTGAGTGAAAATTATTCAACTTTTTGAAAAAGGAGCAAATACACCCAAGCACATCCCCAAAAGGACGAAAACAACATCCATCCATCCATTCATCCAATTTCTTCAGCATATACCAACAAGATTCCACAGCAGGAAATATATTCAACTTCAACAAATCATTACCACTACCACCACATAAGACATAACCAGGTCAGGAGATTGGATTCTTACTACTACTAGAACATGATCATGCCACAGGCCGCTGCTCAGGTCAAGATGGAACGGAGGAAACGGCACGACTATTCACCTTTGCCCTCTTCCCGCTTTGCTTGCTTGCTTGTATGCTAACTTCTCTACTATAAATAATGTTACACATTCGATTCGGTTGATGCTACCAGGCGAGCGAGCGCTGGAACATTATCGTCGTCTCCAATAGGATCAGAATCTGTACACTACCTACCCTTTTACAACAACTTCATTCGCCCGCTCGCTAGGGTTCAATTCCCACGACCCTCATTTTATTCTCCATCGGTTGGTTAAGTCTTTGGTTATCCTTCCAAGCTCTTGGGCACCTCTCGGGTGTACTATCAGCGGATCCGGAGCTGGATGATCGATCGGCCCTGGAGAAGCAGGATTCTGAATTTCCGATCCATCTCGTTTCCATCAGGGGTGGCAGATACTAACTATGTATGTCAATGGCTGCTACGGCGCTCACAGCTGTAACACCAAGTCTGGTTGCTTCGGGTTCGCTGCCGCTTTCCCCCTAGGCGGGGAACCGGCAGCATTCAAGCTTGGAGATGCGGACCTGTTCTCGTCTTGTGGATATGAACCCTTTGGATCATGATCTGCTTCTTGCAAGGGGCTGGTGGTGGTAGCTGCCTTTCCAATTACTCCATTCTGCACTGTTTTAACACTCTCCTCCGTCAGTTGGTGACCATGGCGAAAGCCGTTGGCTCTGCCATTGACTCCAGAAAACATCCCGAGCACTTGGGCATGCGTCATTTGCTCAAATAAACCTTGTCCAGCATACTGACCCATGGTGTTCGGCGCAGCAGTCATTCCGTTGATATTAGAGGGGACTTCTTGACTGGTACTCTGCTGCTGTAACGGAGGCGTTGGTCGAGTATTACCCACACCATCACCTGTCATGGTAGCTCCATTTTCATACGTGGGTATTTTACTGGCAGGTGTAGAGCTCCTTTCAAAGCCTGCTGATGTAGACGCCACTGGCTGGTTTTTAGTCAGATACTCTTCACCTGCGGCAGCATCCCCATCTGAAGATAGCTCAGAACTCCGACGTAGATCATCGCTTTTGGGTGGTATACCGCATGATGGAATACTGGACTTTGCGGACGGGTCGGTAACTTCAGGAACTCGCGGACACTGCGAGTTTTGAGGTGGCTCGCCATCTACAACCCATCCTGGGCCAAACTTTGTCCCGGGTGGTAATACACGTCTGATTCCTTTCGCTGCTATATCCCATCCAATTGGTCCGAGCTTTGCCGCAAACCGTGCCAAGCTCCTGGCATATGCATGTTGCTGCTGAAGCCCAATCTGTTTCCATTATGAAAAAAAATCAGTATAAAATTATTGATTAGCATGTAAAAAAAATTATTCCAACTCCAAGTCAATTTAATCCGAAATAAATGTAAAATAGTAGCTGCAGATATTCACCTTAACAGCTAAGTTGGAAAAGGTTTCATTTTATAAATCAAGAGTTAAAGGTTCAATTTAAACTGGTCAGAATGTGCTTACTGGAATTAGTTGTTTCCGCTCACAATCGAGGGCAGAAAAAAGAGGACTATAATTTGAGTATTGCTGATCATATGTACTCCGCCGATCATCATCTAAAATAGTAGTCTTCTTTCCATACTTCGAAGACCCTACACGATGAAAGCAGCATTAGCCATGTTTATTTATGCTCCACGAGTACAGCACTGCAAAGAAAACATGAGAAATAAACACTAGGAAAAACAAACCTGAGTAAACACCAGTTTTCTCTGTTTTTTTACCACTAAAAGAACCGAACGTGCTGTGGTGAAGAATGGATGAATCTCTCATGGTAATATTATTTCGAGTTCTCTCACTAGTCCATCTTTTTCTTGTCTCAGTGTTGTCTACAGATCTGTTTCCTTTTACATTGGATAAATCTGGTGAACCATCGCCCTCAACCTTCTCAACTGTTTTCTTTGCATTTTTTGGTGGCCTGCCTCTTCTAGGTGCTGTCTTCGGTTGTTCTTCTTCACTATCACTAGCTTGCCTCAAGTTCTCAAAATCCTTTCTGGCAAGAGCTTCAATAGACCGTGCCTATGGAGATGCGAACATTTTAAGTAAAGCTAAGAAGAAGACCGCAACTTTACATACACAACAAAATAGTGTAAGAAGCAAAAGAACAGAAGCGACTATTCTGAAAATGTACCAGTTCCATTTTGCGTTTGTGAATGCACAATATTTTCAAAACTAAAGTGTCCTTTTGGAGGAAATATGCTGTGAAAAATAGTAAACTTGATGTCCTGTTGGTATACAAACTAACAGCAGAAGGTCAAGTTACACACTTAACACATAAGTTCCCAAAGAACCGCGCTGATCATACAAAAATTATGATACGTACCAATTGGAAAACAAATTAGCTAGCCAAAAATCCGCAAAGGTTTTGGTTCCAATTGGCGCAAAAATGGTCAAAAGGCCATTGGTGTGCCAAACTTGGCCATCCACCAAATTCTTAGGGGTTGCCAGAAAAATGGAAGGACCAACCAAACACATCCTACATATTCCTATTTCCTAAGAAAAGAACTACCAAGTAACCGTCCAGATAATACAGCAGTACATGTGCCAGGATAGATTGAAACATCTTTAATACGAGCAGCATATGCACTAAATCATATATATATACCTGGCGATAGTATACTGTGTCTTCTGAATTGTAGGACATGGCATTGGATGTAAGTAGAAATACATCATTCTGCACAGAAAAACATCGATATCAAAACAGATCCATGCTACAGAAGCAGAGTATTATTCCATTATGATTTGCATCATCCCTTAAGACAGTAATGAATCTCACATACAATTGCAACATATATATACCGGAAAATTGTCATCATTGTTGCTGGTTTAATGGAACATATCAATTTCCAAAATACAAGGTTCAGCATAAATGCACTAAAACTTGTAAAAAGCACTGCCCAGTGCATCAACTATATCTCAGAGAAGGAGATATCTACATCAATTACAGGATTATCTCTGCATAAATCTGGACAGACTTCCCCATGAAAGTTCACCCTCTAGTGATCTATCCTATCCTATGTTAGCTGGCAAGAATAAAGTGGAGGTTGGACTGTGTTAGGTGATCATTTACAGCACACTGGCATAGCACTTCAGAGCATAAGATGCGGAGTTAATTAATAAGTACAACAGCAGAGCTGTGGTAGGAGTAAACCTTGAAAAGGCTGAATGGATTTTTTTCTCCCTCAACAGTTCCAGTAGACATCATATACAGCAACAATGAAAATCTCTAAATGCCAATCAAAGGAGTATCTCCCAAAGAGGACAATAATTCATACAAAAAGATCCCTATTTCGGCCCACGATGGGAATTAAGATGCATGCAGAAGCCACATGCAGACGACCGCCTCAATTAATGTGAACATATCAGAATGCATCTTTACAAACCCAAAATGCCGAGAGCACAAGCAAACAACACCAGTTAAGAGTTGAATCAGTACATTACAAACAACAGACAGAATAGAAGGGAAAACAGAACTAGGATGATGGCCTTCGATTATGCAAATAAAAAATCAGGCCAACAGTCTAATCTATGAAGTGACCCAGAATAAAAGGCAGTATATAACAGAGGGCAGAAACCAACATCTGTTTTGCCACTGGATCAGAACAGAGCCCAGTGACAGAAACAAACATCAGACATATAGAATCAGTAACAGACGGAATAGAAGGAAAAAACAGAACTAGGCTGAAAAGGCCTACGATTGTAGTCCCTCCGTCCCACAATATAAGAGCGTTTACACTACACTAGTGTCAAAAACGCTCTTATATTATGGGACAGAGGGAGTACAAAACAATAAGCACGGTAACCTATTAAGTGACCTCGAAAATAAGGCATTACAGAACAGCGGCCATCAGCCAACATCTGTTTTGCCACTGGATCAGAACGAGCCCGGTAGCACAAAAAAACATCGGACATAGAATCAGTAACGGCAAAAACAGGCAGCATACCTCGAACTGCTCCAAGATGGTATACTTGTCGCTCAAAAGCTTCTCGCGGATGGTTGAGAAGTCCATGGGATGCTCGATGAGCTCATGGTAATCCGGAAGCTGCAGCCACACAAAACAGCCGTACTGTCAGCATCAGCACAACAACATCAGAAGAACACAGCTGGTCATGAGAGCTAAACCGCTTGCTCACCTCCTCCGGGTCGACGGGGTCCGAGTAAACTCCATAGGTGTCCTTCCTGGGAGAAGCAGTGCAAGGCAAGGCAGCGTAAGAAAACAGACGCGAATAGCTGAAGAACATTGGAGGAGGAGAGGAGAAGCAGAGGAGGATGAAGGATGATGGGGCCAGGGCACTCACTTCTGGAGCCTGTCGAGGATGAAGAGCAGCAACTTTTTGTCCGGGAGGGGCGTCCCCGTGGGCCCGCCACCCGACGACGCAGCGGCCCCTGCTCCCACAAGCAGCAGCAGCAGCGAGAGGCGAGCAAACGTTAGCCGCAGGGAGAGAAAAATTCAAATTCTTTAACCACCTCAAGGCTGATGCTTGGTTCCCTCCAAGACCTCACCTTTCCCCGTCGCTTTCGCCGCATCCTTCTTCTCCTCCACCGCAGCTCCCTCCTCCTCCTGCAGCATCAGCAGCAGCAAAAGAAGTTCAGTCAGTCAGCCATGAATGAAATCGCAAGCTTGCGTCAACATGGCTGTAAAATTTTGCATTCGCCAGCAATAAATCCTTGGCTCTGCGTGCGCGCCGCCCAGAGAGGCGACGACTTTTGCCGCCGCTCGGACAGTGGCTGCTTGGCCGCGACCCGTTAACAACAACAACAACAACAAAAATACGAGGAAAAGGCAGTCAAATCCGTCAAAAACTTGTCAGATCCGCGTACTGTTTGCCGCCAAAGGAAAGGATTAAAGCGCTGACGAGGTGGAGATCCCCTAAGCTAGACGCAGACCCCCAGGGGGAACAAAAACAAATCCAGGCCCGCCCAAAAAAAGCCAACGTCTTCTCTCCGGGAAGCTCGAAAAATCCGCGGCTGCCACTCCCGCACGCAGTGGCGCGCACTGATCCCTCGCCCTCTCTCGTCCCGCCAGATTCTCTCCCCCGCCGTACCGTACCGCGGGGGAGGCCGGCCCCGCGCCCCGGAGAAAAAAATCGCAGATCCAACCACCACGGGCCGGCATCGCCGCGTGTCCCGCGGGGCCAAAACCCCGCCCGGGCGCCCGCAAAACCTCGGGGGGGCTCGGAATTTCGGCGCGAGGGAGGGAGGGGGGAGGGGGGCCGACCTCGCCGGAGCCGGAGAGGACGTTCTTGAGCCGCTTCTGGCGGCGCCGCCCGGTGCTGGCGCCCCCCGCGTCCTCGTCGTCGTCGGAGGGGTCGGGGCCGCGGCGGGCGGGGGGCGGCGGGGACGCGGCCTCGGGGCTCTGCGCCTGCAGGCGGAGGCTGCGGCGCTGGAGGTCGAGGAGCGACGGGCGGCCCTTCTTCTTGCGCTTCCGCTGCGGGGACGGGGTCTCCACGGGGGCGGGGGGCGGCGGCGGGGGCGGGACGGGCGGCCTCCGGGTCTTGGCCATCGGCGGCGGCGGCCCGCGGCGCCGGCGGGGCGGCGGCGAGGAGGGAGGGGGGGGGGCGGGGGCGGGGGTGGGATGGACGAACGGGTCGGGGTGCGTGTGGCCTCGCGTGCGTTTGGTATTTTTCGTCCGGGGCTCTTTCGGCCGCGACGGGCTCCCCTCAGCCCTGCCATGTGGGGCAGGGCCGCCCCGGTCCCACGCGGCAGTGGCCGTGGGTGGAACTGGCGTGTTGCCATCGGCCGGCCGGGGCCGCGTCGGGTGGGGGTGGGGATGGCGGGCCCGGGCCGTGGGCGGGGCTGATTGGTGGGTCTCCCAGGGCCTGCGTGGGGTGGCTGTAAGGAGCGCGTGGGCCCATATGTCAGT
Source organism: Aegilops tauschii subsp. strangulata (assembly GCF_002575655.3). Classification (NCBI taxonomy): domain Eukaryota; kingdom Viridiplantae; phylum Streptophyta; class Magnoliopsida; order Poales; family Poaceae; genus Aegilops; species Aegilops tauschii. Next base: position 493,862,748 of record NC_053038.3, on the reverse strand, counting down.
GGGACGGCATGCTGGCTCTCCTTTTCTTTTTCTTGGAGTATTTTCCCGCAGTTTTCTAAGTGCAGCGTGTTCAGTGTTCACCAGGTGGGTTGAGCTAAGCGTTGCCGTTTTGAGAAGGTTAACCCAACAATTTGAAGGGCGTTGCTTTGTGTCAGTGTCGACTGATCTGCTGTGTCGAGGCGTGTTAGAGCCTCTACAGCCGGACCTCTCAAATCCGTCTTATACGTCCGGTCGGGCCGTCCGGTCAGTGTCCGGCCACTTTTTGACCCAGACGAACTTCTTAAACAGACCTCAAACACTCGAGCTGACCGGCACCCCTATCCAATATGGGGCGGATATGGGTCGTCCGGGCACGTCCACCATGTCGGTCTGACGGCAGGGTCCCACGCGGAAACGCCCGAAAACCCGGCGGTCCGACGGACGCAGCATCCGTCGCCGCCCAAGACCAAATCCGGCTATTTAAGGCGCTCGGCGTCCGCAACTCTAACCCATCCACCTCTCCCCTCTTCGCGCCGCCAGTCCGAGCCCATCCACCTCCTTCTCTCCCGCTTCGGCGCTCTGCCCCCGGTTCAACGCTCCGCCCACACTCCGGCACTTCGCCATGGTTCGAAGCAAGATCACCTACTACGCCATGGAGACCCGGGAGAGGCAAGCCGCGCGCGCCGCTGATACGTCTCCGTTGTATCTACTTTTCCTAATGCTTTTACTCTTGTTGCCGAAAAAGGCTTTCGCCCCGCTTTATTATATATAAAGCAATGATTCACAACATCCCGGTACGAACGCACGCCTCCACAACACATGCACACATCCAAGGCAGGATACATAGGCGCTGAGCGCAGCAACACCAACCCTAGCACTACAAGAGCAACAAGGGACTTCAACCGTGAACATGCCATCGCGAAGAGATGAAGCCGCATACGACTCACCATGGGCTCCAAGGCGGCACCTTCAAGAAGGTTACGACACCGGAGCGTCGCCATCGCCCGACCGAGGATCAGAGTTTCCCCTGGAGCAATACGACGGGCGATGAGAGCCGCGGTGACGCCTTCAAGAAGGGAACGAGCTTTGCCGCCGCCGGTCCGTCCGAAGATAGAGCAGGTTTTCACCACGGCCAATGCTCACCGCCTCCAAACGCCACACCCCGGCAACCACGCCGCCCGCACGGCCATGGTCACCAGGCAGCACCGAGCCACGGGCTCTGCCCAAGAGCACCGCGCTACCACCACCAGGGCCACCGCCCCGGCATCCAAGACCTTGACACCACCTCACTCGAGACCCGCCGCTACCCCAACCAAAGAGACGAGTGGAAAGGCCCCGCATTTCGCACCCCTGGGCAGCTCCCAGCGCCGAGACCCAATAGGCCAGTCAAAACTAGCCTCCATTGATCCGTCCTGCAGCACCGGGCGCGAGACGAGTTCGGTCCTGCCGCCGGGCGCGAGACGAGCATGGTCCTGCCGCCGGGCGCGAGACGAGCCGGTCCTGCTGCCGGGCGCGAGACGAGCTCGATCCTGCTGCACCGGGCGCGAGACGAGAGATGAACCGCCACTAGGAGAGACCAACCCTTCGACCAAAGTAATGCTCGGACGACGAGGAGAGGGTCGAAGGCCAAGCAACCACCATCGCTGAGAACAACTACCGCAAACACGCAGTAGTGGTCGCCAGCACCTGCCGAACACAGCTCGCGCCCCTGCCGGCGACAAGTCCAGACAAGGCCTGGCCGGACCTGGCCGGCGGACAGCAAGGTCGCCACCACCAGGGGAGCCGGGCAGAGAAGGCCCAGACCCTGCCTCCACGCGCGCCAGACCCAAGCCCAACCGCCGCCGGAAGCAGAGCCGCAAGCCCTCGCACCAGATCCGATCCACCTGGACCATGACGAGGAGCCGCGCGCCGCCCCTGACGCCCACAACCCCTTCACATGGCCGCCGGCAGCCCGCGCCTCCGCCGCCAGCTACTGCCACCGCGCCGCCACGCCCCGTGCCCGCGTCGCGCCACCGCCCGACTCCGACAGCCTTCGCCACCAGGAACCGAGCAGGGGAAGGATAAACGCCCCACCGCCATCGATGCTGGCCGGGCTATGCCCGTCAGCTCGCGCGTGGCCGCGACGAGAAGGGGAGAAGGGGAAGGAGAGGCCCTTGGCCGACGGCTAGGGTCCCTCCCCGGGCGCTCGCGGGAGGGGGCTGGTTTGTGTTTGTAATTTGCATGATTACAAAATTGCATGATTTGAATGAAACTAACCCGGACTAGACAGAACTACCATGGTGTTGTTTTGTGTAAAAATAAAAGTTCTCGGAATGGAACAAAACTTTTTGGAGAATTTTTATACAATAAAAGAAAAACACTAGAGCCAAGAACCACCGGAGGGGGGTCCCTGGGGAGCACAACCCACCAGGGCGCCCCCCCTCGTGGTGCGCCCAGGTTGGTTGTGCCCACCTGGTGGCCCCACTGACCCTATCTCCGACGCTATAAAATCCTATTTTTGGAGAAAAAAACCAGGGAGGAAGAATTATCGTGTTTCACGAGACGGAGCCGGCGCCACCTCCTGTTCTTCATCGGGAGGCTAGATCTGGAGTCCGTTTGGGGCTCCGGAGAGGGGGATCTTCGATCTTCGTCATCACCAACCCTTCTCCATCGCCAATTTCATGATGCTCCTCACCGGGAGTGAGTAATTTCGTCGTAGGCTCGCTGGTCGGTGAGGAGTTGGATGAGATTCATCATGTAATCGAGTTAGTTTTGTTAGGGCTTGATCCCTAGTATCCATTATGTTCTAAGATTGATGTTGTTATGACTTTGCCATGCTTAATGCTTGTCACTTTGGGCCCGGGTGCCATGATTTCAGATCTGAACTGTTTATGCTATCACCATTATATCTATGTTCTAGATCCAATCTTGCAAGTTATAGTCACCTATTATGTGTTATGATCTGTAAACCCCGGAGTGACAGTATTCGGGATACTTTCCAGTGATGATCGTAGTTTGAGGAGTTCATGTATTCACTACATGTTAATGCTTTGTTCCGGTTCTCTATTAAAAGGAGGACTTAATATCCCTTAGTTTCCTTATGGACCCCGCTACCACGGGAGGGTAGGACAAAAGATGCCATGCAAGTTCTTTCCATAAGCACGTATGACTATTTACGGAATACATGCCTACATTATATTTATGAACTGGAGCTAGTTTTGTATCGCCCTAGGTTATGACTGTTATATGATGAATATCATCCAACGAATTCACCGATCCAATGCCTAAGAATTTTCCACATATTGTTTCTGCTAAGTTACTACAGTTGTTGCTACTGTTACGCTTGCTACAAAATCATTGCTATCACTGTTAGCGTTACTGTTACTATCATCACTGCTATCAAAATTATTATAACTGTGCTATTGATCATATTGATGCAGATAATTAATCTCCAGGTGGTTGAATTGACAACTCAGCTGCTAAAACTTCCAAATATTCTTTGGCTCCCCTTGTGTCGAATCAATAGATTTGGTTGAATACTCTACCCTCGAAAACTATTGTGATCCCCTATACTTGTGGGTTATCAAGACCTTTTTCTGGCGCCGTTGCCGGGGAGCATAGCTATAATTGTTGAGTCACTTGGGATTATTATCTATTTATCACTATGAAGAATTTGAAGGATACAAATACCAAGATCGTTCCCTCTAGGACAAGGGGAGGTAAGGAACTGCCATCACACTCTGCACTTGATTCACCTTCTGTTTTGAGTAGACTTGCAACACCACCACATGCTATTAATCCTGATATGTCACAAGTTATTGATGATGCTACCTCTATGAATGCTAATCATGATGATGCTAGTACCTTGCTTGATGATGGGGTGCGACTAGGTGATTTTGATGAACAAATTGCTAGAGCTAAAGAGAATAAAATTACTGAAACTGATGAAATTATTGAAACTGATGAAGTGCTTGAAACTGAAAATCTTGAAACACCTATTAGACCTAGCTCTCCTAGATATGAATTGCTTAAGATACCGGAAGGTTATGTTATGGATGAGGAGACAACTGGAGATTTTCTTGCTTGCAATGATAGAGATGATCATAAGAAATTATTATGCAAACTGGAAGAGAAATCTTTGAATGCTAGAATGAAATGTGATCCTAAGTTTGCTACTTCACCTATCTTTGTTGATGATAAAGATTATGAACTCTCTGTCGACCCAGAGTTAATTCCTTTGGTTGAATCTGATCCTTTCCATGGCTATGAAACTAAAACTGTTGTGGCACACCTTACTAAATTAAATGATATAGCCACCCTTTTTGCTCTTGAGGATAAAATTCGCTACTATTATATTCTCAAATTATGTCCATTCTCATTAAAGGGTGATGCTAAGATATGGTATAATACTCTTGCTCCTGGTTGTATGCGTAGTCCCCAGGATATGATTTATTACTTCTCTGAGAAATATTTTCCTGCTCATAAGAAACAAGGTGCCTTACAGGAAATATTTAATTTTGTGCAAATTGAAGAAGAGAGTATCCCACAAGCTTGGGGGAGGCTTCTCCAATTGCTTAATGCTTTGCCTGATCATCCTCTTAAGAAAAATGAAATACTTGATATCTTCTATAATTGACTAACCGATTCTTCTAGGGACTTCCTAGATAGTTGTGCTAGCTGTGTTTTCAGGGAATGAACTGTTGAACAAGCTGAGGAATTATTGAATAACATATTGAAAAATTATGATGATTGGACTCTTCCTGAACCACCGCATAAACCCACTCCAAATAAGAGGGGTATTTTATATCTCAGTCTGGAAGATATGCAAGAGGCAAAGAAATCTATGAAGGAGAAAGGTATTAAAGTAGAGGATGTTAAAAATTTACCTCCTATTGAAGAAATACATGGACTTGATGCACCACCACCCAAGGTGGTAGAGGTAAACTCCTTAATGAAATTTGATGACAGGGACAACCCTTATAATATGCATCCTAGTCAATGCCTTTATGAGTTTGACAATTGCATTAGAAAGCAATATCACTTCAATGAAAATGTTATGAAACAATTCAAATACAACTCTGATATGATTGCTCGTCTGAGTGAATTTTTATTTAGAATCTCTAATGATGTTAGAGGTGTACGAAAACATGCCTCTATGGTTCATACTCAGTTAGAACAAGTTGTTAAATCTCAAAGATAATTGCTTGATGAAATGAACAGTAATATCAATGACCATGCTATTAGAGTAGTAACTAGAGGAGGTAGAATGACTCTGGAGCCACTTTATCCTAAGGGTCACCCTAAAAGAAGTGAACAAGACTCTCAAAGAATAAACACTGATGCACCTAGTCCGTCTAAAAAGAAAAAGAAAAAGAAAAAGAAAAAAATGATAGGACTTTGCATACCTCTAGTGAACCTGAAGTAGGAAAACCTCCTGAAGATAGTAATGATGTTTCTATCTCTGATGCTGAAACTCAAACTGGTAATGAACATTCATCTGGTGATAATGAAAAAGATAATGATGATGTTCATGAAGACACTCAACCAAACAATGATAAAGAACCAGATAATGATGTTGAGATAAAACCAGCTGTTGATCTTGATAAACCACAACCTAAAAATAAAAGATATGATAAAAGAGACTTTGTGGCTAGAAAACATGGTAAAGAAAGAGAACCATGGGTTCAAAAACTCATGCCCTTTCCACCTAAATCAACTAAGAAAAAGGATGATGAAGAATTTGAACGCTTTGTTGAAATGCTCAGGACAGACTTTTTGCATACTCGCTTGACTGATATCTTAAAGATGGCCCCGTATGCAAAATACATGAAAGACATCATCACTACAACAACAACAAAGCCTTTAGTCCCAAACAAGTTGGGGTAGGCTAGAGGTGAAACCCATAAGATCTCGCAACCAACTCATGGCTCTGGCACATGGATAGCAAGCTTCCACGCACCCCTGTCCATAGCTAGCTCTTTGGTGATACTCCAATCCTTCAGGTCTCTCTTAACGGACTCCTCCCATGTCAAATTCGGTCTACCCCGCCCTCTCTTGACATTCTCCGCATGCTTTAGCCGTCCGCTATGCACTGGAGCTTCTGGAGGCCTGCGTTGAATATGCCCAAACCATCTCAGACGATGTTGGACAAGCTTCTCTTCAATTGGTGCTACCCCAACTCTATCTCGTATATCATCATTCCTGACTCGATCCTTCCTCGCGTGGCCACACATCCATCTCAACATACGCATCTCCGCCACACCTAATTGTTGAACATGTCGCCTTTTAGTTGGCCAACACTCAGCGCCATACAACATTGCGGGTCGAACCGCCGTCCTGTAGAACTTGCCTTTTAGCTTTTGTGGCACTCTCTTGTCACAGAGAATGCCAGAAGCTTGGCGCCATTTCATCCATCCGGCTTTGATTCGATGGTTCACATCTTCATCAATACCCCCATCCCCCTGCAGCATTGACCCCAAATACCGAAAGGTGTCCTTCTGGGGAACCACCTGGCCATCAAGGCTAACCTCCTCCTCCTCACACCTAGTAGTACTGAAACCGCACATCATGTACTCGGTTTTAGTTCTACTAAGCCTAAACCCTTTCGATTCCAAGGTTTGTCTCCATAACTCTAACTTCCTATTTACCCCTGTCCGACTATCGTCAACTAGCACCACATCATCCGCAAAGAGCATACACCATGGGATATCTCCTTGTATATCCCTTGTGACCTCATCCATCACCAATGCAAAAAGATAAGGGCTCAAAGCTGATCCCTGATGCAGTCCTATCTTAATCGGGAAGTCGTCAGTGTTGACATCACTTGTTCGAACACTTGTCACAACATTATCGTACATGTCCTTGATGAGGGTAATGTACTTTGCTGGGACTTTGTGTTTCTCCAAGGCCCACCACATGACATTCTGTGGTATCTTATCATAGGCCTTCTCCAAGTCAATGAACACCATATGCAAGTCCTTCTTTTGCTCCCTATATCTCTCCATAAGTTGTCATACCAGAAAATGGCTTCCATGGTCGACCTCCCAGGCATGAAACCAAACTGATTTTTGGTCATGCTTGTCATTCTTCTTAAGCGGTGCTCAATGACTCTCTCCCATAGCTTCATTGTATGGCTCATCAGCTTAATTCCACGGTAATTAGTACAACTCTAAACATCCCCCTTGTTCTTGAAGATTGGTACTAATATACTCCGTCTCCATTCTTCTGGCATCTTGTTTGCCCGAAAAATGAGGTTGAAGAGCTTGGTTAGCCATACTATAGCTATGTCCCCGAGACCTTTCCACACCTTAATGGGGATACAATCAGGGCCCATCGCCTTGCCTCCTTTCATCCTTTTTAAAGCCTCCTTGACCTCAGACTCCTGGATTCACCGCACAAAACGCATGCTGGTCTCATCAAAGGAGCCATCTAGTTCAATGGTAGAACTCTCATTCTCCCCATTGAACAGCTTGTCGAAGTACTCCCGCCATCTATGCTTAATCTCCTCGTCCTTCACCAAGAGTTGGCCTGCTCCGTCCTTGATGCATTTGACTTGGCCAATGTCCCTCGTCTTCCTCTCTCGGATCTTGGCCATCTTATAGATGTCCCTTTCGCCTTCCTTCATGCCTAACCGTTGGTAGAGGTCCTCATATGCCCGACCCCTTGCTTCACCAACAGCTCGCTTTGCAGCCTTCTTCGCCATCTTGTACTTCTCTATGTTGTCTGCACTCCTATCCAGGTATAGGCGTCTGAAGCAATCTTTCTTCTCTTTAATCGCCTTCTGGACATCATCATTCCACCACCAGGTATCCTTATCTTCGCTTCTCCTTCCCCTGGACACTCCAAACTCCTCCGAGGCCACCTTACGAATGCAAGTCGCCATCTTCATCCACACATTGTCCGCATCCCCTCCTTCCTCCCAAGGGCCCTCCTTAATGACCCTCTCCTTGAACGCCTGAGCTACCTCCCCCTTGAGCTTCCACCACTTCGTTCTAGCGACTTTGGCACGCTTATCCCGCTGGACACGAATCCGAAAGCGGAAGTTAGCAACCACCAGCTTATGCTGGGGTACAACACTCTCTCCAGGTATCACCTTACAGTCTAGGCACGCACGCCTATCTTCTCTTCTCGAGAGGATGAAATCAATCTGGCTAGAGTGTTGGCCACTACTAAAAGTCACCAGATGTGATTCTCTCTTTCTAAAGAGGGTGTTAGCTACAATCATGTTGTAGGCTAGAGCAAAGCTTAAGACATCTTCTCCTTCTTGATTCCTGATGCCATAGCCAAAGCCCCCATGCGCCCCTTCAAAACCTATTTTAGATGTACCCACGTGGCCATTGAGGTCTCCTCCTATGAAGAGCTTCTCACCAATCGGTACACTCCTAACCATGTCTTCCAGGACTTCCCATAACTCCCTCTTGGTGTTCTCATTGTGGCCTACTTGCGGGGCATATGCGCTGATAACATTGAGAACCAAGTCCTCAACTATCAGCTTGACCAGGATAATCCGGTCCCCACGTCTCTTGACGTCTACCACTCCATACTTGAGGCTCTTGTTGATCAAGATGCCTACGCCATTTCTGTTTGCAGCCGTCCCCGTGTACCACAGCTTGAAGCCGGTATCCTCCACCTCCTTCGCCTTCTGTCCTCTCCATTTGGTTTCTTGGACGCAAAGGATATCAACACCTCTCCTCACCGCTGCATCAACTAGCTCCCGAAGCTTCCCTGTCAGAGATCCTATGTTCCAGCTACCTAAGCGAATCCTCCTAGGCTCGGCTAGCTTCCTTACCCTTCGCACTCGTCGAATCAAATGCGAAGACCCTTGCTCATTTTCCACTACATCCGGGCGCCGATGTAGCGCGCCACTAAGGATGCGACGACCCGATCCTCGCTCACTTGCCACCGTATCCGGATCAAGATACGGCGCGCCACCTGGGGGGTGACGGCCCGGCCCTTGCTCATTTTCCACCACACCCGGGTTCCGATGTGGCGCGCCGCTGAGAGGGTTACGCCCCAACGAAAATCTTTTGGGTTTCATCTCCATAAGAGTGGCTGAGTTTTTACGTTGGCTCGCCAAGCCTATCACAACCCTCCTCCTTTACTCGGGCTTGGGACCGGCTATGTTGAGACAACATAGGCGGAGTTATGAAAGACATCATCACTAATAAGAGAAAAATACCTGAAGCTGAAATCTCCACATGCTTGCTAATTATTCTTTTAAGGATGGAGTACCTAAAAAACTTGGAGATCCGGGAATACCAACTATACCTTGCTCCATCAAAAGAAACTATGTTAAAACTGCTTTATGTGATTTAGGAGCTGGTGTTAGTGTTATACCTTTCTCTTTATATAAAAGACTTGACTTGAATAAACTCACACCTACTAAAATATCTTTTCAAATGGCTGACAAATCAACTGCCATACCTATCGATATTTGTGAGGACGTGCCCGTTGTTGTTGCAAATGTTACTATTTTAACTAATTTTGTTATACTTGAGATGCCCAAGGACGACAACATGTCAATTATCCTTGGTAGACCCTTCTTGAATACTGCAAGGGCTGTTATTGATTGCAATAAAAGCAAGGTCACTTTTCATATCAATGGTAATGAGCATACGGTGCACTTTCCAAAGAAACAATTCCAAGTGAATGGTATTAATGTTATTGAAAGATCTCCGACACTCACTATTGGAAGTTTTCAACTACCTCTACCTACTGCTAAAAAGAAATATGATATACTTATTGTTGGGGACATGCATATCCTCATTGAGGTAACTTAGTGTTTTACTAAAGTTCTTTGGTTTCATGCTAATTGAAGGTGGTTATTAATAAGACTTGATCAACCTTATTAATGGATCATTTTTGAGAGGTATGAAGTTGATGAATTTAATAGGCACTACCTTATGTCCTTACCTTTTATTTTATGTTTTTATTAGTTAAATAAAATAAAAAGGCATGTTTATCCTGTTTTCTAGATTTTCAGTGCAATAAAAATGACCCAAAATAAAAGTTCTCATAATGCCCTGAAAATTTAATACGATTTTGTTCTGAATATTTCTGAATTTTTAGTGCAAATAACATCAGAGGGGGTGCACTAGGTGGGCACAACCCAACTGGGCGCGCCAGCTGCCCCAGGGGCACCCTAGTGGGTTGTGGTCCCCACGTGGGCCCCCTCACTTATCTCTTTAGCCCATGTCATCTCCTACCTCTGGAAAAAATCACCATTGCTCTCTCCCTTGTGTTCTTGCTCTCAAACCCGCGGATTTCAATCTCTTTGCTCAAAGCTTTGTTTTTGAAACTGTTTTGGGGGATTGCTGCTTGGTATGTGACTCCTCCATTGGTCCAATTAGTTCTTGCTTTAGTGGTTTATATTTTGAATAATTAGCTACTCTTGGTGCTGCTGTAGATGAGCTTGCATGTTGAATTCTTAGAGTTCTAAGTAGTTTGAATGCTTGATATGGCCTCTATGCATCTCTATGAGTAGTTGCTATCAATCTTGTGAAGTTTTGTTGACAAAAATTTTGTGGACTAAAAATTTCAGAATTTTATCCATAGGAATAAGATGAGTTTCTTTAGGAAGTTTGCTTCCAAGAAGAATTCCAAGGGAGTCATTGGGGAATCATCAGATAGTGACCTCCATACTCGGAGAATGGTGGAAGTGCGGCCGTACGAATGGCCGCACAACCCCTTCATGGATGGAGCCGGGATCCGTCAAGAGTTCACACAATTTGCTGCTAATGCTGGTCTCACCGACTTCATCACAGCTGAGTGTGAACAATACCATCTCCTTACAAATTCCTTTGTGCAAGGCTTCCATTTTCTGAGTAGGAATAACCCTCTTGAGGTGCAGTTTAATTTATATGCTGAAACCCGTCAGATACCACTTACTGAATTTTGTGATATATGCTTGATCCCTTCTGACAGGGAAATAAGAGAGCCTGGGCCTCCAGAGTTTGAGGACTTTTATCGTACTCTGTCAATGGGAGATGAGACAGGGGTATCGAGTGTCACCGCCACTAGCTTGCAGTTTCCTTCTATGCATTATTTTGCTCTATTCATTGCGAAGTGTTTACTTGCTAGAGAGAAGGTTGGTGCACTTAGTGCCCCGATTTCGCTGTCTTACGCCGTGCGCTATACAGTGATAACACTTATAGCCTAGGAGCTATTATTGCACGTCGTCTACACCTTAATAGGACCAAGGGTAAAATTCATGGCGGTATTTATGCCACTCGTTTAGTGAGTCACTTTAATGTTCAGATACGCCAACATGATTATCGCTTGCCCAAGGTTTACTTAGACCGCCAGGCTATGGCAGCTCATCAATTTATTGATGGCGAGAACACTACTTTCCATATTCCTTATAACCTGGTTTTCAGTGAGGATACCCATGATATTATTCTGTTTCCTGCACCTGCTTTGTTTGATTCTATTGCCAGGGGTGGATACAGGATCATGCTGGATGACATCATTGCCTACCGGAACGCCCAGGCGGTAGCAGAGGAGGAGCCTCAGGAATGGGACGCTCAGGTACCCGCTCCCCAGCACTTCAACGTGGGACCGGATGGCTACTATGAGTGGTGATTACCAAGCTAGGCCAAAAGCCTAAGCTTGGGGGAGTACGTATTTCCACCGACACTATATTCATGTTCACACATTTCATTCCAGTTGTCGGTGTCCACACTTTTTCATTGTATTATCCATGCTAGATTCATTTTCTCGCTTTCTTCTTGTGTGTTTAAAAAACTTTGAGAAAACCCAAAAATATTTCTTGCTTCTTTTTGGTTTTTCTTTCTAGTTTAGTTAGTTGTAGTATTAAAAAGAAAACCCAAAAAGATTTCCTTGTTCTTCTCTTGCTTGTTGGGAGCTCTCCCGTGTAAATAGTTTTTCTCATTTTTGTTTTTCTCTTTAATTCGCTTTCTTTCAGAAAAACTAAAAACTCCAAAAATATTTCAATGTGTTTATCTGAAATTCCTTTCTTTTTATTGAGTCTTACCGAAGAGAAGACCACGATGAAAATGTTGAGTGGCTCTTATATGTATTGTTGTTGATCTAACAAAGAGCCCAAATTACCTTGTCTTCTCCTTTTGAATAAAATGTTTGCATATTCCAGCTTAGTCCACGACAGTCTTGCACTATTATTATTTTCATATCATTCGGTCGTGCAAGTAAAAGGCAATAATGATGATATTTGATGAACTGGCTGTGGCAGAGAGAAACGGGTATGAACTCAACTTGTTCTGTTTTTGTAAATATGTTTAACCTAGTATCCATGATTCAGCCTATTATGATCAAACATGTTTGCAATGACTATTAGAGATTATAGTTTCTCATGCCATGCTTAAGTAGCTAGGAGTGTATAATGATTTATCTTGGATGTCAACATTGTGTTAAAATGATTGTGATGTAGTATGATGATATGGTATCCTCCTCTGAATGTTTCAAGTGGCTTGACTTAGCACATGTTCATGCATGTAGTTGAATCAAAACCAACATAGCCTCTATGATATTTATGTTCATGGTGTTCATATCCTACTCATGCTACTATCCAATGTTACTTATGCATAATGCATGTTCATGACCGTTTTCGCTCTCTAGCTGGTCGCTTCTCAACCTATTTGCCAGCCTTCGCCTGTACTAAGCGGGAGTACTTCTTGTGCATCAAAATCCTAAAACCCAAGTTATTCTAGATGAGTCCACCATATATCTACCTATATGCGGTATTTGATACGTCTCCAACGTATCTATAATTTATGAAGTATTCATGCTATTATATTATCCATCTTGGATGTTTTATGGGCTTTACTGTGCACTTTTATATTATTTTTGGGACTAACCTATTGACCCAGAGCCCAGTGCCAGTTCCTGTTTTTTCCCTTATTTCAGTGTTTCGAAGAAAAGGAATATCAAACGGAGTCGAAACGGAATGAAACCTTCTGGAGAAGTTATTTTTGGAAAGAAAACAACCCGGGAGACTCGGAGTCCACGTCAAGAAAGCAATGAGGAAGGCACGAGGCAGGGGGGCGCGCCCACCCCCCTGGGCGCACCCTCCATCCTCATGGGCCCCTCGTGGCTCCCCTGACGTACTTCTTCTGCCTATATATATCCATATACCCTAAAATGATCGGGGAACAGAAGAGATCTGGAGTTCAGCCGCCACAAGCCTCCGTAGCCACCAAAAACCAATCGGGACCCTGTTCCGGCACCCTGCCGGAGGGGGGGAACCCTCACCGGTGGCCATCTTCATCATCCCGGCGTTCTCCATGACGAGGAGGGAGTAGTTCACCCTCGGGGCTGAGGGTATGTACCAGTAGCTATGTGTTTGATCTCTCTCTCTCTCGTGTTCTTGAGGTGATACGATCTTGATGTATCGCAAGCTTTGCTATTATAGTTGGATCTTATGATGTTTCTCCCCCTCTACTCTCTTGTAATGGATTGAGTTTTCCCTTTGAAGAATCGCATTAAGTCTTTAATGATTTGAGAACACTTGATGTATGTCTTGCGTGGGATAACCGTGGTGACAATGGGTTATTCTATTGATTCACTTGATGTACGTTTTGGTGATCAACTTGCGGGTTCCGCCCATGAACCTATGCATAGGGGTTGGCCCACGTTTTCGTCTTGACTCTCCGGTAGAAACTTTGGGGCACTCTTTGAGGTTCTATGTGTTGGTTGAATAGATGAATCTGAGATTGTGTGATGCATATCGTATAATCATACCCACGGATACTTGAGGTGACATTAGGGTTTTGGTTGATGTGTGTCTTAAGGTGTTATTCTAGTACGAACTCTAGGGCTGTTTGTGACACTTATAGGAATAGCCCATCGGATTGATTGGAAAGAATAACTTTGAGGTGGTTTCGTACCCTACCATAATCTCTTCGTTTGTTCTCCGCTATTAGTGACTTTGGAGTGACTCTTTGTTGCATGTTGAGGGATAGTTATATGATCCAATTATGTTATTATTGTTGAGAGAACTTGCACTGGTGAAAGTATGAACCCTAGGCCTTGTTTCCTAGCATTGCAATACCGGTTACACTCACTTTTACCACTTGTTACCTTGCTGTTTTTATATTTTCAGATTACAAAAACCTATATCTACCATCCATATTGCACTTGTATCACCATCTCTTCGCCGAACTAGTGCACCTATACAATTTACCACTGTATTGGGTGTGTTGGGGACACAAGAGACTCTTTGTTATTTGGTTACAGGGTTGCTTGAGAGAGACCATCTTCATCCTACGCCTCCCACGGATTGATAAACCATAGGTCATCCACTTGAGGGAAATTTGCTACTGTCCTACAAACCTCTGCACTTGGAGGCCCAACAACGTCTACAAGAAGAAGGTTGTGTAGTAGACATCAGTATTACCCTGCCGTTCTAAGTAAATTTGCATGTGACACCTCTAAAAAACTTCAAATAAACATTCGTTTTTGTGTGCCTGGATTGTTCATAAAGCGACAGGAGGTAGTCAGTATCTTCCATGCTAAGCGGGTTATTCTCATAATGAGTGTTTATTCACTCGTCCTTGCACGAGAGGGGCGGTAATAGGGATTCCCAGTCCCGAATTCAAAAATTGCAAATAATTAAACAAAACTCCCCCATGATTGTTGTTGGTATGGACGATACCCGTGGATTCGGCTAGCCGTGGAATGTGTTTGTTGGTGGAGGGGGAGTAAACATTACATTTATTGCTTGGGAACCGCCTCTAATGTGTTTAGCATGGAAGATATCGATAACTAATGGTCGCGAAGTAAACAGGAAGGGTGCATTTCTCAAAATTTCATTTATCTCTGTTTTAAAATTTTGAGCTCTGGCACCTTTGCAAATCATTGCTTCCCTCTGCGAAGGGGCTATCTATTTATTTTTATGTTGAGTCATCACCTTCTCATATAAGCGCCAGATCTGAGAGCACTATTGTCATCATATGCATTGTGTATAGCTAATGTTGATCATGACTGGATCTTTTCTACCATGAATTACAATGTTTAGTCGCTGCTTGAACTTTGGAGGTGCTCTGCATTTATGTTTTGCGGTCTCAGAAAGGGCTAGCGAGATACCACGATTGTCATATTATATCATGGTTGTTTTGACAAATTGTTGTCATTTGAGATATCTTATTATTGCTCGCTAGTTGATTATGCCATTGACATGACTTAATATAATTTTTAAGAGTTATTGTCGACATGGTTAGTTATAATCTTTGCTGAAAACCTAGGTGCTACTTAAGCTTATTTATGTAAACAAGAGCAAAAGAGTTCGTAAAAGTTTTTCTTTTTCACTTTCAGTTTATCAACTGAATTGCTTGAGGACAAGCAAAGGTTTAAGCTGGGGGAGTTGATACGTCTCCGTCGTATCTACTTTTACTAACACTTTTACTCTTGTTTTGGACTCTAATTTGCATGATTTGAATGAAACTAACCCAGACTGATGATGTTTTCAGCAGAACTACCATGGTGTTGTTTTTGTGCAGAAATAAAAGTTCTCAAAATGGAACGAAACTTTTTGGAGACTTTTTATACAATAAAAGAACAATACTGGAGCCAAGAACCACCGGAGGGGGGGTCCCTAGGGGAGCACAACCCACCAAGGTGCGCCCCCTCCTGACGCGCCCAGGTGGGTTGTGCCCACCTGGTGGCCCCGTTGACCCTATCTCCGACGCTATAAAATCCTATTTTAGGAGAAAAAATCAGGGAGGAAGAATTATTGCGTTTCACGAGACGGAGCCGCCACCACCTCCCGTTCTTCATCGGGAGGCCAGATCTGGAGTCCGTTTGGGGCTCCGGAGAGGGGGGGTCTTCGATCTTCGTCATCACCAACCCTTCTCCATCGGCAATTCCATGATGCTCCCCACCTGGTGTGAGTAATTCCTTCGTAGGCTCTCTGGTCGGTGAGGACTTGGATGAGATTCATCATGTAATCGAGTTAGTTTTGTTAGGGCTTGATCCCTAGTATCCATTATGTTCTGAGATTGATGTTGCTATGACTTTGCCATGCTTAATGCTTGTCACTTTGGGCCCGGGTGCCATGATTTCAGATCTGAACCGTTTATGTTATCACCATTATATCTATGTTCTAGATCCGATCTTGCAAGTTATAGTCACCTATTACATATTATGATATGTAAACCCGGAGTGACATTATTCGGGATACTTTCCGGTGATGATCGTAGTTTGAGGAGTTCATGTATTCACTATGTGTTAATGCTTTGTTTCAGTTCTCTATTAAAAGGAGGCCTTAATATCCCTTAGTTTCCTTATGGACCCCGCTGCCACGGGAGGGTAGGACAAAAGATGTCATGCAATTTCTTTCCATAAGCACGTATGACTATTTACGGAATACATGCCTACATTGTATTTATGAACCGGAGCTAGTTTTGTATCGCCCTAGGTTATGACTATTATATGATGAATATCATCCAACGAATTCACCGATCCAATGCCTAAGAATTTTCCACATATTGTTTCAGCTAAGTTACTACTGTTGTTGCTACACTTGCTACAAAATCATTGCTATCACTGTTATCGTTACTGTTACTATCATCACTGCTATCAAAATTATCATATTACTGTGCTACTGATCATATTGCCGCAGATAATTAATCTCCAGGTGTGGTTGAATTGACAACTCAGCTGCTAAAACTTGCAATTGGCTCCCCTTGTGTCGAATCAATAAATTTGGGTTGAATACTCTACCCTCGAAAACTGTTGCGGTCCCCTATACTTGTGGGTTATCAGCCGCCCGCATCGCTGCCGGGCTACCTCCGGACTCGTCGGAGCTGGAGGAGTAGGTGTTGGGAATCGTAGCATAATTTAAAATTTTCCTACGCTCACCAAGATGCATCTATGGAGTCTACTAGCAACGAAGGGAAGGGAGTGCATCTACATACCCTTGTAGATCGCGAGCGGAAGCGTTCCAATGAACGTGGATGACGGAGTCGTACTCGCCGTGATCCAAATCACCGATGACCGAGTGCCAAACGTACAGCACCTCCGCGTTCAACACACGTACGGTGCAGCGACGTCTCCTCCTTCTTGATCCAGCAAGGGGGTAGGAGAGGTTGATGGAGATCCAACAACACGACGGCGTGGTGGTGGATGTAGCGGGTCTCCGGCAGGGCTTCGCCGAGCTTCTGCGAGAGAGAGAGGTGTTGCAGGGGAGGAGGGAGGCGCCCAAGGCTTAGATAGTGCTGCCCTCCCTTCCCCCCACTATATATAGGGCCAAGGGAGAGGGGGGGCGCAGCCTTGCCCCTTCCTCCAAGGAAGGGTGCGGCCAGGGGGGAGTCCTTCCCCCCCCAAGGCACCTCGGAGGTGCCTTCCCCCTTTAGGACTCTCCCTTTTTTTTTCTTATCTCTTGCGCATGGGCCTCTTGGGGCTGGTGCCCTTGGCCCATATAGGCCAAGGCGCACCCCTTACAGCCCATGTGGACCCCCGGGGCTGGTGGACCCCCTTGGTGGACCCCCGGACCCCTTTCGGCACTCCCGGTACAATACCGATAAAGTGCGAAACTTTTCCGGCGACCAAAATAAGACTTCCCATATATAAATCTTTACCTCCGGACCATTCCGGAACTCCTCGTGACGTCCGGGATCTCATCCGGGACTCCGAACAACTTTCGGGTTTCCGCATACATATATCTCTACAACCCTAGCGTCACCGGACCTTAAGTGTGTAGACCCTACGGGTTCGGGAGACATGCAGACATGACCGAGAAGCCTCTCTGGTCAATAACCAACAGCGGGATCTGGATACCCATGTTGGCTCCCACATGCTCCACGACGATCTCATCGGATGAACCACGGTGTCGAGGATTCAATCAATCCATATGCAATTCCCTTTGCCAATCGGTATGTTACTTGCCCGAGATTCGATTGTCGGTATCCCAATACCTAGTTCAATCTCGTTACCGGCAAGTCTCTTTACTCGTACCGCAATGCATGATCCCGTGACTAACGCCTTAGTCACATTGAGCTCATTATGATGATGCATTACCGAGTGGGCCCAGAGATACCTCTCCGTCACACGGAGTGACAAATCCCAGTCTCGATCCGTGCCAACCCAACAGACACTTTCGGAGATACCCGTAATGCACCTTTATAGTCACCCAGTTATGTTGTGACGTTTGGCACACCCAAAGCACTCCTACGGTATCCGGGAGTTGCACGATCTCATGGTCTAAGGAAAAGATACTTGACATTGGAAAAGCTCTAGCAAACGAAACTACACGATCTTTTATGCTATGCTTAAGTTGGGTCTTGTCCATCACATCATTCTCCTAATGATGTGATCCCGTTATCAATGACATCCACTGTCCATAGTCAGGAAACCATGACTATCTGTTGATCAACGAGCTAGTCAACTAGAGGCTTACTAGGGACAGGTTGTGGTCTATGTATTCACACATGTATTACGATTTCCGGACAATACAATTATAGCATGAATAATAGACAATTACCATGAACAAAGAAATATAATAATAACCATTTATTATTGCCTCTAGGGCATATTTCCAACAGTAGGAGGAGCAGCCGGGGGAATAGGAGGAGGAGGAGATGGCTCTGATGGAGGTGGAGGAGGCGGAACAGTAGGAGCCGGAGCAGCAGCTGCCGAGCTTCAACATGGAGCAGGCGGAGGCGGAGTTCGCCGTCGCCGAGTCAAAGGAGATGGCGGAGCAGCAGGCCATCCTGGAGTCCATCCAGGATGAGGCCTATGTGGAGGCCAACCGGGCGTTCCTCCGGTGGGAGCAGGAGGAGTCTGACGCGCTCTTCGCCGAACTCAAGGCGGAGGAGCCAGAGCTGCGGCTACCACCCATGCTGCCGGGGCCGGGCACGGAGATCGTTGACATCTCCGACAACGAGTGGCTAGGTGATCGACGTAGTACGTAGGTTTATTTTAGTTTGCATGTCTTTGTATGGATTTGAGAATCTAGTATGAGATGTCCGGCTGCAACTGTGGAAATTTGAGGGGTGCCTGGTAAGTGCCTGCGGACGCGCCCGGGCGCGTCCGCGGGCGTTTGAGGGGCCGGATTTGCTAAGTCCGGTTGTAGATGCTCTTACGATGGTACTCCAGCATGTGTAAGAGTTAGAGCAGTCCATCGGCTACCCCCAGAAAGACAACTCCAGCTCGCATCACCAAATCGCCCCTAAATATTTGAATCACGCAGTTCAAACATTTTTTTCATTCAATGGCGATCATCTAATTAGTTCGGATTGGACCGGATGTCATAAATTACACAAATCAGAACCAGACGTAGAGGCGGTTTGCGGTCATCTAGGCATCCGCCACATCGGACTACGACACGTCCGGTCCACCCA
Source organism: Aegilops tauschii subsp. strangulata (assembly GCF_002575655.3). NCBI lineage: Eukaryota > Viridiplantae > Streptophyta > Magnoliopsida > Poales > Poaceae > Aegilops > Aegilops tauschii. The sequence continues at coordinate 493,843,477 of NC_053038.3, read as the reverse complement.
AAAGCCACACTCACCGGCGCACTCGGGAGTTCTTCTTAAAAGTAATGGGTTTGGTCATGTACAAGTTGTGAAATTCCTAAAGTAAATATCAAAGGCCCAATGGCAGGAGGTGGTTCCAAACTTTAGTCTCATATATAATCGCTAGTGAGTAGATGTGGGACCTCTCTATATAGTAGGTTCTTCCAACTACCTAATATGGTGAGTATGAGGAGAGAAAGAGAACAACACACGCGCATGCTCACCTTGCCTCGCCCTGCCTCACCGAGCTCGGGCCGGGGCGTGGGCATGCGACATGCACGTGAATGATCCGCCCACATACAACGCTGCTTCCTTTTGTCATTTTATTTTTTGATGTCTTGGCAGACAAGTTGATTATTTTCTTGTCCAGTTACTTACGACTTGGAAACCAAGTACATTTGAGATTGTAATCGCGACACAAAACCGCTTGGGTTCTCCTTTATATATGACTTACCGGTCACAACCAAAGACATACCGAAACAAGCTAGGGTTTTGCCTCATGTCACAACTTGCGACGCCACCGTAGTCTAACACGATATCTCTTTTGCTGTGCAAACTGAATAGGTTCTTGTCAAATAGGGGGTGATCATTGGCATGCACTTGATAGAGTCTTGTGCCATCTGAGAAGTACAATGAGTTATGAAATTCACTATTCAAGGCACTTCGTGTGCTTGAAGGATATGGTGATTCGAGCTGGATTTCTTATGTTGGTGTGATTTATGCCACAAGTGGGTATGTATTTACTTATGAAGGTGGCGTGGTATCATGAAGGTCTTGTAAGCAAACCATTTTGACAAAGGTCAACCATGGAAGCAAAACTTTCTGCTTTACACATAGCCACTATTGAGGCTGGGTGGTTGTTTGAGCCCTCGATGGGCTTGCCTGTGGTTGAACAACTAGTGTCGATTATTCTTATGAATTATGACAAAAATTATAAGGATAAGGCGAAGTCATCTAGACACGTGAAGAGATGTTTGAAGTCTGTCAGGAAATTGAGAAACCCTGGAGCAATAACTGTTATGTATGTTCAAACAGACAAAAACCTGGTAGATCCTTTTTCAAAGGGACTACCACGAAATGTGATAGATAATGCATCGAGACAGATGAGTATGAAACCCATATGTGTTACACCATCGTAGTAACCCAACCTTTGCAATTGGAGATCGAGTGAATTAGGACTTGGGAAGAACAGCCTATTGGTTAATGAAGGGGAGTAACGGATAACCCACTCTAGTGAAGATGCAAAACTCTCAGAACTGTAAGAGAACTGTCAGGCATGTTAACAAGATGCCTTAATGCGTTTCTTGGCTACATGTAGCAAATATGTTGTCCTAGAAACCATTCATGAAAGAACACACCTATATGATCCCCGACTGTTAAACGTCATAGTCTATGAGACTTGGGTGTTCTCTAGTATGCTCGCGAAGAGACCGGGGAGTATGATGCATATGCTCCAACCGCCGGGTACGCTACTAGCAGTCAACTATTGGTTATGACTTTAAGTGAAACCTCTCACACAAAACTTGCAATTCAAGGCATAGTCCATTGTCAAGTTGTGAATAAATGAAGCTTAAAGCTCTAGGCAGAAGTGAAGAAAATATGCCCCCAAGCCAGTAGGTATATCCAAGAGGCTCAGAGGGAAACTCATTTAGCATGGCTGTGGAATAATAAACGGTAAAACAGATTCCTAGTCTCGCCTCTAAGATCGGCTCAAGTGTTCCATGATGATTATGTTTTCCTGATCATGAGCATGAGTTATTGTAACAAACAATGCCAATAACTTTGAGGACACAATGTTCGCATAACACTTGTGTTGAATGGACACAATTGATTGTTATACTTTGAGATCACATAGTCACTAAGTTATAAGTATCATCACAGAGAAAGTTAACGTCTGCATAATTCCTTAGACCATGAGAGTATCAAGTACCTTCATGTCGGACGATCTACTTTGGGGTTCGTCAAATGTCACGCATAACAGGGTGATCATAACGACAACTTTTGGGTGCATCGGTAAAGTAAGACAAGGTACTTGATAGCTAAATATTGGGATTTGCTCCTCAGACGATAGAGAGGTATTCTTAGCGCCCTCTCAGTGTGAAGGTATGCATCATCGCCTAGCAAGACACAACGTGATTTGATCACGGGGATGCCGAAACACGGGAGCAAGAAAAGAGTATAAAATCGGTAACGAGGAAACCGCATAGTGAACAAGTTTTTGATTCACGGGGATGCCGATAAATCTCACCTTGGGGTTTGTAGCCCTGCGCGACGGATAGGGCCTACGGTTGGAGTAATAACCTAGGTAGCTCTATGCGACGGATAGGGCATATTGATGAGCCAAAAGTACAGGGGATCAATCGTGGTCCTTTCGATAAGTAAGAGTGTCGAACCCAACTAGGAGCAGAAGGAAATGACAAGCGGTTTTCAGCAAGGTATTTTCTGCAAGCACTAAAATTGTCGGTAACAGATAATTTGATAGCAATGTAATTTGTAATGAGCAATAAATAGTAACGGTGACAAAGGTGCAGTAAGGTAGCCCAATCCTTTTTGTAGCAAAGGACAAGCCGAACGGTCTCTTATAATAAGCAAAGCGTTCTTGAGGACACACGAGAATTTCATCTAGTCACTTTCATCATGTCGTTCAATTCGCGTTCGCTACTTTGATAATTTGATATGTGGGTGGACCGGTGCTTGGGTGTTGTTCTTACTTGAACAAGCCTCCCACTTATGATTAACTCCTCTCGGAATCATCCGCAACTACGAAAGAAGAATTAAGATAAATCTGACCATAGCATGAAACATATGTATCCAAATCAGCCCCTTATGGAATAGCGCATAAACTAGGGTTTAAACTTCTGTCACTCTAGCAACCAATCATGTAATTTCTAATCCATAATGCCTTCCCTTAGGCCCAAAGATGGTGAAGTGTCATGTAGTCGACGTTCACATGACACCACTAAAGGAAGCAACAACATACATATCATCAAAATATCGAACGAATACCAAATTCACATGATTACTTTTGACAAGACTTCTACCATGTCCTCAAGAACAAAAGTAACTACTCAAAAATCATATTCATGTCCAAGACCAGAGGGGTATATATTGAATAGCATCAAGGATCTGAACATATAATTTCCCACCAAATAAACCAACTAGCATCAACTACAAGATGTAATCAACACTACTAGCAACCCACTGATACGTCTCCAACGTATCTATAATTTTTGCTTGGTTAATGCTGTTATATTATCATTCTTGGATGTTTTACAATCATTTTATAGCAACTTTATATCATTTTTTGGGACTAACCTATTGACATAGTGCCCAGTGCCAGTTGCTGTTTTTTTGCTTGTTTTTTACTTCGCAGAATATCAGTACCAAACGGAGTCCAAACGCAGCAAAACTTTTTGGAGAATTTTTATGGACTAGAAGGAACAAATTGGGCCAAAGAAGTACCAGAGGGTGCCCTGAGGGGGGCACAACCCACCTGGGCGCGCCTGGGGGCCCAGGCGCGCCCTGGTGGGTTTTGCCCACCTTGGTGGCCTCCCGCACCGCCTCTTCACCCTATAAATACCCCAATATTCGAAAAACCCCAGGGGAGTCGACGAAACACAATTCTAGTGCCGCAAGTTCTAGAACCACGAGATCCAATCTAGACACCATCACGGAGGGGTTCATCATCCTCATTGGTGCCTCTCCGATGATGTGTGAGTAGTTCATTGTAGACCTACGGGTCCGTAGGCAGTAGCTAGATGGCTTCTTCTCTCTTTTTGATTCTCGATACAATGGTCTCTTGGAGATCTATTTGATTTAACTCTTTTTGCGATGTGTTTGTTGGGATCCGATGAACTTTGAGTTTATGATCAGATTGTTGGGAACGTAGCATGTAATTTCAAAAAAAGTTCCTACAATAACGCAAGATCTATCTAGGAGATGCATAGTAATGAGAGGGGGAGAGTGTGTCCACGTACCCTCGTAGACCGAAAGCGGAAGCTTTAGCTTAATGCGGTTGATGTAGTCGAACGTCTTCTCGATCCAACCGATCAAGCACCGAACGTACGGCATCTCCGAGTCCTGCACACGTTCAGCTCGATGACGACCCTCGAACTCTTGATCCAGCAAAGTGTTAAGTGAGAGTTCCGTAGCACGACGGCGTGGTGACGGTGATGGTGAAGTGATCCGCGCAAGGCTTCGCCTAAGCACTACGACAATATGACCGGAGGAGTAAACGGTGGAGGGGGCCACCACACACGGCTAAGAAACAATTGATTTGCTTTGGGGTGCCCCCTACCCCCGTATATAAAGGAGGAGAGGGGAGGAGGCCGGCCCTAGGGGCGCGCCAAGTGGGGGGAAACCCACTAGGACTCCTAGTCCTAGTTGCCCCCTTCCTTCTTTCGGAGGGGGAAAGGGGAAAGGAGAGGGAGAGGAAGAAGGAAAGGGGGGCCGCGCCCCCTCCCCTTGTCCAATTCGGACTCCCCATGGGGGGGGGGCGCCACCCCCTTGTGGGCTGCCCTCTCTCTCCCTTATGGCCCATGTGGCCCATTACTTTCCCCAGGGGGTTCCAGTAACCTCCCGGTACTCTGATAAATATCCGAAACACTTCGAAACCATTCCGGTGTCCAAATACTATCGTCCAATATATCAATCTTTACCTCTCGACCATTTCGAGACTCCTCGTCATGTCCATGATCTCATCCGGGACTCCGAACAATCTTCGGTCACCAAAACACATAACTCATAATACAAATCGTCATCGAACGTTAAGCGTGCGGACCCTACGGGTTCGAGAACTATGTAGACATGACCGAGACACCTCTCCGGTCAATAACCAATAGCGGGACTTGGATGCTCATATTGGCTCCCACATATTCTATGAAGATCTTTATTGGTCGAACCGTTATGACAACATACGTTATTCCCTTTGTCATCGGTATGTTACTTGCCCGAGATTCGATCGTCGGTATCCTCATACCTAGTTCAATCTCGTTACCGGCAAGTCTCTTTACTCGTTCCGTAATGCATCATCCCGTAACTAACTCATTAGTCACATTGCTTGCAAGGCTTATTCTGATGTGCATTACCGAGAGGGCCCAGAGATACCTCTCCAATACTCGGAGTGACAAATCCTAATCTCGATCTATGCCAACCCAACAAAACACCTTCGGAGATACCTGTAGAGCATCTTTATAATCATCGATTTACGTTGTGACATTTGATAGCACACAAGGTATTCCTTTGGTATTTGGGAGTTGCATAATCTCATAGTCAAAGGAATATGTACAAGTCATGAAGAAAGCAGTAGCAATAAAACTTAACGATCATTATGCTAAGCTAACGGATGGGTCTTGTCCATCACATCATTCTCCTAATGATGTGATCCCGTTCATCAAATGACAACACATGTCTATGGTCAGGAAACTTAACCATCTTTGATTAACGAGCTAGTCTAGTAGAGGCATACTAGGGACACTTTGTTTTGTCTACGTATTCACACATGTATCAAGTTTCCAGTTAATACAATTCTAGCATGAATAATAGATATTTATCATGACATAAGGAAATGTAAATAACAACTTTATTATTGCCTCTAGGGCATATTTTCTTCAGTCTCCCACTTGCACTAGAGTCAATAATCTAGATTACAATTTAATGATCCTAACACCCATGGTGTCTTGGTGCTGATCATGTTTTGCTCGTGGAAGAGGCTTAGTCAACGGGCCTGCCAAATTCAGATCCGTATGTATTTTGCAAATCTCTATGTCTCCCTCCTTGACTTGATCACGGATGGAGTTGAAGCGTCTCTTGATGTGTTTGGTACTTTTGTGAAATATGGATTCCTTCGCCAAGGCTATTGCTCCAGTATTATCACAAAAGATTTCCATTGGACCCGATGCACTAGGTATTACACCTAGAACGGATATGAACTCCTTCATCCAGACTCCTTCATTCGCTGCTTGCGAAGCACCTATGTACTCCGCTTCACACGTAGATCCCACCACGACGCTTTGCTTGGAACTGCACCAACTGACAGCTCCAGCATTCAATATAAATACGTATCTGGTTTGTGACTTAGAGTCATCCGAATCAGTGTCAAAGCTAGCATCGACGTAACCATTTACGACGAGCTCTTTGTCACCTCCATAAATGAGAAACATATATCCTTAGTCCTTTTCAGGTACTTCAGGATGTTCTTGACCGTTGTCCAGTGATCCACTCCTGGATTACTTTGGTACCTCCCTGTTAGACTTATAGAAAGGCACACATCAGGTCTGGTACACAACATGACATACATGATAGAACCTATGGCTGAAGCATAGGGAATGACTTTCATTTTCTCACTATCCTCTGCAGTGGTCGGGCATTGAGTCAGACTCAACTTCACACCTTGTAACACAGGCAAGAACCCTTTCTTTGACTGATCCATTTTGAACTCCTTCAAAACTTTATCAAGGTATGTGCTCTGTGAAAGTCCAATTAAGCGTCTTGATCTATCTCTATAGATCTTGATGCCCAATATATAAGCAGCTTCACCGAGGTCTTTCATTGAAAAACTATTATTCAAGTATCCTTTTATGTTATCCAGAAATTCTATATAATTTCCAGTCAACAATATGTCATCCACATATAATATTAGAAATGCTACAGAGCTCCCACTCACTTTCTTGTAAATACAGGCTTCTCCGAAAGTCTGTATAAATCCATATGCTTTGATCACCTCATCAAAGCGTATATTCCAACTCCGAGAGGCTTGCACCAGTCCATAAATGGATCGCTGGAGCTTGCACACTTTGTCAGCACCTTTAGGATCGACAAAACCTTTTGGTTGCATCATATACAACTCTTCTTTAAGAAATCCATTTAGGAATGTAGTTTTGACATCCATTTGCCAGATTTCATAATCATAAAATGCGGCAATTGCTAACATGATTCGGACAGACTTAAGCATCGCTACGGGTGAGAAGGTCTCATCGTAGTCAACTCCTTGAACTTGTCAAAAACCTTTCGCGACAAGTCAAGCTTTGTAGACAGTAGCATTACCATCAGTGTCAGTCTTCTTCTTAAAGATCCATTTATTGTCTATGGCTTGCCGATCATCGGGCAAGTCCACCAAAGTCCATACTTTGTTCTCATACATGGATCCCATCTCAGATTTCATGGCCTCAAGCCATTTTGCGGAATCTGGGCTCATCATCGCTTCCTCATAGTTCGTAGGTTCGTCATGGTCTAGTAACATGACTTCCAGAATAGGATTACCGTACCACTCTGGCGCGGAACATGCTCTAGTTGACCTACGAGGTTCGGTAGTAACTTGATATGAAGTTTCATGATCATCATCATTAGCTTCCTCACTAATAGGTGTAGGCATCACTGGAACTGATTTCTGTGACGAACTACTTTCCAATTTAAGAGAAGGTACAATTACCTCATCAAGTTCTACTTTCCTCCCACTCACTTCTTTCGAGAGAAACTCCTTCTCTAGAAAGGATCCATTCGTAGCAACAAAGTTCTTGCCTTCGGATCTGTGATAGAAGGTGTACCTAACAGTCTCTTTAGGGTATCCTATGAAGACACACTTCTCCGATTTGGGTTCGAGCTTATCAGGCTGAAGCTTTTTCACATAAGCATCGCAACCCCAAACTTTAAGAAACGACAGCTTAGGTTTCTTGCCAAACCATAGTTCATACGGTGTCGTCTCAACGGATTTAGATGGTGCCCTATTTAAAGTGAATGCAACTGTCCCTAATGCATAACCCCAAAACGATAGTGGTAGATCGTAAGAGACATCATAGATCGCACCATATCTAATAAAGTACGATTACGACATTCGGACACACCATTACGCTATGGTGTTCTAGGTGGCGTGAGTTGTGAAACTATTCCACATTGTTTTAAATGAAGGCCAAACTCGTAACTCAAATATTCGCCTTCGCGATCAGATCGTAGAAACTTTATTTTCTTGTTATGATGATTCTCCACTTCACTCTGAAATTCTTTGAACTTTTCAAATGTTTCAGACTTGTGTTTCATTAAGTAGATATACCCATATCTGCTCAAATCATCTGTGAAGGTTAGAAAATAACTATACCCGTCGCGAGCCTCAACACTCATCGGACTGGCATACATCGGTATGTATTATTTCCAGTAAGTTAGTAGCTCGCTCCATTGTTCCGGAGAACGGAGTCTTAGTCATCTTGCCCATGAGGCATGGTTCACAAGCATCAAATGATTCATAATCAAGTGATTCCAAAAGTCCATCTGCATGGAGTTTCTTCATGCGCTTTACACCAACATGACCTAAACGGCAGTGCCACAAATATGTTGCACTATCATTATCAACTTGCATCTTTTGGCATCAATATTATGAATATGTGTATCAGCACAATCGAGATTTAAAAAAAAGACCACTCTTCAAGGGTGCATGACCATAAAAGATATTACTCAAATAAATAGAACAACCATTATTCTCTGATTTAAATGAATAACCATCTCGCATTAAACAAGATCTAGATATAATGTTCATGCTCAACGCTGGCACCAAATAACAATTATTCAGGTCTAAATCTAATCCCGAAGGTAGATGTAGAGGTAGCGTGCCGACGGCGATCACATCGACCTTGGAACCATTCCCGACGCGCATCTTCACCTCGTCCTTAGCCAATCTTCTTTTAATCCATATCCCCTATTTCGAGTTTCAAATATGAGCAACCGAACCGGTATCAAATACCCAGGCACTACTACGAGCATTAGTAAGGTACACATCAATAACAAGTATATAAAATATACCTTTCTTCACTTTGCCATCCTTCTTATCCGCCAAATACTTGGGGCAGTTTCGCTTCCAGTGACCAATTCCTTTGCAGTAGAAGCATTCCGTTTCAGGCTTAGGTCCAGACTTGGGCTTCTTCTCGGGAGTGGCAACTTGCTTGCCATTCTTCTTGAAGTTCCCCTTCTTTCCTTTGCCCTTTCTCTTGAAACTAGTGATCTTGTTAACCATCAACACTTGATGCTCCTTCTTGATTTCTACCTCCGCAACTTTGAGCATTGCGAAGAGCTCGGGAATAGTCTTTTCCATCCCTTGCATATTATAGTTCATCACGAAGCCTTTATAGCTTTGTGGCAGTGATTGAAGAACTCTATCAATAACACTATCATCTGGAAGATTAACTCCCAGCTGAGTTAAGTGGTTATGATACCCAGACATTCTGAGTATGTGTTCACTGACAGAACTGTTCTCCTCCATCTTGCAGCTATAGAACTTGTTGGAGACTTCGTATCTCTCAACTTGGGCATTTGCTTGAAATATTAACTTCAACTCCTGGAACATCTCATATGCTCCATGACGTTCAAAACGTCTTTGAAGTCCCGATTCTAAGCCGTAAAGCATGGCACACTAAACTATCGAGTAGTCATCAGATCGAGCTTGCCAGACGTTCATAACATCAGCATCTGCTCCTGCAGCAGGCCTTGCACCTAGCGGTGCATCAAGGACATAATTCTTTTGTGCAGCAATGAGGATAATCCTCAAGTTACGGACCCAGTCCATGTAGTTGCTACCATCATCTTTCAACTTAGCTTTCTCTAGGGCATTAAAATTCAAGGGAACGGTAGCATGGGCCATTGATCCACAACATAGATATGCAAAAACTATCACAATTAAGTTCATGATAAATTAAGTTCAATTAATCATATTACTTAAGAACTCCCACTTAGATAGACATCCCTCGAGTCATCTAAATGATCACGTGATCCAAATCAACTAAACCATGTCCGATCATCACGTGAGATGGAGTAGTTTTCAATGGTGAACATCTCTATGTTGATCATATCTACTATATGATTCACGTTCGACCTTTCGGTCTCCAGTGTTCCGAGGCCATGACTATACATGCTAGGCTCGTCAAGTTTAACCCGAGCATTCCGCACATGCAAAACTTTCTTGCACCCGTTGTATGTGAATGTAGAGCTTATCACACCGGATCATCACGTGGTGCCTTGGCACGACGAACTGTCGCAACGGTACATACTCAGGGAGAACACTTATACCTTGAAATTTTAGTAAGGGGTCATCTTATAATGCTACCGCCGTACTAAGCAAAATAAGATGCATAAAAGATAAACATCACATGCAATCAAAATATGTGACATGATATGGCCATCATCATCTTGTGCCTTTGATCTCCATCTCCAAAGCACCGTCATGATCTCCATCGTCACCGGCTTGACACCTTGATCTCCATCGTAGCATCGTGGTCGTCTCGCCAACGTATCGATTCCTGGGATAAGTGCAAAGATGCTTTTATTACTAAGTATTTTCCGCCCGCGGAACTTATTTCCCTTAGAACTCAAATCATGAATTTTAAGCAACTTGTGCATGAACATGTTGCGCAATCTTGGGAAAGAATGAAGTTGATGCTACGAAATTGTCCTACTCATGGTTTAAATCTTTGGATGATCATACAAAAATTTTATGCGGGTTTGAACTTTGTTTCTAGAAATCTTTTGGATTCCACCACGGGTGGTACTTTTATGGAAATTACTTTGGGTGAAGCTAATAAATTGCTTGATAATATTATGGCAAATTATTCACAATGGCATACCGAAACAGCACCTACTAGTAAAAAGGTTAATTCAGTTGAAGAAATTAGGAATTTGAGTGAGAAAGTTGATGCTCTTATGAAACTAGTTGCCAATAAAAGTGCTCCTATTGATCTTAATGTTGTGCCTTTGTCTACTTTGATTGAGCAAAATGGTGATCCCGTTGATGTGAATTTTGCCAATTTTAATAACAATGCTTATAGAGGTAATTTTAATCCTAGGCCTTTTCCTCGAAATTCCTCTAACAATTATGGTAATTCCTATGGTAATCCATCTTACAATAATAGTAGGAACCCCTCTGGTCTTGAGAATAATATGCTCAAAAAGTTTTCAATAATACGATAGAAGAAAAGTCGAATAAGATTGATGATATGTCTAGAAGCATGATACGTCCATTTTGCATCATGTTTTCCTATTGTATTTATAATGTTTTTATGCATAATATTTTTTTGGGAGTAATTCTAATGCCTTTTCTCTCATAATATGCAAGGTTTACACAAAGAGGGAGAATACCGGCAGCTGGAATTCTGGACCTGAAAAAGCACGCCAGAGCTACCTATTCTTCACAACTCCAAATAAGCTGAAACTTCACGAAGATTTTTTATGGATTATTTAAGAATTATTGGAGCAAATAACTACCAAAGGGGCCCCAGCAGGTGGGCACAACCCACCTGGGCGTGCCAGGGAGCCCAGGCGCGCCCTGGTGGGTTGTGCCCTCCTCGGCCCACCTCCGTTGCCCCCTTCTGGTATATAAGTCATTTTGAACTAGAAAAAAAATAAGGAGAGGACTTTTGGGACGAAGCGCCGTCGTCTCGAGGCGGAACTTGGGAAGGAGCACTTTTGCCCTTCGGTGGAGCGATTCCGCCGGGGGAACTTCCCTCCCGGAGGGGGAAACCATCGTCATCGTCATCACCAACAACTCTCCCATCTTTGGGAGGGCCATCTCCATCAACATCTTCAACAGCACCATCTCCTCTCAAACCCTAGTTCATCTCTTGTGTTCAATCTTTGTACCGGAACCTTAGATTGTTGCTTGTGGGTGACTAGTAGTGTTGATTACATCTTGTAGTTGATTACTATATGGTTTATTTGGTGGAAGATTATATGTTCAGATCCATTATGCTATTTAATGCCCCTCTGATCTTGAGCATAATTATTATTTGTGAGTAGTTACTTTTGTTCTTGAGGTCACAGGAGAAGTCATGTTGCAAGTAATCATGTGAACTTGATATGTGTTCGATATTTTGATGATATGTATGTTGTGATTCCCTTAGTGGTGTCATGTGAACGTCGACTACATGGCACTTCACCATATTTGGGCCTAAGGGAATGCATTGTGGAGTAGTTATTAGATGATGGGTTGCTAGAGTGATAGAAGCTTAAACCCAAGTTCATGCGCTACTTCATAAGGGACCGATTTGGATCCAGAAGTTTAATGCTATGGTTAGATTTTATCTTAATACTTTTATCGTAGTTGCGGATGCTTGCGAGGGGGTTAATCATAAGTAGGAGGTTTGTTCAAGTAAGAACAACACCTAAGCACTGATCCACCCACATATCAAATTATCAAAGTAGCGAACACGAACCAAGCCAACATGATGAAAGTGATATGATGAAATTCCCGTGTACCCTCAAGAACGCTTTGCTTATCATAAGAGGCCGTTTTGGCCTGTCCTTTGCCTCAAAAGGATTGAGCTACCTTGCTGCACTTTTGTTACCATTACCGTTACTTGCTTGTTACAAATTATCTTGCTATCAAACAACTTGTTACCTACAATTTCAGTGCTTGCAGACATTACCTTGTTGAAAACCACTTGTCATTTCCTTCTACTCCTTGTTGGGTTCGACACTCTTACTTATCGAAAGGACTACAATTGATCCCCTACACTTGTGGGTCATCAAGGCTCTTTTCTGGCGCCGTTGCCGGGGAGTGAAGCACTTTTGGTACTCCCTCCGTCACAGTTTAGAAGGCGTACATCAGAAATCTCTGGGACCAAGGTGTTTCACGATTGGCTCTAGTTTCCTTTGCATGCGACTGAAAAATAGCAACATAGTTAATAGCACAGCACCTAATTGCTTGAAAAATCAATGCACAGTAACCCCATAGCCACTAAATGAGCAACCCTGACGCATGCATGCAGAACTAGCTTTTACACACAAACGTTCACACCATGCATGCATCAATTACACCCCAAAGTGAGCAGCAGGATTCACACGGTTGCATGCATGGAGTACTAGTAGGAGTAATTGCATTGGCGCCTTAAATCTTGTCTATTTTGGAAACACACGTAAATCTAACTGTGCCTTCTAAACCGTGACGGAGGGAGGAAGTGGAAATTGGTAAGGAAAAATTATTACTACGTACTGAAATTTATTATCATTGGTTACTATGGAGAATCATCCTTTGAGGGGTTTGTTCGGGGTATCTTCACCTCGACCAGAACCACAATTAGTTGCCCCTCAACCTACTGCACCTACTGAAAATATTGGTTATGAAATTCCTTCGGGTATGATAGAACAACTGCTAGCTAATCCTTATGCAAGAGGTGGAACTGAACATCCTGTTATGCACTTGATATATGTGGATTATTTAAGCGTGCAGGTTTGCCCGGAGATGAACTTAAGAAGAAGGTTTTCCCTTTATCTTTGAAGGGAAAAGCATTGGCATGGTATAGGCTATGTGATAATATTGGATCTTGGAATTGGAATCAATTGAAATTGGAATTTCACCAAAAAATTATCCTATGCATCTAGTTCATCGTGATCGGAATTATATATAATTTTTGGCCTCGTGAACGAGAAAGTATCGCTCTAGCTTGGGAGAGGCTTAAGTCAATGTTATATGGGCTCTCAAGAGAAATTATCATTCAGAATTTTTATGCTCGGCTTTCTCATGATGATCGATCCATGCTCGATAATTCTTGTACCGGTTCTTTTATGAAGAATACTATTGAATTCAGGTGCGATCTTTTAGAAAGAATTAAACCCAACTCTGAAGATTGGGAACTCGACGAAGGTAAAGAGTCAGGTATTAAGCTTGAATTTGATTGTGTTAAATCTTTTATGAATACCGATTCTTTTAACAAGTTTAGCACTAAATATGGACTTGACTCTGAGATAGTAGCCTCTTTTTGTGAATCATTTGCTACTCATGTTAACCTCCCTAAGGAGAAGTGGTTTAAATATCGCCCGCCTATTAAAGAAGAAATTAAAGAACCCGACATAGCTAAAGATGAAACTATCATTTACAATGTTGATCCAGTTGTGCCTACTGCTTATATTGAAAAGCCACCTTTCCCTTTTAGGATAAAGGAACATGCTAAGGTTTCAACTGTGGTTCGCAGAAGTCATATTAGAGCACCTAAACCTGCTGAACAAATTAAAGTAGAACCTAGTGTTGCTATGGTTAAAGATCTCCTGGTAAAAAATATTGATGGGCATGTTATTTACTTCTGTGATGAAGCTACTAGAATTGCCAAACTCGATGAAAAAGATAAACATAGACCTGTTGTTGGCATGCCTATTGTCTCAGTCCAAATAGGAGATCATTCCTATCATGGTTTATGTGATTTAGGTGCTAGCGTGAGTGCTATTCCTTTTACCTTATACCAAGAAATTATGAATGACATAGCACCCGCTGAAATAGAAGACATAGATGTTACTATTAAACTTGCTAATAGAGACACCATCACACCACTTGGGATAGTTAGAGATGTTGAAGTCTTGTGTGAGAAAATAAAATACCCTATTGATTTTCTAGTTCTTGGTTCCCCACAAGATGACTTATGTCCCATTATCTTTGGTAGACCTTTCTTGAACACTGTCAATGCTACAATAGATTGTCATAAACAAACTGTCAGTGTTAGCTTTGGTGATGAGTCTCATGAGTTTAATTTTTCCAAGTTTAATAGACAACCTCACAAGAAAGAATTACCTAGTAAGGATGAAATAATTGGTCTTGCTTCTATTGCCGTGCCTCCTACTGATCCACGAGAACAATATTTGCTAGACCATGAAAATGATATGCATATGAATGAAAGAAATAAGATAGATAAAATTTTCTTTGAACAACGACCTCTGCTCAAACATAATGTGCCTACTAAAACTCTAGGAGGCCCTCCTCCACCTAAAGGTGATCCTGTGTTTGAATTGAAACAATTGCCTGACACTCTAAAATATGCTTATCTTGATGAGAAAAAGATATATCTTGTTATTAGTAGTGCTAACCTTTAAGAACATGAAGAAGAAAGATTATTGAAAGTTCTAAAGAAGCACCGAGCTGCTATTGGATATACTCTTGATGATCTTAAGGGCATTAGTCCCACTCTCTGTCAGCACAAGATTAATATGGAACCTGATGCTAAACCCGTTGTTGATCATCAATGATGTTTGAATTCTAAGATGAAAGAAGTGGTAAGAACTGGAATATTAAAGTTTCTGGAAGCAGATATAATCTATCCCATAGGCCATAGCTGATAGTCGATGGGTGAGTCCCGTTCATTGTGTCCCTAAGAAAGGAGGTATTACCATTGTTCCTAATGATTAAAATGAAGTCATTCCACAAAGAATTGTTACTGGCTATAGGATAGTAATTGATTTTAGAAAATTAAATAAAGCAACTAGAAAAGATCATTACCCCTTTCCTTTTATTGACCAAATGCTAGAAAGATTATCAGAGCACACACACTTTTGCTTCCTTGATGGATATTCTGGTTTTTCTCAAATACCTGTTTCACAACCTGATCAAGAGAAAACCATGTTTACTTGCCCTTTTGGAACTTATGCTTATAGACGTATGCCTTTTAGTTTATGCAATGCACCTGCTACCTTTCAAAGATGTATGACTGCTATATTCTTTGATTTTTGTGAAAAGATTGTTGAGGTTTTCATGGATGATTTTTCTGTATATGGATCTTCTTTTGATGATTGCTTAAGCAACCTTGATCGAGTTTTGTAGAGATGTGAGCAAACTAATCTTGTCTTGAATTGGGAGAAGTGCCACTTTATGGTTAATGAAGGTATTGTCTTGGGGCATAAAATTTCTGAACGAGTTATTGAAGTGGATAAATCTAAAGTTGATGCAATTGAGAAAATGCCCTGTCCTAAAGATGTTAAAGGTATTCGTAGTTTCCTCGGTCATGCTGGTTTCAATAGGAGATTTATTAAAGACTTCTCTAAAATTTCTAGGCCTCTTACAAATCTTTTACAAAAGGATGTTCCATTTGTTTTTGATGATGATTGTGTAGAAGCCTTTGAAACACTTAAGAAAGCCTTAACTTCTGCACCTATTGTTCAACCACCTGATTGGAACTTGCCATTTGAAATTATGTGTGATGCTAGTGATTATGTTGTTGGTGTTGTTCTAGGACAAAGGGTTGATAAGAAACTAAATGTTATCCATTATGCTAGCAAAACTCTAGATAGTGCCCAAAGAAATTATGCTACTACTGAAAAAGAATTTCCCGCAGTTATGTTTGCTTGTGACAAATTCAGATCTTACATTGTTGATTCTAAAGTTACTGTTCACATCAATCATGCTGCTATTAAATATCTTATGGAAAAGAAAGATGCTAAACCTAGACTCATTATGTGGGTTCTCTTGCTACAAGAATTTGATTTACATATAACTGATAGAAAAGGAGCTGAGAACCCCGTAGCTGATAACTTTTCTAGGTTAGAGAATATCCTTGATGACCCACAACCTATTAATGATAGCTTTCCTGATGAACAATTAGCTGCAATAAATGTTTCTCATAATACTCCTTGGTATGCTGACTATGCTAATTATATTGTTGCTAAATACATACCACCTAGTTTCACATACCAACAAAATAAAAAAATTCTTCTATGATTTAAGACATTACTTTTGGGATGACCCACATCTTTATAAAGAAGGAGTAGATGGTATTATTAGAAGTTGTGTACCTGAGCATGAACAGGAACAAATCCTATGGAAATGTCACTCCGAGGCTTATGGAGGGCATCATGCAGGAGGTAGAACTGCTCACAAGGTATTGCAATCTGGTTTTTATTGGTCTACTCTCTTCAAGGATGCCCGTAAGTTTGTTTTATCTTTTGATGAATGTCAACGAATTGGTAATATTGGTAAGCGTCAAGAAATGCCTATGAATTATTCACTTGTTGTTGAACCATTTGATGTTTGGGGTTTTGATTATATGGGACCTTTTCCTTCCTCTAATGGGTTTACACACATTTTGGTTGTTGTTGATTACATTACTAAGTGGATAGAAGCTATTCCAACCAGTAGTGCTGATCATAACACTTCCATTAAAATGCTTAAAGAAGTTATTTTCCCGAGGTTTGGGGTCCCTAGATATTTAATGACTGATGGTGGTTCACACTTTATTCATGGTGTGCTTTCCGTAAAATGCTTTCTAAATGTGATGTTAACCATATAATTGCATCACCCTATCATCCTCAATCTAGTGGTCAAGTTGAACTTAGCAATAGAGAAATAAAACTAATATTACATAAAACTGTTAATAGGTCCCGAAAGAATTGGTCCAAGAAATTGGATGATGCACTTTGGGCCTATCGAATAGCATATAAAAATCCTATGGGTATGTCTCCCTACAAAATGGTTTATGGAAAAGCTGGTCATTTGCCTCTTGAGTTAGAACATAAAGCATATTGGGCAATTAAAGAACTCAACTATGATTTCAAACTTGCCGGTGAAAAGAGGTTATGTGATATTAGCTCACTAGATGAAAGGAGAACCCAAGCCTATGAAAATGCCAAACTATTTAAAGAAAAAGTTAAAAGATGTCATGATAGAAGAATCGAAAAGCAGGAATTCAAAGTTGGTGAATATGTTCTTTTGTACAACTCTCGTTATTCTTTGCAGGAAAGCTCCTCTCTAAATGGGAAGGACCATATATCATCGAAGAGGTTTATCGTTTTGGAGCCATCAAAATAAATAACTCTGAAGGTACTAACCCAAAGGTTGTCAATGGGCAAAGAATTAAACACTACATCTCAGGTACGCCTATTAATATTGAAAGCAACATTATTCAAACTATGACACCTGAGGAACACATAAAGGAGACCTTCTGGAACACTCCAGAATAATTAAAAAAGAGGAGGTACGTGATACGGTAAGTAAACGAACTCCAAAAAATCCGCAAAAATATTTTCTGTCAATTTTGGAATATATTAAAAATTAGGAAAATAAGAAACAACCAGGAAGGCACCCGAGGAGGGCACAAGACACCAGGGCGCGCCAGGGTCCCCTGGCGCGCCCAGGTGGGTTGTGCCCACCTCGGGAACCTTCCCGACTCGGTTTTCCCCCCGTTTGCTTGCTTCCCAAGATAAAAAAATCTTTATATACCCCCGAACGTATTGAACACCGTATCGCGGAGAAATCTTCTGTTTTTCTTTCTTGCTGTTTTTTGACAGATCTAGATCGCCATGGCCGCTTCAAGCTCCTCCAAGGACAAGTTCTTCGAGAACGTCATCAACCCTTATTTGTGGGAGGTGATGCAGCACCCTCAAGCCATTGAGATGCGTGAGGGGGTGCTCCATATCCGGGACGTCCAGGGTCCCAAGGGGAAGGGAACCATGGAGGCTAGGCTCAAAGCTATGGAGCAGGAGGTCTTCAAGTGCAAGGGGATGGTGGAACGTGGACTCAATGCCAATCACCTCATGATCGCGGATTACACCCGTGATCTCAAGGTGGATGGCAAATCCATGAAGGACATCGTCTTCACCTTGAATGAGCAAATCAACTTTCTGCAAAGCCAAATCTATGATCTCCAAAACCAAATCTTTGAATACGAGGCAAGGTTTAAAGGTATGAGTTTGGCTGCCAGTTACAGGACTCGCGAGACTCGTTCCTCCTCTTATGATGGTGAGCCATTGCCATGGAAACCGGAAGATAAGATCGCTACCTCATCACCACCACCACCTTCTTCATCACCAAAGGAGACTTGAGTTCATGGTATGGACACTCCCCTTGGCTTGTGCCAAGCTTGGGGGAGGTGTCCCGGTATCATATCACCCCCACTATCTTTGCTTTCATCTATTTTAGTTCAATCTTTAGTTTTCCTATGATTTAGTTGAATAAAGTTTAGTTCGATCCTTTCTTTTCGAGTGTTTGCTTAGTGATCTATCTATAGATGTAATCATGTGCGAGATATATAATAAAGAGTAGTTTGAGTTTTCTTTTTTTACCTTCATGTTTCGAAAATAAATGAAAAAGATCATATGCTAATCTTATGGTAAGTAATGACATCACATAAGGAAAAGTATAAGTGGTAAAATTTGTTGGATATTGACAAACATAGCATTGGTCAATGATGCAACTCATGAAAGAATTAATAAGGGAAGAGAAGATTCACATGCTAATACCCTATCATGGACATCTTTTATGATTGTGAGCCCCCATTAAATATTTTGTGTCAAAATAGTTGACGTTGGACAAGGAAGACAACGTAATGATTTATGTTTGTTCATATTCACATAGAAGTTATATTGTCATAGATCCTTTAACATGT
Source organism: Aegilops tauschii subsp. strangulata (assembly GCF_002575655.3). NCBI lineage: Eukaryota > Viridiplantae > Streptophyta > Magnoliopsida > Poales > Poaceae > Aegilops > Aegilops tauschii. Next base: position 493,824,344 of record NC_053038.3, on the reverse strand, counting down.
GGTGCTTGCTCAGTATCTTTTCTAGCCAAAAATTCCGCACTAAGTAGAGATACTACTTGTGCATCCAAAAACCCTTAACCCAAATCTTATTTTGAGAGTCCACCATTCCTACCTATGGATTGAGTAAGATCCTTCAAGTAAGTTGTCATCGGTGCAATAAGATAATAAAAATTGCCTCGAAAAGTGTTGGATCATTTAGTGTAAGAGAAAATTGAGCGTTGTACGAACTTGTGATGGCAAAGAATAAAAGCGACAAACTGCATAATAAAGGTTGCTATCATAAGGGGCAATATAACGTGACGTTCTTTGGCATTAAGGGATTTGGCATACAAACAAATAAGTGCATGACAACCTCCGCTTCCCTCTACGAAGGGCCTATCTTTTACTTTTATGCGTTTACTTTTATGAAGAGTCAAAGTTTTCTTCTCTATTCCTTTTTATTTTTCTCTTTTTGCAAGCATCATGTGGTGAGGAAAGATCTAGGCACATATATCTAGTTGGATATGAGTAGGCATGAGTTATTATTGTTGACATCACCCTTGAGGTGAATACGTTGGGAGGCGAAACTATAAGCCCCTATCTTTCTACGTGTCCGGTTGAAACTTTTTGTTCATGGATACGCTGTGAGTGTTAGCAATCATAGAAGATTAAATGATGGTTGAGTATGTGGACTTTCTTAAAGGCTCCGATACGTGACCCTTCCTGAAAATATGATGAATTGTAGTTGCAAAGTTGACTGAGAACATAGTTTGTTGGTTTTCAACAAGGTTTATGCTTTATACTTCAATGTTGTGATGAATTGTTACTTGTTCATGAGAAGTTATATGATAAAAGTTATGTGATAAAAGTTATTTGATAAAGTTTTATGTTAAAGTTTTTGTTGTTACAATAATACGCATGATGCATCTATGTCCGTATTTTGTTTTTATCGACACCTCTCACTCCAAGCATGTGGACATGTTTTTCGATTTCGGTTCTCGCTTGAGGACAAGCGAGGTCTAAGCTTGGGGGAGTTGATACGTCCATTTTGCATCATGTTTTCCTACTGTATTTATAATGTTTTTATGCATAATAATGCTTTTGGGAGTAATTCTAATGCATTTTCTCTTATAATATGCAAGGTTTACACAAAGAGGGAGAATACCGGCAGCTAGAATTCTAGACCTGAAAAAGCACATCAGAGCTACCTATTCTGCACAACTCCAAATAAGCTGAAACTTCACGGAGATTTTTTATGGATTATTTAAGAATTATTGGAGCAAATAACTACCAGAGGGGGCCCACTAGGTGGGCACAACCCACCTGGGCGCGCCAGGGAGCCCAGGCGTGCCCTGGTGGGTTGTGCCCTCCTCGGCCCATCTCCGGTGCCCCCTTCTGGTAAATAAGTCATTTTGACCTAGAAAAAAAAATAAGGAGATGACTTTCGAGACGAAGCGCCACCGTCTCGAGGCGGAACTTGGGCAGGAGCACTTTTGCCCTCCGGTGGAGCGATTCCGCCGGGGGAACTTCCCTCCTGGAGGGGGAAACCATCGTCATCATCATCATCACCAACAACTCTACCATCTTTGGGAGGGCCATCTTCAACAACACCATCTCCTCTCAAACCCTAGTTCATCTCTTGTGTTCAATCTTTGTACCGGAACCTTAGATTGTTGCTTGTGGGTGACTAGTAGTGTTGATTACATCTTGTAGTTGATTACTATATGGTTTATTTGGTGGAAGGTTATATGTTCAGATCCATTATGCTATTTAATACCCCTTTGATCTTGAGCATGATTATTATTTGTGAGTAGTTACTTTTGTTCTTGAGGTCACGGGAGAAGTCATGTTGCAAGTAATCATGTGAACTTGATATGTGTTCGATATTTTGATGATATGTATGTTGTGATTCCCTTAGTGGTGTCATGTGAACGTCGACTACATGGCACTTCACCATATTCGGGCCTAAGGGAATGCATTGTGGAGTAGTTATTAGATGATGGGTTGCTAGAGTGACAAAATCTTAAACCCTAGTTTATGCGCTACTTCGTAAGGGACCGATTTGGATCCAAAAGTTTAATGCTATGGTTAGATTTTATCTTAATACATTTCTCGTAGTTGCGGATGCTTGCGAGGGGGTTAATCATAAGTAGGAGGTTTGTTCAAGTAAGAACAACACCTAAGAACTGATCCACCCACATATCAAATTATCAAAGTAGCGAACACAAATCAAGCCAACATGATGAAAGTGATATGATGAAATTCCCGTGTACCCTCAAGAACGCCTTGCTTATCATAAGAGACCGTTTTGGCCTGTCCTTTGCCTCAAAAGGATTGGGCTACCTTGCTGCACTTTTGTTACCGTTACCGTTACTTGCTTGTTACGAATTATCTTGCTATCAAACAACTTGTTACCTACAATTTCAGTGCTTGCGGACATTACCTTGCTGAAAACAATATGTCATTTCCTTCTGCTCCTCGTTGGGTTCGACACTCTTACTTATTGAAAGTACTACGATTGATCCCCTATACTTGTGGGTCATCAAAGCATTGCTGGAATTTCTCATGATGTAGAAAATCTCAAGCTAAAATTTTTTTTACCCAAGGTTGAGGAATCAATTAAGGCTTTATATGTTTCTATGGATGAAAGCAAGAAAAGAACCGCTATGCTTAGAGCTAAAAGAGAATTTTTAGAAAGAGCGCTTTCTAGTGATTGCTTTCATAAAAATGATGAAGATCTTAAAGTGATCGGTGTTTCTTCTATTGATTCTTTGTTTAGTAAGATTAAAATTGATGATAAAGGGACTGAAGAAGAGTCAACTTTAGTTAGAAGGCGTCCCGATAATTTGGAGGGTGAAAATCTTGATGAAAAAATTGATAAAAGTGGGTTTGGAGAGGTCAAAACTTTAACTAGTGATGTGCCCACTCTTTTGGATTACAAAGACTTTAGTTATGATAATTGCTCTTTGATTGATTGTATTTCTTTGTTGCAATCCATGATAAATTCACCCCATGCTTATGAACAAAATAAAGCTTTTACTAAACATATCATAGATGCCATGATGAAAGCTTTGGAAGAATAGTTTGAATTAGAGATCTCAATTCCTAGAAAATTGCATGATGAATGGGAACCTACTATCATATTCAAGATTAAAAATTATGAGTGCTTTGCTTTATGTGATTTGGGTGCTAGTGTTTCCACAATTCCAAAATCTTTATGTGATGTGCTTGGTCTTACCGATATTGAAGAATGTTCTCTTAATTTGCACTCGGCGGATTCTACTATTAAAAATCCTATGGGAAGAATTAATGATGTTCTTATTCTTGCAAATAGGAATTGTGTGCCCATAGATTTTATTGTTCTTTATATTGATTGCAATCCGCCTTGTCCAATTATACTTGGTAGACCGTTTTTACGCACTATAGGCGCCGTGATTGATATGAAAGAAGGCAATGTTAAATTCCAATTTCCACTAAGAAAGGGAATGGAACACTTCCCTAGAACAATAATTAAGCCATCATATGAATCAATCATGAGCGCATCCTATGGATCTCGAACTAAAGATGACAATACTTAGATCTATGCATTATGCCTAGCTAGGGGCATAAAACGATAGCGCTTGTTGGGAGGAAACCCAATGAATAAAAATTATTTTTCCCTTTTCTTTTTGTTCTTGAGTGTTTGCACAATTATGCTACTGCTATGATTGCGTTTTTATGTTTTAATTAGTTTTTGTGCCAAGTAAAGCCTTTGGGATTATGTTGGGTGATAGTTGATTTGATCTTGTTGAAAAACAGAAACTTTGTGTGCCAGTACCAGAATTGTTTATAATTACAGAAGCATGATAAAATTCTGAATTTTTTACACAAGATTTATATACAAATTGTCTATGTTGTCCTAATTTTTAAGAATTTTTGGAGTTACAGAAGTATTCAAAGACTTCAGATTGCTATAGACTGTTCTTTTTTTGACAGATTTTGTTTTTATTGTATTGTGTGCTTATTTTGATAAACCTTTGGGTTGTATCGGGGGGTATGAGCCATAGCAAAGTTGGAATTGTAGATATAATGCAATAATAAAATATGAATGTGTTTGCAACAGTACTTAGAGTGGTGATTTGCTTTGTTATACTAACGGATCTCACGAAGGTTTTGTTAAGTTTTGTGTGATTGAATTTTTCAAGTTTTGGGTGAGATCACGATGGATGAAGGAATAAGGAGTAAGAAGAGACTAAGCTTGGGGATGCCCACGGCACCCCAAGTTATTATCCAAAGAGAAACAAGCAACTAAGCTTGGGGATGCCCCGAGTGGCATCCCCTCTTTCTTCTAACGACCATCGATATTTTACTTGGAGCTATATTTTTATTCATCACATATCATGAGTTTTGCTTGGAGTGTCTTGTATTATATGAGTCTTTGCTTGTTTTTCTATTTGTTTTGTGTCAAGTATCCTTGCTGAACACACCTATTTGAGAGAGCCAAAATTATGTCATGATTTGTTAGAATTGCTCTATGTGCTTCACTTAAATTTTTTGAGCTATGAAATTGCTCTAGTGCTTCACTTATATCTTTTTGAGCACGGTGTGCTTTAATATTTTTGAAGAAATGCTCTCATGCTTCACTTAGATTTGTTTGAGAGTTAGTAAATTTTTGAAGAAAACTCTCTCATGCTTAACTTATAGTATTATTTTGAGAGACGAAAAATTTTATGCTCATGTTCTTCACTTAGATTTGTTTGAGATATCAAAAGCAACGTATGAAACTAGTCCCAAAGTGATAGATATTCAAGAGGGATATAATAAAAACTTTCATGAAGATCATTGGACAAAATAAACTTGATTATTTGTGATAGTTTTGAGATATGGTGATAGTGATATGTGAGTCATGTTGGTGAGTAATTATGCTTTAGTAAGAATATTGGTGCTAAGGTTTGTAATTCCCTATGCAAGCACGAAAGTCAATAGTTATGCAATGAAATTATATCCTACTTGTGGTGCATTATTCGGTGTTGGTTATGCTTAATGCTCGCTTACGTGATTTTTCGTTTCTTGGTTGGATGCTTCTCAATCTATTTGCTAGCCTCCACTTGTACTAAGTAGAAATACTACTTGTGCATCCAAAATCCTTAAACCCAGTTTTGCCACACGAGTCCACCATACCTACCTATATGTGGTATTCCCGTGCCATTTTAAGCAAATTTGTATGTGCCATCTCTAATATTCAAAATAAATTTTCTTCGTACCGCTCATGAAGTGGCAGGGGGTGGCCAATATTTTCCATGCTAGATGTGTTATTCTCAAGATGAGTGTTTATTCACTTGTCATTGCATGAGTGTGCGGTGGTAATAGGCATGCCCAGTCCTGAAATGAAAAAGAAATTTACTTTATGTTGTCAAATAATAAATTCTTTGGAAAGTGTTGGGAGGGCACCTGTGGATACGGCTAGCCATGGATTGTGAAAGAATGGTGGAAAAAGGAATAAATTTTATTTTCTGTTTGGGAACCTCCGATGATATATCTAGCATGGAAAGTGTTGGGAATTACTCGGTCGTTTTCATTGACGGGAAAAGTATGCCTCTCAAAAATTTTATCTCTCAATTTAAGCTTTGAGCTCTGGCACCTCTACAAATCCCTACTTCCCTCTGCGAAGGGCCTTTCTATTTACTTTATGCAATTTTTATTTTTATTTTTATTTGAGTCTCCATCTTCTCTTATAAAGCACCAACTAAGGGGCACTATGATCGTACTTGAGCATTGGGTATAGCTAATATGCGAGTGTGTTTCATGAATGAATCAATGATTGAGCATGATGGGCTAGGGATAACTTGCTTTAGTGTTAATATTTTGAAAGACATGGTTGCTTGTTGATATGCTTCAGTATTAAAATCTTCATGTCAAAACTAGACTATTGCTTTGAATCATATAAAAGTCCAAATGTCCATGCTACAAAAGAAAATAATATGTGATGAACATGTTAGGCAACATTCCACATCAAAAAATCTGTTTTTATCATTTACCTACTCGAGGATGAGTAGGAATTAAGCTTGGGGATGCTGATATGTCTCCAACGTATCTATAATTTTTGCTTGTTTCATGCTGTTATATTATCACTCTTGGATGTTCTACAATCATTTTATAGCAACTTTATATCATTTTTTGGGACTAACCTATTGACATAGTGCCCAGTGCCAGTTGCTGTTTTTTTCTTGTTTTTTACTTCGCAGAATATCAGTACCAAACGGAGTCCAAACGCAGTGAAACTTTTTGGAGAATTTTTATGGACCAGAAGGAACAACTTGGGCCAAAGAAGTAGCAGAGGGGTGCCCCGAGGGGGCACAACCCACCTGGGCGCTATGTTTGGTTTGGTGATGGGTTCGATCGTGCGTGTTGGGGAACGTAGTAATTCAAAAAAAATCCTACGATCATGCAAGATCTATCTAGGAGAAGCATAGCAACAAGCGGGGAGAGTGTGTCCACGTACCCTCGTAGACCGAAAGCGGAAGCGTTTAGTAACGCGGTTTATGTAGTCGAACGTCTTCTGATCCAACCGATCCAAGCACCGAATGTACGGCACCTCCGCGTTTAGCACACGTTCAGCTCGATGACATCCCTCATACTCTTGATCCAGTTGAGGCAGAGGGAGAGTTCCGTCAGCACGACGGCATGGCGACGGTGATGATGAAGTTACCGGCGCAGGACTTCACCTAAGAACTACGACGATATGATCGAGGTGTGTAACTGTGGAGGGGGGCACCGCACACTATTAAGAGAAACTTGTGTGTTCTAGGGTGCCCCCTGCCCCTATATATAAAGGAGGGAGGGGGAGGCCGGCCGGCCAAGCTAGGCGCGTCGGGAGAAGGGGAATCCTACTAGGACTCCAAGTCCTAGTAGGTTTCCACCAAAAGGAGAAGGGGGAAGGAAGGGAGAGGGGGGCCGCGCCCCCAACCCCTTGTCCAATTTGGACTGGGCTTGGGAGGGGTGTGCGCCACCTCCTGGGTGCTGCCTCTCCTTCCCACTAAGGCCCACTAAGGCCCATCAACTCCCCGGGAGGTTCCGGTAACCTCCCGGTACTCCGAAAAATATCCGAACTTCTCCGGAACCATTCCGATGTCCGAATATAGCCTTCCAATATATCAATCTTTATGTCTCGACCATTTCGAGACTCCTCGTCATGTTCGTGATCTCTTAAGGGACTCCGAACAAACTTCGGTTCATCAAATCACATAACTCATAACACAAATCGTCATCGAATGTTAAGCATGCGGACCCCACGGGTTCGAGAACTATGTAGACATGACCGAGACACATCTCCGGTCAATAACCAATAGCGGAACCTGGATGCTCATATTGGCTCCTACATATTCTACGAAGATCTTTATCGGTCAAACCGCATAACAATATACGTTGTTCCCTTTGTCATCGGTATGTTACTTGCCCGATATTCGATCGTCGGTATCATCATACCTAGTTCAATCTCGTTACCGGCAAGTCTGTTTACTCGTTCTGTAATGCATCATCCCGTAACTAACTCATTAGTCACATTGGTTGCAAGGCTTATAGTGATGAGCATTACTGAGAGGGCCCAAAGATACCTCTCCGATACACAGAGTGACAAATCCTAATCTTGATCTATGCCAACCCAACAAACACATTCGGAGACACCTGTAGAGCATCTTTATAATCACCCAGTTACGTTGTGACGTTTGATAGCACACAAAGTGTTCTTCCGGTATTCGGGAGTTGCATAATCTCATAGTCAGAGGAACATGTATAAGTCATGAAGAAAGCAATAGCAATAAAACTAAACGATCATTATGCTAAGCTAACGGATGGGTCTTGTCCATCACATCATTCTCTAATGATGTGATCCCGTTCATCAAATGACAACACATGTCTATGGCTAGGAAACTTAACCATCTTTGATTAACGAGCTAGTCTAGTAGAGGCATACTAGGGACACTCTGTTCGTCTATGTATTCACACATGTACTAAGTTTCCGGTTAATACAATTCTAGCATGAATAATAAAAATTTATCATGATATAAGGAAATATAAATAACAACTTTATTATTGCCTCTAGGGCATATTTCCTTCAGTATCCCACTTGCACTAGAGTCAATAATCTAGATTACATAGTAATGATTCTAACACACATGGAGTCTTGGTGCTGATCATGTTTTGCTCGTGGAAGAGGCTTAGTCAACGGGTCTGCAACATTCAGATTCGTATGTATTTTGCAAACTTCTATGTCTCCCTCCTTGACTAGATCGCGGATGGAATTGAAGCGTCTCTTGATGTGCTTGGTTCTCTTGTGAAAACTGGATTCCTTTGCCAAGGCAATTGCTCCAGTATTGTCACAACAGATTTTCATTGGACCCGATGCACTAGGTATTACACCTAGATCGGATATGAACTCCTTCCAGACTCCTTCATTTGCTGCTTCCGAAGCAGCTATGTACTCCGCTTCACACGTAGATCCCGCCATGACGCTCTGCTTGGAACTGCACCAACTGACAGATCCTCCGTTCAATATAAATACGTATCCGGTTTGTGACTTAGAGTCATCCGGATCAGAGTCAAAGTTTGCATCGATGTAACCATTTATGACGAGCTCTTTGTCTCCTCCATAAATGAGAAACATATCCTTAGTCCTTTTCAGGTATTTCAGGATGTTCTTGGCCGCTGTCCAGTGATCCACTCCTGGATTACTTTGGTACCTCCCTACTATACTTATAGCAAGGTACACATCAGGTCTAGTACACAGCATTGCATACATGATAGAACCTATGGCTGAGGCATAGGGAATGACTTTCATTTTTCTCTCTATCTTCTGCAGTGGTAGGGCATTGAGTCTCATTCAACTTCACGCCCTGTAACACAGGCAAGAACCCTTTCTTTGGCTGATCCATTTTGAACTTCTTCAAAATCTTATCAAGGTATGTGCTTTGTGAAAGTCCAATTAAGCGTCTTGATCCATCTCTATAGATCTTGATCCCCAATATGTAAGCAACTTCACCGAGGTCTTTCATTGAAAAATTCTTATTCAAGTATCCTTTTGTGCTATTCAGAAATTCTGTATCATTTCCAATCAACAATATGTCATCCACATATAATATTAGAAATGCTACAGAGCTTCCACTCACTTTCTTGTAAATACAGGCTTCTCCAAAAGTCTATATAAAACCATATGCTTTGATCACACTATCAAAGCGTATATTCCAACTCCGAGAGGCTTGCACCAGTCCATAAATGGATCACTCGAGCTTGCACACTTTGTTAGCACCTTTAGGATCGACAAAACCTTTTGGTTGCATCATATACAACTCTTCTTTAATAAATCCATTAAGGAATGCAGTTTTGACATCCATTTGCCAAATTTCATAATCATTAAATGTGGCAACTGCTAACATGATCCGGACAGACTTAAGCATCGCTACGGGTGAGAAGGTCTCATCGTAGTCAACTCCTTGAACTTGTCGAAAACCTTTCGCAACAAGTCGAGCTTTGTAGATAGTAACATTACCGTCAGCGTCAGTCTTCTTCTCAAAGATCCATTTATTCTCTATGGCTTGCCGATCATCGGGCAAGTTAACCAAAGTCCACTGGTTTCATGACCTCAAGCCATTTCGCGGAATCTGGGCTCATCATCGCTTCCTCATAGTTCGTAGGTTCGTCATGGTCTAGTAACATGACGTCCAGAATAGGATTACCGTACCACTCTGGTGCGGAATGTACTCTGGTTGACCTACGAGGTTCGGTAGTAACTTCCTCACTAATTGGTGTAGGAATCACTGGAACTGATTTCTGTGATGAACTACTTTCCAATTTGGGAGAAGGTACAATTCCCTCATCAAGTTCTACATTCCTCCCACTCACTTCTTTCTAGAGAAACTCCTTCTCTAGAAAGGATCCATTCTTAGCAACGAATATCTTGCCTTCGGATCTGTGATAGAAGGTGTACCCAATAGTCTCCTTTGGGTATCCTATGAAGACACATTTCTTCGATTTGGGTTCGAGCTTATCAGGTTGAAGCTTTTTCACATAAGCATCGCAGCCCCAAACTTTAAGAAATGACAACTTGGGTTTCTTGCCAAACCACAGTTCATATGGTGTCGTCTCAATGAATTTAGATTGTGCCCTATTTAACGTGAATGCAGCCGTCTCTAAAGCATAACCCCGAAATGATAGCGGTAAATCAGTAAGAGACATCATAGATCGCACCATATCTAATAAAGTACGATTACGACGTTCGGACACACCATTACGCTGTGGTGTTCCAGGTGGCGTGAGTTGCGAAACTATTCCACATTGTTTTAAATGAAGACCAAACTCATAACTCAAATATTCTCCTCCACGATCAGATCATAGAAACTTTATTTTCTTGTTACGGTGATTTTCCACTTCACTCTGAAATTCTTTGAACTTTTCAAATGTTTCAGACTTATGTTTCATTAAGTAGATATACCCATATCTGCTTAAATCATCTGTGAAGGTCAGAAAATAACGATACCCGCCACGAGCCTCGACACTCATCGGACCGCATACATCAGTATATATTATTTCCAATAAGTCAGTTGCTCGCTCCATTGTTCCGGAGAACGGAGTCTTAGTCATCTTGCCCATGAGGCATGGTTCGCAAGCATCAAATGATTCATAATCAAGTGATTCCAAAAGCCCATCAGCATGGAGTTTCTTCATGCGCTTTACACCAATATGACCTAAACGGCAGTGCCACAAATAAGTTGCACTATCATTATTAACTTTGCATCTTTTGGCTTCAATATTATGAATATGTGTATCACTACTATCAAGATTCAACAGAAATAGACCACTCATCAAGGGTGCATGACCATAAAAGATATTACTCATATAAATAGAACAACCATTATTCTCTGATTTAAATGAATAACCGTCTCGCATCAAACAAGATCCAGATATGATGTTCATGCTTAACGCTGGCACCAAATAACAATTATTCGGGTCTAAAACTAATCCCGACGATAGATGTAGAGGCAGCGTGCCGACTGCAATCACATCGACTTTGGAACCATTTCCCACGCGCATCGTCACCTCGTCCTTAGCCAATCTTTGTTTAATCCGTAGCCCCTGTTTCGAGTTGCAAATATGAGCAATAGAAATAGTATCAAATACCCAGGCGCTACTACGAGCATTAGTAAGGTACACATCAATAACATGTATATCAAATATACCTTTCACTTTGCCATCCTTCTTATCCGCCAAATAGTTGGGGCAGTTCCGCTTCAAGTGAACAGTCCCTTTGCAGTAGAAGCACTCAGTCTCAGGCTTAGGTCCAGACTTGGGCTTCTTCACTTGAGCATCAACTTGCTTGTCGTTCTTCTTGAAGTTCCCCTTCTTCCCTTTTCCCTTTTCTTGAAACTAGTGGTCTTGTTAATCATCAACACTTGATGCTCCTTCTTGATTTCTAACTCCGCAGCCTTTAGCATCGCGAAGAGCTTGGGAATTGTTTTATTCATCCCTTGCATATTATAGTCCATCACGAAGCTTTTGTAGCTTGGTGGTAGTGATTGAAGAACTCTGTCAATGACACTATCATCAGGAAGATTAACTCCCAGTTGAGTCAAGTGGTTGTGGTACCCATTCTGAGTATATGTTCACTGACAGAACTATTCTCCTCCATCTTGCAGCTATAGAACTTATTGGAGACTTCATATCTCTCAATCCGGGCATTTGCTTGAAATATTAACTTCAACTCCTAAAACATCTCATATGCTCCATGGCGTTCAAAACGTCGTTGAAGTCCCGATTCTAAGCCGTAAAGCATGGCACACTGAACTATCGAGTTGTCATTAGCTTTGCTCTGCCACACGTTCATAACGTCCGGAGTTGCTCCTGCAGCGGGTCTTGCACCTAGCGGTGCTTCCAGGACGTAATTCTTCTGTGCAGCAATGAGGATAATCCTCAAGTTACGGACCCAGTCCGTGTAGTTGCTACCATCATCTTTCAACTTAGCTTTTTCTAGGAACGCATTAAAATTCAAGGGAACAGTAGCACGGGCCATTGATCTACAACAACATAGACATGCAAAAACTATCAGGTACTAAGTTCATGATAAATTAAAGTTCAATTAAGAACTCCCACTTAGATAGACATCCCTCTAGTCATCTAAATGATCACGTGATCCATATCAACTAAACCATGTCCAATCATCACGTGAGATGGAGTAGTTTTCAATGGTGAACATCTCTATGTTGATCATATCTACTATATGATTCACGCTCGACCTTTCGGTCTCAGTGTTCCGAGGCCATATCTGCATATGCTAGGCTCGTCAAGTTTAACCCGAGTATTCTGCGTGTGCAAAACTGGCTTGCACCCGTTGTATGTGAACGTAGAGCTTATCACACCCGATCATCACGTGGTGTCTTGGCACGACGAACTGTAGCAACAGTGCATACTCTGGGAGAACACTTATACCTTGAAATTTAGTGAGGGATCATCTTATAATGCTGCCGTCGTACTAAGAAAAATAAGATGCATAAAGGATAAACATCACATGCAATCAAAATAAGTGATATGATATGGCCATCATCATCTTGTGCCTTTGATCTCCAAAGCACTGTCATGATCACCATCGTCACCGGCTTGACACCTTGATCTCCATCGTAGCATCGTTGTCGTCTCACCAATTATTGCTTCTACGACTATCGCTACCGCTTAGTGATAAAGTAAAACAATTATATGGCGATTGCATTTCATACAATAAAGCGACAACCATAAGGCTCCTGCCAGTTGCCGATAACTTTTACAAAACATGATCATCTCATACAACAATTTATATATCATCACGTCTTGACCATATCACATCACAGCAAGTCCTGCAAAAACAAATTAGACGTCCTCTACTTTGTTGTTGCAAGTTTTACATGGCAGCTATGGGCTTCTAGCAAGAACCGTTCTTACCTACGCATCAAAACCACAATGATTTTTCGTCAAGTGTGTTGTTTTAACCTTCAACAAAGACCGGGCGTAGTCAAACTCGATTCAACTAAAGTTGGAGAAATAGACACCCGCTAGCCACCTGTGTGTGAAGCACGTCGGTAGAACCAGTCTCATGAACGTGGCCATGTAATGTCGGTCCAGGCCGCTTCATCCAACAATACCGCTGAATCAAAGTAAGACATTGCTGGTAAGCAGTATGACTATTAACGCCCACAACTCTTTGTGTTCTACTCGTGCATATAACATCTACGCATAGACCTGGCTCGGATGCCACTGTTGGGGAACATAGTAATTCAAAAAAATTCCTATGGTCACACAAGATCTATCTAGGAGAAGCATAGCAACGAGTGGGGAGAGTGTGTCCACGTACCCTCGTGGACCGAAAGCGGAAGCGTTTAGTAACGCGATTTATGTAGTCGAACGTCTTCGCGATCCAACCGATCCAAGCACCGAACGTACAGCACCTCCACGTTCAGCTCGATGCCAGTTGAGGTCGAGAGAGAGTTCCGTCGGCACGACGGCGTGGCGACGGTGATGATGAAGTTACCGGCGCAGGGCTTTGCCTAAGCACTATGACGATATGACCAAGGTGTGTAACTGTGGAGGGGGCACCGCACACGATTAAGAGAAACTTGTGTGTTCTAGGATGCCCCCTGCCCCGTATATAAAGGAGGGAGGGGGAGGCCGGCCGGCCAAGCTAGGCGCGCCGGGAGAAGGGGAATCCTACTAGGACTCCAAGTCCTAGTAGGTTTCCACCTAAAGGAGAAGGGGGAAGGAAGGGAGAGGGGGGCCGCGCCCCAACCCCTTGTCCAATTCGGACTAGGCTTGGGAGGGGCGTGCGCCACCTCCTAGCTGCTGCCTCTCCTTCCCACTAAGGCCCACTAAGGCCCATCAACTCCCCGGGAGGTTCCGGTAACCTCCCGGTACTTCGGAAAATATCCGAACTTCTCCGGAACCATTCCGATGTCCGAATATAGCCTTCCAATATATCAATATTTATGTCTCGACCATTTCGAGACTCCTCGTCATGTCCGTGATCTCATCCGGGACTCCGAACAAACTTCGGTTCATCAAATCACATAACTCATAACACAAATCGTCATCGAACGTTAAGCGTGCGGACCCTACGGGTTCGAGAACTATGTAGACATGACCAAGACACATCTCCGGTCAATAACCAATGGTGGAACCTGGATACTCATATTGGCTCCTACATATTCTACGAAGATCTTTATCGGTCAAACCGCATAACAACATACGTTGTTCCCTTTGTCATCGGTATGTTACTTGCCCGAGATTCAATCGTCGGTATCATCATACCTAGTTCAATCTCGTTACCGGCAAGTCTGTTTACTCGTTCCGTAATGCATCATCCTGTAACTAACTCATTAGTCACATTGCTTGCAAGGCTTATAGTGATGAGCATTACCGAGAGGGCCCAAAGATACCTCTCCGATACATGGAGTGACAAATCCTAATCTTGATCTATGCCAACCCAACAAACACCTTCGGAGACACCTGTAGAGCATCTTTATAATCACCCAGTTACGTTGTGACGTTTGATAGCACACAGAGTGTTCTTCCGGTATTCGGGAGTTGCATAATCTCATAGTTAGAGGAACATGTATAAGTCATGAAGAAAGCAATAGCAATAAAACTAAACGATCATTATGCTAAGCTAACGGATGGGTCTTGTCCATCACATCATTCTCTAATGATGTGATCCCATTCATCAAATGACAACACGTGTCTATGGTAGGAAACTTAACCATCTTTGATTAACGAGCTAGTCTAGTAGAGGCATTCTAGGGACACTCTGTTTGTCTATGTATTCACACATGTACTAAGTTTCCGGTTAATACAATTCTAGCATGAATAATAAAAATTTATCATGATATAAGGAAATATAAATAACAACTTTATTATTGCCTCTAGGGCATATTTCCTTCAGTGCGGTGTTCTTTCCTAGTTATAGAAGGGGTAGCAAGACACGTATGTATCGTTGCTATTAAGGATAACAAGATGGGGTCTTTCCTACATGAATATATCTTATCTACATCATGTCATCGTTCTTATTGCATTACTCCATTTCTCAATGAACTTAATATACTAGATGCATGCTGGATAGCGGTCGATGTGTGGAGTAATAGTAGTAGATGCAGGCAGGAGTCGGTCTACTAATCTTGGACGTGATGCCTATATAATGATCATTGCCTGGATATCGTCATAATTATTTAAGGTTATATCAATTGCCCAACATTAATTTGTTTACCCACCATGTGTTATTTCTTGAGAGAAGCCACTAGTGAAATCTACGGCCCCCGGGTCTATTCTTCATCATATTTGCTTTACGATCTATTATTTGCCACTTTTGTTTTCAGATCTATTATTCCAAAAACCCAAGAATACTTTGCTGCACTTTTTATTTGCATCTTTTATTTCGCGTTTTATCGAGATCTATTTATCCAATCTATCACAATTTTATCCCGTAACTTGACAATTTCCTATGCCGTTACCCGAAGAAGGGATTGACAACCCCTTATGCGCGTTGGGTTGCAAGTATTTGTTCTTTGTGTGCAGGTACCGTTTACATAGTGTTGCTTGGTTCTCCTACTGGATTGATACCTTGGTTTCATAACTAAGGGAAATACCTACCGTAGATGTGCTGCATCATCCCTTCCTCTTTGGGGAAATATCGACGTAGTTCAAGCGACATCACCCACAGGTACCAATCTGAGGTTTTGAGACAAAGATTGAATACAAGAGATGAACTAGGGTTTGAGATGAGATGGTGCTAGTGAAGATGTTGATGAAGATTAGTCCTCCCACGATGAGAGGGTTGTTGGTGATGTCGATTACTTTGATTTCCCCCTCCCGGA
Organism: Aegilops tauschii subsp. strangulata; assembly: GCF_002575655.3. NCBI lineage: Eukaryota > Viridiplantae > Streptophyta > Magnoliopsida > Poales > Poaceae > Aegilops > Aegilops tauschii. The sequence goes on along the minus strand of NC_053038.3, from coordinate 493,808,505 downwards.
GGGAAGTGTCCCCGGCGGAATCGCTCCGTCGGAGAGCAAAAGTGCTCATGTCTAGGTTCTGCCCTCGATACGGTGATGCTTTGTCCCGAATGTGTCCTCTCCTTATGTTTTTCTAGGCAAATGGCATCATATAGCAGAAGATGGGCCACTGAGGCTGCACAGGGCCCCACAAGCCACCAGGGCGTGCCTAGAGGGTGGGCACGCCCTGATGCCTCGTGGGCCCCCTCTGGTATGTCTTTCTTCCAGTATTTTTTATATATTCCAAAATAATTCTCTATGAAATTTCAGCTCATTTGAAGTTGTGCAGAATAGGTATCTCTGATGTAGCTTTTTTAGGTCCAGAATTCCAGCTGCCGGCAATCTCCCTCTTCTTGTAAACCTTGCAACTTAAGAGAGAAAAGGCATTATAATTGCACCACAAAGTATTATATTGATCAAAAACATCATAAATAAATAGTAGGAAAACATGATGCAAAATGGGCGTATCACATACTACACCATCCTTTATAGGAGTAATAACCAAGGTAACCCTGCTTGACAGATAGGGCCTACAGTTGGACAACTGGCTCTTGATGCAGATCACGAACCGGTCAAGATGTAATTTGGACACATCCCCCACTACGTCTCATTGCAAGCACATCTTAACGGGTGTCTTCAAAGCACAAATTAAGATCATGATTATCCCAATCACAAATATATGGTTGTAAGAAACAAGTCCTCATACCCATGCATGTTTTTATACCCAAAGCAAAAATTAAGATCATGATTACCACTAAAGATCTAATCATCAACTTGGTCAAAGAAAAATCATAGATCGCAAAGCATTACATAGCTATAACAATCACACATAATAAAGTTCAGAAAACACTCAATTACTTTCGAATAATAATCTGATCATAAACCACAATTCATCAGATCCTGACAAACACACCACAAAAGAATAATACATGAATAGAACTCCGAGGTGAACATTGTATTGAAGATCAGAGAGAGAGAGCCATCTAGCTAATCAACGTGGACCCGTAGGTATGTGGTGAACTACTCACCCATCATCGGAGGTGCATCAAGGTTGATGTAGAAGCCCTCCATGATTGATTCCCCCTCTGGAAGAGTATCGACGAAGGCCTCCAGATGGGATCCTGGAAGAACGCAAGCTTGCAGTGGTGGAATAATTGTTTCGGTTCTCGCTATGGTGGTTTTGGGATTTTAGGGAATTTATGAAAGTGGAATTAGGTCCAATGGAGCTACGAGGGGCCCACAAGCTCAGGTGGTGTGCCCCCCATGGGGCGCATCGTGTGAGCTCATGGCCCACTCGTAAATCTTATGGCCTCCTCCCGAAGCTTCCAGGGTCCCTTTCGGTCCAGAAAAAATCACCGTAAAGTTTGGGTTTTGTTTGGTACTATTTTTCTGCGAAACAATAAAATAGGCAAAAACAATGGCACTGGGCACTAGGTTAGTTCCCCAAATGATATAAAATTACATATAAAGCATGCAAGATTAATAATATAATAGCATGAAACTAGGGTTGCGGGCGCATGAGCAGCTCGTGGCTCGATCCTTCATCCCCGCCGCTCACCACCCCATGGTTGCAGTAGTGGTCGTCCGCCACAAATTGAGGTGCCTGGCGTCGCTGCTAACATCCCTTGTGTCGCGCAACCCCCCCACCACTTCCTCCTCCTGTGAGGCCACCACATCGAGGGAGACCATCATCGTCATGCCCCGTTGACGTCGAGGGAGATCCGCGGCGACCGGTGCCATCCATGGCATGTAATCGTTGATCCGTGGAGACAAACTCCATAGCCTCCTCCTTCTCGGCCTCCCGTCCATCGCCCCTGACAGCGTGAGCTCGTTGTCGCTTCTTATCTCGTCTCTCTCGCGCGTGCTCTGGACGGGCTCCCCAATGCAGGGTCCCCGAGATCCATGCGGCCCACAAGTGCAACCGTGACCAACACACTAGCCTTGAACTCTCGCTCCACCATGGCCAAGACCGGGCATCACTGGAATTGGCCTTGATATCTAGCGTGCCCCATATTAGCACCATTTCATATAACCACCACTGAGTAAAGTTGATTAATTTTATTGTTATTCGTTCCAACAAAAACGTGTGCGAAAACATACAAAACAAAGCTCAATTGCTCAATAAATCTATAATTTGAACTCAGTGCTTAACAATCCACCAACACATGATAAAACTTCAAACAATAATATGAGAATAAAAAACAGTGTTGAACCAATTGTTTACTTCATTTGTGCCTCTCATAACATGATTAATGGTAGAAGAAGAACCAACACCTTAAAGGCATCAAAAGTATAATTTTAAGAAAAGGCATAAATATAAAGTGAAATAATTATCGTTGATGCAAATCTAAAAACTTACGACTATGACGAGGCAAACCCCTTTGCGAGATATTTAGGATTGAAAGAGATATGCAATAGCATTATCATTAATACTTGCAAATATGTCTCGCTCAATATAGCACTCCATGCTATAAGTCATCCAATCATCACCCCATTTTATACGTCAACTCAGTCTTGATAATACTCGTAGCTAAGAAATCTCTTTCCACTGATGTGGTTGCAATTGGCAAAATCAATGTTGCAACTCAATGAGACGATATACCAAATAAAAAATGACATGTCTATTAATCTAAAGCATCTTCACATCAAGAATCCATGGTTATTACAACTCACAGAATCTGGATTAGCTCTCACATCAGCAAATGAATGTTTCAAGTTGGTTTTTATGGACACAAGAAATCTCGTTTATGGAGAAGTCACCAACATACATCTCGGCAAGTTCAACATGTTCGTCTTCATCAAAATTAGCAAATGAGTTCCTTGGATCAAGAAAAGCAATGCATCTCAACAATTGAGTAGATCTTTCGGCAAAGCGTTTATTAAACTCGGTAATGATTTGGTCATGCACAACACTGAATATTTCATACATGTAGTGGTGACAATAAGTTACCATTTGACCACCACGCCCCTTGAACGACCTCGAGCGGGTATTGTACCATCCATGTTTGGCAATGTAATGTTGTGTTTTAACAAAAAAAAGCCATCATGTCTTTCAAGGGGTGATACCAACTATTTTATCTTGCATCTTGAAGTTTCTGCAATGTGGCCCAATCAAACCCATTGCACGAACAATGTTTTGATCTTTCCATTGCAAACATTGTCACAACTCATTAGTCTTGCCTAATAGTTTCATCTTAAGATGCAAGTGCAAAAAGACCAAAACTTATGATCAGAGGAATCATGCCACCTATTGTTATTCTTTGTGTTAAATTGTCTACATCATCATGAATGTTCTCTAATACTTGCAAAATAGATTTCCGTGTCATAATAAACCCGAAATAAAGTAAATGATGGATGCAACAACGCGTGCAGTGCTATTTTTAGTTGGATGATGAAACACATGTGGGTTTGCTCCCTTTGTCGAGACTTTTCCTCTTATCCAGACACACACCGTGCCCAAATTAATCCAAACAGAACTAATTATAGAACTAAATTGCTGCAACCAACACAACTATAAAACTGGATTGATCGAAGCAAACATTTAATTTACGGTTCACAAGTGTCGAAGCTTATTTACACTTATATAGGGATCAATCTGAAACAACCAGAAGTTATCTCTGTTTTCACCAGAATCATTGTTATCTTGACAAAGGCAAGTTAGCTTCCTTTGCCTCTACCCCTGAATTTATTGATTATGAATCGAATCCATGTCTGACGGCTAATCTTGTGGCATCGCGCCCTGCTGCCCCAAAATGCAGATGGAAGCTGCAGATGCAACTCACCCCAAGGAGAAGAAGGACAAGGTAATCATCTGGAACTTGCATCAAATAAATGAAATATCTCAACAACCACATCAATGCAACATGCATGTCATAAAAATGCAGAAAAGTCTGATGAACACATACGTTCTTATTCATTAAGGAACACGCCAAAGAGGCCAAACCGGCGAAGGAAAAGAAGGACAAGAAGGAGAAGAAAGAAAAGAGCAAGGAGAAGAAAGAGAAGGTCGGAGAGGTAACTGACACGGCCAAGCTGAGGGCAAAGCTAGAGAAGATCGATGTGAAAATCGATGACCTGAAGGCGAAGAAGCAGGAGATTGTGGCTCGACTCCTCGAGCTCGAGGGTAAGGCAGCAGAGGCTGCAGCACCAGCGAGCGGCTGAGGTTTCGACAGGTTGTTGCCTTGAGAAGAATGAAACAGCTTTCAGGCAATGCATGCAGCTAGTGACATCTTATTATTGTTCTTTCGATTGGCATATTATTGTGCTTTAATCTTCCTGGAGCTACATATTTGCATCCAGCATTGCATGATCATCTAGATTTGGTGCACACAAGTGTCCACCTTGTATCGAATCCGTGGTAAACTGTGGCATGAATGTACCTCTTAAAGATCTTTGGTATTGATGTATCGAAGTTTGCATTTGTTTTTTCATTAAGTGAGGAGCAGAGTGTGAAACTCTGCTGGCCATTGCTGCTCACATGACAATACAATGAACTGCGCTTCACATGACAATACGATGAACGCACACAAAATCTAAATACCAAAGAACATATCATAAGTAGTAAGAACGAGAAACTGGGGGCCTCAGTGGGAGGAGCTTCAGAACAATCTCCAAAATTCCAAGGTTTCCAAGATTTGAATGAAAATACTAGTAGCAACATAGAAATTATAGTATAATAACCATATAACACACTCAATTCACAAATAGTGGTGAACGCAGTGATAGCACAACTTATATTTTTTACAGAAACGAGTGGCACAATCCAAGCAAGTACTGATATTAACATCCATCTAGGCACAACCTCACCTCACACATAGTATAAGAATAAGCTGTATGTACTTAAAAGTATGCGTATAAAAGTGGCATCCATTTTCCAACACTCCTCAAACCATCCTGCCCTGGAGCTGACCATCTCGTATCTGCGAAGCGATGTCTTTGACAGCGCCAGGCCCGTGAGGGATGAACACTGCTGAAGACTTGGAAGAGGCCCCAATGTCCTTCATGGTATCGAAGTACTGCGTCACCAAAACCATATCCATGACATCCTTCGAAGAGGTCCCAGGCACATTCTCAGAGAAGGCGAGAACACTGTCTCTCAGCCCGTCCACTATGGCCTGGCGCTGCCTTGCAATACCCACACCAGCCAAGTACTTCGATTCTGCCTCACCTTCAGCCCTCTTGATCTGGAGTATCTTCTCCGCTTCCGCTTTCTCAGTGGCTGCCAACCTCATCCTAGCAGCTGTAACATAAATTACGATATAAAAGTTAAAAGCTGCTAATCCAACATATCTGGTAATATGTGCTGCAAGGTTACAAAGCTGTACAGCACATACTTTTCATAGGGATAACAAACATGAAACAGATATAACAATCGTGAAAAAAGTTTAACTTGTTCTTGAGTAGTAATTGACTAGGAACAGTTTGTTACGATCAAACGTAAAGTAAACTGCAGTTACATGGCCGTGCAAGCCATTCAAAACACATATGTACATATGTAACCCACTCATTTCCATACTCAACTATGACCTTTAAAACCAACGTGAATGAAAAACTAAAAGAAATATTGCCTCGTATTTTCAATATGAAGGTAAAAAAAATAAGAAAAATATTAGCTTTGGGAGGGAATCAAGTACAAGCCCTCTTATTAAGGAAAATCAAAACGATAGCCTTCCGAGCCATTCTCATTTCAAAAGCAAAAGATCACCATTGCAGAGACATCCTTACACACTATGCGGTTGGTTTAAGTGCATCTCTCTCCATAGAGGACGGACAGTCGAACAACCACAGCATGAACATAATTATAATATAAGAGTAAATTTCCATAACTGATAGTTTCATATACTATAATATCAGAGAGCTACAAAATTTAATTTGTGGTTCACAGAATTACACATACTTGAGGGCAACGTTTCAATTAACTACACATCGATTAAATTCCTATAAATGCAACAGTCTGGAATGTAAGATCTACCAGTCAAATGTAATTGTGGTAGAAGGGAGTCCAAGAACAGGGAGAAACAGAGGGAGTAGGCTAGGTGTTTAGATGGGAGTTCGTATTAGGAAAGGTCGAAGGAGTCCAACTGTATTAGGAAAGGTCAAGGGTCTACGCTGGTCTACCATCCACTATATAAGGATATCATGTATCTAAGGTTAAGCGAAGATAGAACGATCTATCTATTATTCTACTTCCCCAAGTTATTCTCTCATCTAAATACCCAATCCCTCACGGCCATGCCATTTGGCTATCTTCAGCATGGTAGTTATCCTGTTGTGGATCAAGGTTCACAAGAGTAATAGACATCTAGTACCTACACTAAGCCAAAATGTGTTTAGTTCTATTAAACTCTGTACTTATCTGACAATTTTGGAGAAGAAAAAAGTGCAGGGAAGAAGTAAGACAACTTATGTAACTTGTGATTAATTTTTAAGTTGATTTAGCTAAAAAAATAGCTGTTACATGATATCAAGTAAATAACAACTTGAAACAGATGCATATGTCTGCAAGTTTAATCTGGGTACCTTTAAATCTTCTACACTATTTTAAAGCATAGGTTGCTACTTGATTTGACTTTCCAAAGTAACTCAGTTTATTGGTTAGAACTGTCAAAAATTACACATTTGACACCAAAAAAAAACCTGAAGGGTGTGGGTCCCTTGTTTCAATTAAACTGATGAGCAGACCTGATGCCTCCTCATATAGCAGGAATATATCATATATGCGTGTGTGTGTTTTGTTGAATTACAGCGCTGTGGCAGGAATATGTATAAATGTGTGAAACTTAACTTAGTGTTGATTACTCAATTTGCTGACCACTCAAGGCCATGCCCAATGACTCACCTCATTTTTTTCTTTCAATATGAAAAAGAACTATGTTGTTTCTTGGAAAGCAAATAATTGCTCCAAATGTGAAATGTAAAACCAGACAGTTATTTTAGCTGGAAAACTAGACAGTTGATACTACCAAGGATAAAAACGGTAAATGGATTTTGTACATGCCTGCATTGATCTCATTCATGGCTCTCTTCACATGTTCATCTGGCTCAATATCAACAATCAGAGTTTGCACAATCTCGTACCCGTAGGCAGACATTGCCTACACAAAAGGTAAAATTAAATAAATTAGTAAAAATCTACCATATGGTTTAGAAGACCGATGCATGATGAACAAAAACCTTTTCAAGTTCATCCTCCACAGCCCTTGCTATTTCATTCTTCTGCTCAAATACATCATCCAAGTTCATCTTTGGAACGCTAGCCCTGATCACTGAACATGATGAATAGAGTTCCATTAGCATTAAATGAAGAACAATAGTAAACATAGAACCACAATGTTCAGGTGAATACATAATGGGATGAGAGAACAAAGCAGATGAAGCAAAGTTGTTTGTGCAGTGAAATTGTGCATTGCAGTTCAAATCATACAGCAATATTACCGTCAAAGACATAGGACTGGATTTGCTCCCTGGTGTTGCTAAGCCTGTAAAAGGCATCAGATGCCTTGTCAGCAAGAGCACGGTACTGCACAGATGCCACAACGTTGACAAAGACATTGTCCTGCAGATTAATCATGATATTCATCGTCAGAGAGTTACAAGCTTGTAAAGTTATTTCAAGTTTAAATTGTAGGTAACCTATTCAGATGAGAAAGCATAGATATTGTATGCACGTATTCTCAATGACACAGAATGAATAATAATATGGAATGAAAACAGAACTTCAAATAAGTATTTCACCCATGCATGAAAATGACTCCTGGGACCTTCAGCCAAGTACAAAACAATAATCAAATACAGCAAGTACCTTGGTCTTGGTTTCGCATCGGACGTCAAGCTGCTGCACACGCAGAGAAAGATACCCAGCAATCTGCTGCCCTAGGCACCATGGCAAGCAGTGGCATCCAGGTTGCAGGATCGCATCAAACTTCCCAAAAGTCTCCTTGATGGCTACAGTTGATTGATCAATCTGTATCAAACCAAGTACCCCACCCATGGTTTATCTACAAAGGAAGAAACGATGGATTAAAAATGCTGCCATACGCAAAAAAAGGTTTAAAAAATATAACATTTTTGCATGGTTGGCTCATGACCTCTTGGTGAGACTGCCGATGAATAAACGAGAGCGTCATGAGACTAAAATCTAATAAATGATAGCATCATAGAACTAAACCAGACAGTCATGGCTTTACCTACATAACGACTAACGTATGCATACACTGACTAATGTCTCAAACGAAAAAACCTGATTAGTTGCAATATGTAGTCATATCAGGGGTAAGGAAATAGTATTACAAACAACAATATGCAGGTTATGTTGGAACAGCATGTCATTAAAAATGCAAAAAGAAACAAAAAATCCACTCTCCTGTTTGATAGCCATGTCTGGGAAACAGAAAAGCAATATTACAGGTTCCCACCGCAACATACTTCAAAGGAATCTGAACGACAATCCCAACTTAAAGGTACTATGGCAGCCCCAGGGAGAAGAAATAAAATCCAGCATACACAAGATACCCTTATGAACTACTAAAAGCGTGGAAAGAATAAAAGCACACACATACGCTTCTCAATTAGTTCAGTGCAGGGTAGAAACCCAAGGCTTGTATGCTTGAGGGTGTTCTTGGGAAGTTGGGGTCTATACGAAGCACACTGCACATACATATATAGTGGGAGACAGAGATAATGCTCATCCCAAACGTTGTCTGCAGGATGATGCCAACTGGGGAAGCGCTTCTGATCATTTGTTTTGGTCAAAAGTCAAATGTTCAGCCCCAGCAGACTCGTCCAACTAATAATCAATCAGCACGGCACGTCATCGCAGTCTTTGACAGCGATATACATCTGTGTCTGAGACAAGTAAACAAGAATAAGCTGTACATCCACTTGCCAGCGTCTTATCTTTGTATCCTACGCCAGTGGAGATTTCGCAGCTGTGATGCGGCCACCGTGTCAACAACCAAGCAATTTACTAATAACAATAACAAAAAGAAAATATGTTATTGGCTGAAATCTAGCTGAAATTTCCAAGCCGTGGGTGGGCCGTGGCGACAGTCTGGAACCAAGTTTTGTATGTATGTATGTATGCAAGCAAAGATCACGCATCAACGCCAGGAACAAGAGCACTAACAATAATATAATAACCTGGAAATTAAGGTGGCAAACAAGAGACATACTACTACTACATGCCTGTTGTTGGTCGTTCCGCCCAAGAAGATTGCAAAAGAAACCCTAACAAATCGTCGGCGCGCGCAGGACGGGATGTGGTGTCGAATCCAAGGAGACGGTTGAAATTGGACAAGGACCGGAGAAAATATCAAGGAAAGATTTCATGTTCTTAAAGATAAATATCCCCATCCCCACGACGAAGCAAAGAGAGTCCAAATTACCACCGGAATCGATCCCCGCCCCCAAGAAAACCCTGGCCTGGCTAGCGCGGGGAGGGGAGGAATGTCCAAGAAACAAGACGCCCGATCGATTGATTGCGGGAAACCTAAAGAAGTCGCTCCTGCTCCTGTGTGTCACCTCGATCGAAATCGCCGCCGCGGCCGGCCGTGAGAAGATGGGATTGAGGGGGGTTAGGTCGAGCAGGAAACGAACCTTGCGGCAAGGGTAGCTGGGCTGCTGCGCCGCGTGCTGACGAGCTTGGCTGGTTGGATTGGTTCGTCCCCCCGTCCGGCCGGCCGTCTGCTCTGCTCTCCGCTTGGTTTGCTTGGCTTCTTCTTTCGCCTCCCTCCGGCCCCTCCCCGACTTATATCTGGCTGCAAGTTTCTTACGCGTCTAGGGCAAAAAGAAAAAAAGAAAGGAAAACAGAGCGTAGAGATGGAAATTGGAAAATTCTAATACCAGTAGTGTGTGCTTTTATTCTTTCATGTCAACATGGGATCCCGTGGGTACCCGGCCCGAACGAGTAGAGTTTGGATACATTTGACGCGCATCGACAGGGTCGAAACCCGGCCCGACTAGTCATGAATAAGGCATGGACATAATTCTATACCCTGTGTATGACCGAACCCACCATAAATTTGTGGGGCGGTATTTCCCTAATCCCTACACAAATATCCCTACAGAGAAATTTCATCATCATAGATCCTCTTCAATTATACCACTCCCTCCATCTAAATTAATTGTCGCAGCTTTAGTACAATTTTATTCGTAAACCCGTGACAATTGATATGGATCACAGATCATTCTGTGAGGATATTTGATGTTAGGCTACATAAATATCTAAGGCCACTCCTTCAGTATTAAGTATATGTATTGAGAGGATCCAGGAATATCCATACCCGATGAATGATCATCGGGTTTGAACATGGACATAATTTCTCGTTCATGATTTTTCCGAGGCGAGCAGAGAATATCTTCATGTGGGAGCAACTAGTTAACGAGCGCTCCTTCGGGAGCCTCGTAACGATCAGCGCCACTTGGCGCGCTCTTAGCCATTCGCCACGTGTCGCGCTCTGGACGCTCCCTTCGGATTTTATTTTTTTATTTTTCCGCACGCGTTTTCGGCTTTTTAAGCGGGTTTTTTCCGATTTTTCCGACGTTTTGGTTTTTCCCCGGTCTTTCTTAGCTTTTTGATAAAAAAAAATTCAAAATAAATTTTTTTGCGTGAAAAAACGCGTTTTCTTTTTTTTCCTTTCGCGAAAGTCACGGTTTTTCTTCCGCAAGAGGCACGGTTGTGCTTTATCGAGAGTCACGGTCGTGCCTTTCGGAAACGAAAAAAAAACGCATTTTCTGTTTTTTTTCTTTCGCGGGAGTCACGGTTTTGCTTCCGCAAGAGGCACGGTTGTGCTTTCGCGAGAGTCACGGCCGTGCCTCTCGGAAAGGGAAAAACAAAACGCGTTTTTTCTTTTTCTTTTCTTTTGTGATAGTCACGGTTTGCTTCCGCGAGAGGCACGGTTGTGCTTACGCGAAAGTCACGGCCGTGCCTCTCGAAAAGGGAAAAAAATACGCGTTTTCTGTTTTTTTTTCTTTCGCGAGAGTCACGGCCGTGCCTCTCGGAAACAGAAAAAAACGCGTTTTCTGTTTTTTTTTCCTTCCACGAGAGTCACGGTTTTGCTTCCACGAGAGGCACGGTTGTGATTTCGCGAGAGGCACGGGCGTGCCTCTTTCTGAAAGGGAAAAAAACCATGCTCTCGGTTCGGTTTTTTCGCCCGGTTTTTTTCGTCCGGTTTTTTCCGTAAAAAAAAGTTCGTCAAGACATATCAACATAGGATCTAGTTTTGAAGATCTCGACACGAGGAATCCAATGGTGAAAATGGTTCGAAATTTGGACGCACGGTTTAAGAGATAAAACGTTTTGAATAAACGGATCTACGAAAAAAGGAAAAAAAAACTACCAGGTTGCGGCATGTGCGCCACTTGTCGCGACCTGGAAAAGTGGAGTGTTCTTTGCAACGAGTACTCCTTAATTAGTGATTTCGTCTTCATGCCAACTGAAAAAAATATCTTCATGGATTTAATATTGTTTGACCTGATCCCACCTGACAAGAACCCAGCCCATTTGTCCGTCCTGGATTCGTTCGTCGTGAGCTGTGAGTAAACTTACCCGAAATTGCTTCAGCATCGTCTATGTACACGCAAAGGCGTAATGGATGGATGGATAGACAGGCGTGTATTCCTACGCCGGCCCGGAGGTCCATTTTCACGAGGTGGGGCGAGCATCGATCAGGAGCTTTAATTCATAGGCTGAAACCGGAAAGACGTGTGATCCACAATAGCCTCTAGGGCAACGGGCGTCGTGATCGGGAATCAATCCCAGCAGAGTAGTACCGTTGTGGCCTCACCTCGAGACCCTCTATACCATGGGCTCGTGGCCACCAGATTAGCGTGTGACGAAGTAGGAAACCGGTGGCCACCAGACTAGGCCTCGGTTCAACATGAACACCGCCACAACTACACTGTGTTAATGCGTTTTATTGGTTTAACAAATGGCAAAGTTTATGTCTTTTTATAATTCAATAACTATTGATTGTTTTAATGGTTCGGATCCATTACAAGAGTTCGCCAGGAGTACAAAGCACCTCAAACATAATGAAAAATACATCGAGATTCTAAGACCACATAACGGCCACTATCGCCGTCAGAACGAGTCGCCGACGCGCCGCTCCCATACTGTAACACCCTGAGAATCATGCTACAGTAACCCCCTGTGATTAAGCTAATCATGTTGCTAAACAGGGCTAGATCACATTTGAACCACACCCTTGACAAACTCCTAGTTCAAACTTCAAATATAATTAAAGTGGAAAATAAAAGTTTTCAAAAATTCAAACAAAAATGTTCAGTGGGTTCTAAATAATACACTGGTAATTATGGTGGAGAAAACTCCTTTTTATAAAATGCCTAAATACTTTAAGTGAAATAAAATAGAAAAGGAAATAAGTAAATAAAAAGAAAACAGAAAACAAACAGAACAGAAAAGGAAGAAAAAAGGAAAAGGCCCACCCCCCCCCCCCCACTGACCCCCGGCCCAATCTGGGCCGCGACCCCCCGACCCCGGCCCAGCCCACTCTCCCCCTCGCCCCTTCCCTGTTCCCCCGACCGGGGGCGGAACAGTGGCCGTCCCCGCCGCACCCCCTCGCCGGCGACGGGGAGGATAAGGGCGCCAGCTCCCCCGCCTCCTCGGGCCTCTCTCCCACTCGCCCCCGCTCTCCCTCGGCCTCTGCGCCTTCTCCCCCGCCAGATCCCCCTCCCTCTCCCCTCCGTTCCCCTCTGCCCGAGCGCGCTCGCCGCCGTTCACCGTAGTTCCCGCGGCCACCGTGCCCAGATCGCCCCGACGACGTGCCCGAACGACTCCCCGCCGTCGACTACGCCGACTGCGCCATCGGGAACGGGCCGAGCGCCACTACATCGACCTCCCCGAGCTCGCCTTCCCCGCACGGCCGCCGTCGATCGTCGCCGACTCCGGCTACCCCGCGCCCTCCCCGAGCTCGCTGCCACTCCCTACGGCTCCGCTGTGAGCTCCTCTACCTCCTCCCCCTCTCCGCTAGCTCGCCCGCGCTCCCTAGCTTCTTCCCCGCGCGCGCCCGAACGCCACGCCGCGGAGCTCGCCGCCGGCGTGTCTCCGGTGACCAAATGGTCACGGGCGTTGGCCCGCTAGCCCGACCGCAACGTGCCGCACCCACCTGGCTAGCTAGTTCGGCCGTTCGCGCGCTCTAGCGTAGCTCCCCTCGGGCACCCGTAGCTCCTCGCCGCCGGCGAGTTCGTAGCGCACGTCTCCGGCCGTTCCAGCCCCTCCGGCCACCGCCGTTGGACGCGCGACGTCGAGCCGCGTCGAACGCGCCCAGCCACGCCTCCGGAGACCCCCTGTACGCGAAACCCGTACCCCTCCCGAGCCGCGCCGCCGTGCGTCTGGTCACCGGCGTTGCTCCGGCGCCGGCCGCCGACGTGGCTCACCTAGGGCCACCCCCTGGGTCACTGCCAGTGGCCCCCCACGGGTCCCAGTTGACTGGGTTGACCCAGTCAACTGCTGACTGGGCAGGCCCAGTCACTGACATGCGGGCCCCGCCGCAAAAACTAAAAAAGAAAATTAAAAAGAAAATGTTTTATAAATAAAATAATTATTTTTAACTAATCACTCACTGACATATGGGGCCCACCCCTCTAATTATACTGTTAGATTAATTTAAATAGATATTAGACTAACAGAGGCTGACATGTGGGTCCCACTGGACCCACCTGTCTGGTTTGACTGGTCAGCCGACCAGTTGACCTGCTGACGTCAGCATTACCTCATGCTGACGTCATAATTCATTTTTCTGAATATAAATAATTCCAGAAATTCAAATAAACTTTGAAAATTCATATCTTTTAAACCGTAATTCGGATGAAAATGTTTTCTATATGAAAGTTGCTCAGAACGATGAGACGAATCCGAATACGCAGTCCGTTCGTCCACCACACCTCCCTAACCTATCGAACTAGCAACTTTCCCCCTCCGGTCCGTCTGTCCGAAAACGTGAAACATCGGGAATACCTCCCGGGTGTTCCCCCCCTTCACCGGTACCACCTACTGTCGCGTTAGGACACCCCTAGCACCGCTCACTGTCATGTCACGCATCGTCATGCTTATGTTTGCATTGTATTTACTGTTTCTTCCCCCTCTTCTCTCCGATAGACTACGAGACCGACACTGCTGCTGCCCAGTTTGACTACGGAGTCGACGACCCCTCCTACTTGACAGAGCAATCAGGCAAGCCCCCCCTTGATCACCAGATATCGCCTACTCTACTCTCTACTGCTTGCATTAGAGTAGTGTAGCATGTTACTGCTTTTCGATATCCTATTCTGATGCATAGCCTATCCTTGCTACTATTGTTACTACCTTTACCTGCAATCCTACATGCTTAGTATAGGATGCTAGATTTCCATCAGTGGCCCTACATTCTTGTCCGTCTGCTGTGCTATACTATCGGGCCGTGATCACCTGGGCGGTGATCACGGGCATATACTTATATACTATATACATGACACATGTGATGACTAAAGTCGGGTCGGCTCGTAGGAGTACCCGCAAGTGGATCTTTGTGGCGGAGCGACAGGGCAGGTTGAGACCGCCTAGGTAAGAGGTGGGCCTGGCCCTGGTCGGCGTTCGCGGATACTTAACACGCTTAACGAGATCTTGGTATTTGATCTGAGTCTGGCCATTTGGTCTATACGCACTAACCATCTACGTGGGAGTAGTTATGGGTATCCCGACGTCGTGGTATCAGCCGAAGCTCTTTTGACGTCAGCGACTGAGTGGCGCGCGCCGTGTTGGACCGCTTTGACGTAACCGCCGTGATCGTGTGGGTTGCTAGGTCTGCTCGCGGCCGCGTTCGCAACGTGCAGGTGTGCATAGGGCGATGGGCCCAGACCCCTGCGCGCATAGGTTTAGACCGGCGTGCTGACCTCTCTGTTGAGCCTAGGTGGGGCTGCGACGTGTTGATCTTACGAGGCCGGGCATGACCCAGAAAAGTGTGTCCGGCCAATTGGGATCGAGCGTGTTGGGTTATGTGGTGCACCCCTGCAGGGAAGTTTATCTATTCGAATAGCCGTGTCCCTCGGTAAAAGGACGACCCGGAGTTGTACCTTGAGCTTATGACAACTAGAACTGGATACTGAATAAAATACACCCTTCCAAGTGCCAGATACAACCCGGTGATCGCTCTCTAACAGGGTGACGAGGAGGGGACCGCCGGGTAGGATTATGCTATGCGATGCTACTTGGAGGACTTCAATCTACTCTCTTCTACATGCTGCAAGATGGAGATGTCCAGAAGCTTAGTCTTCGACAGGACTAGCTATCCCCCTCTTATTCCGGCATTCTGCAGTTCAGTCCACTGATATGCCTCTTTACTCATATACCCATGCATATGTAGTGTAGCTCCTTGCTTGCGAGTACTTTGGATGAGTACTCACGGTTGCTTCTCTCCCTCTTTTTCCCCCTTTCCTTTCTATCTGGTTGTCGCAACCAGATGTTGGAGTCCAGGAGCCAGACGCCACCGTCGACGACGACTCCCACGGCACTGGAGGTGCCTACTACTACGTGCAGGCCGCTGACGACGACCAGGAGTAGTTAGGAGGTCCCAGGCAGGAGGCCTGGCCTTTTCGATCGTTGCTACTTTTGTGCTAGCCTTCTTAAGGCAAAACTTGTTTAACTTATGTCTGTACTCAGATATTGTTGCTTCCGCTGACTCGTCTATGATCGAGCACTTGTATTCGAGCCCTCGAGGCCCCTGGCTTGTATTATGATGCTTGTATGACTTATTTATGTTTTAGAGTTGTGTTGTGATATCTTCCCGTGAGTCCCTGATCTTGGTCGTACACATTTGCGTGCATGATTAGTGTACGGTCAAATCGGGGGCGTCACACATACCGAAGCCGCCTTGACCCTTCCAGAAAGTGTTTGTGCACGCGTCCTAAGAACCAACGCCGTGGAGCCGCGGTCGTCGCCGTCGAATCTTAATATATCTGAAGCACCTCACAACAAATCTCGTCACACGACGAGAAACCCTAACCTCACCGCTCCAAGGAGACGACAATAATCTACGTCGGAGCTCCGTCAACTACGTCCATACAGACGGACTCGAGGAGTATCGGAGCCCGGAAGACAAACTTAAAGAAGAAGCGCCGCCATCCGCTCGAACGCCGCAATTGCGGGGCCTTGAAAACCCTAACCGAAACTACTAACCGGAGCAGAGGCATGAGAATGTTCCTCCCTGCCACTGATCGCCGGAGCAGCTGGTAGAAGGGAGGCGTATCCACGGGCATGCCGACGAAGGTTGGAGGGGAGAGTTTGCCCTAGCCGCTGAGGAAACGCTATCATTGTAGATGTTTGATATAAACTTGATCAAACTTTCAATAACTATTGATTCAATTGACATGCATAGTTCATTTTTTGTTATGTAATTACATTCATAATAAATTAGCACGTAAATCATGCATAAATATTTGTACCAACACTGCAACACATTGACAATTTTATAAATTACTGCAGTATGTGCACAAAATTCAACAAAAAATGCATATCATGAAAGTACACATAAGGATAAAGTTATATGGATCATCTCCGTCCCGATCCAACATCTTGACGCTGGATCAAGCACGTTGCCTCCTCCTTCGACTGTCCTCTTCTATATCGGGCCATTTTCATCTGCCTGGGTGCCCGATCTATGTCGTTCCTTGTTCACCGCATCCCCCCCCCTGGTGGGGGATATCCCATTCTCCTCTTTGGTCGACCTGGGTGTTAAGGGATGGCTCATCGTCATGTTCTCGTGTGATGGTGGTCGTCCTCCTCCAAGCTTCCCCCACCCCCTCTCGCCTCCTTTCAGACCTTACTTGTGTTCTCGGGGGCTTCGTCAAGTTGGTCGTGCTCTTAGTGTCGATTGTCCCTATGATATTTGCGATGATTTGTCCTGATCATGGTCGATTTTCAATGGAATTAGTTGCAAGGACTTAACCGATGACCGACCCGACAGGCAACAAGTTTAATGAAATTGGACATAATTATAAGATGTTTTGGATATTTCAGTATGGACTGCATACAGACTGAAATGAGTGCACACACTAAAACGTGTCTATTATACATATGCTTCACAAAAATATAGAACATTTTATAACGGCAGCATACTAGATTTATGTTACATACATGTGCTGCATTTTTTTTCAAAATTTCCTCAATTTTAATGAAGCCCCCCCCCCCCCCCCCCCCCCCCCAATTTTAACGAAGTGATATACTACTTTTTTTTGGATTTTTTGAGACAAACTTATTGTTTTGATTTTTTTAGGCAACTTATTTTTTGGATTCTTCTTTTAGACAAATTTGTTTTGGAGATGCACCCGATACGTTCGCCTTTGTACCTAATCGTCTACTGGGCCGGCATACTGATCAAAATGCACCGCGCATGTGTGTGTAGTAGTGCCACTGTGCCAGTTCGGCCCACATAGACCGTGCCGTCTCTCGTTTGGGCCGCGAGGCAGTCTGAACGGCACCGCATCACCACCAGCCGCGGCCGCCGTCGCCACCGCGCACCGCCGCCTGCCTCGCCGATGGCCGCCGCGCCATCGAGATGTCTCCTCGTCACCGGCCCACCGGTAAGCAGTAATCCGTAGAACCCCGCACAAAACCCTCCTCCCGCCTTGACAAGCGCCTAACGGCCGCCGCTGCCTGCAGGGCGTGGGGAAGACGACGCTGGTCATGCGGGTGCTCGAAACCCTCAGGTCGTCCCACCTGCACCTCGCCGTCCGCGGCTTCTACACCCGTACTGCCCCCCGTCCAACCCCGATCTCCGATTCGTTTGCCCGTGCAGTTTGCCCCCAGAAATTTCACTCCCCGTCGTGCTTTCTGTTTGCAGGGGAGGTGAGGGAGAATGGGGAGCGGGTCGGGTTCGAGGTCGTGACGCTTGACGGGCGAAGCGGACCGCTTGCATCCTCCAGGATTAGAAGGTTGCCTTGAGCTCGCCACTATGCTTGATTTGAAGTTTTGAACTCCTTGGTTAGCATATGCACGAAAATAGATTCTTACACTCGAGTTAAGTGCATCTAGTTTCAATAAACCTTCTTGTAATCATTGTTAAAACTCCTGTCTGATGGTGCACAGAGTTCTCTCTCCAAGTGATGGAACATTTCAGAACTTCCTTAAACCTGTCTATGTTGCAGTTTGTAACACTTTCTTACATTTGAAATGCCAGTGATGGTAGAAGAATGCCTCCCGACACTGATATTCAGCTTGTTAGGCCACTTGCTTATGTCTTGGATTTGTCGATAAACATCTGATTTCCAAACTCCACTTGATGTGAGACTAGTTAATGCCACTGCCAGTAATCTGAAGCATATGGTAGATTTTGGCTTTTCTCATTTTGGCATACTCCTGTCATGCCGAGTAACAATTAGTTAGAATACATAGCTCAAGAAGTATCATCTTCACATAATTTTGCATCTTTCCGTGTCTTGTTTTCTGTCATGTTACTGCATAGCTTCTAATCAAGCTCAGTGAAAAGGTGTAAGTTATGGCCCCTATTAGATAATTCGTAGTACCTTGTAGTGCTTTGTTGATTCTATCCTTATGTATGCTCATTGAACTATTTTATCTTAGCGGATCATGGCATCAAAGTTTGTGGTATCTTGCAGCCCTGAGTCTGTTAGATGGCCTACTGTTGGGAAGTACAAAGTAGATGTAGCATCTTTGGAATCGCTAGCATTGCCTGAGTTGCAGGTAAGCAGTTCCGAGATATTTCCCTGACCTTATTTCGAATGGTAGATTGCTAGTTTGTTCATATATGCCTGACATGTGTCATAATCATGAACTCAGGATTTAGACCAGTCTGTCATATCACTGTTTACTATCGAAATGTAGCCAACAGCTTTGTATTTCTTGTTGATTTATCAGGTCAAAGAAGACACAGATCTCTTCATCATTGATGAAGTGGGTAAAATGGAGTTGTTCAGTCCAGCATTTTTCCCTGCTGTGATGAGAGTTATGGAGTCCAACATCCCTGTGCTGGCCACCATACCACTACCAAGATATGGCAGAGACATTCCTGGAGGTACCATTTTTTCCAAATTGGGAGCTTGACAGTACATGATATTGTATAAAGAGCATTGCATCGATTGTCTTTTAGTACCTGGTTCAGCCATGGGCACATTTTTATAACCACTATTGCTACAGTGTACCCAAGTATGCTATGTTATACATATAAGAAATTAACAGATATATCTCCAGCATGGGAACAAGATATATTTTTACTACCCCATGCTTTTCTGTAGACGCATGCGAGCCAATCTTCTGACTATGGTTTCTCCTTGGATCGTGACTAAACATTCTCCCCTATAAAATGCAGTCGCAAGGTTGAGGAATCATCCTGGAGCAGATGTTTTCACCTTAAATACTGGCAACAGGGATACCATGAGAGAGAGTATCTACAATCAGTTGAGCAGATTGATGCAGAAGAGGTGAATACCTGAATTAGGAGCAGATTGGAGAAGTTTATTACCTCAAATGCTGGTAACAGGATACCAAGAGAGAGTGTATGTACAAGTCAGTTGAGCAGATTGATGCAGAAGAGGTGACATGCTACCCTTTTATTGTGATGATTTTGTTAGTCTTGGGTAATGCAGAAAATTACATCTTCCTTTGAGCAAAAGAGGTGGAACATTAGAGATTTTACTTCAGTAATAGCCCACCATTAGCTTGTAACATACAGCCTGGTTGTGTCTTCAAGTGGTGTACCTGCATGGCTGAGTCATCTTTTGTATGTTCACTGACTATGGGTAGACCACTCGGCAAGTTATTTTCGTGTACGTTACTGATTAATCTGAATATATAATAAGCATTTCAATTTTTGCGGGTTTCCTTTGGTTGTTCAATCATGTATACAGATTCAATCACAGCAGTTATAGCTTGTAATGAAGCATGTGGTGACCTCTACAACAAGCATCACATGATCTGCCCAAGTTTTACTAATAGGCCATCATTGTTTTGCATATAGTGGGCATATGAATGATAACTCCAGCTTGGTATTCCCTTTCCCACTGTACATTTCACACTATTTGGACAATTGCTTGCTATTGTTAGTTGCTCATGTTGTTTTTACTCTTGCACTGTTGGTGAAAGATGGCCAAGTTGCTGCCTAGATGGATAGTAAGAAGCATATGACATAACTTGATAGAGACACTTCAAATCATATCCTTGCCGATACGAACTTGTGGCTTGTACTTGTGAGAGTTTACAAACACTAACGATGATTGATAATAACCAATTGAACTTTGAATATTTTGAGATGATTTAGGTCTATTCCTGCGGGCGGTGGCATGTTTTATTTCAAGGTGTTTGTTAGCCTCAAGACTGGCCAATTAGTATTAAACAGTTTTGCTTATTCTCACTGTCCTGGATTTTGTGTAAATCTTAGTCGCCTAAAACTGCATGCCATTCAGCCTGAAGCTGCAGAACTGTTCATTTTTATCAAATGTAACTGGACTTTCAGCTCTGTAGATTATAAATGAAGCTAGGTTGGGATGGTTGTTTAGATATAGCACTCATGACTGATGACGCAACTTACTAATATGCAATCCCTTAGTAGGTTGGCAATCAAAATAAATCTTATTTGAGATATGATGTCTGATTACAAAGCACAGCACATGCAGATCCCAGTCCATCCATTTTCTTTAAAGAGCAGACTGGTTTTATATCTCAGAATCCAGCAGCAGCAGTCATGCACAATGATCGCGCCTATAAACAAACTGGAGCACAGCAAGTTTGATATATCAATTCCGTAATAAGATGCATGTAAAACGCATGCATAGGTTACCGTCTGACCGGGCAAAGAGATGATTGCTGGGTTCTTTGCTCCCACATTCACAATTGTTCTAGTCTTCTGGACCACAACTGCTCAGACACCTTGCAATGCAGCATTGCTTACCCCAGAAGCAGGCAGCAGCTTCACATGAAAACATGTTGCTGTGGGGGCTCTCCTGATCTGAACGATCGGCGGGAATTTTCACCGGAAGATGCAACAAGCTATATTCATTCATTGAGGTGGGCGCGGAATTAAAAGCGCGCGGCGCTGATCATGGCTTCCCCTTTACAACCTAGGAGAGCCGGTTCCCCTTTAAGCCCCTGCAGAAAGACGCCATTAGACGCCAATGCTCCGAGTCTGCTTGCTTATATTAGCAAATCGCAAGTGATTCGAGGACCATCTGGGCTGATTTTTTTTTATGGTGGTGTTTTAACTATTGCAAGCTCCTTTACACTTGTTGGCAGTGCTTTTGAAGGCAGAAAGCTCAAGGCAATCTCGAGAGGGATACGGTGGCCCGTCCATATATGCAAAGGTAAGTGCTTGTACATGCAGATCTATGCGGATGCAGGGTTGTGGACCGGATACATGCGGCATGGACGCGGGACGGAGCTGGAAGGACCGAAGAGGGCTCCACGGACAAATGCACAAAGGTTGGTCGAACCTACGAACCTAATTTTGAAGAAATTTCTCGAATCCATAGCCTTGAATTTGTAGTCTCCGCAGCAATTCAAAAAATGAGCAAACAATCCTCAACTTGCGAACCCATAAACATTTGCCGACTTGTGTGTGTTCACATTACTGTTCTGCTGTTAGGATAATATCGCTGAAGAATAGATAAGAGTGATCTTAGGTGGTTAACTCAGCGTGGGTCGACAGCACAGCGATTGCCCTATCGCCCTTGGCTTTAGGCAATGTGGGCTGTGGGGAGGGGAGGGGGTGGTATTGATTCGATGGGGCACCCCACCATGTGATGTCTTGATCCAGGAGGGGTCACAGGTTTATAAACTAGTTTATAAGCTCCTCTTTTTTTTTTTTGCTGGGTAGGGTAGTTTATAAACTCCAGCATGGATGTGGCATGATTTTCCCTGCCCCTCTGCATGCTTAGTTTAGTAAGGAGGAATGATGGCCGTGCATGCGCGCACGTCATGCATTTGATAACCAGCCATAGCCCCAACCAAACTAAACAAAACAGAAAGAGGTTCGGTCTTGCTACAGAAAGCCCTAGCTGCCCATTTGTGTATCCTGCAGGGAATGATGCATGCTTGGTTTGATCTCCCCATCCCTGTTTTTCTTTTCCTAACATCTCTCGATCAAATGCCATGGAATTTTTATTTTACACTAGATTGTGGGTGAGGGCGCATGGGCGTGCGTGGAACCGCAGTATCTGTGTCAGTTGGCAGTAGTTCGGTTAGATGGATATGCATGTATGTATATTGAGCAGAGAATTAACGAGGAGGCGACCTTGACAATAATACATACGGGGCAGGCATATGATGCCCACTACTGCATCATGGCCATCATACCGCACCATAATGGACCATCCCGATGTAATGTACACGCCCCTTTGTATTATTATCAGTTATCACTCGCAGCACGCACCGGCCGGCGCTGGCTTTGGCCAGTGGCAGCCGCTACCCAACTAACCAACCAACTAAACCCCAAGCCAGCCAGCCACATCCATCAGACCATCACTAAGCTAGTAAGTAAGTAGAACTAGTAAACAAGGCGTAGAACAGAGTGACAGTTGTTAGCTGCTGACGCTGAGCCGGCCGGGTCAAGGCAGGGCAGGCGCATGTGCGAGGGACATTCCGGTGAGGTGAGCTGAGGCGACGCGGAAATCTTCCGCCCGTCGCCGTCGCGCGTGGGGCGCTGCCGCGTGCACGACACTGGTCCGGCCGGGGGATCCCACCCCATCGGCCGACGGCGTGGGGCGTGGTGGTGCTGTACCCCGCCGGTCGGGGAGGAGATCGCCATTGAATGGATCAAATGCGGCCGGTGCACGGCCACCAGCAAACAGCCGTGGTGACGCTGCCGCTGCTGCTCCCACTTCACGTCGATAGACCAGCTGGTAATGTACGTCTGGCGCCGCGCCGCACGGGTACGGCGTACGCTCTGCCTTTTCCGGCCGTATTGCTCGCTCGCGGCATGGCACGGAGAGTGGCCTAGATTGTTGAGAAGGACGCAGGGCAGGTATCGGTCGATCATCACTCGGGCACATAGAGTTAGGCAGATCGCGTGTGTGCGTGTCATCGCCATCAAACAATCATTTCTAAGTTGTGGACGCACGGTGCAAGCTGCGGGATTACTGCTTGTTCCACCCGCGCAAATGTGGCCATTTTCCTAAGCTTGGCCT
Organism: Aegilops tauschii subsp. strangulata; assembly: GCF_002575655.3. Classification (NCBI taxonomy): domain Eukaryota; kingdom Viridiplantae; phylum Streptophyta; class Magnoliopsida; order Poales; family Poaceae; genus Aegilops; species Aegilops tauschii. The sequence continues at coordinate 493,785,360 of NC_053038.3, read as the reverse complement.
CGGCGGATTTGCTGTACGGCAGGCTTTGGGTGCCTGGAACGATTCTCCCGCCTTTCATTAATATACTGTTAATCTGTACTATTAAAAGATGGGAGAATTGGTAGTAGTAGTAGTACACCTCATCCAATTCCCACATGACACGATCGATTCGATGATGGCCAGCACGCACAGGGCTGTCCGGAACGGAAACGGACGAGGAGGCAGCAGGCCACAACGGCGCCAAATGGAACGGCCTCCGCTCGTGCGGGCCGGGTAACGGAAAGCGTGTGGTTGCCGCACCAACCACTCCTAGTCCTCTCTAGCTAGCGGCTAGAGCCAGGGAGGGAGTCCTCGCAGCACCAAGCTGTCCTCTTTCTCAATCAATAACATAACACTCTCATTAATCCCTAAAAAATTCAGCATATACTGTTAAAAAACACGCCAGGGGGAATCTCCCCCGGCATCCCTTGAAAACGTCCAACAGGTAGAGGCTAACAGCACGGCGGCCGGAGGACTGGTGCCGCTCCATACCGCGTAGTACGTAGTACGTACCAGGGAAGACGGCAATGGCGTTTCCGATTATCATCGGCTAGTTAATTTGTTGTTACAGCGAGCGAGGGAGGGAGGGGGCAAAGCGACTCGCAAGGCTTAGCTTTTGGCGAGGCTTTCGCTGTCCCGGCTGTTGCTTTCCCTCCCGCCCCGTCCCGTCCCGTCCATGCATCTGCATATGCATGGCATGGGCTCCTGTCTGTCCCGCTTGCCGCCACTACAACTACCGCCATTCATAAGCCTCGAACGAACAAGCTCGCCTAGCGCAGCGCCATCTCCTCTCTCTCTCTGCTCCTCCGCCGGAGCTTATCATTCTTCGCTGAACCGCCGGCGACGTACGGCCAGCTAGCCGTGGTTCTTTGCCTGCTAGAGCTGCGCGCGGCGAGGTGGCGTGCCTACGCCCGCACCGGGAAGATCGACCCTTGGATGCTCTTCTTGTCGATTCATCGGTTCGTCCCTCGTCGATGATGCCTCCTGCTTCTTGGTTGATTCTTCTTGTTTAGCTAGCATTTGTTTTTGCTTTGCGTCCGGTTCGTTCCTTGTTCTTGGAGAAAATGCGTGCGATCTGCGTGCACGTGGTGGGGGCTCGGCAGCTCAGCTTCCCCACCACCCACGTTGACGTCTTCGGACCATCGCCGTCCGCCCCTGTTCATCTCCTCCTCTGCTTCCTCTCATGAATCTGACTAGCTTATTTCTTCGGGGAATTCCTTGCATGTTGAATTTTCCTTTCGCGCTTGCAAGAATAAATAAATAAAATCTTTGGCCAATTGCTCTCCAATTTCTACTAGATTACTCTGTAATTTTTCTGATGAGAAATCTCTACTAGATTACTCTGTCCGAGAAGAAGAAGAAAAAAAGGTCAATAGTATGACATGATTTCCTGCAAAAATTTACAGGATAGCGAGGTCAATCCCGCCCGGCCCTCGGAGATCCTAGTAGCCTCGCCATCGAAGCAGACTGCTGGATCTCTCCGACACTTGCGACCATGATGCAGCACCTGGACTTCTCCCAGGCCAGCACCTCCAAGAAGTGGACGGCCAACAGCAGCAAGAGGCAGCCGGGCCAAGGTACATACATACATACATGCTGAATTCTGAAATTCGATCATCTCCAGATACCTTTGCACACCATTTTCGTTGGTGATGACAGTCCTGGTTGGCGATCGGGTTCACAGCAAGTTTAATCGATCATGGTTGGGCTCAATTGCAGGGTTCGATGCTCCGAGGAACAGCATGGAGTTCGCCATGGAGGCGCCCCACAGCTACGGCGTCTTCCAAGAGGACGTCCCGGTGAGTAGTGCAATCCCTTCCCTCTTCTTTCTCTCTTATCTGTCAGACTAATTCACTGCATCATTTTCTTCCCTGACCCCCTATATGCATGCGTCTGGTAAATTATTTTGTTTCCAGAAAAAGGACCTGGAAAGCCTTTTTCTCATTCCAGGCACATACTACTGTCCAATTTCCAGTTAGGTGGGTAGATCTTCCTTGACAGATGATATGTATTGTCCGTCCGTCCTTGGCAGCTCTGCTGCTAGGTGTACTTGTACCTGACTGTTGTTGCCTGAGAGGACAGCACAGAACACCCATTAATAATGCTGTCAAACAAACAGTAGACCACCATCTACTGCTGGGCACAATCACATTGCCCCTTAATTACCTGGCCATTCTCTGCATCATTGCTTGCCATCTCTTGTCCATCAATAAGTAGGAGGCCATATGTCGAGCTGTTGGCATTGTTCCAAGTCCTGACCAAGTTTCATGTACAACTCTCTGCAGTACTCCTGCAACAGCATGAGGCAGTACCCAAGATCCTCCTCGGCCCCGATCAAGAAGCTGATCCATGAGGACGCGTCCTTCCGGCCCAACGAAGGGCACAAGAGAGTGCCCAGCGTCATTGCCAGGTTGATGGGCATGGACTCGCCGCCGATGAACTCCGAGCTCACCACCCACCTGGATGATGCCAGGCAGGGGATGATCGTCGCGAGGCCGGTGCCCACCAAGCATGTCTCCTTCGCGCAGCAGAAGAATCCTGCCCGGCATATGGCGAAACAGGAAGTTTACACCTTCGACGACGCCGGGGATGACGAGAGGGAGATTCTTGCTCAGCTGACCAAGAGGAGTAATGGTGGTGGTGGTGATGGGTGGAGCAAGCTGGTGCCGCGGGAGCACCCGCAGGAGGAGGAGCTGCAGAAGTTCAAGAAGGAGTTCGCGGCCTGGCAGGCCAGCAAGGTGTGGGAGCAGTCCAGAGCTCTGGAGCTGGACAGCCGGCACGTTGACGACGGCGACGGCGATAGGTCCTCGGAGATCGTGCCGTACAGGTACCACCAGCAGGATCGCAAAGGGAGTGTTGGCAACAGGCGCGTGCACGACAATGGCAGTGCCGACGCGCATTGGAGAAGGAGGGGCAAGGAGGGTGGCGGCGGCGGCGGCCCGTCGATCTCTGGCAGCCGGACGTTCTCTCTGACGAGCGCGGGTGATGGTTCTTCCGCGAGGCTGCCGCTCTCGAGATTCTATTACGAGGAGGAGGAGAAGCCGCTGTCGCCGACGAGGATCGTGATCCTGAAGCCCTGCCCGGAGCTGAGCGCAGACGACGTCGACGAGTCGTCGCTGGGCTCGCCGGAGCTGATGAAGAACGAGAACAACATGGAGGCGTTCCTGGAGGAGGTGAAGATGCGGCTCAAGATCGAGCTCGAAGGGCACATGGCCCCAGACGACAGGGCGGCCGACCGGTGGCCCGCCGGCAGCGGCGACGTCCCCGCCGACCCGAAGCAGATCGCGCGGAACATCGCCGACCAGATCAGGGAGAGCGTCACCAAGGAAATGCACCACCCAGCGCTGCTGCGCTCGGAGTCAACGCGGTCGTACCGCAGCAGCGACGTGCAGAGCCAGATGGACTACATCTGCAGAGACGCCAGGAAGCAGCTCTCGGACCGGCTGAGGAACGTGCTCAGGAGGGAGCCGGAGGCCGACCAGCCGCCGCCGTTCGGCTCTCACCGGAGACGGCCGGCCGCGTCGACGCCGTCGTCTTCTCCTTGGGACGAAGAGCCGCGGCCGAAGCCGACGAGTCCGAGGCGCGACGTGGCGAGGAAGGGCGACAAGAAGATCAGGAGCAAGGAGGAGAAGAAGCGCGCGATCGAGTCATCCGAAGTCCGGTCCTTCAGACAAGGGTGGTACAAGAGCTCGGCTACCGCGGCGGTCGTCGACTCCTCCGATGAGTCGGCGTCGCCGAGGAACCTGATGAGGTCGTTCTCGGCGCCGGTGTCCGGGAACTTCGTGAAGTTCCTTTCGGAGGGGGAACCAAAAGTGCTCGCCGGAGCGCGGGTGCAGCTGAAGCACGAGGGACACGGGGACTACTACGGCGGGCGGCCGTCGCCGGAGGAGGAGAGGGCGCCGAAAGGGAGGAAGGACGGGTTTGGCATCAAGGGGAAGGTGTCCAACCTGCGGCAGAACCTCGGGCTTAGAGCGAAGCTTTTTGGCAAGAAGCTCCACTCCGCCGCCGCCGACGAGTCGTCATCGTCGTTCTTCCTCGACGACTTCCCGCCGATGGGCACGCTGGTCACTGCCCCCTCCGTCCTCATCCACCCCGGCGTCCTGCAGGTGAGGGATTGAACACTTGCTGTTGTTTCAGAATTCATAGTGAGTGCGATCAATCTGACATGGGAATGTTCAGGAGAACTCCACGGAGGTGCCGCCGAGCCCGGCGTCGTGGTGCAGCAGCCCGCCGGATGACATGATGATCCGGGGAGGTTACCCGAGCCCCGTATCGCCATTGGAGGCTTCCTTCGGCGAGCACCGGTCTCCGTTGAAGCCGGCGGCGAGCTCAAGTGCTTCTGGTAAGTAGCAACCGCTGCTCATGTCTGAATTTTAATGCAATGTTCAGAAGTTATGGTTCTGACGAAATATTGTCTCAGAACCAGGCAATTCATGTCTGGAGCAAGATCAAGCTGAAGAAATCCCACAAGCAAGTCCAGCAGTCCAGGACGATGATGACGACGACACGGCCGAGATGGATCACCCGACAAAAGCTTTCATCAGAACCGTCCTCGTCGTCGCCGGCATGTACGGCCAGAACTCCGGCGATCACCTCTCATTAACCTGCCAACCGATCAAGCCGATCCCCAAGTGGGCGTTCGAGCAAGTCACCTCCTCGACACCACCTCCGGAAGCCGCTTCCGTCCATGACGTGGACCACCGCCTCCTCTTCGACCTGATAAACGAGGCGCTGCCCGGAGCCGCCCGGGGCTCGACGACACTGTGCGTGTTCAGCAAGTGGTACGCGGCGCCGCCGAGAAGAGCGTCTGCTGACAGGAGGCTGCTCGACGGGCTGTGGAGATCCGTGCAGACGTGGCTGGAGCCGCCGAGCGTGGACGACGACGTGAACTCGGTGGACGGGCTCATCGGCCGCGACATGGGGGTGTCCCCCTGGAGCGGCGTGTTCCGCGACGACGTCGACGGGATCGCCGAGGAGATGGAGGCGGAGATCCTGTCGGAGCTCGTCGACGAGACGCTGTGGGACGTGCTGCTCAACGTAGGGGACTGACTGACTGACTGACTGTGTGATCGAGCTTGGTGTTCAGAGCATGCATACTTGTACAGTACATTTTGGGGCGTGTTTTCTCTGTTCTTCTTGTGTTTTTTGGGAGTGCTTTTGACGGATTTGTGATGAGATGTTGGTGAGTGAGTGAGTGAGTGAGAGATGTAACTAAGCTTGTGTGTGCGTGATTGTGCGTGGAAGGATACCGAAGATATCTGTCCAGAGAAAATGCACAGGGAGACTGAAGATGAACGATTCTTATTCATGCCATGAGTAGGTGACAGTGGTGGTACAGTACATCTGAAGCAACAGACACAGGGAGCGCTACGAGTCCGATGGATGGATTGATCAGGCGGTGCAGACGACGCACGTGCAGGTGGGGCCGCAGGTGCAGTCGGCCCTGCCGGCGCCGTCGCCGGAGCCGAGCCGGCCGCAGGGGCACGGCCTGCAGGAGCAGTGCTCGCCGCAGGTGCAGGTGGTGTGCGCCACGGCCGCGGGGTTCACCGGCACCGCCCCGCCGCCGCTGCTCTGCTTCTTCCCGGCGCACCTGCCATGCCCAAGCAGACACGCACACATACATATGTCAGATTTTAGCAAAAGGAACACCACGTCGCGACGCTGGATCGAGTAAGAACTGGGGAGGAGAGGACGAGGCCACCGTGCCTGCAGGCGGCGCCGCCCGGGCACGGCATGGCGCAGCCGCACTTGTCGTCGCAGGGCATGGCTCGCTGCTGTGCTGGAGGGACGAGGCCTGGCTTGATTATCAGGAGGATCTCTAGCAGACAACAGTCACCTTGCAGAGCGGCAGAGCAGTGGTCTGGTCGATGGCCGTTTAAGCTTGGCATGAAGACGGGCGTGGGTGCATGCATGGACGCCAAGTGGGTGCCCGCTCGGCCACTCTCGGTGCAGCGGTGGCGCCGCAGCGCGCGCTCTGGGCGCACGCCATGCCACCTGCCAATGGCACAGTTATCGTAGCAGTCCCGATAGCACGCGCAGGTCGGAACGGAAACACAGTTCCCGTCAGGTCCATGCGCACCCTCACACTCGCACCGTGCCGAACGTACGTACGTACGGCGCATGTAACTGACGCCGCGACGCACCGTCCGAGTACCAAAACCTTGCAGGCTTCAGAGACAAATGCACTGATCGCTATGGAATGTGGATCCATCTCATAATGAGTAGCGTAAAGTTCAGTGCTACTGTCTGAACCAGTCCATGCTTGCTACGGGCAAATGATGATAAATAAATTAGAGGCTATCTATACCACAAAAACTTCTTCACTTATATTTTTGGCCATCAGATCAATATCCAACGGTTAGGAGCATGCCGTCACATGTCCATCTTGTTCCCCCGACACCTTCTTCCTCCTCTCCCACGACGATTCCTCCTCCTTCCCCGTGGCCTACCCAGGTCTAACCGCCCTCCCCTCGACCTCCCCCCACCGTCGTGTTGGCCGCCCCCTCGGTTAAGTTTCGGACTCGCTCCCGCCGGCTCCCACTCGTACACGGCTTGGCCTTGCCGTCCCTACCTTCGACCTCCTACAATGCAAAAAGTGACTGACGCAACAACACAAAAAATCAGGCACATGAGATTTCACAAAACCGATAAATCAAAGAACGATACTCTTAGATACATACTTCACATCGCAAATTTATCATCATACATCAATCATGTTTCAACAACTTGAACAAACAATCAATGAACAATTATTTGATATCACAATGATGTAGTTCTCCTTCACCTAAAGGTCCACATTAAGCATAGTCTCTTCTATCATTTTCTTTACCAAATCAATTATATCCAATGTTCCTGCAAAAAGTGGAAGTGATCGTATAAATTTATCAGTTACTCATGTCTAATGACTTGTCCTCTTTATCACCAGACTGCTCCACCAAACATTGAGCTTCACAATAACCCCAATGATCATCCTAAATGAGTTTAGCATCTTCCTCGACAACAATTGTGTAGAGCTGTCAAGGTTGTGGGCTTTAAAAAAATACAATAAATGCGAGCATTGATGGAAAGGGAACAGTCGCAACATGATCATGATTTAGCCTTGGGGCGCAACTTCACTTTCATCATATGCCAACTCCTTTGGTGTCTCCCTCCTTTCTCTCAGCTTCATCGCCTCCCTCCCTCCTTCCTCATCTCCCCATCTTTCTCCTTCGCTCATCGCATCATCTCCCTTGGTTTCTGTCATTAGAGTATGAGTATACCCATTAGATGATGGAACAGGTCCCATATAATCAAATCCCGAAACATCAAATGGTTCAATAACAAATGAATAATTCATAGGCATTTTCTGAGGTCTACCAATATTACCAATTCTTTGGCATTCATCACATGATAAGACAAACTTACGAGCATCCTTGAAAAGAGTAGGACAATATAAACTAGACTGTAATACCTTGTGTGCAGTTCTGTCTCCCGCATGGTGTCCTCCATAAGCCTCAAAGTGACACTTCAGTAGGATTTGTTCCTGTTCATGCTCAGGTATACAAAGTCTAATAATACCATCTACCCATTCTTTATAAAGATGTGGGTCATCCCAAAAGTAATGTCTTAAATCAAAGAAGAATTTTTTCTTTTGTTGGTATGTAAAACGAGGTGGTATAAATTTAGCAACAATATAATTAGCATAGTCTCCATACCAAGGAGTATTACAAGAAGCATTTATGACAGCTAATTGTTCATCAGGAAAACTATCATCAATGGGTAGTGGGTCATCAAGGATATTTTCCAACCTAGACAAGTTATCAGAAACGGGATTCTTAGCTCCCTTTCTATCAGTAATATGCAAATCAAATTCTTATAGAAGTAGATGTTGGGGAACGTAGCAGAAATTCTAAATTTTCTACGCATCACCAAGATCAATCTATGGAGTAATCTAGCAACGAGGGGAAGGGGAGTGCATCTACATACCCTTGTAGATCGCGAGCGGAAGCATTCAAGAGAACGGGGTTGATGGAGTCGTACTCGTCGTGATCCAAATCACCGATGATCCTAGCGCCGAACGGACGGCACCTCCGCGTTCAACACACGTACGGAGCAGCGACGTCTCCTCCTTCTTGATCCAGCAAGGGGGGAGGAGAGGTTGATGGAGATCCAGCAGCACGACGGCGTGGTGGTGGAAGTAGCGGGATTCCAACAGGGCTTCGCCAAGCGCTGCGGGAGGAGGGAGGTGTGTCACGGGAGGGAGAGGGAGGCGCCAGGGCTTAGATTGCTGCTGCCCTCCCTCCCCCCACTATATATAGGGCCAAGGGAGAGGGGGGGGGGTCGCAGCCTTGGCCCTTCCTCCAAGGAAGGGTGCGGCCAGGGAGGAGTCCATCCTCCCCAAGGCACCTCGGAGGTGCCTTCCCCCTTTAGGACTCTCCCTTTTTCTTATCTCTTGGCGCATGGGCCTCTTGGGGCTGGTGCCCTTGGCCCATATAGGCCAAGGAGCACCCCCTACAGCCCATGTGGCCCCCCGGGGCTGGTGGACCCCCGGACCCCTTTCGGCACTCCCGGTACAATACCGATAAAGTGCGAAACTTTTCCGGCGACCAAAATAAGACTTCCCATATATAAATCTTTACCTCCGAACCATTCCGGAACTCCTCGTGACGTCCGGGATCTCATCCGGGACTCCGAACAACTTTCGGGTTACCGCATACTAATATCTCTATAACCCTAGCGTCACCGAGCCTTAAGTGTGTAGACCCCACGGGTTCGGGAGACAGGCAGACATGACCGAGACGACTCTCCGGGCAATAACCAACAGCGGGATCTGGATACCCATGTTGGCTCCCACATGCTCCTCGATGATCTCATCGGATGAACCACGATGTCGAGGATTCAATCAATCCCGTATACAATTCCCTTTGTCTATCGGTATGTTACTTGCCCGAGATTCGATCGTCGGTATCCCTATACCTTGTTCAATCTCGTTACCGGCAAGTCTCTTTACTCGTTCCGTAACTCACATCATCCCGTGATCAACTCCTTGGTCACATTGTGCACATTATGATGATGTCCTACCGAGTGGGCCCAGAGATACCTCTCCGTTTACACGGAGTGACAAATCCCAGTCTCGATTCGTGCCAACCCAACAGACACTTTCGGAGATACCTGTAGTGCACCTTTATAGCCACCCAGTTACGTTGTGACGTTTGGTACACCCAAAGCATTCCTACGGTATCCGGGAGTTGCACAATCTCATGGTCTAAGGAAATGATACTTGACATTAGAAAAGCTCTGAGCAAACGAACTACACGATCTTGTGCTAGGCTTAGGATTGGGTCTTGTCCATCACATCATTCTCCTAATGATGTGATCCCGTTATCAATGACATCCAATGTCCATGGTCAGGAAACCGTAACCATCTATTGATCAACGAGCTAGTCAACTAGAGGCTTACTAGGGACATGGTGTTGTCTATGTATCCACACATGTATCTGAGTTTCCTATCAATACAATTCTAGCATGGATAATAAACGATTATCATGAACAAGGAAATATAATAATAACCAATTTATTATTGCCTCTAGGGCATATTTCCAACAGTAGAACCCACCTAATGAGTCTAGGTTTAGGATCTTTATTTTCCATGAGACATTTAATAGCAGTATGATCAGTGTGAACAATTACTTTAGAGTCAACTATGTAAGATCTGAATTTATCACATGCAAACACAACTGCTAAAAATCATTTCTCAGTAGTAGCATAAGTTCTTTGAGCACTGTCTAGAGTTTTACTTGCATAATGGATAACATTTAATTTCTTATCAGCCTTTTGTCCTAGAACAACACCAATAGATAATCACTAGCATCACACATAATTTCAAAATGTAAGTTCCAGTCAGGTGGTTGAACAATAGGTGTAGAGGTTAAGCCTGTCTTAAGGGTTTCAAAGGCTTCTACACAATCATCATAAAAAACAAATGGAACATCTTTTTGGAAGAGATTAGTAAGAGGCCTAGAAATTTTAGAGAAGTCTTTAATAAACCTTCTATAGAAACCAGCATGACTAAGGAAACTTCTTATACCTTTAATATCTTTAGGGTATGACATTTTCTCAATTGCATCAACTTTAGCTTTATCTACTTCAATACCTCGTTCAGAAATTTTATGCCCCAAGAAAATACCTTCATTAACCATAAAGTGGCACTTCTCACAATTCAAGACAAGATTAGTTTGCTCACATCTCTGCAAAACTCAATCAAGGTTGCTCAAGCAATCATCAAAAGAAGTCCCAATAAACAGAGAAATCATCCATGAAAACCTCAACAATCTTTTCACAAAAGTCAGAGAACACAGTAGTCATGCATCTTTGAAAGGTAGCAGGTGCATTGCATAAACCAAAAGGCATGCGTCTAAGCATAAGTTCCAAAAGGGCAAGCAAAGGTGGTTTTCTCTTGATCAGATTGTGATACAGGTATTTGAGAGAAACCAGAATATCCATTAAGGAAACAAAAGTGTGTGTGCTTAAAAAGTCTTTCTAGCATTTGATCAATAAAAGGCAAGGGGTAATGATATTTTCTAGTAGCTTCTTTTAATTTTCTAAAATCAATTACCATCCTATAACCATTTACAATTATTTGCGGAATAAGCTCATTTTTATCATTAGGAACTAGAGTAATGCCTCGTTTCTTAGGGACACAATGGACAGGACTTAACCATCTACTATCAGCTATGGGATAGATTATACCTGCCTACAGAAGTTTTAATATTTCTGTTCTCACTACCTCCTTCATCTTAAGATTTAACCGTCGTTGATGATCAACAACTGGTTTAGCATCAGGCTCCATATTAATCTTGTGCTGACATAAAGTGGGACGAATGCCCTTAAGATCATCAAGAGTATATCCAATAGCAGCACGGTGCTCCCTCAGGGTTTTAAGTAATATCTTTTCTTCATGCTCTATAAGGTTAGCACTAATAATAACATGATATATCTTCTTTTCATCAAGATATGCATATTTCAAAGTATCAGGCAATTGTTTTAATTCGAACACAGGATCACCCTTAGGTGGAGGAGGACCTCCAAGAGTTTCAACAGGAAAATTGTGTTTAAGAATAGGTGGTTGATCAAACATCTTATCTATTTCATTTATTTCAATCATATGCATATCATTCTCATGGTCTAGCAAATATTGTTCTAACGATTCAGTAGGGGGTACGGCAATAGAAGCAACACCAATAGTATCTTTACTAGGCAATTCTTTATCATGAGGTTGTCTACGAAACTTAGAGAAATTAAACTCATGAGATATATCACCAAAGTTAACACTGACAACTTCTCTATTGCAATCAATCTTAGCATTAACAATGTTCAAGAAAGGTCTACCAAATATAATGGGACAAAAATCAACTTGTGGAGAACCAAGAACTAGAAAATTAGTAGGGTATTTTATTTTTCCACATAAGACTTCAACATATCTAACAATCCCAAGAGGTGTAATAGTATCTCTATTCGCAAGCTTAATAGTAACATCAATATCTTCTATTTCAACAGGTGCAAGAATATCTTGATATAAGGTAAACGGGATAGCACTCACACTAGCACCCAAATCACATAAGCCATGATAACAATGATCTCCTATTTTAACAGAGACAACAGGCATGCCAACAATAGGCTTATTCTTATATTCAGTATCAGGTTTGTCAATTCTAGCAGCTTCACCACAGAAATAAATAACATGCCCATCAATATTATCGGCCAAGAGATCTTTAACCATAGAAACATTAGGTTCAACTTTATTTTTTAGAGGGTCTAGGTGATCTAATATTACTTTTGTTAACCGCGGTTGAAACCTTAGCATGTTCCTTAATCCTAACAGGAAAAGGTGGTTTTTCATATAAGTAGTAGGCACAACTGGATCAACATTGTAAATGATAGTGTCTTCTTTTACTATGTCTGGTTCCTTAAATTTTTCTTTAATAGGTGGATGATATTTAAACCACTTTTCCTTGGGAAGATCAACATGAGTAGTAAAAGATTCACAAAAAGAAGCTACTATCTCAGAGTCAAGTCCATATTTAGTGCTAAACTTATGAAAAACATCGGTATTCATAAAAGATTTAATACAATCAAACTCAAGTATTATACCTGACTCGTTACCTTTGTCGAGTTCCCAATCTTTAGAGTTGCGTCTAATTCTTTCCAGAAGATCCCATCTGAATTCAATAATTTTCTTCATAAAGGAACCAGTTGAAAAAGAATCGAGCATGGTTTGATCATCATGAGAAAGCAGAGCATAAAAATTATGTAAGATAATTTCTCCTGGGAGATCATGATTGGGGCATGTATACATCATGTACTTAAGCCTCCCCCAAGCTAGAGTGATATTTTCTCCTTCACGAGGCCAAAAATTATATATATAATTCCGAACACGATGAACCAGATGCATAGGGTAAAACTTTTGATGAAATTCCAACTTCAATGGATTCTAATCCCATGTTCCAATACCATCACATAGCCTATACCATGTCAATGTCTTTCCGTTCAAAGATAAAGGGAAAACCTTCTTCTTAACTTCATATCTGGGTAAACCTGCAAGGTTAAATAATCCACAAACTTCATCCACATAGATTTGGTGCATATCAGGATGTAGTGTTCCATTTCCTGCATAAGGATTAGCTAGCAGTTTCTCTATCATACCCGAAGGAATCTCATAATAAATATTTTCAGTAGGTGCAGTAGGTTGAGGAGAAACTCTTTGTGCTTCTGGTCGAGGTGAAGATACCCCGAACAAATCCCTCAAAGGATTATTTTCCATAGTAACAAGTAACAGTAAATTTCAGCACGTAATACAAATGCTCCCTTACCAAATTCCACTTACCAAAGGAGCTTCACTCACCGGCAACGGTGCCAGAAAAGAGCCTTGATGAACCACAAGTATAGGGGAAAATTTTGTTTTTGCCACTCTAGATTTTGCCAATTTCCCTTATGCCACTCTACATTTTGACATTTCACTTTTGCCACTCTTAGTTTTTGACAATTATCACAATTGCCATTCCGTGGTAAAAGCAAAGTAATTTTATTTCATTTTTGCCACTCTTAGCTTTTGACAATTATCACAATTGCCACTTTATTTTTTTGCTTTTGCCACAAAAATGGCAATTGTGATAATTGTCAAAAACTAAGAGTGGCAAAAGTGAAATGTCAAAATGTAGAATGGCATAAGGAAACTTGGCAAAATCTAGAGTGGCAAAAACAAAATTTTCCCCAAGTAGAGGGGATCAATCGTAGTCCTTTCGATAACTATGAGTGTCGAATGATACATCTCCAACGTATCTATAATTTTTTATTGTTCCATTCTATTATATTATCTATTTGGATGTTTTATATGCATTAATATGCTATTTTATATTATTTTTGGGACTAACCTATTAACCTAGAGCCCAGTGTCAGATTTTTTTTTCCTTGTTTTTGAGTTTTACAGAAAAAGGAATATCAAATGGAGTCCAAACGGAATAAAACTTTACGATGATTTTTCTTGGACCAGAAGACATCCACGGAGCTTGGAGAGGGGGCTAGAAGCTTCCCGAGGAGGCCACAAGCCTCCTAGGCGCGCCCCACGGGGGTGCCCTGAGGGCTTGTGGGCCCCTCAGGAGTCCTCCAACCCTAATTCTTGCACTATAAATTCCCAAATATTCCAAAACCAACAGAAACGTCCACAAAAATACTTTTCCGCCGCCGCAAGCCTGTGTTCCCTTCAGATCCCATCTTGAGGCCTTTTCCGGCACCCTGCCGGAGGGGGATTCGATCAAGGAGGGCATCTACATCAACCTTGATGCCCTTCCGATGAATCGTGAGTAGTTTACCACAGACCTATGGGTCCATAGCTTGTAGCTAGATGGCTTCTTCTCTCTCTCTCTCTTTGATCTTCATTACAAAGTTCTCCTCGATGTTCTTGGAGTTCTATCCGATGTAATATTTGTTGGGGAACGTAGCAGAAATTCTAAATTTTCTACGCATCACCAAGATCAATCTATGGAGTCATCTAGCAACGAGAGAGAGGAGTGCATCTACATACCCTTGTAGATCGCGAGCAGAAGCGTTCAAGAGAACGGGGTTGATGGAGTCGTACTCGTCGTGATCCAAATCACCGATGATCCAAGCGCCGAACGGACGGCACCTCCGCGTTCAACACACGTACGGAGCGGTGACGTCTCCCACGCCTTGATCCAGCAAGGAGGAGGGAGAGGTTGAGGAAGAAGGCTCCAACAGCAGCTCGACGGCGTGGTGGTGGTGGAGTGACAGTTCTCCGGCAGGGCTTCGCCAAGCACACGCGGAGGAGGAGAGGTGTTGGGGAGGGGAGGGGCTGCGCCTTGGATGTGGTGCTGCAGCCCTCCCCTCACCCCTCTATTTATAGGGAGAAGGGGGAAGGGGGCCGGCCCCTCTAGATGAGATCTAGAGGGGGGTGGCGGCCAAGGGGGGACGTGGCTTGCCCCCCAAGCAAGGGGGGCGCCCCCTTTAGGGTTCCCCCCAAACCCTAGGCGCATGGGCCCTAGGGGGGGTTGGCGCCCAGCCCACTAAGGGCTGGTTCCCTTCCACCTACAGCCCATAAGGCCCTCCGGGGCAGGTGGACCCTCCCGATGGACCCCTGGAACCCCTCCGGTGGTCCCGGTACAATACCGGTATACCCCCGAATATTTCCGGTGACCGTATGGTGACTTCCCATATATAAATCTTTACCTCCGGACCATTCCGGAACTCCTCGTGATGTCCGGGATCTCATCCGGGACTCCGAACAACATTCGGTAATCACATACAAACCTTCCTTATAACCCTAGCGTCATCGAACCTTAAGTGTGTAGACCCTACGGGTTCGGGAATCATGCAGACATGACCGAGACACCTATCTAGCCAATAACCAACAGCGGGATCTGGATACCCATGTTGGCTCCCACATGTTCCACGATGATCTCATCGGATGAACCACGATGTCGGGGATTCAATCAATCCCGTATACAATTCCCTCTATCAATCGGTATGTTACTTGCCCGAGATTCGATCGTCGGTATCCCAATACCTCGTTCAATCTCGTTACCGGCAAGTCTCTTTACTCGTTCCGTAATGCATGATCCCGTGACTAACTACTTAGTCACATTGAGCTCATTTATGATGATGCATTACCGAGTGGGCCCAGAGATACCTCTCCGTCATACGGAGTGACAAATCCCAGTCTCGATTCGTGCCAACCCAACAGACACTTTCGGAGATACCTGTAATGCACCTTTATAGCCACCCAGTTACGTTGTGACGTTTGGTACACCCAAAGCATTCCTACGGTATCCGGGAGTTGCACAATCTCATGGTCTAAGGAAACGATACTTGACATTAGAAAAGCTCTTAGCAAACGAACTACACGATCTTGTGCTATGCTTAGGATTGGGTCTTGTCCATCACATCATTCTTCTAATGATGTGATCCCGTTATCAATGACATCCAATGTCCATGGTCAGGAAACCATAACCATCTATTGATCAACGAGCTACTCAACTAGAGGCTTACTAGGTACATGTTGTGGTCTATGTATTCACACATGTATTACGGTTTCCAGTTAGTACAATTATAGCATGAACAATAGACAATTATCATGAACAAGGAAATACAATAATAACATTTTATTATTGCCTCTAGGGCATATTTCCAACAGTCTCCCACTTGCACTAGAGTCAATAATCTAGTTCACATTACTATGTGATTGTAATGAATCCAACACCCATGGGGTTTGTTCATATCTCGCTTGTGAGAGAGGTTTTTAGTCAACGGGTCTGAACCTTCCAGATCCGTGTGTGCTTTACAAATCTCTATGTCATCTTGTAGATGCAGCTACCACGCGCTACTTGGAGCTATTCCAAATAACTACTCTACTATACGAATCCGGTTTACTACTCAGAGTCATCCGGATTAGTGTCAAAGTTTGCATCGACGTAACCCTTTACGACGAACTCTTTTACCACCTCCATAATCGAGAAAATTCCTTAGTCCACTAGTTACTAAGGATAAGTTCGACCGCTGTCATGTGATCCATTCCTGGATCACTCTTGTACCCCTTGACTAACTCATGGCAAGGCACACTTCAGGTGCGGTACACAGCATAGCATACTGTAGAGCCTACGTCTAAAGCATAGGGGACGACCTTCGTCCTTTCTCTCTCTTCTGCCGTGGTGAGGTCTTGAGTCTTACTCAATACTCACACCTTGTAACACAGCCAAGAACTCTTCTTTGCTGATCTATTTTTGAACTCCTTCAAAATCTTGTCACGGTATGTATTCATTTGAAAGTACTATTAAGCGTTTTTGATCTATCCTTATAGATCTTGATGCTCAATGTTCAAGTAGCTTAATCTAGGTTTTCCATGGAAAAACACTTTTCAAATAACCTTGTATGCTTTCCAGAAATTCTACATCATTTCTGATCAACAATATGTTAACAACATATACTCATCAAAAATTCTATAGTGCTCCCACTCGCTTCTTTGGAAATACAAGTTTCTCATAAACTTTGTAAAAACCCAAAATCTTTGATCATCTCATCAAAGCGTACATTCCAACTCCGAGATGCTTACTCCAGTCCTTAGAAGGATTGCTGGATCTTTGCGTACTTGTTAGCATCTTTCAGGATTGACAAAACCTTCTGGTTGTATCACATACAACCTTTCCTCAAGAAAATCGTCGAGGAAACAATGTTTTGACATCCTATCTGCAAGATTTCATAAATAATGCAGTAACTGCTAATATAATTCCAACAGACTCTTAGCATCGCTACGAGTGAGAAAGTCTCATCGTAGTCAACTCCTTGAACTTGTCAGAAAACATCTTAACGACAAGTCGAGCTTTCTTAATGGTGACACTTACCATCATTGTCCGTTTTCCCTTTAAAATCCATCTGTAGCCAACAGCCTTACGACCATCAAGTAGTTCTTCCAAATTCTATACTTTGTTTTTATACATGGATCCTCTCTCGGATTTTATGGCCTCGAGCCATTCGTCGGAATCTGGGCCCACCATCGCTTCTCCATAGCTCGTAGGTTCATTGTTGTCTAGCAACATGACTTCCAAGACAGGATTACATACCACTCTGAAGTAGTACGCATCCTTGTCGACCTACGACGTTTGGTAGTGACTTGATCCGAAGTTTCATGATCACTCTCATAAGCTTCCACTTCAATTGGTGTAGGTGCCACAGGAACAACTTCTTGTGCCCTGCTACACACTAGTTGAAGTGACGGTTCAATAACCTCATCAAGTCTCCACCATCCTCCCACTCAATTCTTTCAAGAGAAACTTTTCCTCGAGAAAGGACCTGTTTCTTAGAAACAATCACTTTGCTTCCGGATCTGAAATAGGAGTATACCCAACTGTTTTGGGTATTCTATGAAGATGCATTTATCCGCTTTGGGTTCGAGCTTATCAGCTTGAAACTTTTCCACATAAGCGTCGCAGCCCCAAACTTTTAAGAAACGACAGCTTAGGTTTCTCTAAACCATAGTTCATACGGTGTCATCTCAACGGAATCGCGTGGTGCCCTATTTAAAGTGAATGCAGCTGTCTCTAATGCCTAACTCCATAAACGATAGTGGTAATTCGATAAGAGACATCATGGTATGCACCATATCCAATAGGGTGCAGTTATGATGTTCGGACACACCATCACACCATGGTGTTCCAGGCGGTATTAATTGTGAAACACTTTCCACAATGTCTTAATTGTGTGCCAAACTCGTATCCTCTTGTCACGACGATCTTCAACTTTACTCTGAAATCACTTGAACCTTTCAATAATTCAGACTTGTGTTTCATCAAGTAAATACACTCAGCATCTACTCAAATCATCTGTGAAGTAAGAACATAACGATATCCACTGCATGCCTCAGCACTCATTGGACTGCACACATCAAAATGTATTACTTCCAACAAGTTGCTTTCTTGTTCCATCTTACTGAAAATGAGGCCTTTCAGTCATCTTGCCCATGTGGTATGATTTGCATGTCTCAAGTGATTCAAAATCAAGTGAGTCCAAACGATCCATCTGCATGGAGTTTCTTCATGCATATATACCAATAGACATGGTTCGCATGTCTCAATCTTTTTAAAAACGAGTGAGTCCAAAGATCCATCTACATGGAGCTTCTTCATGCGTTTTATACCAATATGACTCAAATGGCAGTGCCACAAGTATGTGGTACTATCATTACTATTTTATATCTTTTGGCACGAACATGTGTATCACTACGATCGAGATTCATTTTAGGTGCAAGACCATTGAAGGTATTATTCAAATAAACAGAGTAACCATTATTCTCCTTAAATGAATTACCGTATTGCGATAAACATAATCCAATCATGTCTATGCAAACACCAAATAACAATTATTTAGGTTTAACACCAATCTCGATGGTAGAGGGAGCGTGCGATGTTTTATCACATCAATCTTGGAAACACTTCCAACACATATCGTCATCTCACCTTTAGTTAGTCTTCATTTATTCCGTAGCTTTTATTTCGAGTTACCAACACTTAGCAACCGAACCGGTATCTAATACCCTGGTGCTACTAGGAGTACTAGTAAAGTACACATTAATATAATGTATATCCAATATACTTTTGTCGACCTTGCCTGACTTCTCATCTACTAAGTATCTAGGGTAGTTCTACTTCAGTGACCGTTCCCCTCATTACAGAAGCACTTAGTCTCGGGTTTGGGTTCTACCTTGGGTTTCTACACTAGAGCAGCAACTGATTTGCCGTTTCATGAAGTATCCCTTCTTGCCCTTGCCCTTCTTGAAACTAGTGGTTTTACTAACCATCAACAATTGATGCTCCTATTTGATTTCTACTTTCGCGGTGTCAAACATCGCGAATAGCTCAAGGATCATCATATCTATCCCTGATATGTTATAGTTCATCACGAAGCTCTAGTAGCTTGGCGGCAGTGACTTTGGAGAACCATCACTATCTCATCTGGAAGATTAACTCCCACTCGATTCAAGCGATTGTAGTATTCAGACAATCTGAGCACATGCTCAACGATTGAGCTTTTCTCCCTTAGTTTGTAGGCTTAAGAAACTTGTCGGAGGTCTGACACCTCTTGACGTGGGCACGAGCCTAAAATTCCAATTTCAGCTCTTGGAACATCTCATATGTTCCGTGACGTTTCAAAATGTCTTCGGTGCCTTAATTCTACCGTTTAACATTACGCACTGAACTATCACGTAGTCATCAAAACGTGTATGTCAGATGTTCGCAACATCCACAGACGACGCTCGAGGTTCAGCACACCGAGCGTTGCATTAAGGACATAAGCCTTCTGCGCAGCAATGAGGACAATCCTCAGTGTACGGACCCAGTCCGCATAATTGCTACTGTCAACTCTCAACTAAATTTTCTCTAGAAACATATCTTAAACGTAGAACTAAAGCGTAAGCTATGACATAATTTGCAAAAACCTTTTGACTATGTTCATGACAATTAAGTTCATCTGATTATTTAATGAACTCCCACTTAGATAGACATCCCTCTAGTCATCTAAGTGATACATGATCCGAGTCAACTAGGCCGTGTCCGATCATCACCTGAGACAAACTAGTCATCATCGATGAACATCTCCATGTTGATCGTATCTACTATACGACTCATGTTCGACCTTTCGGTCTCTTGTGTTCCGAGGCCATGTCTGTACATGCTAGGCTCGTCAAGTCAACCTAAGTGTTTCGCATGTGTAAATCTGGCTTACACCCGTTGTATGCGAACGTTAGAATCTATCACACCCGATCATCACGTGGTGCTTCGAAACAACGAACCTTCGCAACGGTGCACAGTTAGGGGGAACACATCTCTTGAAATTTTAGTGAGGGGTCATCTTATTTATGCTACCGTCGTTCTAAGCAAATAAGATGTAAACATGACAAACATCACATGCAAATCATAAAGTGACATGATATGGCCAATATCATCTTGCGCCTTTTGATCTCCATCTTCGAGGCGCGGCATGATCACCTTCGTCACCGGCATGACACCATGATCTCCATCATCATGATCTCCATCATCGTGTCTTCATGAAGTTGTCTCGCCAACTATTACTTCTACTACTATGGCTAACGGTTAGCAATAAAGTAAAGTAATTACATGGCGTTTTTCATTGACACGCAGGTCATACAATAAATTAAGACAACTCCTATGGCTCCTGCCGGTTGTCATACTCATCGACATGCAAGTCGTGATTCCTATTACAAGAACATGATCAATCTCATACATCACATATATACTAGTAGACTGCCCGTGCGTTGCCACGGGCATGTCAACTTTAACATGGATTGAAAAAATAGCCAATAACAAATAATAATAATTAAAATCCACTTCACTTGCAATATATTTTGATAAAAAATTGAAACATTGAACTCTTTATTGTGCACTTCATTACAAATGATAATAACACTTGAATGCCTTTATTATTTATGCTTAAGATTCGATCATCTCACGAAAGCATGTGTATTGTTATTATCCATTAATTAAAGACAAACACATGGAGTACTGTGTTCCCTTTAAACAAATCTGCAAACCCCCAAACCTAGAACATAAGTGGGGACGTGTCCTGACAGCACATCATGCCAGACCAGAACTTTCAACTCTCATTGTGTGGCAATATAAAATGTCCGAAAAAAATACAGCTCTCTGAAATAATGCAAGGCAGCCCCAAGATATCGAGGTTCTAAATTGCTAGGAGCTCAAATGCTTAATAATACAATCATGTTTCTCCACTTTGAGCCAGTCCAACGTGAACTACGTCATTAATACCTACCATCATTCCAAATAACCTGAAAAACCAGAGGTAAAAGACTATACAAATAAAAATTTCATTTGAGTTGAAAGGCTCAAACTAAAAGCCAACAAATATTTGCAAGGTTATTTCATACTGCTATTTTATTCAGCACCAATAACCTCCTTGTCAGCATCATAATATATCATCCAAAGTCATATTACCAGTTTTGGGGCAACTTTATACTACTTACAAATATAAAGAATAATATTAACTAAAAAACCTTTGATTGTAATAGATGTGAAAAATACTACTATGTTTCAAGGAATCATATGGTGTGAGTATCGTCTGAAAGCTTTTAGGAGAAATAAGGATAGAGAGCTGGTTTGTTCAACGAAACAGATTGGCTCTGCTTACACTAAGTCTAAGTTCATCATCATTCATCATTGTTACATGTATAAATCGGGATAACACACAATGAATAAGAGGAATAAGGATAGAAAGTTGTTAACTTCATCACAATGTTCATTTGCTTATACTTGAAGAAATAAGACAACATCTCCTGTGAAAAAATTATTTTTATTGACAAACGAATTCCCTCCATTTGTTAAAAAGATGCCTATTTGGTTCACCTGGAAGCCAAAGGAGAATTTCATAACATGTCTATGGTACCTTGCTAGAAGGAAAAAGATAATGGGTATACTTGGCTCAAAATCAGAATGGATGATAGGATTACATAGAGTTGTTTGTCCTTTTCGAAGATACAACTTTTGTAAGGAACTGTGTCAACGAATTCGCACAGAAAATATATCATCTGATTCCGGTAATGTATTAGAGCACACTAAATCGTATTTATGAATGCGTAGGAATCTGGACTCTTTAGAAGAAATGGACAGAGCAAATGAGCATGCTCCAATGCAGGTTGTACAGGTTCTATTGTACACATGTTTTTATACAAAATTTATTAGACACACAGGAATAAAATATGTTTGAGTAGGTAACAAAATTTGTTTTAGAAGATGATGACTTCCTAATATTGAAACACGTAACTGAACTCTACTGGTTTGGGGGAGTTGAAACGGAGGTACAAGACAAGAATGAATAAATAGGTTTTATTTCTGTTACTCACAAACTACATGTACAACATTGAGAAGCTCCTTGTGAATCAAGCATACAACAGTGAGCACTGAAAAATCATACTCTCTTCTTGCTAGCCGGTGGTGAGAACACCTTTGCAACAATTAGTATTGAAATGTTCTCCTTGACAGGTTCATGAAGAATGCCAGCAATGAAAATCTCATCCAGTATTTAGACCTGAATATTTCACCATTGGTATCCATGGGATTAGTCAGTACTAAAAAGAATGGTAGCTCTTGCAAGAAATTTCATATAACTCGATTGCTGGTTCTTCGGTGTCAAAATTTCAGCATATATGTGAATATTAAATCGACCTCACATACCATGGTTATTAGGAAAAACACTCATCATGCATTTTATAATCAATAGAGGCTATCTTTACCAAAGCTGTATTATCATCGTTGTAATATCCCAGATTTTCATTTGAATGTTCAAACTATTACTACAATAAAGATAACACAGAAAACCAACAGCCAAATACTTTTTAAAATATGTTTATAACACAAAATAAACAATAAAAAACACAATTTTAACAGTAGCATAAACATATTGCGCCATGAAGCAAATGTAATCAGTGCATGCACATCAATTTGTTTTCTCTAGCAAAAAACTATGGGTTTTTTCTAGCAAAAACAACCATACCTCCATTTATTTTGTGGCGCTTTTCCTTCTTCTTTTTATGCCTTCTTTACAGTTTCCCCTCAACTTTAATGAATTGGCAGAGCTCTTGCCTTACCCGTAAAAAAATGGGCACCATATGGAGAGCTAAACTGCACAACACTCATATATGTGAGTCTCTCGAAGATATCAAGTACAAGCAAAAGTATCAAAAGCTTTCAAGTTTGCTAGAAAATTGATAGCATTATCTGGAAGTTCACCTAGATGGCTAGATCCATGTTAACTTTTGAATTGTTAATATTGAATGTAAAAGGTCCAAGAATATACATAACTGGGCACTGTCACACATTGTCATTAGCTAAAAGACCGAAAAGATAAACATCATAGGAAGAAACATTGATGCAATCCTCGAAAAATTGGTTAACACCCAATTTCAACGGATGCATGCTTGACAAGGAGACACCTCCACTCGAATATGTTGGCAATTAAAAAAACTGCATAGTGGGAAGAATTGATCAGGCTAAGGCAGAAGGATGCAGATGCTGCTCAGGGATAAGTGATTCCGAAAAAACAATCCTCATCGAGGATCTTGCATAGTCTTGCATACATAACTGGATCACCTCTACTATTAAAGGCGATATTTTTTTTCTATGACAACAAATTCAAATCTAGCCTGAGAGGACAGAGCACACACCAGTGAAAACAAAGATTAAGAACACAAATACTCAAATAAAATAAACCAAAGCACGAATAGGTTGGTGATGGCCTGCTCGGCTTGGCCCATCTATTCACGGAAGAAATTATTAAAATAGTTAGACCCAGAAAGTAAATTTGTTATAGTTCTGCAGATCTTAAGCACCTAATTTTACGACAACCACCTCCTATAAAATTCTGTGCTGCAAGTTCACAATGACATGTCCCAACTAAAGCTCCTTCTCGTTCTTGTTCTATTTCTTATCTAGAAAACTACCTCATATCTCCCAAATACAGACTAACATCTACAAACATATGCATAACAAATTATCACCACATCACACGGGCAGAAGAAAACACATACCTTAGTCCTAGTCGGTGAAGATGTTAGATCTTTGCACGAGTGCCCACGTACCTTGGTGTAGAGCGGACATTGTCATACTTGGAAGTGCTGCTTGGATGGTGTGCTCCCATCAGCCCACATAGCAGGGGCCACTGCTTGCGCCGCGCTCTCGGACACTGCTCTGCCACTGCCGCAACCACCAGCCACAAGCCCCGCCGCAAGCAGCCGACCAAGATGCTGAATCTTTCCATTAGTGATGCGTTCAGGTGTGCAGTTCATCTAGTAAATTAAAGACATGGTATAAATTATCATTGAGCAATGTGTGGGCAAAAAAACATCAGTTCGTGTACTTGCAATGAAGATTCTGAATTTACAAACTATCTTGCCACTTCACACTCACGACTGGCTTATCTTATTCTTATCACTCATTACTCCTGAATAATATATTGGCGGAAAACAATGAAATAGAAAGTCATTTGATCAGTAGATAGAAGCAGGAGCACATCTGTAAAAACACCTCCAAAGCATGTTCGTTTGAAATAAGGAACAACCTTAATACAAACGATGCAAACCTTAAGGCGCGTTTTCTTACAATATTGTCTCGATCTGAGGACCCCAAATTATACAAAGTGCACCAATGCAATTTCCCTAGCTATTTCACGACATAAAGAGTTCCAGAACAACAACAGCAAAGCTACTGAACTCTTGCCCCAGTTTTGGTCCATAGGTTCCAGTCTGCCCAAGATCTCTTATACGTAAAAAATTGTCCTAATGGCCCCTCCTCGCGTTTCTGTCAAACAAATTCTCATTAAAATTTCTCAAACTCTAGAAGGAATCCATAAACCTGCAAATAAGTGTTCATAAGAACCACACCCCAAGGGATACACATGGAAGATAACAATGAACATTCTAGTAATTCAGTTAATGGGCAGTGTGCATAGGGCATCATATTGACTATATGATGTTGTGTCAGATGATGTACAAAAAAGCTTGGCAATACGATCAATGGCAGCATACTGATGCCGATGCTGCATTTTCATAAAGTTGTCTAGTCTAAACGAGCAAGCATACCATGTTGAAATTTATAGTGACATGATGATGTGAAACTGAATTGAAAACAAAATTCTAGTACTAAACATAAATTTTAAAATACGTCTACTGAAAGATGAGCAACATCAGATCAATTATCTAAATTGTGATCAAACACTGAAGAGATATATGATATATGATATGATAACAACACTAAGAATGTGAATGTTGTGATGAACTTCAATGTGATTATGCAGTACCTACTGAAGAGCACCTTTGTGACATGGAAGTAACTACCATATATATGTGGCCATCCTTTTTCTTTGAGCAGCTCCAAATCAAGCAAAGATATCTGAAAACCACTTGTGTATCTGTAGGCATATTTGTAATCGACATATTTATTGTAACTTGATTCTTCACTTTTGATTCTCTTGAATCCATCATAATGGTCTTCTTGGTGCGGACTTCGTCCTTCATCAACTAAAAACCTGACCAAAAAGATGAATCAGCTTGTACACAAAACGTTACATCACTGACAAATTTCCAAGATGAATATATACTCTCGTTGTGAAGAGTTAGAACATATCCAGTTAATCCTAACTGAGAAGAGTTAGAACATATCCAAACTTCCTAGAGAGACATGTATTTCTAGGAAGCTTAGGCCAGGTTACAATTATGTACATATGTAATGTCTCAGGAAAATCGAATGAAAATTAACCGCAAGGGAGCTAGCAACCCCACCCTTTGGCTCAACTGTTGCACATTGTTGATGCCTGGGGAGGAACATGCTGCCCAGAAATGAAACCTATGTTTTGGTAGGAAAAAAACTTGTTCATAAGCGTGACTGGAAGTATTACCTTGGGTGCGGAGTCTGCCAACGCGCTCGGCTCTAGCAACAGCTGGCGATGTGGTTGCGTGGCTTGGGGGCCATAGCGAGGACATTGGCCAGGATGGCAGGCAAGCATGTCGAGATCGAGGATGTGGGGCTTCAGCAGTGGCAAAAGGATGGACGTGTGGATTCTCTCTTAGCATGCATCACTGTCGACCTGCTAATCAACTTTTTTCTCTTGCTCTGGTTCTGCTATTATTCTGACATGTCGTGCTTAGTTTAATTTCCATATCATTCTTTGACTATGACTGATCAATTGACACCAGTCCTTTCTATGATCTACTACTTCGTAGTTATTTGTCTTGTTTCTCTGCATTGCTTGCTGCAAAAATTAAAACTTTCAGGTGCAGGTTCACGAGAATGTTAGTAAAATATTCAAAAAATAATTCTCTTGAGCAGTGGTCATACAAAATGTGACATTGTAGGCTGGATTGCTACCTCAAGGTGCTCCAGAGATCTAAAAAAATAAAAATGTCCAAGGATCTTTTACCCATGTGCACACAAATGGGCACACAATCAAAACTTATGACCTTTTATAGTCTGCTGGATAATGGACACGCTCAGATGCTGCAATTCTAACCTTTAGCTACTTCTCCCAATCATTAATCTGTTGGTAAAGTAATTATGGGCTGCATAAGCTACTGGATACACAGAAATATAATGCACTTGTTCTTGGAGTAACCTGCAACCAAAATAGCCATTCATGCCCATCTTCTTTGAAGTTTGAGGCAGCGGTTGCTCTACTTCAAGTACTGCGACAGTAGAAGGATTGAGATTCTCTATTGTTTTTGTCTAAAACCAGAAAGGAATAAGAAAAATAATATTTGGTCAAGGTTGTTGCAATTCCTCTAACAAATTTCTATGAAGTCCTGCTAGCTAGTATAAAATGCAAACTTACTATAGTATCACTGCCAACCTCTAATACAAATTCTTAACCATGATTCCCTTGAAAAGAATACTTTTCCACATGAAGTTATTGATAAAAAAGGGACAACTTCAATGTTTCTAAAGTTAAAAGTACACAATAATAAATAGCTAATTCTCATGCACACCTTCAGCTAAATAATTACAGAGACGCAAAGTGGAACCATGTAGCACTGGTCTTACACACAACTCAATTATGAACTTACCTGGGTCTGGAACTCTCGCTCTATTAATCTACCAACTTCAGCTTCCTCCTCTGCTACCATATTCAATATTTTAATCTCTCTCCAGCAGTTGTGTTAAGTCCATTATCAGACCCTCAACCTGAAGACTGCATCAAACACAGTTATGTGCTTCCTCGTTGACCCTAACCTTCTTAAGAGAAGTAGTATACTGAATTAATCAAGCACATGTTATGTTTAGTGTTTTCACAGCAAGCCATACACAAAGAGGAAGCACGGGATCATAGTAGGCATGCTTGAACACTTAATAATTTAGCAAGAACATGATTTATTAATCGTAAATAATTTTCTTTAGCCATGTAATCTACAATATGTCTTGAACTGCAGTGCAAAAAGCCTCTCCACATATCTTGAAACAAAGCATCATCAATAAACATCAGTAAAATCCTACCCATCCAAATTTATCTGTTGACAATATCTAGCGCTTAGTTGTTAAATAGGTAAAAAAACAACTTGGCTAAGCCCCCAGTGGTGCTGGTCTTCATACCAAGAAGATGGTGTAGCACTTGAGGCCGCCGTCCATGTCGGCGTTCAAAGTCGAACACTGGTTCGCGCATTGTAGCCACATCAAGGATAAGCAGGCCGGCCACAAAGTCCATGGCAGTGGTCGTGGGCATAATAAGTTCTGGAAACAAATTAAACGGATAGATCAAAAAATATACATGCCAACAGAGCTCTTTGCATGTTCCATGAGAACAACAATACTGAATTTGTTTCTTTTAGCAAGCCCAGCAGTAGTAGCAAGAAGTTCCACATATATATAATCCACATCTAATTCCTAGTGAAGTCACTTCGACCTAATCACTTAAAAGGTAAGATAGTAAAAAAAGGTGAAGCAAAAGAAAAGCACAGAAAAATTAAACATGCAGATTGATTACCTAAAGCATGCAACGTATCTAAAAGTTTGTTGCCTATGCAACTTCTCCATTCTAATTTAGAGGCTTGCTTGAGTTTGGGGAGAAATAGCTTAAAACGTGGACTTTTTGGGTTGGATAAAGACCTAAAGTATTGACTTCTCATGATTTAGCTGTGTCAGTAAGTTATTCTTGCTCAACCCCTAGGTAGGTGTTTCTCTTTCTAATTTTCTTATGATTTGATAAATCGTGTCTCTTCTGAAGGTTGTAGGAACTCCCAGTTACATGTGCCCTGAACTTATTGCTGATAGTCCGTATGGCTCCAAGTCAGACATATGTTTGCTAGGCAAGCATTCCTATCTAACATTCAGTTGCATGTCTTGCTCGCTTGTTCTCTTGGCTAAAAATCTGCAATTTTCAGGCTGCTTCATCTATGAGATGACTTCGCTGAAGCATGCATTCAAAGTATTTGGAAGTAGCTATGTTGACATGCTCTTTAAGTTAGAGCTCCTTCTTTCCAGCAAAAATATAAAAGAAAAAAAATGCAGCTCCTTTCATCAAAACTTGCATCTTAGATGATGTTTTTTCCTAACAGAATATGTAGACACTGGTAAACAAGATAAATGAGTCTGTTGCCGCTCCTCACGCCACCCACCGGCCACCACCTCATCATGATGCCAGGTGAGGACATCGACCAAGTGCAGCGGCGGAGCCAGACGAGACAGCTCAATGTGTTGGGGTTTAGCAAGGTGCGGACATTAACTAATTAAAAAAAGATTGTAATAAACTCTGATCCTACTGTCGAAACTACTTTCACTGAAAGAGATATATCGTGGGGCGAAACATTAAACTGGAATTAATTACCTTCGGATGGTTGCATAATTTCTTAAGGGCAGTAATATATGCCAAAACTTTAGTACTCTTTGCTTCTTCAGATATCAAGCGCTTAACCTGACAGGGTCAACCACAGACTCCTGTAAATATAACTCCGACTACCTTACATGTGCCTACTGAATATTGCTTGAAACTCAGAATGGTACATAATTTCCTTACATTTTTGGAGTGTGTGAAGTGGTTGTACAGTGTCATCTGTAAGGGAGTCAGCTAGCGGCACACTACTTCAACAATCTATACATAAGCAGGGTTAAGTAATGTAGATGAGGCACAATTATATAATGTAAAAAAGAAGGAAGAATCACTATAAAAGACAAAATGGATAGCAGGTACACAATTCTTTTTGTGTTTTCTGAATGTGCGATGAACATATCTGGCCAAATATACACCGGACAGGACATACCTTTGGTGGCAAGTGATTGGACAGCAGGGCATTCGTTCATCTCAATATAACTGAATATCATTGAGAAGCCATCAGAAGAATTCAGAAGGTAATTAAGCTAGAGCCCATAAAATTGGAAGAAAATGCATCCAAACAATTCTAGAGGAGATTATTATAACATAAATGTGGAGAATACAGTTGTAAAACATTATGTAGTGCAGAGTGCAGACAACCTTCTTCAGAGGAAAAGGGCTTGCCTGATTTACTTTTGCACTAAGCTCTCCAGATGTCTCAGATCCCAACTTCTTTTCTTCTGCAGTTGCTGTGGGTTCTCTTCCACGAATTATGGGTGCCTTCAGTTAGGGGCAAATAATGTGTTAAATACAGAGGAAAGGAAGATATAATGCAATTAACAGGAATAGCACATGGTTTTAGGTGCACAACACACGAAGAAACTTCAATAACAAATATCTGAGAACACCACCATCTGTTAATAAATACTTCCAGATCTCATTCCCCGCTGCCATTTGTCCCCATTCCCTTCCGCCATCGGCCCCTGTTCCCCGGATCCCCCGCTGCCATGAATGGCAGACGGAGAAAGGAGAGGACAAGGCATCCTAGGGAGAGAGATGAGAGGAGGCGTTTACCTACATAGGTCGCCATCACCTGCGTGTCGCCGCTCCAGAACGATGAGGAAATGATATGGCGTTGGTGGTGGAGACCGGCAGTCGCTGTATAGACGAGAAGGAGCGGTGGCGGCCATGAAGCGGATCAGCGTTTGCAAAGAGATCGCCGACGGAGAAGGGAGGTAGCGCAAGGATCCAGGACGCTCTGGAGGCGGCGCCTTGATGCGAGTGCGAGGGCAGGGGCGAAGGGATCTGTGCCTGGTTGGGGATCGAGGGGGAGGCCTCGCTCGCTCGCCCGTGCGTGCGAGTCGTCGACTTTTTTTCGTTGGTTTTTTTCGTAAGTTTTTTTGACGTTCAATTCTCTCGCGTGTGAGGAGACACCTGGAGGCATCGGCTCCCTCTAACGTGGTTTTTGTTGGGGATCGTTACTTGGAGGTGAAGATGGAGGTGGGAGGGAGGACGAAAAAAACCGGACGAAAATGGTGGGACGAAAATAAATCCGGAACGGAGACTACCAACTGAGACATTAGGAGTAGAGATAACTCATCACATCCTTTTGGCCATATCACATCACATAGCATACCCTGCAAAAACAAGTTAGACGTCCTCTAATTGTTGTTGCATGTTTTACGTGGCTACTATGGGTTTCTAGCAAGAACGTTTCTTACCTACGCAAAAGCCACAACGGTGATATGCCAATTGCTATTTACCCTTCATAAGGACCCTTTTCATCGAATCCGATCCAACTAAAGTGGGAGAGACAGACACCCGCTAGCCACCTTATGCATCAAGTGTATGTCAGTCGGTGGAACCTGTCTCACGTAAGAGTACGTGTAAGGTCGGTCCGGGCCGCTTCATCCCACAATGCCGCCGAATCAAGATAAGACTAGTAACGACAAGCAAATTGAACAAATCATCGCCCACAACTACTTTGTGTTCTACTCGTGCAAAGAATCTACGCATAGACCTAGCTCATGATGCCACTATTGAGGAACGTAGCAGAAATTCTAAATTTTCTACGCATCACCAAGATCAATCTATGGAGTCATCTAGCAACGAGAGAGAGGAGTGCATCTACATACCCTTGTAGATCGCGAGCGGAAGTGTTCAAGAGAACGGGGTTGATGGAGTCGTACTCGTCGTGATCCAAATCACCGATGATCCAAGCGCCGAACGGACGGCACCTCCGCGTTCAACACACGTACGGAGCGGTGACGTCTCCCACGCCTTGATCCAGCAAGGAGGAGGGAGAGGTTGAGGAAGAAGGCTCCAACAGCAGCTCGACGGCGTGGTGGTGGTGGAGTGACAGTTCTCCGGCAGGGCTTCGCCAAGCACACGCGGAGGAGGAGAGGTGTTGGGGAGGGGAGGGGCTGCGCCTTGGATGTGGTGCTGCAGCCCTCCCCTCACCCCTCTATTTATAGGGAGAAGGGGGAAGGGGGCCGGCCCCTCTAGATGAGATCTAGAGGGGGGTGGCGGCCAAGGGGGGACGTGGCTTGCCCCCCAAGCAAGGGGGGCGCCCCCTTTAGGGTTCCCCCCAAACCCTAGGCGCATGGGCCCTAGGGGGGGTTGGCGCCCAGCCCACTAAGGGCTGGTTCCCTTCCACCTACAGCCCATAAGGCCCTCCGGGGCAGGTGGACCCTCCCGATGGACCCCTGGAACCCCTCCGGTGGTCCCGGTACAATACCGGTATACCCCCGAATATTTCCGGTGACCGTATGGTGACTTCCCATATATAAATCTTTACCTCCGGACCATTCCGGAACTCCTCGTGATGTCCGGGATCTCATCCGGGACTCCGAACAACATTCGGTAATCACATACAAACCTTCCT
Source organism: Aegilops tauschii subsp. strangulata (assembly GCF_002575655.3). Lineage (NCBI taxonomy): Eukaryota > Viridiplantae > Streptophyta > Magnoliopsida > Poales > Poaceae > Aegilops > Aegilops tauschii. Next base: position 493,754,090 of record NC_053038.3, on the reverse strand, counting down.
TATAACCCTAGCGTCATCGAACCTTAAGTGTGTAGACCCTACGGGTTCGGGAATCATGCAGACATGACCGAGACACCTCTCTAGCCAATAACCAACAGCGGGATCTGGATACCCATGTTGGCTCCCACATGTTCCACGATGATCTCATCGGATGAACCACGATGTCGGGGATTCAATCAATCCCGTATACAATTCCCTCTATCAATCGGTATGTTACTTGCCCGAGATTCGATCGTCGGTATCCCAATACCTCGTTCAATCTCGTTACCGGCAAGTCTCTTTACTCGTTCCGTAATGCATGATCCCGTGACTAACTACTTAGTCACATTGAGCTCATTTATGATGATGCATTACCGAGTGGGCCCAGAGATACCTCTCCGTCATACGGAGTGACAAATCCCAGTCTCGATTCGTGCCAACCCAACAGACACTTTCGGAGATACCTGTAATGCACCTTTATAGCCACCCAGTTACGTTGTGACGTTTGGTACACCCAAAGCATTCCTACGGTATCCGGGAGTTGCACAATCTCATGGTCTAAGGAAACGATACTTGACATTAGAAAAGCTCTTAGCAAACGAACTACACGATCTTGTGCTATGCTTAGGATTGGGTCTTGTCCATCACATCATTCTTCTAATGATGTGATCCCGTTATCAATGACATCCAATGTCCATGGTCAGGAAACCATAACCATCTATTGATCAACGAGCTAGTCAACTAGAGGCTTACTAGGTACATGTTGTGGTCTATGTATTCACACATGTATTACGGTTTCCAGTTAATACAATTATAGCATGAACAATAGACAATTATCATGAACAAGGAAATACAATAATAACATTTTATTATTGCCTCTAGGGCATATTTCCAACAATATTCTTTTGCGGTGTGTTTGTCGAGATCCGATGAATTGTGGATTTATGATCAGATTATTTATGAATATTATTTGAGTCTTTCTGAACTGTTTTATGCATGATTAAATATCTTTTTATTTCTCTTCGAATTATCGGTTTGGTTTGGCCAACTAGATTGGTATTTCTTGCAATGGGAGAGGTGCTTAGTTTTGGGTTCAATCTTGCGGTATCCTCACCCAGTGACATAGTAGGGGTAGCGAGGCACGTATTGTATTGTTGCCATTAAGGGTAAAAAGATGGAGTTTTTATCATATTGCCTGAGTTTATCCCTCTACATCATGTTTAAGGCGTTACTCCATTCTTATGAACTTAATACTCTAGATCCATGCTGGATAGCGGTCGATGTGTGGAGTAATAGTGGTAGATGCAGGCAGGAGTCGGTCTACTTGACAAAGACATGATGCCTATATTCATAATCATTGCCTTGGATATCGTCATAACTTTGCGCTTTTCTATCAATTGCTCGACCGTAATTTGTTTACCCACCACATGTTTTCTTTCAAGAGAGAAGCCTCTAGTGAAACCTTTGGCCCCCGGGTCTATTTTCTATCATATATTTTCAGATCTATAAACCAAAAAACCCAAAAATACCTTGCTGCAATTTATTTATATTTACTTTAGTTTGCCTTTTTATTTATCTTTTTTACCTATCTCTATTTGATCTCACTCTTGTTCGAGACTGTGAAGGGATTGACAACCCCTTTTTCACGTTGAGTGCAAGTGTTTGTTAGTTTGTGCAGGTGCATAGATTGGAGACTTGCTTGTGCCTCCTACTGGGTTGATACCTTGGTTTTTAACTGAGGGAAATACTTATCTCTACTTTGCTGCATCACCCTTTCCTCTTCAAGGGAAAAATCAACGCAAGCTCAAGAAGTAGTAGGAAGAATTTCTGGCGCCGTTGCCAAGGAGGTTCTACATCAAGCCTACCAAGCACCCATCATAAACTCTCATCTCTTGCATTATATTATTTGCCATTTGCCTCTCGTTTTCCTCTCCCCCACTTCTAAAACGGTTTCAGAAAAACACAAAAATATTTGCCTTTTTATTTGCCCTTCTTTCGTTCGTCTTTTCGTTTGCTTTTGGGTTGCTTATGTACTAGATAGTTTGTTCTGCTATCATGGCTAGTCCTTCTACCATCGTTAGTACCCCTGGAAGTGATGTTCTCAATTTTAAGCAAAGGGAGGGAGAAAATTTAAAAGATGCTTGGTATAGAATTTGCAATGCTCAAAATAGATCTAATCGTAAGCAATCTACTACCATTCTCCTTCGCAATTTTTATGTGGGTGTTACTACTTGGTATAGATATGTGTTAGATACCATTACCGGAGGTAATTTCTTGGGTAGCCATACTTTGGATGCTTGTAATGCTATGATAGATTTGGTAGGCTCACCACCACTCATGGTTAATGAAACAGTTTTAACTTTGGAACATGTGATGCAATGGCTTTATATTATTGAGAATAAAATTTCTACCATAAGATCCACAATCATATTACTTAAATCGCATCAAAGGTGGGAATGACTTTAAAGAATCTAAAGGAAAAGGAACCCATAGTTAATGAGAAAATAGATCTAGGTTCTACTAGAATTGATAAGTTAGAAGATATTATTACCAACTTGGGTTCCGCTTTTGCCTTTGTTAAAACTACTCCAAATTTTCCTCCCGCCAAGACTACTAAGTTTGTTTATGTTCCTAAAAATAAAGGTGAATCATCTAGTAAAGGAAACGAAGATCTTAAGATGATAAGTGTTCACCCTAGCTTTGTCAATATCATGAAACAACCAATTCTTATGAATGAATTTCTTGATTTCCTACTGAGGAGTGTGATTATCAATAAAATCAAATAACTTCCTAGGAGGCACAAAAGTGCAATCGAAGAATTGCATACCAAAGAAGATAATACCTAGACCTATGTTTTATGCCTAGCTAGGGGCGTTAAACAATAGCGCTTGTTGGGAGGCAACCCAATTTTGCTTTTGTGTTTTTGATTTTTGGTTCTGTTTTTCAATAAATACACATTATTACTTCTGTAGTAATTGTGTTTTGGTGTTTTAATTAGTGTGTGAGCCAAGCAAGACCTTTGGGATGATCTATGGTGATAGTTGATTTGATCTTGCTGAAAAACAGAAACTTTTGCGCTCATTGCCAGAATTTTAAAAAATCACAGCAGGGAGCTTTTGATCGGAATTTTTTACACAAGATTGATATACAAATTTCCCAGATTGTCCTAAGATTTTAGAATTTTTGGAGTTATAGAAGTATACGAAGTTTTCAGATTGCTACAGACTATTTTGTTTTTAACAGATTCTGTTTTCTATGTGGTGTTTGCTTATTTTGATGAATCTATGGGTAGTATCGGGGGATATGAACCATGGAGAAGTTGGAATAAAGTAGATATAACACCAATATAAATTTAGAATCAGTTCACAACAGTACCTAAAGTGGTTGTTTATTTTATTATACTAACGGATCTCATGAGTTTTCTGTTGAGTTTTGTGTTGTGAAGTTTTCAAGTTTTGGGTAAAGATTTGATGGACTATGGAATAAGGAGTGGCAAGAGCCTAAGCTTGGGGATTCGCAAGGCACCCCAAGGTAATATTCAAGGACAACCAAGCATCTAAGAATGGGGATGCATCTAAGGTTGGGGATGCCCCGGATGGCATCCCCTCTTTCATCTTTGTTCCATCGGTAAATTTACTTGAGGCTATATTTTTATTCACCACATGATATGTGTTTTGCTTGGAGCGTCTTGTATGATATGAGTCTTTGATTTTTAGTTTGCCACAATCATCCTTGTTGTACACACCTTTTGAGAGGGACACTCATGAATCGTGAATTTATTAGAATACTCTATGTGCTTCACGTATATCTTTTGAGCTATGCAGTTTGCTCTAGTGCTTCACTTATATCTTTTGAGCTAGGAAGTTTTCTCTAGTGCTTCACTTATATCTTTTGAGCTAGGTAGTTTTCTCTAGTGCTTCACTTATATCTTCTTAGAGCACGGTGGTGGTTTTGTTTTAAAAAAATATTGAACTCTCATGCTTCACTTATATTATTTTGAGAGTCTCTAAACAACATGGTAATTTGCTTAGGTTGTGAATTTAGTCCTAATATGATGGGCATCCAAGAGGGATATAATAAAAACTTTCATATAAAGAGCATTGAATACTATGAGAAGTTTGATTCCTTGCGATTGTTTTGAGATATAAAGATGGTGATATTAGAGTCATGCTAGTGAGTAATTGTGGATTGTTAGAAATACTTGTGTTGAAGTTTGTGATTCTGGTAGCATGCACGTATGGTGAACCGTTATGTGATGAAGTCGGAGCATGATTTATTTTTTAGTTGTCTTCCTTATGAGTGGCGGTCGGGGACGAGCGATGGTCTTTTCCTACCAATCTATCCCCCTACGAGCATAAGTGTAGTACTTTGTTTCGATGACTAATAAATTTTTGCAATAAGTATGTGAGTTCTTTATGACTAATGTTGAGTCCATGGATTATATGCACTCTCACGATTCCACTATTTCTAGCCTCTCTAGTATCGCGCAACTCTCGCCGGTGCATTACACCCACCATATACCTTCCTCAAAACAGCCACCATACCTACCTATTATGGCATTTCCATAGCCATTCTGAGATATATTGCCATGCAGCTTCACTGTTTTGTTTTATTATGACACATATCATCATTGTCACATATTGCTTTGCATGATCGTAAGATAGCTAGCATGATGTTTACATGGCTTGTCCGTTTTTTATGTCATTGCTACGCTAGATCATTGCATATCCTGGTACACCGCCAGAGGCATTCATATAGAGTCATATTTTGTTCTAGTATCGAGTTGTAATTCTTGAGTTGTAAGTAAATAAAAGTGTGATGATCATCATTATTAGAGCATTATCCCATGTGAGGAAAGGATGATGGAAGCTATGATTCCCTCACAAGTTGGGATGAGTCTCCGGACTTTATAAAAAAAATAAAAGAGGCCAAAGAAGCCCAAATAAAAAATAAAAGAGGCCAAAGAAGCCCAAACAAAAAATGAGAGAAAAGAGAGAAGGGACAATGTTACTATCCTTTTTCCACACTTGTGCTTCAAAGCAGCACCGTATTCTTCATGATAGAGAGTCTCCTATGTTGTCACTTTCATATACTAGTGGGAATTTTTCATTATAGAACTTGGCTTGTATATTCCAATGACAGGCTTCCTCAAATTGCCCTAGGTCTTCGTGAGCAAGCAAGTTGGATGCACACCCACTTAGTTTTCTTTTTGAGATTTCATACACTTATAGCTCTAGTGCATCCATTGCATGGAAATCCCTACCCACTCACATTGATATCTATTGATGGGCATCTCCATAGCCCGTTAATATGCCTAGTTGATATGGGACTTTCTCCTTCTTTTTTGTCTTCTCCACAACCACCATATTCTATTCCACCTATAGTGTTATATCCATGGCTCACGCTCATGTATTGCGTGAAAGTTGAAAAAGGTTGAGAACACCAAAAGTATGAAACAATTGCTTGGCTTGTCATCGCGGTTGTGCATGATGAAATACTTTGTGTGATGAAGATGGAGCATACCCAGACTATATGATTTTGTAGGGATAACTTTCTTTTGCCATGTTATTTTGAGAAGGCATAATTGCTTTATTAGTATGCTTGAAGTATTATCGTTTCTATGTCAATATTAAACTTTTGTTTTGAATCTAATGGATCTGAATATTCATACCACAATAAAGAAGATTACATGAATAAATATGTTACGTAGCATTCCACATCAAAAATTCTTCTTTTATCATTTACCTACTCGAGGACGAGCAGGAATTAAACTTGGGGATGCTTGATACGTCTCCAACGTATCTATAATTTTTGATTGTGCCATGCTATTATATTATATGTTTTGGATATTTTATATGCATTAATATGCTATTTTATATTATTTTTGGGACTAACCTATTAACCTAGAGCCCAGTGCCAGTTTCTGTTTTTCCCCTTGTTTTTGAGTTTTACAGAAAAGGAATATCAAACGGAGTCCAAATGGAATAAAACTTTACGATGATTTTTCTTGGACCAGAAGACATCCACGAAGCTTGGAGAGGGGGGCAGAAGCTTCCCGAGGAGGCCACAAGCCTCCGAGGCGTGCCTCGGGGGCGCCCTGAGGGCTTGTGGGCCCCTTGGGAGTCCTCCAACCCTAATTATTACACTATAAATTCCCAAACCAACAGAAGCGTCCACCAAAATACTTTTCCACCGCCGCAAGCCTCTGTTCCCGTGAGATCCCATTTTGGGCCCTTTTCCGGTACCCTGCCGAAGGGGGATTCGATCACGGAGGGCATCTACATCAACCTTGCTGCCCTTCCGGTGAAGCGTGAGTAGTTTACCACAGACCTATGAGTCCATAGCTAGTAGCTAGATGGCTTCTTCTCTCTCTTTGATCTTCAATACAAAGTTCTCCTCGATGTTCTTGGAGTTCTATCCGATATAATATTCTTTTGCGGTGTGTTTGTCGAGATATGATGAATTGTGGATTTATGATCAGATTATCTATGAATATTATTTGAGTCTTTTCTGAACTCTTTTATGCATGATTAAATATTTTTGTAGTTCTCTTCGAATTATCGGTTCGGTTTGGCCAACTAGATTGGTATTTCTTGCAATGGGAGAGGTGTTGGGGAACGTAGTATTTCAAAAAATTCCTACGATCACGCAAGATCTATCTAGGAGAAGCATAGCAATGAGCGTGGAGAGTTTGTCCACGTACCCTCGTAGACCGAAAGCGGAAGTGTTATATCAACGCGGTTGATGTAGTCGTACGTCTTCACGATCCGACCGATCCTAGCACCGAACGTACGGCACCTCCGTGTTCAGCACACGTTCAGCTCGATGACGTCCCTCGTACTCTTGATCCAGTTGAGGCCGAGGGAGAGTTTCGTCAGCACAACGACGTGGTGATGGTGATGATGAAGTTACCCGCGCAGGGCTTCGCCTAAGCACTACGACGATATGACCTAGGTGTGTAACTGTGGAGGGGGGCACCGCACACGGCTAAGACAAATCTTGGGTGCCTTTGGGGTGCCCCCTGCCCATGTATATAAAGGAGGGAGGAAGAGGAGGCCGACCCTAGAGGGGCGCGCCAAGGGGGGGAGTCCTACTTGGACTCCCGGTCCAAGTAGGATTCAGCCTCCCTTTCCTATTCCAACTAGGAGAAGGAAGGGAAGGAGGAAGAGGGGAGAAGGAAGGAGGGGGGCGCCCCCCTCCTAGTCCAATTCGGACCAGCCCATGGGGGGGCGCGCGGCCACCCCTTGAGGCCCTTCTCTCCTTTCCCGTATGGCCCATTAAGGCCCACTACTTCCCCCGGCGAATTCTCGTAACTCTCCGGTACTCCGAAAAAATACCCGAATCACTCGGAACCTTTCTGATGTCCGAAAATAGACTTCCAATATATCGATCTTTACCTCTCGACCATTTTGAGACTCCTCGTCATGTCCGGGATCTCAACCGGGACTCCGAACAAACTTCGGTCATCAAATCACATAACTCATAATACAAATCGTCATCGAACGTTAAGCGTGCGGACCCTACGGGTTCGAGAACTTTGTCGACATGACCGAGACTCACTTCCGGTCAATAACCAATAGCAGAACGTGGATGCTCATATTGGTTCCTACATATTCTACGAAGATCTTTTATCGGTCAAACCGCATAACAACATACGTTGTTCCCTTTGTCATCGGTATGTTACTTGCCCGAGATTTGATCATCGGTATCTCAATACCTAGTTCAATCTCATTACTAGTAGGTCTCTTTACTCGTTCCGTAATGCATCATCCCGCAACTAACTCATTAGTCACATTGCTTGCAAGGCTTATAGTGATGTGCATTACCGAGAGGTCCTAGAGATACCTCTCCGAAACACGGAGTGACAAATCCTAATATCGATCTATGCCAACCCAACAAACACCATCGCAGACACCTGTAGAGCATCTTTATAATCACCCAGTTACGTTGTGACGTTTGATAGCACACTAAGTGTTCCTCCGGTATTCGGGAGTTGCATAATATCATAGTCATAGGAACATGTATAAGTCATGAAGAAAGCAATAGCAATAAACAAAACAATCATAGTGCTAAGCTAACGAATGGGTCTTTTCTATCACATCATTCTCCTAATGATGTGATCCCGTTCATCAAATGAAAACACATGTCTTGTTGGGGAACGTAGTAATTTCAAAAAAATTCCTACGCACACGCAAGATCATGGTGATGCATAGCAACGAGAGGGGAGAGTGTGTCCACGTACCCTCCTAGACTAAAAGCGGAAGCGTTAGCACAACGCAGTTGATGTAGTCGTACGTCTTCACGATTCGATCGATCAAGTACCGAACGCACGACACCTCCGAGTTCAGCACACGTTCAACTCGATGACGTCCCTCGAACTCCGATCCAGCCGAGCTTTGAGGGAGAGTTCCGTCAGCACGACGGCGTGGTGACGATGATGATGTTCTACCGACGCAGGGCTTCGCCTAAGCACCGCAACAATATTATCGAGGTGGATTATGGTGGAGGGGGGCACCGCACACGGCTAAGAGATCCAAGGGATCAATTGTTGTGTCTATGGGGTGCCCCCTCCTCCGTATATAAAGGAGGGGAGGAGGGGCCGGCCAGAAGAAGGAGGCGCGCCCAAGGGGGGAGTCCTACTCCCACCGGGAGTAGGACTCCTCCTTTTCCTATTTGGAGAGGGAGAGGGAAGGAAGAGGAAGGAGGGAGGAAGGAAGGAAAGGGGGGCCGGCCCCCTTCCCAATTCGGATTGGGCTTGGGGGGCACCCCCTCCCTTGCTCCTTTCCCCTCCTTTCCACTAAAGCCCATTAAGGCCCATATACCTCCCGGGAGGTTCCGATAACCTCCCGGTGTTTCGATATTATCCCGATCTCACGCGGAACCATTCCGGTGTCCAAATATAGTCGTCCAATATATCAATATTTATGTCTCAACCATTTCGAGACTCCTCGTCATGTCCGTGATCACATCCGGGACTCCGAACTACCTTCGGTACATCAAAACACATAAACTCATAATATAACCGTCATCAAACTTTAAGCGTGCGGACCCTACGGGTTCGAGAACTATGTAGACATGACCGAGACACGTCTCCGGTCAATAACCAATAGCGGAACCTGGATGCTCATATTGGCTCCACATATTCTACGAAGATCTTTATCGGTCAAAGCGCATAACAACATACGTTGTTCCCTTTGTCATCGGTATGTTACTTTCCCGAGATTTGATCATCCGTATCTCAATACCTAGTTCAATCTCGTTACCGGCAAGTCTCTTTACTCGTTCCGTAATACATCATCCCGCAACTAACTCATTAGTTGCAATGCTTGCAAGGCTTATAGTGATATGCATTACCGAGTGGGCCCAGAGACACCTCTCCGACAATCGGAGTGACAAATCCTAATCTCGAAATACGCCAACCCAACAAGTACCTTCGGAGACACCTGTAGAGCACCTTTATAATCACCCAGTTACGTTGTGACGTTTGGTAGCACACAAAGTGTTCCTCCGGTAAACGGGAGTTGCATAATCTCATAGTCATAGGAACATGTATAAGTCATGAAGAAAGCAATAGCAACATACTAAACGATCAAATGCTAAGCTAACGGAATGGGTCAAGTCAATCACATCATTCTCCTAATGATGTGATCCCTTTAATCAAATGTTGTCTATGGCTAGGAAACATAACCATCTTTGATCAACGAGCTAGTCAAGTAGAGGCATACTAGTGACACTCTGTTTGTCTATGTATTCACACATGTATTATGTTTCCGGTTAATACAATTCTAGCATGAATAATAAACATTTATCATGATATAAGGAAATAAATAATAACTTTATTATTGCCTCTAGGGCATATTTCCTTCAGTCTCCCACTTGCACTAGAGTCAATAATCTAGATTACACATTAATGATTCTAACACCCATGGAGCCTTAGTGCTGATCATGTTTTGCTCGTGGAAGAGGCTTAGTCAACGGGTCTGCAACATTCAGATCCGTATGTATTTTGCAAATCTCTATGTCTCCCACCTGGACTTGATCCCGGATGGAGTTGAAGCGTCTCTTGATGTGCTTGGTTCTCTTGTGAAATCTGGATTCCTTTGCCAAAGCAATTGCACCAGTATTGTCACAAAAGATTTTCATTGGACCCGATGCACTAGGTATGACACCTAGATCGGATATGAACTCCTTCATCCAGACTCCTTCATTTGCTGCTTCCGAAGCAGCTATGTACTCCGCTTCACATGTAGATCCCGCTACGACGCTTAGTTTAGAACTGCACCAATTGACAGCTCCACCGTTCAATATAAACACGTATCCGGTTTGCGATTTAGAATCGTCCGGATCAGTGTCAAAGCTTGCATCAACGTACCATTTACGACGAGCTCTTTGTCACCTCCATAAACGAGAAACATATCCTTAGTCCTTTTCAGGTATTTCAGGATGTTCTTGACCGCTGTCCAGTGATCCACTCCTGGATTACTTTGGTACCTCCCTGCTAAACTAATAGCAAGGCACACATCAGGTCTGGTACACAGCATTGCATACATGATAGAGCCTATGGCCGAAGCATAGGGAACATCTTTCATTTTCTCTCTATCTTCTGCAGTGGTCGGGCATTGAGTCTTACTCAACTTCACACCTTGTAACACAGGCAAGAACCCTTTCTTTGCTTGATCCATTTTGAACTTCTTCAAAACTTTGTCAAGGTATGTGCTTTGTGAATGTCCAATTAAGTGTCTCGATCTATCTCTATAGATCTTGATGCCCAATATATAAGCAGCTTCACCGAGGTCCTTCATTGAAAAACTCTTATTCAAATATCCCTTTATGCTATCCAGAAATTCTATATCATTTCCAATCAACAATATGTCATCCACATATAATATCAGAAATGCTACAGAGCTCCCACTCACTTTCTTGTAAATACAGGCTTCTCCAAAAGTTTGTATAAAACCATATGCTTTGACCACACTATCAAAACGTTTATTCCAACTCCGAGAGGCTTGCACCAGTCCATAAATGGATCGCTGGAGCTTGCACACTTTGTTAGCTCCCTTTGGATCGACAAAACCTTCCGGTTGCATCATATACAACTCTTCTTCCAGAAATCCATTCAGGAATGCAGTTTTGACATCCATTTGCCAAATTTCATAATCATAAAATGCGGCAATTGCTAACATGATTCGGACAGACTTAAGCATCGCTACAGGTGAGAAGGTCTCATCGTAGTCAATTCCTTGAACTTGTCGAAAACCTTTTGCAACAAGTCGAGCTTTATAGACAGTAACATTACCGTCAGCGTTAGTCTTCTTCTTGAAGATCCATTTATTCTCGATGGCTTGCCGATCATCAGGCAAGTGAACCAAAGTCCATACTTTGTTCTCATACATGGATCCCATCTCAGATTTCATGGCCTCAAGCCATTTTGCGGAATCTGGGCTCACCATTGCTTCTTCATAGTTCGTAGGTTCGTCATGGTCTAGTAACATAACCTCCAGAACAGGATTACCATACCACTCTGGTGCGGATCTTACTCTGGTTGACCTACGAGGTTCAGTAACAACTTGATCTGAAGTTTCATGATCATCATCATTAACTTCCTCACTAATTGGTGTAGACGTCACAGGAACCGGTTTCTGTGATGAACTACTTTCCAATAAGGGAGCAGGTACTGTTACCTCATCAAGTTCTACTTTCCTCCCACTCACTTCTTTCGAGAGAAACTCCTTCTCTAGAAAGGATCCATTCTTGGCAACGAATGTCTTGCCTTCGGATCTGTGATAGAAGGTGTACCCAACAGTTTCCTTTGGGTATCCTATGAAGACACATTTCTCCGATTTGGGTTCGAGCTTATCAGGTTGAAGCTTTTTCACATAAGCATCGCAGCCCCAAACTTTAAAAAATGACAACTTTGGTTTCTTGCCAAACCATAGTTCATAAGGTGTCATCTCAACGGATTTCGATGGTGCCCTATTTAACGTGAATGCGGCCGTCTCTAAAGCATAACCCCAAAACGATAGCGGTAATCAGTAAGAGACATCATAGATCGCACCATATCTAGTAAAGTACGATTACGACGTTCGGACACACCATTACGCTGTGGTGTTCCAGGTGGCATGAGTTGCGAAACTATTCCACATTGTTTCAAATGTAGACGAAACTCGTAACTCAAATATTCTCCTCCACGATCAGATCGTAGAAACTTTATTTTCTTGTTACGATGTTTCAACTTCACTCTGAAATTCTTTGAACTTTTCAAATGTTTCAGACTTATGTTTCATTAAGTAGATATACCCATATCTGCTTAAATCATCTGTTAAGGTGAGAAAATAACGATACGCGCCGCGAGCCTCAACATTCATTGGACCGCATACATCAGTATGTATGATCTCCAACAAATCAGTTGCTCGCTCCATAGTTCCGGAGAACGGCGTTTTAGTCATCTTGCCCATGAGGCATGGTTCGCAAGTACCAAGTGATTCATAATCAAGTGATTCCAAAAGTCCATCAGTATGGAGTTTCTTCATGCGCTTTACACCAATATGACCCAAACGGCAGTGCCACAAATAAGTTGCACTATCATTATCAACTCTGCATCTTTTGGCTTCAACATTATGAATATGTGTATCACTACTATCGAGATTCATCAAAAATAGACCACTCTTTAAGGGTGCATGACCATAAAAGATAGTACTCATATAAATAGAACAACCATTATTCTCAGATTTAAATGAATAACCGTCTCGCATCAAACAAGATCCAGATATAATGTTCATGCTCAACGCTGGCACCAAATAACAATTATTTAGGTCTAAAACTAATCCCGAAGGTAGATGTAGAGGTAGCGTGCCGACGGCGATCACATCAACTTTGGAACCATTTCCCACGCGCATCGTCACCTCGTCCTTAGCCAGTGTTCGCTTAATCTGTAGTCCCTGTTTCGAGTTGCAAATACTAGCAACAGAACCAGTATCAAATACGCAGGTGCTACTACGAGCTCTGGTAAGGTACACATCAATAACATGTACCTTTGTTCACCTTGCCATCCTTCTTATCTGCCAAATACTTGGGGCAGTTCCGCTTCCAGTGACCAGTCTGCTTGCAGTAGAAGCACTCAGTCTCAGGCTTAGGTCTAGACTTGGGTTTTTTCTCTTGAGCAGCAACTTGTTTGCTGTTCTTCTTGAAGTTCCCCTTCTTCTTCCCTTTGCCCTTTTTCTTGAAACTGGTGGTCTTATTGACCATCAACACTTGATGCTCCTTCTTCATTTCTACCTCCGCAGCTTTTAGCATTGCGAAGAGCTCGGGAATCGTCTTATCCATCCCTTGCATGTTATAGTTCATCACGAAGCTCTTGTAGCTTGGTGGCAGTGATTGAAGAATTCTGTCAATGACGCTATCATCCGGAAGATTAACTCCCAGTTGAATCAAGTGATTGTTATACCTAGACATTCTGACTATATGCTCACTGACAGAACTATTCTCCTCCATCTTGCAGCTGTAGAACTTATTGGCGACTTTATATCTCTAAATCCGGGCATTTGCTTGAAATATTAACTTCAACTCCTGGAACATCTCATATGCTCCATGACGTTCAAAACGTCGTTGAAGTCCCGGTTCTAAGCCGTAAAGCATGGCACACTGAATTATCGAGTAGTCATCAACTTTGCTCTGCCAGACGTTCATAACATCTGGTGTTGCTCCTGCAGCAGGTTTGGCACCTAGCGGTGCTTCCAGGACATAATTCTTCTGTGCAGCAATGAGGATAATCCTCCAGTTACGGACCCAGTCCGTGTAATTGCTACCATCATCTTTCAACTTTGCTTTCTCAAGGAACGCATTAAAATTCAACGGAACAACAGCACGAGCCATCTATCTACAACAAACATAGACATGCAAAATACTATCAGGTACTAAGTTCATGATAAATTTAAGTTCAATTAATCATATTACTTAAGAACTCCCACTTAGATAGACATCCCTCTAATCATCTAAGTGATCACGTGATCCAAATCAACTAAACCATAACCGATCATCACGTGAAATGGAGTAGTTTTCAATGGTGAACATCACTATGTTGATCATATCTACTATATGATTCACGCTCGACCTTTCGGTCTCAGTGTTCCGAGGCCATATCTGCATATGCTAGGCTCGTCAAGTTTAACCTGAGTATTCTGCGTGTGCAAAACTGGCTTGCACCCACTGTAGATGGACGTAGAGCTTATCACACCCGATCATCACGTGGTGTCTGGGCACGGCAAACTTTGGCAACGGTGCATACTCAGGGAGAACACTTTTATCTTGAAATTTAGTGAGAGATCATCTTATAATGCTACCGTCAATCAAAGCAAAATAAGATGCATAAAAGATAAACATCACATGCAATCAATATAAGTGATATGATATGGCTATCATCATCTTGTGCTTGTGATATCCATCTCCGAAGCACCGTCATAATCACCATCGTCACCGGCGTGACACCTTGATCTCCATCGTAGCATCGTTGTCGTCTCGCCAACTATTGCTTCTACGACTATCGCTACCGCTTAGTGATAAAGTAAAGCAATTACAGGGCGGTTGCATTGCATACAATAAAGCGACAACCATATGGCTCCTGCTAGTTGCCGATAACTCGGTTACAAAAACATGATCATCTCATACAATAAAATATAGCATCATGCCTTGACCATATCACATCACAACATGCCCTGCAAAAACAAGTTAGACGTCCTCTACTTTGTTGTTGCAAGTTTTACGTGGCTGCTATGGGCTGAGCAAGAACCGTTCTTACCTACGCATCAAAACCACAACGATAGTTTGTCAAGTTAGTGTTGCTTTAACCTTCTCAAGGACTAGGCGTAGCCACACTCGGTTCAACTAAAGTTGGAGAAACTGACACCCGCCAGCCACCTGTGTGCAAAGCACGTCGGTAGAACCAGTCTCGCGTAAGCGTACACGTAATGTCGGTCCGGGCTGCTTCATCCAACAATACCGCCGAACCAAAGTGTGACATGTGAAGGAAATATGCCCTAGAGGCAATAATAAAGTATTATTTATTTCCTTGTATCATGATAAATGTTTATTATTCATGCTAGAATTGTATTAACCGGAAATATAATACATGTGTGAATATATAGACAAACAGAGTGTCACTAGTATGCCTCTACTTGACTAGCTCGTTAATCAAAGATGGTTATGTTTCCTAGCCATAGACATAAGTTGTCATTTGATTAACGAGATCACCTCATTAGGAGAATGACGTGATTGACTTGACCCATTCCGTTAGCTTAGCACTCGATCGTTTAGTATGTTGCTATTGCTTTCTTCATGACTTATACATGTTCCTATGACTATGAGATTATGCAACTCCCGTTTACCGGAGGAACACTGTGTGTGCTACCAAACGTCACAACGTAAATGGGTGATTATAAAGGTGCTCTACAGGTGTCTCCAAAGGTACTTGTTGGGTTGGCGTATTTCGAGATTAGGATTTGTCACTCCAATTGTCGGAGAGGTATCTCTGGGCCCACTCGGTAATGCACATCACTAAAAGCCTTGCAAGCATTGTGACTAATGAGTTAGTTGCGGGATGATGTGTTACGGAATGAGTAAAGAGACTTGCCGGTAACGAGATTGAACTAGGTATCGAGATACCGACGATCAAATCTTGGGCAAGTAACATACCGGTGACAAAGTGAACAATGTATGTTGTTATGCGGTCTGACCGATAAAGATCTTCGTAGAATATGTGGGAGCCAATATGGGCATCCAGGTCCCGCTATTGGTTATTGACCGGAGACGTGTCTCGGTCATGTCTACATAGTTCTCGAACCCGTAGGGTCCGCACGCTTAACGTTACGATGACAGTTTTATTGAGTTTTGATGTACCGAAGGAGTTCAGAGTCCCGGATGAGATCGGGGATATGACGAGGATTCTCGAAATGGTCGAGACGTAAAAATCGATATATTGGACGACTATATTCGGACTTCGGAAAGGTTCCGAGTGATTCGGGTATTTTTCGGAGTACCGGAGAGTTACGGGAATTCGTATTGGGCCTTAATGGGCCATACGGGAAAGGAGAGAAAGGCCTCAAAAGGTGGCCGCACCCCTCCCCATGGTCTGGTCCGAATTGGACTAGGGAAGGGGGGCGCACCCTTCCTTCTTTCTCCTTCCCCCTTCCCTTCTCCTACTCCCACAAGGAAAGGAGGAGTCCTACTCCCGGTGGGAGTAGGACTCCCCCCTATGGCGCGCCTCTCCCCTTGGCCGGCTGCCTCCCCCTTGCTCTTTTATATACGGGGGCAGGGGGACACCCCAGAGACACAACAATTGATCCTTGAGATCTCTTAGCCGTGTGCGGTGCCCCCTCCACCATATTACACCTCGATAATACCGTTGCGGAGCTTAGGCGAAGCCCTGCGTCAGTGGAACATCATCATCGTCACCACGCCGTCGTGCTGACGAAACTCTCCCTCAACACTCGGCTGGATCGGAGTTCGAGGGACGTCATTGAGCTGAACGTGTGTAGAACTCGGAGGTGCCGTACGTTCGGTACTTGATCGGTCGGATCGTGAAGACGTACGACTACATCAACCGCGTTGTGATAACGCTTCCGCTGTCGGTCTACGAGGGTACGTGGACAACACTCTCCCCTCTCGTTGCTATGCATCACCATGATCTTGCGTGTGCGTAGGAATTTTTTTGAAATTACTACGTTCCCTAACAACATGTTGGTAAGCAGTATGACTTGTATCGCCCACAACTTACTTGTGTTCTACTCGTGCATATAACATCAACGCATAAAACCTGGCTCTGATACCTCTGTTGGGGAACGTAGTAATTTCAAAAATATTCCCTATGCACACGCAAGATCATGGTGATGCATAGCAACGAGAGGGGAGAGTGTGTCCATGTACCCTCATAGACCGAAAGCGGAAGCGTTAGCACAACGCAGTTGATGTAGTCGTATGTCTTCACGATCTGACCGATCAACTACCGAACGCACGGCACCTCCGAGTTCAGCACACGTTCAACTCGATGACGTCCCTGGAACTCCGATCCAGCCGAGCTTTGAGGCAGAGTTCCGTCAGCACGACGGCGTGGTGACGATGATGATGTTCTACCGACGCAGGGCTTTGCCTAAGCACCGCAACGATATTATCGAGGTGGACTATGGTGGAGGGGGGCACCGCACACGGCTAAGAGATCCAAGGGATCAATTGTTGTGTCTATGGGGTGCCCCCTCCTCCGTATATAAAGGAGGGGAGGAGGGGGCCGGCCAGGAGGAGGAGGCGCGCCCAAGGGGGGAGTCCTACTCCGAGTAGGACTCCTCCTTTTCCTATTTGGAGAGGGAGAGGGGAGGAAGAGGAAGGAGGGAGGAAGGAAAGGGGGGCCGACCCCCTTCCCAATTCGGATTGGGCTTGGGGGGGCGCCCCCTCCCTTGCTCCTTTCCTCTCCTTTCCACTAAAGCCCATTAAGGCCCATATACCTCCCGGGAGGTTCCGATAACCTCCCGGTGTTCCGGTATTATCCCGATCTCACCCGGAACCATTCCGGTGTCCAAATATAGTCGTCCAATATATCGATCTTTACGTCTCGACCATTTCAAGACTCCTCGTCATGTCCGTGATCACATCCGGGACTCCGAACTACCTTCGGTAAATCAAAACACATAAACTCATAATATAACCGTCATCGAACTTTAAGCGTGCGGACCCTACGGGTTCGAGAACTATGTAGACATGACCGAGACACGTCTCCGGTCAATAACCAATAGCGGAACCTGGATGCTCATATTGGCTCCCACATATTCTATGAAGATCTTTATCGGTCAAACCGCATAACAACATACGTTGTTCCCTTTGTCATCGGTATGTTACTTGCCCGAGATTCGATCGTCGGTATCTCAATACCTAGTTCAATCTCGTTACTGGCAAGTCTCTTTACTCGTTCCGTAATACATCATCCCGCAACTAACTCATTAGTTGCAATGCTTGCAAGGCTTATAGTGATATGCATTACCGAGTGGGCCCAGAGATACCTCTCCGACAATCGGAGTGACAAATCCTAATCTCGAAATACGCCAACCCAACAAGTACCTTCAGAGGCACCTGTAGAGCACCTTTATAATCACCCAGTTACGTTGTGACGTTTGGTAGCACACAAAGTGTTCCTTCGGTAAACGAGAGTTGCATAATCTCATAGTCATAGGAACATGTATAAGTCATGAAGAAAGCAATAGCAACATACTAAACCATCAAATGCTAAGCTAACGGAATGGGTGAAGTCAATCACATCATTCTCCTAATGATGTGATCCCGTTAATCAAATGACAACTCTTTGTCTATGGCTAGGAAACATAACCATCTTTGATCAACGAGCTAGTCAAGTAGAGGCATACTAGTGACACTCTGTTTGTCTATGTATTCACACATGTATTATGTTTTCGGTTAATACAATTCTAGCATGAATAATAAACATTTATCAGTATATAAGTAAATAAATAATAACTTTATTATTGCCTCTAGGGCATATTTCCTTCATGTCTATGGTTAGGAAACATAACCATCTTTGATAAACGAGCTAGTCAAGTAGAGGCACACTAGGGACACTTATGTTTTGTCTATGTATTCACACATGTACTAACTTTCCGGTTAATACAATTCTAGCATGAATAATAAACATTTATCATGATATAAGGAAATAAATAATAACTTTATTATTGCCTCTAGGGCATATTTCCTTCAGTCTCCCACTTGCACTAGAGTGAATAATCTAGTTTACATCGCCATGTGATTTAACACCAATAGTTCACATCGTCATGTGATTTAACATTGTATAGTTCACATTGCCATGCGACCAATACCCAAAGGGTTTACTAGAGTCAATAATCTAGGGCACATCACAATGTGATTAACCCCCAAAGAGTACTCAGGTGTGATCATGTTTTGCTTGTGAGAGAAGTTTAGTCAACGGGCCTGCCACATTCAGATCCGTATGTATTTTGCAAATTTCTATGTCTACAATGTTGTGTACGGAGCTACTCTAGCTAATTGCTCCCACTTTCAATATGTATCCAGATTGAGACTTAGAGTCATCCGGATCAGCGTCAAAACATGCATCGACGTAACCCTTTACGACGAACTTTTTGTCACCTCCATAACCAAGAAATATTTCCTTAGTCCTCTAAGGATAATTTTGACCAATGTCCAGTGATCTACTCCTAGATCACTATTGTACTCCCTTGCCAAACTCAGTGCAGGGTATGCAATAGGTCTGGTACATAGCATGGCATACTTTATGGAACCTATGGCTGAGGCATAGGGAATGACTTTCATTCTCTCTTTATCTTCTGCCGTGGTCGGGCTTTGAGTCTTACTCAACTTCACATCTAGCAACAGAGGCAAGAACTCCTTCTTTGTCTATTCCATTTTGAACTACTTCAAAATCTTGTCAAGGTATGTACTCATTGAAAAAACTTATCAAGTGTCTTGATCTATCTCTATAGATCTTGATGCTCAATATGTAAGCAGCTTCACCGAGGTTTTTCTTTGAAAAACTCCTTTCAAACATTCCTTTATGCTTTCCAGAAAATTCTACCTCATTTCCGATCAACAATATGTCATTCACATATACTTATCAGAAAGGTTGTAGTGCTCCCACTCACTTTGTTGTAAATACAGGCTTCACCGCAAGTCTGTATAAAACTATATGCTTTGATCACACTATCAAAATGTTTATTCCAACTCCGAGAGGCTTGCACCAGTCCATAAATGGATCGCTGGAGCTTGCACACTTTGTTAGCATCCTTTGGATCGACAAAACCTTCTGGTTGCATCATATACAACTCTTCTTCCAGAAATCCATTCAGGAATGCAGTTTTGACATCCATTTGCCAAATTTCATAATCATAAAATGCGGCAATTGCTAACATGATTCGGACAGACTTAAGCATCACTACGGGCGAGAAAGTCTCGTCGTAGTCAACTCCTTGAACTTGTCGAAAACCTTTCGCAACAAGTCGAGCTTTGTAGACAGTAACATTACCATCAGCGTCAGTCTTCTTCTTGAAGATCCATTTATTCTCGATGGCTTGCCGACGATCGGGCAAGTCAACCAAAGTCCACACTTTGGTCTCATACATGCATCCCATCTCAGATTTCATGGCCTCAAGCCATTTCGCGGAATCTGGGCTCATCATCGCTTCCTCATAGTTCGTAGGTTCGCTATGGTCTAGTAACATGACGTCCAGAACAGGATTACCGTACCACTCTGGTGCGGATTTTACTCTGGTGGACCTACGAGGTTAAGTAGTAACTTGATGTGAAGTTTCATGATCACTATCATTAGCTTCCTCACTAATTGGTGTAGGAATCATTGGAACTGATTTCTGTGATGAACTACTTTCCAATTCGGGAGAAGGTACAATTACCTCATCAAGTTCTACTTTCTTCCCACTCACTTCTTTCGAGAGAAGCTCCTTCTCTAGAAAGGATCCATTCTTAGCAACGAATATCTTGCCTTCGGGTCTGTGATAGAAGGTGTACCCAACAGTCTCCTTTGGGTATCCTATGAAGACACATTTCTCCGATTTGGGTTCGAGCTTATCAGGTTGAAGCTTTTTCACATAAGCATTGCAGCCCCAAACTTTAAGAAACGGCAGCTTAGGTTTCTTGCCAAACCATAGTTTATACGGTGTCATCTCAACGGATTTAGGTGGTGCCCTATTTAACGTGAATGCAGCTGTCTCTAATGCATAACCCCAAAACGATAGTGGTAAATCGGTAAGAGACATCACAGATCACACCATATCTAATAAAGTACGGTTACGACGTTCGGACACACCATTACGCTGTGGTGTTCCAGGTGGCGTGAGTTGCGAAACTATTCCATTCAAATGAAGACAAAACCCATAACTCAAATATTCACCTCCACGATCAGATCGTAGAAACTTTTGTTTTCTTGTTACGATGATTTTCTACTTCACTCTGAATTTCTTTGAACTTTTCAAATGTTTCAGAATTATGTTTCGTCAAGTAGATATACCCATATCTGCTCAAATCATATGTGAGGGTCAGAAAATAACGATACCCGCCGCGAGCCTCAACACTCATCGGACCGCATACATCAGTATGTATTATTTCCAATAACTCAGTTGCTCGCTCCATTGTTCCAGAGAACGGAGTCTTAGTCATCTTGCCCATGAGGCATGGTTCGCAAGCATCAAGTGATTCATAATGAGGTGATTCCAAAAGTCCGTCAACATGGAGTTTCTTCATGCGCTTTACAGCAATATGACCTAAACGGCAGTGCCACAAATAAGTTGCACTATCATTATTAACTTTGCATCTTTTGGCTTCAATATGTGTATCACTATGATCGAGATTCAATGAACCATTTATATTGAGTGTATGACCATAGAAGGTTTTATTCATGTAAATAGAACAACAATTGTTCTTTGACTTAAATGAATAACCGTATTGCAATAAACATGATCCAATCATATTCATGCTCAACGCAAACACCAAATAACATTTATTTTAGGTTTCAACACTAATCCCGAAGATAAAGGGAGTGTGCAATGGTGATCTTATCAACCTTGAAATCACTTCCAACACACATCATCACCTCGCCCTTAACTAGTCTCTGTTTATTTTGCAACTCCTGTTTCAAGTTACTACTCTTAGCAACTAAACTAGTATCAAATACCGAGGGGTTGCAATAAACACTAGTAAAGTACACATCAATAACATGTATATCAAATATACCTTTGTTCACTTTGCCATCCTTCTTATCCGCCAAATACTTGGGGCAGTTCCGCTTCCAGTGACCAGTCCCTTTGCAGTAGAAGCACTTAGTCTCAGGCTTAGGTCCAGACTTGGGCTTCTTCACTTGAGCAGCAACTTGCTTGCCGTTCTTCTTGAAGTTCCCCTTCTTCCCTTTGCCCTTTTTCTTGAAACTAGTGGTCTTGTCAACCATCAACACTTGATGCTTTTCTTGATTTCTACCTTCGCCGATTTTAGCATCACGAAGAGCATGGGAATTTTTTTCGTCATCACGAAGTTCTAGTAACTTGGTGATAGTGACTAGACAACTTTGTCAATTACTATCTTATTTGGAAGATTAACTCCCACTTGATTCAAGCAATTGTAGTACCCAGACAATCTGAGCACATGCTCACTGGTTGAGCTATTCTCCTCCATCTTTTAGGCAAAGTACTGTCAGGGGTCTCATACCTCTTGACACAGGCATGAGTTTGAAATACCAATTTCAACTCTTGGAACATCTTATATGCTCTGTGGCGTTCAAAACATTTTTGAAGTCCCGGTTCTAAGCCGTAAAGCATGGTGCACTAAACTATCAAGTAGTCATCATACTGAGCTTGTCAAAACGTTCATAACGTCTGCATCTGCTCCTGCAATAGGTCTGTCACCTAGCGGTGCATCAAGGACATAATTCTTCTGTGCAGCAATGAGGAAAATCCTCATATCACAGACCAAGTCCGCATCATTGCTACTATCATCTTTCAATTTATATTTCTCTAGGAACATATAAAAAATAAACGGGGAGCTACATCGCGAGCTATTGATCTACAGCATAGATATGCTAATACTACCAGGACTAAGTTCATGGTAAATTAAAGTTCAATTAATCACATTACTTTAGAACTCCCACTTAGATAGACATCCCTCGAGTCATCCGATCATCACGTGAGATGGAGTAGTTTTCAATGGTGAACATCACTATGTTGATCATATCTACTATATGATTCACGCTCGATCTTTCGATCTCAGTGTTTCGAGGCCATATCTGCAATGTAGGCTCGTCAAGTTTAACCCGAGTATTCTGCACATGCAAAACTGGCTTGCACCCTTGTATGTGAACGTAAGGCTTATCACACCCGATCATCACGTGGTGTCTCAGCACGAAGATGTCGGGAATCGTAGCATAATTTTAAAATTTTCCTACGCTCACCAAGATGCATCTATGGAGTCTACTAGCAATGAGGGGAAAGGAGTGCATCTACATACCCTTGCAGATCGCGAGCGGAAGCGTTCTAATGAACGTGGATGACGGAGTCGTACTTGCCGTGATCCAAATCACCGATGACCGAGTGCCGAACGGACGGCACCTCCGCGTTC